>NC_139462.1:195642500-196265000 GCF_057233095.1 Heloderma suspectum
CGAAGAGCCAGCGCTGTCCGAAGATGCTTCCGTGGTCATGTGGCCGGCATGACTGAACACCGAGGTGCACGGAACGCTGTTACCTTTCCCGCTGAGGCGGTACCTATTTATCTACTTGCAATTTCTTGCTTTCGAACTGCTAGGTTGGCAGGAGCTGGGACTGAAGACGGGAGCTCACTCCGTCATGCAGCACTCGGGTCTCGAACTGCTGTCCTGCCGACCTTCCGGTCTGCAGTTCAGCATCTTAACCACTAAGCCACCGCGGCCCCTTCTAGCCACTGATAGCCTTCCATAAATTTGTCTAATCTGCTTTTAGAGGTGCCTAAGTTGGTTGCCATCACAACATCTTATGGAAGCAAATTCCATAGTCTAGTATGAGTGGCGGAGAAAACCTTTCCTTCTCCATTTTCCCCACACCATGTATAGTTTATGCACCTCTATCATTTCCCTCTTTACTCATATTTTTTCTAACGTGAAGAGCCCCAAACAGCAGGGGAGTTGCTCAAGCCCCTTGATCATTTTGGTAGTCCTTTTCTGCACCCTTTTCAGCTCTACAGTATCCTTTTTGAGCCGTGGTGACCAGAACTGTGCACAGTATTCCAAGTATGCTCACACTGTAGGATAGTATAAAGGTGATACTAGCAGTTTGATTTTTGATTCCTTTCCTAATGATCTCCACCATGGAATTTGCCTTTTTCACAGCAGCCTCCCACTGGGTTGACAGTTTCATCAAGCTATCCACCAGAACCCCTCATCCCTTTCCTGGCCAGTCACCACTAGCTCAGACCCCATCAGTGTATATGCAAAGTTACAAGTTCTATTCTAGCGTAAAGGAGAATGATTGTTCCTGGAAGCTTTTGGAACTAGCCCTTAGTCCTAATACTCTATTGTAACCTAGCCAAAGTATATGTACCTGAAATAATCACATATTCCTCCCCTGTTTACCCTACCTGCATTTCTCTCCCCTTCCTTGGTTGTTTTCCTGAATCTATTTTTAGGTTGTAAGGCCGTTGGAGTAGGGACCTGTAAAAACGGTCTTTTGTAAAGTACCCTATATCCATGACACTATATAAAGAAATAACATACTTCAGTATAACTGATATTTTAACCATGGTTTTTGGATAATTTGGGGCATTTGCAGAATGAAGGTAAGATGATTTAACTGTCATGGGTTTTATCCAGAATCTTTTTGAATATGAAGGTTTTGTGAGAGTATTTAGACCTGTTTAGTTCCCAGGCTGTTCTCATGGTTCCTTGGATGATATCATGACTGTGAAGTGAATTTTAGCTTGTTACGCTCTCCTTATCCCTCGGAGTAGTGAAAACGTCCTGGGATGCAGCCCTTTCCCAGGTTTGATTTCCTTTGGAAGGAGCTTTGTAATATTTGAGTGTATTTTAAAATGTACTGGTTGCATGCCCAAGTTGCATATTGATTTGAGATGACTGTATCAGTCCTTGTAGTCATATGATGTATAGATCAGAGTGCAGTCCTGTCGGTTGCTACCTGGGTACTCATAAACCCCCGAACCCAGAGGCTTACAAGCATCCTATGCAGAGGAGGCACCTTGTACCTTCCTCTCTACATTTTAGCTAGATGGGCAATTTTGCCCATCTAGCAGAGGCTTTGGGGGGTGGGAGGGAAGGAGGCTGGGACAGTGATAGGAAAAGGTGTAAGCCAGCTGCTCCATCCTCTCCCCCCCCCCCCCCAGGAATTGAAAAGCTTTTGAATCACTAGATATGAATCTTCAATATGACCCTTTTAATCAATAGAGTATTCAAAGTAAATAAAAGCAGATTAATTTTATCATATGTTCTTGTTCTTTTGCGCTTTTAAAAACTTTGTGGGATGTCTAGCTTTGCAAAACTTCTATCTTATTTCACTTTTGGGTTGGTCAAAAGTATAAACTTCTTTTCTAAAACTAGATGCTTATTTTTTAAAAAACCAGACGGTGGCAGTCAAGAGGCAGAGAAAACACATTTGTCGTTGTCCTCATAGCATGAAGGATTTGTACATGCAAAATTAAGTTTAACTTTGGTACCATGCAGGCAGGCACAAATCCAGTAGACTTCCCATCCCCATCAAAGATACCATGCAAGTCCAATTAAAGGTATGGTGCCTTTAAAAGTGTGTTTTATACCAAGTTGGATATTATATTGCAGGAAGGTGCTGTGTCTTTTAACAAGCAAGTTCATTTGTTTAGGAATGAGGTTTTGTAGGTATGCAATCATAGCCGATTAACCAGGATGAGAACTTGGGGTGTCATAAAAACTACCACAAGGGCACAGAATATAACGTGTTCTGCAAAAGTGTTATGGCATTAATACCCTTGCTTCAGGTGAACTGCTTCCACAGTGGCACCACAATTGTAAAGTGGCTCCCTTCCACTTTCAGGACAAAGTTATTAGCCACCAGTTTTCACTATGAAAGAGAGAGAGATACACACACACACACACACGAATGATAGAAAGATTAACAACAGAGTATTAAAAATATATTTTAAGCAAAATTTTTGGCTTCCGCCCTCATCAGTAGCTGTGTTTTAACAGCACAACTGCTGATGAGGGCAGAAGCTGAAACTTTTTGCTTAAAATACATTTTTTAATACTCTTTAGTCTTTCTATCTCTCTTATACATTTTGCTTTAAGACTGACTACATACACAGTGGATCCAGAGTCTCTTTGTTGCTTTGCTGTTGTGCCGCTTTACACCAACCAACCAACCAACCAACCAACCAACCAACCAACCAACCAACCTCTCTCTCTCTCTCTCTCTCTCTCTGTATGTATACTTGCTTTACATATACTGGATTTGCTCCTCTGTCTTTAACTGCAACTACTTGACACACAGAAATTAATGAGGTGAAACTTTTCCTGGCATGGTGGTGATGTGATAGGGAAAACTTCACCCACTAAATGTGTCTGTCAGGCACAGAAGCTTGGCCAGTAAAATGCTGACAAGTCTATTCAGGAGTGATCACCACTGAGATAGATCAGAGTTTTCTAAAGGGGGATGCCCTGTGGTAGAAGGCAGTGAGTGAAGCCAAGCTGGAAGGAACTGCAATGTTCTGGCCTTCTTTGTATTGCTACAAGCTCAGCTGAAACTGAATGGGGTGAGATAAAGACAGGCAGAATGGAGAAGATTAGGCTATAGCACTTGGGAGGACAGAAATCTGAGTGATTATATGTTTCTATCCACTCTGTGGACTTGACCTTGGTGGAGCTGGGGGTGGCGACGGCCGACAGGAAGCTCTGGCGTGGGCTGGTCCATGAAGTCACTAAGAGTCGGAAGCGACTGACCGAATAAACAACAACAAATCCACTCTGTAGTGGGGAAGGTTTGCAGGAGGCCTGAACTTCTGGAGTGGGGTAAAGGTAAAACTAAAATGAACTTGAAGTTATACATTTTTGAGATAAGACTTCTGTCAGAGCCTTCCATTTTTCATTCAGGCCAATATCCATCATAAAATGCTAATGTGCTAGATATCTTGAAATACTTTAGAAAAAGATTAGCAATGCTATGTGTAGATACCTGCAGCACTTGCCACTGAATAATTGATTTATTATTATTTATTATTACATTTATATCCCACCTTTTTTCCCCTTGCAAGAACCTAAGGTGGCTTACATGGTCCTCCCCCTCCTCTCCATTTCATCCTCACAACAACCCTGTGAGGTAGGTTAGGCTGAGAGTCAGTGACTGGCCCAAAGTCACTCAGTGAGCTTCATGGCTGAGTGGGGACTAGAACCCGGATCTCCCGAGTCCCAGTCCAACACTCTAACCATTACACCACACTGGATCTCCAGCCTATAATCTCCATGTTAAGACTGAGTCTTAGCTGAAGACCACATGACCACAACATCTGGCCTAGTTTCTGTACTTTCCCCAGCCCTTGCATTTTGCACCATCTAGCCTGATGAAGGGTTCTGGAGAACTCAAAAACTTGCATACTCTTTTGTGGCATTTTGGTTGAACCTAATAAATGTATCGCCAGCTGTGGGTTTTGGATTTTTTTTTCTCATGGACTAACTTGCTTATCTTTGCATTGTATCCCATGGTGTTGTTTCTCCAGTGGGAGGGAACCGCTGGTGTTACAGATTTCTTCCTCTCCTCTGTCGTCCCCAGCACATCGTCCAGATCTACTCTAGAGGGTTGGGTGACCCTCCAGAGCAGATTTGTGGCATCTGTGGGAGACAGCAAAGTGGAGGAGAGGATGGGGAAATCTTGTTGCCTAAGCTGTCTTCTGTTCATGTGTGGGTTGGATCCAACCCTTTGAGAGAGAGAGAGACAGAGACAGAGAGATTTGTATAGCTGGCCCTCATTTTCTTCTCTACTCTGATGGCTTTCCAGGATCTCAGGCAGAAAATGGTCTTTCAACTGAAGAGTGAACCTTGGATTTTCTGCATGCAAAGCATCTGCTCTACCACTGAGCTATGCTCCCTCTCAGTATACCTTCTCCATATATTTATAAGGTGAAACTCATTGTAGCCAATGGCATTTTTCTTAGCAGAAGTGCAAATAAGAATATACACATACAAAAAGTGCCCCACTAGAAGGCAATCATGTTTTTTTCTCGCTGGTGTTGGGGATATTCCTGAAGACCATCAGCATTTTCACAGTGTTCTGGGACTCATGTTCAGTTCAGACTCAGCAGTTTGACATAAAACATCCTGGAATCATAATTATGTCAGAGGCTCCTGCCACCAGGTAACACTTCTGAGCTACATCTCATGCTAGTTTTACATGACCCCTGGCAGTGGGGGTTTCTGTTATTCCCCAAGGAAAGATCTTCCATTATATAAAGATATTTCTCTGTAGGAAATTGCTCCCTTTTGCTCTGTGTCATCTTGGTTTCAGCTCACCACTTCATAGTTTTCTCATGAAGAATATAAAAAATAACAGGAAGATGTTTGATTCGATTTAAATGATTAGGTAATTGAACTGTTTGCATAATGCCTGGCCACTCTCAAGGAAGTGAGAAAATATCCTAAAGAACTACAGAGATAATAGTCCTTCACTGTCAAGCTGAGCAGTTGCAGAAATTCTTGCAGTTTTGTTGTGGTACACGTTTTCTCCAGAAAGCTCAAAGGGAGTAAAATGGCACTACACAATACAATTAGGAAACAGATTATTGGAGATCTAGCAGCATCTTCCATCCAGCCACTGGCAAAAGCTTTGAAAACAGACATGTTTTTATTTGCTGGCAAAATGTAATTGGAGAGGTGGCCAGGTAGATCTCCACTGGAAGGGCTTTCCACAGTGTGGATGACACAGAGGAGAAGATCCTGTTCTTTGCCCCTAGGCAAAAGATGGAACACAGACCAGAGGTTGGAGATAAAAGGAATTACCTGAGCGTAAGGGTGCTTTTATGCTGCTACTGCCCTGCCTCATTCACAGAAGTTTATAGGGGATCCAGACAATGTTGAGACTGTCTTGTGTTTTCTTAATGCTTCTTTCAGCTTTTTCCTTAATGTAGAAAATTATTAAGGAGAAAAATATGGAATAGCAGCACAATGCCATCTAATTGTTCGTGCTAGGAGCCCTACAGCACTTGATTCCAACCAGCTAATTGAAACCCAAGACTTGGCTGCAATATTCTGCTTAGTTTCCCCTGGCAATTTGCGGCAATTTGCTCAGTTTAGCCAGATCATATTTACTTACTTACTGTACTTATGTAGTCACCCCATAAGACAAGTTTTCTGGGCTGCTCACAGATCAGGACAGGAATCCCTTGTCCCACAGTATTATTAAGCTACAAAGAAATGTTGTCATAATTCTTTCGGAATACTAGGTTTAGAAATCAGAAGATGGATAGGGTAAGTCACTCCAGTCATTAATTCCAGAATCCAAACCACTCTCTCTCAGCTTCAGTCTGTTCCATCTGCAATATGGGAGATTAGACGGATTTATCTTATATGGTTTCACAAGGATTAGAACTAGATAATACACGTGAAATACTGTGAATACTTGAAAGTGCTGTACGGATGTATATTTGTACAGTAATGATGACACCAAATAGTAGTAATAATGACAGTTGCATTTCAGTCAGTGGTGGTAGATGACCAGTTTATAAGGTAAGTGTATGTTAACATGGATTTAGTCTTACTGTCTTGTAATGGTGGAGTCTCATTACATTGCACCAGTGATCCTCAGGGTAAGGTAAAAGCAAAGACTTTTGGCTATATTTATTTATTGTATTACATTTCTTTGCCTACCCTTTCTCCAAGGAGCTCAGAAGAGTGGCATGAATGGTTCCTTCCTCCCCCACAATTTTATTTTCACAACAGCCTTGTGCAGTAGGTTAGACTGAGAGGTACTGAGTGGCCCAAGGTCACCCAATGAGCTTCATGCCTGAGTAGGAATTTGAACTAATTCTCTGCAGTCTAAGTTCAACTCTCAAATCATGATGCCACACTGGGACCATGCCTCCACGATAACAGAAGGAGAAATGAATGGAGGAGTGCCGGATTTTGTTAAAGGAATAATCAGCTTTGTTGTGCTTTGGTCCATGCAGGGCTCCATGAGCAAGTGCTCCGCACCAGTAAAAATAGCTTCACAGAATTTACTTCCTGGTGAGGGTTGGAGTGAACATCATCTGCCTGGCAGGGGCTGCTCAACCAATATGAGAGACTTCCCCTCCGCTCTCCCCCCCTTTCTCCTTTCCCCTGAAACTCCAGATGCACCTGCATTTCCAGAGCAAGCCTCACTAAGCACAATGGGAGTTACTTCTGAGTAGACACACATATGCTTGTGCTGGGAAAGGGGGGGACACAGGGATGGGAAACCAGCCCCCTTTCTAACTGCAGGATCTCTATAACGAAGGTGTGAAGTAGTTACTTCCTAAAGCAATAAACCAAGCCATGGAGAATTGCAGGTTCAGTAAAGTGCTTTACAGACTTCAGGGAATCAATGCTTTAAAATCTGTATTTCAATTCAGGGGAATCTCTGTAAATTCTGCTGTGTGCAAGCTTCATTGAGCACAATGGGAGTTACTTCTGAGTAGACACCAATTGGTTTGTGCAGGGATGGGAGACACACAGAAACACCCCTTGACCAGGGTCACAGTGAAAGGCACACCCCTGGGTAGGGCTAGCATACCCGAGGTCAATGTGGGGGTTGGGGCACACAGCAACTATACTGGGGAGAACCTGACTCAAGGAAAAGAATTGGGCTTTAAGCAGTGTCAGGAAATCTAGTTTTTCCCTGATAAGCCCAGGGTGGCTGCTGGGTGGCCATGACGTCATCTGTCTCTAATGACCTCAGCATGCAGCCGGCTCAAAGTAAATCACTGGTGGAGACACCCCCTGGTCCTCACAGAGACACATACGTTGCAGAGCCAAAAATCTACTAGCATTATTTAATACCAAAAATATTTCTTTATTTCATGTCTTTTAACATAGTTGGGTTACTCCAAGGTGACTAACAACTGTAATTATAACAAAAATGACAAGAATAACCCAAAGCAGCAGTATTATGACAGAGAAGGTTACAAAGATAAACTAGACTATTGCATATTATTTCAAGGTGTGCCCTGATGAAATGCTCACCTGAATACTACTGCTCCGACTTTCTGCCTAAGGGTTGATAATAAGGAGGAAGCTGAATGGATCTCCCTGGGTAAAGAATTCTAGCACCTAGGTGTCAACGAGGCCCACCTGATGCTCCTGGATTTGGAAAAGCTACATACAACACTTGATCCAATGAAGATAAAAGAGAAACAAAGTACACTACATCCAAAGATAAACACAAAACATTACACTCTTCATATTTGTTTGTTACATTTATATTTCATCTTTCTTCCAAGGAGCTCAAGGTGGCGTACGTCATTCCCTCCCCCCTTTTTATCCTCACATCAACCCTGTGAGGTAGGTTAGGCTGAGAGATAGTGATGGTCCTAGGATCACCCAGGTCACCTTCATGGATCTCCCCAGTCCTAGTTGGACACTTTAATCCAGAAGTGGGCAATCTAATGTCCTCCAGATGTTTTGGACTACAACTCCCATAAGCCCCAGCCAGCATGGCTAATGGTCAGGGATTATGGGAGTTGTAGCCCAAGACATGGGAGGGCACCACGTTGCCTATTTCTACTCTAATCATGACATGGCACTGGCTCTCTTATATTTCCAAAGAAACCACCAAAAGAAATGTATCCCAACAACAAAACAGCAACAACAACAAACCCTGGAAAAATTGAGACATATATTTGACCACTGAAGAAGACCGTATGCGTATTTAAGTGATGTTTTAATTTTTGAGGTTGTAAACTTGGCATATGTTTTGTATATGACCACTTATTTTGTCTATTTCTATTGCATTATATCTCCCAATCTGTCACTTTCTTTATTCTCTTACGCTTCCATTCTCTACAAGGATGGATGTTAAAGGAATTATTTGTCAGAAATGGCCAACAAAGGTGTTTCACAAATATCTTTGGCTCTGCAAAAATGGTTTCAGGTGCGTTTCTCTGGAAATATTTAGCCTTATAGCAAATATGTATGGACCTCTTTTCTGCTTGAAAAGCTGTCTCTTCCAATGAGCAGTATGCTAGCTGTAGGTATGTTAAAGGAATCTCTGCTGTCTGCTACTCACTGTCATTCACATACACTTGTGGTCTCTGGTTGCTTTCTTTTCCTATGAGTGCAGCATTAATCATCTTGGCAGTTTTAGAATAATGTAGCTATAGTTAGTGACTAAAATTCTGGTTATGAATTGTTATGCTTTATCTTGAGATTTGTTTTTTGTTTGGTTCAGGTACCAAAGTTTAAAAGCTTCATAGTTAGCTCTTCTCCTGTGGTTCTATGCCCTAAAAGATGTTTGGACTACCTAGATGCAGTCTTGCCCATCCTCAGGCCTGGAATTACATGGGCATATGTAAGGTATGAACCAAGCAATCATTGCTTTAGTACAGGGATAGGCAATCTTTTGAGCTACGGGCACATTTGGCAATGTGAGAAAGTGTCCTGGGCACCACCACAAAATGGCTGCAAAGGACAAGTAACCTGCCCGAAAAACTGAGTACAAGACAGAGGTGGAGTCTGAACCCCAACACACAAACTCTTTTGAACCCACAGTTTTCTGCACCAATAGAAACCGATGTCACAGCAGTGCCAGTGCCTCTTTGTGCACTGGGAATAGTGGCAGATGATGTCAGAAGGTTGGGGCTTTAGGGGAGAAGAAGCCCAGCCCTGGCATCACCCGTTTCCTCTCCTGATTGGTCCCGGGTGGCTATCTGGTTCTCTAACCCTTATAGTGCAAGGTTCCAGTTTGAACAACTACGGTTTTCACTTTGTGCACTGTTAGAATATTAAGGAGGGCATATTAAAAAGAATGCAACAGAAGTGGAGGCTGAGGCTTCCTAAGAACATGGGTCCCAGGCAAGGAAGAGCCTACCTTGCATTGTGATCAGAGATCAGAGGTATAACACATCTGAATATGTTGCTGCCTCCCAAGATCCATAAGGAGGCATATTCAGCACTAGTTTTAGCTTCTGACTTGTCTTCAAGGGCAGCCCAGCATAGAGTGCATTACAGATCCATAAGGAGGCATATTCAGCACTAGTTTTAGCTTCTGACTTGTCTTCAAGGGCAGCCCAGCATAGAGTGCATTACAGTAGTCAAGTCTGGAGGTCATAAAGTGTATCCAAGCATGGATCTGTGTAGCAAGATCCTCTCTATCTAATAACGAGTGGAGCCTTCATTATATATGAAGCTGATAGCAACTGCAGCCACCCACCTTTCAAAAAGCAGAGCCAGGTCAAAAAGCACTCTAAGGCTCCATACCTATTCAGACAGGAAAATCATGACTCTGCCAGTCACAGGCAATACAGACCCATCCAAGTAGTGTGGCCACTTACACATAGCCAAAAAACAGGACAAAAGAGAATACAGATTCACATAAAATATGCATAGGCTAATTTATATGTTGAGATGCAAATTTAGAAACAAATGCTATCATTTAAGCAGACATATAATACATCTCACCATTATAGGAATGGCTGTATCCAGGTGGCCCATATGTCTGTTTAGTGTACTGTCCGGGACTTCAGGTGCTAACTGCTGATGGGCAACTTCAAGGCTCCTGCTCTCCTTTCTTATGGTTCTTTGCCTTTAAACCAGACTTGGACCAGACATATCTTCAAATGGAGGATGCCTGCAAATAGAGGTCTGTCTTCTGACAGCCCTTCAAACAGAGGACTGCCCTTTTGTGGCAAATGTGGGACCCATATTTCTCAGCCTGATCTGGATAAACAGGAGATTCTGTGATCAAATGCATCAAATGATATTTTGCATTAGGATTTCATGATTTTCTTCCAGCACCAAATCCCACACAAGGGGGGGGGGGAGATCTTCAAGACAACGGAATGAGAAGCACACTGGAGTATATGGATTTTCATGGAATCAGCTTTGGTCAGTCAGGGACACATGAAGCAAGAAAAGCCAAATGTACCTTTAAAATCTGGTTTTCACAGGTCACACAGCACTTGAAAGGAACATACTTCCAGGTTGGGTGGGGGGAGTAGAACTGAACATCATCAACCTGACAGGGGCTGCTCATCCAATGAGAGAGGCTTGTTTTCCCACCCCTGTCCAGGCTCCCTTGTGCTACTACATTATTATGGATGGAGAGTAAGTAATTCACAATTTTGAAAGCCAAAAAGGCAGGCTAGATACTCACTCCCCATGAGAGAACCCCACCAGCACAAATAAGCCCCATTCCAGCAAACAGTCAGGGAATTAATCCCCCCCTTTCCCCAATGTGTGCACTTTTCAATGAAGAAGCCAAAATCCCTGACTCTCCAGTGCAGCATCTGAAGGTTCTCTCTGAGAGCACCCCCCCAATTTTGCCCCATTCCAGCAAACTGTTGGGGAGTTATTGCTTCCACCCCACTTTCTTCTTCTCTGGGGACTTTCTCCCTGCTTGCAATGACAGGCTCCCAAAACCTTGCCAGACTGCTACTGCAATAAAGCTCTTAGCATCAGAGAAGTGACTTTGCATAACATCAAAGAAGTGACTTCACACAATATTGGAGACACGATTTAACACAACGGTGGAAAAGTGAAGTAACGCAAACATCAGAGAAGTGCGCCATCACTGAGGCAAATTACTTCCTCTGGCAAAATGGGAGTAAAGGGAGATTCTGAAGGCTCAAAAGCCCTTCTAGGGCTTTGATGTGCTGGAAAGGCAGGCAAGTTACTTTAGTTACTTATGTTATGAAGGGCACTGCCAGGTGAAAAACGCACCCCTAGGAATGCCCCGATCATATCGAATTCAAAGTGGAGGGATGGGCATACACCAGCTGAACTGCAGGGGAGCTGAATTAAAGAAAAACAATGGAGTAAAAGTACTCTGCAAAAATGCGGCTTCCTCACA
Organism: Heloderma suspectum; assembly: GCF_057233095.1. Lineage (NCBI taxonomy): Eukaryota > Metazoa > Chordata > Lepidosauria > Squamata > Helodermatidae > Heloderma > Heloderma suspectum. Next base: position 195,653,869 of record NC_139462.1, read on the forward strand.
GGTAAACGGGGTGGCTGCAGAGAGGCTACAACATCATGTGCTTCTAACAACTTTAAGCCACAGCAGCATTGGAGAAAACCTCTCAGGTAGACAAGCCCCTGAGTCTCTTAGGCCAAGAGTAAAGTTCAAAATCAGATTGATTATGTCCTTTGCAGCCAAAGATGGAGAAGCTCTATACAGTCAGTAAAAACAAGACCTGGAGCTGACTGTGGCTCAGATCATGAGCTGCTTCTTGCAAAATTTTGGCTGAAATTGAAGAACGTAGGGAAAACCACTAAACCATTCAGGTATGACCTCAATCATATCCCTGATGAATATACAGTGAAGGTGAGGAATAGATTTCAGGGATTAGACCTGATAGACAGAGTGCCTGAGGAACTATGGACGGAGGTCCATAACATTATTCAGGAGGCAGCAACAAAATCCATCCAAAGAAAAAGAAATGCAAGAAAGCAAAGAGGCTGTCTGATGAGGCTTTACAAGTAGCTGAGGAAAGAAGGGAAGTGAAAAGCAAGGGAGAAAGGGGAAGATATATCCAACTGAATGCAGAGTTCCAGAGAATAGCAAGGAGAGACAAGAAGGCCTTCTTAAATGAACAATGCAAAGAAATCGGGGAAAACAACAGAATGGGAAAGACTAGAGATCTCTTCAAGAAAATTGGAGATCTCAAGGGAACGTTTTGTGCAAAGACGGGCATGATAAAGGACAAAGAAGGCAGGGACCTAACAGAAGCAGATGAGATTAAGAAGAGGTGGACAGAATACACAGAGGAACTATACAGGAAAGATCTGAATGTCCCTGATAGCCATGATAGTGCGGTCACTGAACTTGAGCCAGACATCCTCGAGAGTGAAGTCAAGTGGGCCTTAGGAAGCATTAGTAATAACAAAGCTAGCGGAGATGACAGCATTCCAGCTGAGCTATTTAAAATCCTAAAAGTTGATGCTGTTAAAGTGCTGCATTCAATATGCCAACACATTTGGAAGACTGGAAAAGGTCAGTTTACATTCCAATTGCAAAGAAGGGCAATGCCAAAGAGTGTTCAAACTACCGCACAATTGCGCTCATTTCACATGCCAGCAAGGTGATGCTCAAAATCCTACAAGCTAGGCTTCAGCAGTATGCGAACCGAGAACTACCGGAAGTACAAGCTGGGTTTCGAAGAGGCAGAGGAACTAGAGATCAAATTGCCAACTTTCGCTGGATCATGGAGAAAGCAAGAGAATTCCAGAAAAACATCTATTTCTGCTTCATTGACTACGCTAAAGCCTTTGATTGTGTGGATCACAACAAACTGTGGCAAATTCTTAAAGTGATGGGAGTACCAGACCACCTTACCTGTCTCCTGAGAAACCTGTACGAGGGTCAAGAAGCAACAGTAAGAACCAGACATGGAACAACCAATTGGTTCAAAATTGGGAAAGGAGTACGACAAGGCTGCATATTGTCACCCTGCTTATTTAACTTATATGCAGAGTACATCATGAGAAACGCCGGGTTGGATGAATCACAGGTCGGAATTAAGATTGCTGGGAGAATTATCAACAACCTCAGATACGCAGACGATACCACCCTAATGGCAGAAAGCGAAGAGGATCTAAAGAGCCTCTTCTTGAGAGTGAAAGAGGAGAGTGCAAAAGCTGGTTTGAAACTCAACATTAAAAAAACGAAGATCATGGCATCTGCCCCCATCACTTCCTGGTATATAGAAGGGGAAGAAATGGAAGCTGTGACAGATTTTACTTTCTTGGGCTCCAAGATCACCGCAGACGGTGACTGTAGCCATGAAATTAAAAGATGCTTGCTCCTTGGGAGGAAAGCTATGGCAAACCTAGACACCATAGTAAGAAGCAGAGACATCACCTTGCCGACAAAGGTCCGTCTAATCAAAGCTATGGTTTTCCCAGTAGTAATGTATGGCTGTGAAAGCTGGACTATAAGGAAGGCTGAGCGCTGAAGAATTGATGCTTTCGAACTGTGGTGCTGGAGAAGACTCTTACAAGTCCCCTGGACTGCAAGGAGGTCAAATCAGTCAATCCTAAAGGAAATCAACCCTGAGTGCTCATTGGAAGGACAGAGACTGAAGCTGAAGCTGAAATATTTTGGCCACCTAATGCGAAGAGAAAACTCTCTGGGAAAGACCCTGATGCTGGGAAAGACTGAAGGCAAAAGGAGAAGGGGATGGCAGAGGATGAGATGGCTAGATAGCATCACCGATGCAATGAATATGAACTTGAGCACGCTCCGGGAGACAGCGCAGGACAGGAAGGCCTGGCGTGCTATGGTCCATGGGGTCACGAAGAGTTGGACACGACTGAACGACTGAACAACAACAAAGTTTTTTGTAGTACAGTCCTGTGGGAATCTTGTTGTGATACTTAATGCTCTGGGAAACATCTGTGCCAGGATGTAGAGTGGTAAATAGCTAACAATGAAGTTTCTAGTGTGAAAATAAGATAAAGTGTAAATCAAGGGGGTAACAATGGTATTAGGTCATGAGCAATAACAGCCATAAACTAGATGCTTTATCCGCTCAGGAAGGGACACTTGATACGGGAAACACTGGGTCTCCCAGGGTAAAACAGAAATACAACTATTTTTGAGATAATTGATTCATTTGTCACTGACATATCAGTTCTGTATTATGATGATCATGGATGTTGTCTCACAGACATGTTTTTGTAGGTAGAAATCCAGTTTTGAGACCAGGAGATACAGATTTTTAGATTAGATTTGGTAATGTGTTGATATTTCCATTGTATTAAGAAGAAACATAAAATCTGAATATACATAAGCAGATAAACACATGTAAAAATGTTTAACTTGTATAAAAGGCAGTCCACTGATCAAAAGTTTCAGTTCTCCATGGGAAAACTCACCTCCTTTGCTTGATTTGGGAAGTCTGGTAAGATGCCTTATTTACTATGATATTTTTCTCTATATAAGCCTTGTTTCTAGAAATAAATCTTAAAGTTGTTTGAATTTTGTTTGTGTCAGCACTGTGTGCTTAGTGTTTATTATATACTAGGGATCTACTTGACATACATAAAGACAGAAAAGACAAAAGCTTTATCTCTGAGAGTTGTTACTAAACTAAAATTCTGTTTCTAATATCAGACGTCAGTAAAAACCTGCATTTCCTGGTTACACCTTGTACTGGGGAAAATTGAGTGGCAGTGGTTACCTGGTGGGTTAGGGACCCTCCCCCCAATACTGGAATCCCATCTCATAGAATCCCTTGGTGAGGACAGGTTTGTCACAGTCTATAAAGTAGGTCACTGTTGGCCACCCTACCTCCAAGGCCCAGGGGCATCCCAGAAGCATTGGGGCATCCCAGAATTTAGACCTCTGACATGTCTAAATTCAGCTTCAGTCTCTTTGCCCTTGTCCAACTGACTACCGCCTTAAGACATTGGTTCAGAACAAAAAATGGTAGGTCCCAGGTGCTTGGTAACAGAAATACAGAATATGTTGACAACACGAGCTGAGGTTAGCTAAGGATGCTAAAAGCAACAAAAAAGCTTTCTTCAGAAACATGCATGGTAAAGGACAGAGGAAAGAAATGGTGGTTCAATTATTAAATAAGGATGGCAAAATGATAACAGATAACAAGGAAAAGGCAAAAGTGCTTAATTCCTTCTTTGGCTCAGCCTTCTCCTGAAAGAGGGTCTATGAGCCCCCTGGCAAAGGCGAAGTACAGGCTGAAGGGTCAGGATTGCAGCTTGAGATTGATAGGCATATGGTCAAGGAACACCTAATTACTTTGAATGAGTTCAAATCTCCAGGGCCAGATGAACTGCATCCTAGAGTAATAAAGGAACTGGCAGAAGAGCTCTCAGAACCACTGTCTATTATCTTTGAGAAATCATGGAGGACAGGTGAAGTGCCAGATGACTGGAGGAGGGCTAATGTTGTCCCTATCTTCAAAAAGGGCAAAAAGGAGGAACCTGGGAACTACAGACCAGTCAGTCTGACATCAATCCCTGGTAAAATTCTGGAGCAGATGATAAAGCAATCCATCTGTAAGCACCTTGAAAACAATGCAGTTACTCAAAGCCAATATGGATTTGTCAAGAACAAGTCCTGCCAGACGAATCTGATCTCATTTTTTGATCAAGTACCCTCCCTTGTGGACTGTGGGAATGCTGTGGACATAATAATATACCTCGACTTCAGCAAAGCTTTCGACAAAGTGCCCCATGATATCCTGATGAGCGAACTAGCTCAAAGTGAGTTAGATGAAACAACGATCCAGTGGATCCACAGTTGGCTACAGGATCGGACTCAAAGAGTGCTTATCAGTGAGATCTTCTCAAACTGGGGAGAGGTAACGAGACTGGTACCGCAGAATTCAGTCCTGGGTCCAGTGCTCTTCAACATTTTTATTAATGACTTGGAGGAGGAGGTGCAGGGAATGCTGATCAGATTTGCAGATGACACAAAATTAGGTGGGATAGCTAATACTTTGGAAGACAAAAACAAAATTCAAAGTGATCTTGATAGACTGGAGTGCTGGGCATTTGATAGGGATAAATGCCAAGTTCTGCACTTAGGAAAAAGAAACCAAATGCACAGTTACAAGATGGGGGATACTTGGCTCAACAAGCGAGAAGGATCTTGGAATTGTTGTCGATCACAAGCTGAAAATGAGCCACCAATGTGATGTGGCTGCAAAAAAGGCAAATGCTATTTGGGGCTGCATTAATAGAAGTATAGCTTCCAAATCACGTGAAGTGCTAGTTCCCCTCTACTCAGCATTGGTTAGGCCTCATCTGGAGTACTGTATCCAGTTCTGGGCACCACATTTTAAGAAGGATGCAGACAAACTGCAGAGGGTTCAGAGGAGGGCAACGAAGATGATCAGGGGACTGGAAACAAAGCCCTCTGAGGAGAGACGGAAAGAACTGGGCATGTTTAGCCTTGAGAAGAGAAGACTGAGGGGAGATAGGACAGCACTCTTTAATTACTTGAAAGGTTGTCCCAGAGAGGAAGGCCAGGATCTCTTCTTGATCATCCCAAAGTGCAGGACATGGAATAACAGGCTCAAGTTACAGGAAGCCAGATTCCGGCTGAACATCAGGAGAAACTTCCTGACTGTTAGAGCAGTAAGACAATGGAACCAATGACCTAGGGAGGTGGTGGGCTCTCCCATACTGGAGGTGTTCAAGATGAAGCTGGACCTGGACAGCCACCTGTCAGGGATGCTTTGACTTGGATTCCTGGATTGAGTAGGGGGCTGGACTCGATGGTCTTATAGGCCCCTTCCAACCCTACTATTCTATGATTCTATGACCTCACTCCAAAGCCACACATGATCTCTCCCAACAGCTTCATACAGACGTTAAATAACTTTGCCACTAATACAGCAGTGATGCAGCTAGCCACAATTTCTGTAGATTTAGCAGTGGGAAAAGGGGCAATGATAACCATGGGAATTGCCTCTGGCTATATTTACAATTGCCTTGTTAACACATAATTTTGTCTATGCACATGCATACCTGAGGACAGTCGGGACATCTCATATGTAGTAGAAATTAACTAGCCCTGTTAATTCATTGAACAACAGTGTGGTGCTCTCCTGTTTTTCTGGTCCTTGATGACTAACTTTTTTTTAGTTAATTGTCAAATAGTTTAGAATTCAACACTGATTTCTTCTCAATGTAATACTAATTGCACAAGAACTGGCTTGACATAATGAATGGTACTCTCCGTTCTTGTTCACTGTTAAAACAGAATCCTTCAGATCCCCCCCTCACACATAAATTCATGACTAAATGTAATATAATGAGTTAAAAAAATAAAACAACAATAACAATGATAAAAAACACAAACCTGAGTCATAGTGCGGTATTTTATGGTGAGCAAAGTTCACGCTGAAGGGAGTGTCTTGCTAGCACTTCAATATCTAATGTACTTTTTATTTCAGACTTTATTACAGGCAGCCACCCACAGCTCAGAGTCAGAAAGTTTTTGATGAAAAGAAAGGTGAGGCCCACTTTAAATTCTCAGCATGCATCCACATGCAAAGGCAAGATGGGACCAAGGAAAAAATTGGACAAAGCATTAAATGCTACTACAATATTAATGCTGCAGCAAAAGCATTGAAGAACCTTTTGAGAAAGGAAGAATCCAGCAAAGATAAGCTCTCCAGGAAAGTCTTCTTAAAAAAACAAACACCACCTTCAAATGATTATAATCTACTGTTCTAAATTGTTCTTTTAATACGGTCCATGATGCTGTTTCTTGGGTACAAACTTATTTGCTGCTAATTTCATTTTTGTCCTTTGATCATGAAAAGATACTCCTGTAAAGCATGTGTGGGAAGCTTCAGAGGGTTGGGGGGTTGCATTGCCCCACCGGAACCCTCTGAGGGCCTCACCCTGCCGCCACTGGGGGCTGCACCGCTGCCCCAAGTGGCGACGAAACGGGAATCCCAGCGATTCTGCTGGGAAACAAAGCGTGCAGGGAGTGTGCACTTCCTTTCCCAGCAGGATGAGGCTCCTCACAGGCCGCCAGACAGCAGCAACTGGGGCCCCGCACCAATGGCCTTGGTGAGCCGTGTGCAGCCTGCAAGCCGTATGTTGCCTAACCATGCTGTAAGGGGCAGGCAAACATTTTGGCCTGTGGGCACATTTGGCAGTTTGAGAAATTGCTCTGAGCACCACTGCAAAATGGCCGCCACGGGAGGCATGGCAAAGGACAAGTAACCTGCCCCAAAGACTGAGTACAAGGCAGAGGTGGGGTCAGAGCCTCAACACACTAAACAGTTCATTTGAACCCACAGTTTTTAGCACCGACAGAAACCTATTTCACAGCAACCTGAGCTGCCGGTAAGAAAATGTATTAATTTTTTTAAAAAGTGGGAGGGGTGGGGCACCTTGCTGGGCTCCAAGAAAGGTGTCTGGGTGAGCACCACATTGCCTACCCCTGCTGTAAACCAACATAGGCACCCTGCAAATTTTAACAGCCATGTTTTGCCATTATTAGGACCAGCTGCAGATCAGGTATGTTTCTGATTCAGTGAAGAGGTGGCCCTTGTACAATAAGTTATACGTAGGATGAAAGTGTGTGTCTGGTTCAACAGTCCCCAAAGAGTTTATAAAGCTTTATTCTATTTGTATGATAGATTGTAAAATACTAACATGAAGACAAACAGATGTTTTTGTCTGTTGTGGTGGTGAATTAAACCAAAGAGGACATGAGATATTCTTATTCATGATACCATTTTTAGATAGTAAAATGGCAGTTGTGTGAATAAGGGTTGGATCTGATGTAATTGTGTTTGCCTCACTTTGGGCTCAAATGCTTAAAAAAAAATTGCACAGCTATCTTTTGCTATACCACTACTCAATCCACTTTGGCGGCATGGTGGTGCATCAGATCATGTGATGATGATGTCATGATGTGCACAGAGAAGAAACTTCTAGCTCAGCCCATACCTGGCAATGCAGAAATAGCCACATGTCCATTTTCACAAACCTTCCAGCATGCAGCAGCCAAAAGTTACGATTAAGCTATGCAGCCTCCCTTCTTGTTATTCTTTATTAACACATTTATATGTCACCTTATTTCCAAGGAGTTGTAGGCAGCTTATAACAGTCAATAACTTAATAAAGGCATCCATCAATTTGTAGTATAACATAAAACATGAAAACAGTTGCACAAAACCACAATGCAACAGCAATCATATTATTTAAAATATTCAAAACATGGAGACCGATTAAAACAGCAAATTAAAATTACATGCTGAATGCCCTCCTATTAAAATGGAAGGTCTTTACTAGCTTCTGGAAGGTAATTAATATGCAGGTGAGATGGGCCTTTCTTGGAAGGTAGTTCCAGAGCTTAGACCCAATGTTGGTCTGCTTGTAGTAAATGGAACCAGACCTCACCCATTATGGTAGAAAAAGAACCATTGTACAAAGAAGAATCCATATTCCCAGAAAGATGGGACAGCACAGCAGAAGCTGCAATTTTCTGTCTGTCACCAATGAGATAATGGCCAAGGTTTCTATGACAGAAGGAAATGACTCCAGTAGTAAGAATCCATAACTATAACATGAGAAGTGGTACCATATTATAATCCCACTATGTTCCATAATATCCATAACTTCCTACACAAACTAGGAAACAGATTATGTTACTGTTCTTTCCAATATTATTTGTTAATTGCAGTCCCTGGAGGAAGGTCTAAGCTGTGGCAACCTTTTGGTAATCATAGGGGCTTTGCTAGGTTCTTAACAGATCTGGGGCATAGGCCCATAACACAAATTTGCATATATACACACCATATATATCTATATCTATATCTATATCTATATCTATATCTCCGAGTCTAAGCGCACCTCTAATGTGTGTGTGTGTGTGTGTGCGTGTGTGTGGTGTGCATGTGGTGTGCTTGTGTGTGTTTATATATTACATACATAAGAAGTGTACACTGACCCCCCCACCCCACGTCAACTCAGACCCTATTCAGCATTTTGAAAACATCTTGCTTCTGCCTGGGCCAATTTGTAGTTGGACTACTTCAGCTCAGCACCAAATCTGAGTCAAGGTTTGGAAAAATGAGTCTATGCTTCCTGTTGACTACCATGGGAAATTAGAAAAAAACTGTAACTTTTTTCTCTTGGTCAGAACTGGATAATCATTTCAGGCATCGTAGCCCCCTAGAAGGGGATTACATCTGCCCAATGTCAGAAAAATAGGTGCAGGGTTTATATTTTGATTTTCTTTTAAAGGGAACTGCCAATAACATTTTTATTCCTTGGAAGAATTGGATAAAACACTCAGGATTCATTGCCCCAACAGAGGAGATCATATCTGCGAAATTTCAGGATGATAGCCATAAGGGTTTTTGTGTAAGGGTGGCCTTGACATTTTGAGGTCTCCAAAAGAGGACATACTTATCTCCCTGTTTTTCTTGTGGACCATTGCTCTGAAAATTACAGAGAGCCTAAAGGTGTCCCTAAGTAAGAAACCAGCAAAGTTTCAGAAGGATAGGTGCAGCAGTTCATGTGGAAGGGGAGTTCTCCAATTTGGGGGAGTGAGTGATTTGCTTTCCCTTCCCTTCACCCCTTCCCCAATAGTTTTTGGGTAAATTTGTATGAAAATGCACAGGTCAATAGAGATGTCCCCTAGGCAAGAAACTTGCAAAGTTTCTGAAGGATATACATGCATCCAAATTTAGAATGACTAGAATTTATTTACATTTCGCCAATGTTAGCAGAAGGGAAACATGGGTTGGAAGGTGCTATTGCACTCCTGTCCTGCTTGTGGGTTTCCCGTGGGCATCTGGTTGACCACTGTGTGAACAGAATGCTGGACTAGATGGACCTTGGTCTGATGCAGCATGGCTCTTCTTATGTTCTTAAATATAGAGTGCCTCTAAGCACGGGCAGAATGCTTTTCTTTCACCACTGAGCACTTACATTCTCCAATTTACCAATTCTATTCCCCTCCATGTAACCATCCCTCCTCATCCTACCATCCTCCAGCAGCTCTTCATAAAAACAGATGTTTTGTGCAACTCCTCTCTATCTCCTCCTTGTTATGCACAAGCTCTCACTGTATCTTCCTCCCCATAACTTCATTTGTGCCAAGATTTCACCAGGATTCAGCCAATGAGTCTGTTTTCAAAACTAGGGCTAAGTTATAGAGAAACTCTGAACATGTACTAAGTTCCTTTCCCTCACCAATAAAGCTAGAATTTGTGCAAAAAAACACCCACCCACAAATGACAAAACATGTATAGGACTGAGCTGAAAGGGTAGTCAATTCATTAGACGGAATTGGGTAGGCACTGTATTAAGCTTGCAGTACTGTGCTCACAATTCAGGACTTATTTCTGAGTAAACATGCAGAACATCAGGGTGCAAACCTCCCTGCAAAAGTAACTTGTGCTGGAATCCTATGCACACTTTCCTGAGGGTAAGCCTCATTAAACATAATGGGGCTTCTGAGTAGGCGTAGATAGGATTGCATAAATTAAAAATATTTATCTCCCCTCCACTTAAAAAACAAATCCCAAACTCCTATTTTTATTAAGGCTTTCTATTTGTAGGAACACAGGAAGCTGCCTTGTACTGAGTCAGACCCTGGATCCATCTAGCCCACTGTTGTTGATACTGACTGGCAGCAGCTGCTCTCCAGAGTTTCAGGCAGGATTCTTTCCTAGCCCTACCTGGAGATGCTGGGGATTGAACCCGGGACCTTCTGCATGCCAAGCACATGCTCTACCACTGAGCTCCAGCCCTTCCTATTGCTGGATAATGGCAACTGACAAAGAAAACAGCCCCAGATTTGTTTCTTTGCACCATGTGAACCCACTTTTCTCAAAGGCTTCAGTGAGGAGACTTTGTATGAAGTCAAATACAGTTCAGAACTTCCCTTGCCCACCAAAGAGAATTCTCTTTAAGAATCCCCCAGGATATGCTCTGGATAGAATAAAGAAGAGAAAGAAAGAACAGGATAGGGGAGGGAAGAAGAAAAGAAGAATGGTGATTTGAAATGTGGGGCGGGGGGAGAGAGAATTCCCTGAGCCGAGTGGCTCCTTTCAGAGATGTAGTACTTCAGAGGAATTTAGAAGGCTGTGGAGGGTTTGTGAGGATTCCAGGTACTTAGATTAACTTTATGAGGTGCGGTAGTGGAGGGCTTTTTGTAGCTTTTATTTTTTTAAAACTGTAGAACCTATTTTAAACCCCCAGCAGTTTCTTGATCATGAAGCCGCATAGTCTTAACCCTCCCTTTGGAATAGTTTGAGTCCTACAGCTATTTAGGAGAAATTAAAGCGGAGGAGGAGAAAGAAGTCTGTGGAGGCTGATTGGATCCTTTGCTGTACTGAAGCTGCTACACCTCTGCACAAGGCAAAGGTTCCAGTTTGGGGCAGTAAAATCAGATGCTGTGTGAAATACCAGTATCTCACATGGAGCTCTTTCTTCCCTTCCTTCTCCCTCTTCAAAATTTCATTGCAAGCAAGCTCCCAACAGTGGGCATGTAAGAGCAGAAAAGTAATGGGAGAGAGGTTTCTTTGCACCTCAAAAAACAAAAGCCCCTATACCAGAGATTAGGGATAGTGACCTCCTAATGGTCACCTTAAACACCTTCTGATTAGGATCTCTAATCCCTTGTGTGGCTTGACAGTTTTTACTTTTTGTTTTAGTCTTTGAGAAAAGAAAAATTTATGCATGGGCAGCACAAAAGTCACTGGACCTAACTGTCTGAAATGTGGCAGGTTCAGTTAGCTCCATAGGGGCTGCTAGGTCCCCAAATTCTATGAATGTATGTGGAAGCACAAAAAAATTATAGCTCTTTACTTTGACAGATTTTCTTGAGAAAAGCAAATTTTACCTGTGTTTAGCACAAAAACCACTGGACCTAACTGTCTGCACTTTGGTAGGCTCAGTCATCTCTATGCGGGTTGCCAGGTCCCCAAATTCCATGCACTTATGTGGAAGCATAACAAAATTATAGCTCTTTGCTTTGACACATTTTCTTGAAAAAAGCAAATTTTACCTGTGGCTAGCACAAAAGCCACCAGGCCTAACTGTCTGAACTTTGGCAGGCTCAGTCAGCTCTATAGGGGCTGCCAGGTCCCCAAACTCTATGCACTTACGTGGAAGCACAAAAAATTATAGCTCTTTGCTTTGAAGGATTTTCTTGAAAACAGCAAATTTTACCTGTGACTAGCACAAAAACCACCAGGCCTAACTGCCTGAAATTGGGCATGTTCAATCAGCTCCATGGGGGCTATAAAGTCTCTTAATGTCATATATATATCACACAAACTAAAAAAGTTATGGCCATTTCCATTTTCCAATGCAAGTCAATGGGAAAATGTAAAAAAAAAAAAAGGCAATTAGGACAGCTCAAAAGATTCAGGGCACAGCTCAAAAGATCCGTGCCCCATGCCCAGGTGGGCCCTTTTATAACAACACCCCTGAGTACAGGTTTTTTTCTAGCAAGTTTTTGTGTTCATATTCATCCACCTGATACTTTGGGAGTTGTGAACACCTCTGGCCTGGCGGTCCCCTCCCACTTCTGCTGTGTCAGGAGGAGAAGACCCCTGGGAGACTTCATCATATACACACATGCTTATATCTTTGTAAACTATCCTCAATAAATTAGCTTCATTAATCTAGCAGTAAGTAAACATGTTTGCATGGGTTTTTAATAATCCACTCTACTCTAGCCCCTTTACTTCCATTTGCATGAACCAGAGTTGTAAAAAGGAGAGGGAGTGTAGATCTCCCTTAAAAGGACTTGCTGGAGACTCAGGGAGGTGTGGAATGGAAGCAGGGCACCTGCAAGTGTCAGTTCAACACTTAAAACCCTGGGGATCACCTTGCTAAGGGGGCAATCTTCACCCCTTTCCCTCGTCTGTCACTGTCAATGGCTGTCAAATCAGCCTATATGCAGTGCAGTCTCCTCTTGTCAATTACCTTGTATGTTTCATGCTGCAGTTTGCTCCCTTTGACGGCTGAAACATACAAGACAATTGGCAACACAAGGCTATATATATATTTGACAGCTGCAAGTGCACAACTTGCACAACTATGAAAAGCCGACAAATAATAATTTTTAAAACCCTGAAGACACTTGTGCAAATTCCTGGGGCTGAAAAAGTATATTTCAGATGCATCTGTGCAAATGTTGGGGCCTGAAAAAATAATTTAAAAAAGGGGTTGATGAATAAGTGACAGCCCCTCCAAAGTGCTGTTTGGCCATCGGTGGAGGGGCTATTACTACTGCACGGACAAGATTGCTTAGGAAGAGCAGCAAAGTTTCCCCCCCCCTCTTGCCGAATGGCTTGCTCCCTCATTGCCACAACCCACGATGGCTTGGCTCTGCTGGGTTCGGATGACACGTAAACCCATTGTGGGTTAAACAACCCCAATAACAAGTCATGGGTTGTCAGGGTGGCTTATTGGCCAAAAATAAGGCACCCTACAGGAAGGAGTCTGCATTTGGATGACATGACAACCCACCACGGCTTGTTTCACACAACAACCCACAATGGGTTGTCAAGTGTTGTGAACCCAGTCAGTGTTTCAGAACACTAAGAATATAGATTTTTAGAGGCCCTGGGAAAACAAAAAAGTCTTCACCTAGTGCTGAAATGGCAATAAATATTTTATTTATTATATGTACATACTGATGTCTTTGTGATGCTTACAAGACTGTTTTAGCCAATGCTGTGCTATGCTCCACAATTTAGGAATTGCTTGTTGGGAGAGAGTAGTATTACAGTTACAGAAAATTTAGTATTGGTTAAAATGGGGGCCAAGTGTAAAAAGAGGGGGGAGGGGTTAAGAAAGGCCATAAAAAGTGTGACCTACCTTATGGATAGTCCTAAGTTGTCCTCTGAAGAAGTAGTTTCCAGAGTGATTTCCACTAATGGGAAAGCTGCTAATGTGAATCCATCTTGAGCTGGCATGATGATAATAGCACTGAGAAATGGGATTTACTTTTTGAATAGTGCCGACCATGCTACCTATCCAGGATGAGAGCGGTAAAGCTGGAGGCTCTACTTTTCAGGTGTCAGGCTTTACAATTATGTTCTTTTCATGTTTTAATTAACATCAAGGGCACTTAGAATTTGAGACAGGGAGTCTTGTATGATGCATTTAAACCCTAAAACACAAATCAAGTTTAACATCATACTACTAGGCTGCAATTCTAAATGCACTTACTAGAGGACATGTCTCACTGGAAACAAAGGAATGTACTTCTGAGTTAACATGCACAGGACTGCACTGTTAGTGATGAACATATATTTCAGCAACCTTAGCAAGGGCCTTTATCTATTGTTCCCTTAGAACATTTGCAATTGGTTCTTAGTTTTTAGTCCATCAGTTACATGTCCCTGGAGTTCTAGTCATTTTCAGGGATGTGAGGAAGATAATTTCTCCAAGTGCAGCTTTTCACTGTTACGTTGATGGGACTAGTGGTGTAGTGGTAAATTCTGAAAAGCAAGCACTCAGCAGGACCAGTTCCCGTAGCCATGGCCCCAAGGAGAATCCAAAATTGCAGGCAGCTGTGTTGACCTCTTTGTGTTGATCTCTCTGTCTTTCTCTCTGACTCTGTCTCTCTCTATAGGTGTAGCAACAGCACATAGCATAATACCTAATTTATTAGGATCATATGACAGTCATAGAATAGTGAGTTGGCAAAGAGGTGTAGCAGTTAGCAAGTTGGACTTTGGGTAGAGAGACCTGAGATTGCATGAGAAAGAGAGGAAGTGACACACGTTCCCAAACAGCTTAAGACCACCCGCTCAAGATTTTCCAGGTGTTTCTTTTCCCAGCTCTAGAGAGAAACATTGTTAACAAATCATTTCTAGCACATTTCCTCTCCATCAGGAGCAGGTCTTTTGTAAAGATAATGAGCCTTAATTGCCGATTCAAAACCAAGACACCCTAAAATACTTTTTATTTCAACAAGGATAGCTCACAGCAATGTATTGTTGCTGGAGGAATCCATTTACCCCCAGCTACTGACCTTGTTCACATATAATAAGAAGCCACCATGGGTGAATTTCCCTGTGGGATTTCTCGTTGTGGCGGCAAGTGCCATTTTGAATATTTGAGCCACAGCAGGGGTGCTCCATAGCTGTCCTTATTTGAGAACCCGGCAAGGGTGGGTTGTTGGGGTGGTTGACAAGCCACCCAGAACATATGGGCTGTTTTAGGATTGCAGGTGGCTTGTCAAATACCCCACATGTAATGGGAAGCTATGGTGTGCCCCTGCCACCCTGAGTATTCAAAATGGTGGCTCTCATCATGACGAGAAGCTCCATAGGGAAATTCACCATGGTGGCTTCTCGTTATGTGTGAACTGGGCTAAGCTCAGAGGGAACAGGGAAGTCTGAGTGGGGTGGCCCTGCTAATCAAACAGTCTTGGCGCTTTAATCCTGGAAACCTTGGCTCCACTACTGGACTGGAGGAAATTCAACCTGTTGCATGTTGCCATACTTCAAACTTTTTTTTCAGCAAATACAGTTTCTCCCTGTTGCTGTAACGCTGTATTGGGAGATGCTGAGCCTATGGTATGTGAGTGTGGCAGCCATTCATGTAAATGACTTCTTAGTTCATTACTACATTTCCTCCCACAGGTTGTCACTAATGCTACTGTCCCAGGGTGGGGAAACTGTACATATTTCTCTTCCTATTTTAGTGGCTTGGCACTCTCAGAAAACTCTTATAAAAAAAAGCAAGCAAAGAAATTGAGAAAGCAAGCTGTGGACTGTGAAATGGATAATGGGAAGAACGGAATAGAAGTAGCAACACAGGTCATTAGACAATTGCAAAGGGCTAAGTCAGGAGCATGATTTTAAACTTGGGCTTCATGATGTCTACATGGAAGATATGATAAATAGTAAAGGCCTAGTGAAGGTTACAGGATGTAAATGAACACCATGATAGAGAGGTTGTGCAATAGATTGCTTGCTGTTGATTAAACAGGTGGCAGGAACTGGTCCAAAGAATGACGTAGGTTTGATTCCTTTTTGGTTGCACCCTAACAAGACACTCTTCCGGGTGGCAGAGCCTCCAACTTCATTGCATCTGCTTTGGGGAGATGGCTGACACCTCATGAAATGTAATACACATGCCTGCTATCCAACAACAGCACAGGCAATAAATGCTGCATTTATTGCGTTTAGGACAGCAGTGTACCTAATTATACATCACTGCCATGAGTCCTGGTTTTGTAAGATGAAATGACAGGGAATGAAGAAAAGGAGTGTTTCATCTATTAAGATTAATGCCTGTATATAGTCAGTAGAGAAATAGTGAATTGGCCAGGTATGTTAGCAGCAGCCCTGTAGAACCACCGAAGCGTATCTTTCCAGATTTCAGTTGCATGTCATGCTCATGCAGCCTTCAGCAACTGCACAAGGCAGACCCTATTACATGCCACAGTAACATCTTAAGATCTTCCTGTATATTTTGAGGAGCACATATTTAGTCAGAAGACAGGGTGAGCTTATGTCACAAAGTAAAGTGGGCTGAGAAAATGAGTTAAACTGAACATTCCCTTCCAAATCTCTTGTGAATAATTTTTTAAAACTCTGACTTTGCAGACATAACTTCAACATCTTATCAGACTTTTTCTTTTTTCCTATTCCCCCTGCAATTGTGCTTTTTGTAACATTTTGCCTGTTGAAGAGATCTGGAATTTTTGAAAGCTTTCACATTTTTGTGACCTTTGAGCTGCCCTTAAAGGCTGATACCTGCTAGATGGAAGCCTCTGATCTTGGAGGCTTCTGGATATCCTATGCCTTGCCAGGTTGCTGCCAGCAGGGAGGAAGGAGAGACAGAGGTGATTTTCACCTCTCTGTTTTTACATTTTTCCTGTAGATGGATCTCTGAATCTGTCTGGAGAGGCATGCCACCATAGGTAGGGCCAAGGCTGGGGAGGCCATAGGATTTTACATACCCTGGTCTCTCCTCCCCACTCCCCTCCTTGCCCACCGGAACACCCCATTTTTGACTTTTCCAAGGGCATCTGAGGCCACCCTCGGAAAGCAGATGCCACAGGTGCCATGGTGGCTGCAAGGGGACAGGGGCCGGGTGGGGGGAGGGATCAGATCTCGAAGTCCCCTTCCCAAAGTCATAGCAATTCTAAGGCTTTGGGAAAGGGAATCCAGAAAACCCTATTGTCCCTAAGATGTTCTCCAGGGACCATAGGATTGTGCCCTAAAAATAATTTTAAAGAAATAAAATAAAATAAAATAAAATAAATAATAAAGGTATTACCCTCTATGGATTTTTGATTTTTTTTTTCTTATGACCAACATGGCTACCTTTGATTTTTGAAAGCTGTACCCCAGTGGAGGCTGGTGACTCCTATGTCAGTGGGGCAGTGGATCTGCTCTGGGTTTCAGTCGGAACCACTTGTGATAACTCCTTTAGAATTCTGACTGGCTCTGACTGAAACCCAGAGCAGATGTACTGCCCCACTGACATAGGAGTCACCAGCCTCCACTGCTGTACCTTTACTTCCTTCTAGAGCTAGTGTTGATGCTACCGTTACTTATTCGTGTGTGTGTGTGTGTGTGTGTGTGTTGTTTCTTAATTGATAAGGCACCTAAACTTGTGGCTAATGATATCAATGGGCAATCCAGGATCAAGACATGTCAAGGCTGGGGCTAAACCCACTTTCCATGAGCAGAATTGCACGGTCGGCTGTGTGATTATGCACCCATCACAATAGCTCTGAAGGCCAGTTCAGAGCAAGCAGCACGGCCCAGGCTCGGCACCGGTCAGTCTAAAGGAGGCAACCGTGGATTAGAGGCAGGTAACATCATGCAAGACAGGCAGGAGACAAGGTTCTAGAGGGAGTCTGTACTGCTGCTTTCAGGGATGAGTTGTTTAGAATAGGGATCCAGCTGTTATATGAGGCTATCAGGGCCCCTACTGGCTCCTCCAGTCACCTGGTTCATTTGGGTTGACAAGCTGCAATTCCTCTTTCTGCCACTAACATGGTGGTGCTGTGGAGCTCCAAGTCTCCGGCCAGCCATTTATACTTCCTACAAGCTGTCTTGCAAAAGGGTTGCAAAGATTAAGATGCCTGAGCCCTACTGCCAGAGACCTTGGTTTGAGCCCACTGGGCACCTGATATTTATACAATCAAGAATCACAACTATTTATTTATTTATTTATTGCATTTATATACCACCTCTTTTCCTCTTGCAAGGAACCCAAGGCGGCTTACATTATCCTCCTCCTCCTCTCCGTTTTATCCTCACAACAACAACCCTGTGAGGTAGGTTGGGCTGAGAGTCTGTGACTGGCCCAAAGTCACCCAGTGAGCTTCCATGGCCAAGTGGGGACTAGAACCCGGATCTCCTGGCTCCCAGTCCATCACTCTCACCACTACACTACAATGGCTCTCTAGGTTCTAGAGTAGAGCTACTGTGAAACTGTGTAAGTATGTGAAATTCAACAACATTTCAGAATGCAACTTTTGGAACTTTGAAAATGTTCAGGTTTTACTTGTGACGTTTTACTTTAAAGAACAGTGCTAAGAAAAAAACCTTAAGTCTTGTTCAGTTTTAAGGTAACACTATCAAGTATCAGCTTTGCAAATTCAGTACTTCTTTACCTTTTAAAAACAACAACAACTAAGGGAGCAATCCTATGGCTGCTAGACAGCAGCTACATGGCCATAGGATATCTGGTTTTCCAGGAACTGACCTCCCCCCACTTCCGCACTGCCTTAGAGGCAGCATGGAACAGCCCCATCCTCCATGCTTGCAAGAGGAGCGTGGAGTGGCCAAAAAGGGGTGTTCTGGGGGGCATTCCGGGGTGGGGAGGGCGGAAATGCCCATATGACACATCCAATGTGTTGTACAGCAGCCTCCTCCCCCGCTCCATCCTCCCGCGGCTAGACAGTTGCAGTCAGCTGTCTAGCCAAAAATGCAGGGCAGGAGAAGCGTAGAGGGAATGATCTCCTCCGTGCTTGTCCTGCCCTGCAATGGATAGGTGGTCACCTCCGTGTTTGGATGCAGCCGCCTTGTGCCCTAAGTATCCTAAACAGAGGAACATCCATAATGGGAAATTTTAGAAGAAGAAAAAATCAAATCAGGATAATTCTGATAATTTTTCTTCATTTCTGTTTTACTCTGGATTGCTTTTTGTAAAATTTACAAGTATTTTTTTTATCAGCATTTAAACTGCACTAAATAGAACCTGTTAAGCAACCTTTCATATATTCTGAGATAAAAAATGTCCTCCTTCCTGCCTAGCAGTGTGAATTACTCATATACTTGTTCAACAGTTACGCCACATGCCAACTCCAGGTGCTTCTTTTGCACTTGCTTTCAAAGTCCTCAGGTAGCCTCTGCGTTTGGTTTTGCATGAGGAGTTCTGAGGCTACAGTTGTGCTAAGTGAATAAAAGAGTCTTTTTTCCCCACCCCTCAGCAGGAGAAGGGACTGTTAGACAGTGGCAGACAGCATGACCAGCTGAGGTTTGTAACATCTGAGACTGAATATGCTTGGCTCCACGCTCAATATTTGGCCTGAATTTCTAGGCAGCAAAATGGTGAAAGTATTTAATCGTTTTCTACAGACTGATTCCAACTTTTTATCTCATTTGTTGAGTTCATTAAAAAAGGTAAGACTGAACTTCAGCCAGCCTGATCCAGTGCTGAGGACTAGAATGATGCAATGGTGCATGTGTGCTTGCATGCGTGTGCTTCTATATTTCACAGGTATGCCCAGGCACAGCGGGTGTGCATGGTCATATTTGTGTCTGTATTATTTGATGCCTTGGTCTGTTTTTACTAAACTGTGCTTGCTTTTTTCTTTGTGAATTGTATTGTATATTATGATTGATTTTAATTGTTGTTCATCACATAAGCACCAGAAAAGCAGGATATAAATTTATTATAAATAAATAGATAGATAAATAAATACATGGTTATGTTTTCTCATACTATTTGGAACAGCACCAGAACTCTATTAACACAATCTAGAGAACTGTGTGATTAATTCCACAGCAAAGCAGTGCATATTTTTCCAAATGGCACTATGCATCCATCCCACTTCCTAGGCCACATTGGAAAGTGTTTCTGAAACTCTTTGGGGAGCTGAACTCTACCCCAAGACAGCAGATTTCCACGTTTTTATAAAGAAGCCTTCATAAACAAAGCAGGTTGTGTGCAAAATATTCTTAAGACCACATTCCAGCAATTATTTGCCCATTGACAGTGGATGTCAAAGACTAAAAGGTCAGAATGAACAGTAGAATGTACAAGTAGAGTCTGATTTAGTCTCTGCATTTGGAAAGCAGTTTAACATTCTTTTCCCCTCAACTACACAGTGCATGAAAATTCTTTTTTGGCAGTGCAGTGCCCCATAGGATCAGCCTCGCGTTTCTAAATACTTGCATTAACAACAGGTAAGATATGCGGAACGTTGCCTCAGTGCTTCTATTATTAATGTGTCATCTGTAATTATTCCCCCATTAATAAAGTGGATGTCCACTATGCAGATGTGCTACGTGCCAAAACTGGCCTAGGGAAAGGGCAGGAGTTGATCCCTGCCAATGGAGATGGGGTGCAACACTTCAGATGTGCAGCAAGATCATGGATTATTTTTACGTTTAAGTCCCATTGTTGGGGTGGTGGTGGTGGGGAATAATTAAGCTGGATTGTGCATGGGTAGCTGGAGGTTTCTGAGGAGGAGCAATGGCAGTGGAGGGCTACGGGCAGGCACGAGGAAGGAGAATACAGCTGGTGAGAGAAGGGGCTACACTAAGCAGAATGTGAATGAATAGTACACTGCTCAGCCTCAGTGAACCCACATCTGGAATGAGGAAAGAGAGACCAAGTTCTTCAGAACCATCACTCCCTTTAATTGCAAACTCAGTTGGTTAGTGCCGAAGACTTGGAGCCAAAGTAGGACCACTGAGAAGCAAGAGGGAGGTTTCAGAATGCTTGGGGGGAAATCTGATGTTTACAGAAGTACAAGAAATGTTTAAAAAGCATCACCCCCCCCCCCCGCCCAACAGCCCAGTGAGAATTGAGCATGCTGAGTCACCATGGAGCAGAAAAAAGGAGGGGTGGAATAGAGTACCTTGGAGGAAGGCATGTCTGGCTGGCTGGAACCTTGAACAGGATTCTTCCTCTTAGGGTGCAATCCTATGCGGATAGCCAGCCACCTCTGGACTTGGAGGTGACCAACTATCCAATGCAGGGCAGATGGAGCGCGGAGACGATCCTCTCCTCTGTGCTCTGGCCGCCCTGCATTTGCGGCTAGATGGCCGATTTTGGCTGCCTAGCTGTGGGACTTCAGAGCAGGGTGGGTGGAGGAGGCTGGATGCCACATAGGAAGCATCGTACCAGAATTTCTACACTCCCGACCCTCCCTGGCCTGGGAACACCCGCTATTGCCCTGCTCTGCGCTGTTCTTCCGAGCCCAGAGCCGAAGGCAAACTGTGCTTCTTACGAGGCAGCAGGGATGGGGAGGCGGTTTTCTGGGAACCGACTTTGGATTGTGGGCTCCGAGGTCAGTTCTCAGAACCAAACAATCCTATGGCCACCTAGTCACTGTCTAGCGGCCATAGAATTGCTCTCTTGGAAGGTGTGGAGACAAATCAACATTTTGTTGCAGTCCCATTGTCCAGTGGAGAAGCAGCAGCCGGGAGCTTGAGTTTAGTAGACACAATAAAAAAGTGAAAATGGATTGGGAGGGAGAGAGGGGTGGAGGAGGTACATAAGGGAATATCGGTTCTATGGACACTGCATGAGGCAGTTCTGGGAGGGGATGAGTCAGAGGGCAGTTGGCCCCAGTGGTCATGTTTCCTCTTTTACAGGGGACAGTCCTCTATGTGAAGGGCTGCCATAGGACCGTCCTCTATTTTGAAGGCATCCTCTGTTTGAAGGGCTGCCTGGTCCAAGGCAAGTTTAAAGACAAAGAGCCATCAGAAGGAAGAGCTGGGCCTTGAAGATGCCCACCAACAGCACCTGGGCAGCAGACTGAGCAAAGCACACAGGTGAGCAAGAGTCACAGTCTTCCACACTATGGGGAGATGTCATGCATTTCTATTTCAATAATAATTGTTTCTAAATTTGCAACTATACACATACATTAACATATGCAAATTTTATGGAAACTGGTGACATCTTTTGTCCTCTTTTTTGGAGATGCATTTCTTCTTTTTGGGTGATTCATAAATGGCCACCCTAGTTGCACCTCTCCTTCTGAAGAAGCCAAAGGCAACGGCTGCTGACACAGTTCTGAAGGCATAGAAGCCAAAGAGCAGCTGGGCCTATGTAGTCATGGTGTGTAAGGTTGATAATTGAAAATATTTCCTAAGTTTGAACATTAAAAAAGGAGGAGGGACTTACTGATAAAAGGTGTCCATGTGTAACGCTTCCAGTTAGCTAACACATGTCATACATTCGTTCA
This sequence comes from Heloderma suspectum, assembly GCF_057233095.1. Classification (NCBI taxonomy): domain Eukaryota; kingdom Metazoa; phylum Chordata; class Lepidosauria; order Squamata; family Helodermatidae; genus Heloderma; species Heloderma suspectum. The sequence continues at coordinate 195,675,781 of NC_139462.1, forward strand.
AGTATCTTTACCTTTTGCGGGTCTAAAATTATAAAGCTGCTTTTAGAGGGGAAAGATAATCAGACAAACCAAATATTCAAACTTGGGGTATTTTGTCACAACTTTGTGGAAAGAAATAACTTGCAACATTTATTCAGCAAACAGTAAAGTTCCAGTTTCATCAGAACCCCTCCATAGTGGTCCATCCAGCCCATGGCGATCACTCGTGACTGAGTAAGATTGTCTTCCAGGGGTAGAGTCTTAGCAGTGGGTCTGCAGGTGGCTGTGAAGGCCGATTCTGGACCTACACAGCCTCCCACAGTGAGGACGTAGGTTTCCAGGTGGAAGGTGGTTGCGGTGAGGGTTTGCTTGACGTGCCTTCCGCTGAGCTCATTTCTCCCTTTTGCTCTGTACTCGTGCTTCTTCAAAGTCCATAGCACCTTTAATATAGGCTGACCTCCAGTTGGAACGCGCATGGGTTAGAGCTTCCCAGATCTCAATGCTTATGTTACATTTTTTTAGATTAGCTTTGAGAACATCTTTAAATCTCTTTTGCTGTCCACCAATATTCCGTTTTCCATTCACAAGTTGGGAATAGAGTAGCTGCTTTGGAAGATGATAATCAGGCATTCGAACAAGATGGCCGATCCAGCAAAGTTGATGTTGGAGAATTATTGTTTCAACACTGGTGGTCTTTGCTGCTTCCAGTATGCTGATATTTGTCCATCTGTCTTCCCAAGTAATTTGCAGAATTTTTCGGAGGCAGCATTGGTGGAATCTTTCGAGAAGTTGGGAGTGGCGTTTACAGATGGTCCATGTTTCACAGGCGTACAATAAGGTCAGTAATACAATGGCTTTGTAAATAAGCATTTTGGTCTCCCTGCGAATGTCCTGATCCTCGAACACTCTACGCTTCATTCGAGAGAATGCTTCTCTCACAGAGCTCAGGCGATGCCGCATTTCAGCGTCGATGTTGGCTTTTGTGGAGAGATAGCTGCCAAGATAAGAAAAGTGATCAACATTTTCCAGCATCACACCATTAAGCTGGATTGATGGCGCTACAGAGGGATTGATTTGTGCTTGATGGTAAAGCGCTTTGGTTTTTTTGATGTTAAGCGAGAGGCCGAGCTTTTCATATGCTTCTGCGAAGATGTTTAGGAGATCTTCCTCTGAGTGTGCGCAGATTCCGTTATCATCAGCATATTGAAGTTCTATGACAGAGGTTATAATTACCTTACTTTTTGTTTTCAGCCTACTAAGATTAAAAAGTTTTCCATCTGTTAGATATATGATTTCTACACCAGTGGGAAGTTTCCCTTCAACAAGGTGTAGAATCATAGCGATGAAGATAGCAAATAAGGTTGGAGCAATGACGCATCCCGGTTTAATGCCTGATCCCACTTTGAATGGATCACTTTGAGAGCCATTGTTATCCAGAATTGTTGCCGTCATGTTGTCATGGAGGAGCCGCAAGATGTTCACAAATTTATTAGGGCATCCGGTTTTTAGAAGGATGGTCCAGAGAGCAGTACAGTTTACGGTATCGAAGGCCTTAGTCAGATCAATAAACACCATGTACGGGGTTTGTTTTTCTCCCTGCATTTTTCTTGGAGCTGTTGTGCAGTGAAGATCATATCCACTGTCCCCCTGGAGGGGCAGAAGCCATTTTGGGATTCAGGGAGGATGTCTTCTGAGATAGGTAGAAGGTGGTTTGCGAGGATCCTTGCCAGGATTTTGCCTGCTGTAGCTAGAAGGGAGATGCCTCAGAAGTTTCCACAATCTGATCTATCATCCTTTTTAAAAAGAGTGATAATTACGGCATCCCTGAAGTCTGCTGGGATCTGATTCCTCATCCAAACTTTTTCGATGAGCTTGTGAAGCTGTTGTGTAGCTTCAGGCCCTCCTTCTTTAAAGACTTCAACAGGGATCCCATCAAGTCCAGTAGCTTTATTATTTTTCATTTGGTTAATGGCTTTATTAACTTCCTCCAAACTAGGGGATACTGCAAGCTCATCTCTGGTTTGTTTTTGTGGGATTTGCGAGAAAACCTCATCAGCCACAATAGAATTACGGTTAAGGAGGTTGTGGTAATGCTCTTTCCAATGCAGTGCAATAGACTCTTTGCCCTTTAGAAGTTTGACACCATCTATTGATCGTAAGGGGTTTGTACCATGGTTTGTTGGTCCATAGATGGCCTTTGTGGCGTTAAAAAAGCCCCATGCATCATGGGCATCTGCAAAATGCTGGATTTTTTGAGCTTTCTTTATCCACCAGGTGTTCTTAAGTTCTCTAGTTCTTCTTTGGACCTCAGCCTTTGCACTGGCATAGATTTTTTTCTTAGCGGCACAGATGATGTTTTTTTGCCATATTTGGAAGGCTTTCCTTTTCTTATCAATGATATATTCAATCTCCCTATCATTCTCATCAAACCAATCCTGATGTTTCTTAGTTTGGTATCTGATAGTTTGTTCCCAAGCTGAGGTAATGGAAGTCTTCAGTTTATTCCAGTGTTCCTCGACATTTTCAGGGGTTTCCATAGGTAGATGTTCCTTGAGAGTTGTTTGAAAGCAAGCTTGCTTAATAGGATCTTGAAGGGCTTGGGTGTTCATTTTACACCTTGGTTTTCTTCCTTGGAGCCTACGTTGAGGGACAATCTTAATGGCCACCGTGGAACGAATTAATCGGTGGTCTGTCCAGCAGTTGTCAGCACTCGTCATGGCTCTGATGAGGAATACATCGCAGTGATCTCTGGCACAGACAATTACATAATCTAGAAGATGCCAGTGCTTCGACTGAGGGTGCTTCCATGATGTTTTAAATTTATTTTTCTGGCAAAAAAGTGTGTTGGTAATGACAAGATTATGCTCTGCACATTTAGTCAGAAGTCGAATTCCATTCTGGTTGCTATTGCTGACTCCTTTCCCAATGGTCCCCGGCCATTGGGATATGCTGCATGCAAACAGAAACCGGTGTGTGTGTGTGTGTGTGTGTGTGTGTGTGTGTGTGACAGACAGAGTGAATCTGCAAGCGGAACAAACCTCCCACAAATGGTAGAAGTCCTTAGCTCAATACAAGTCTTCTTCCACTGAGATGCTGAAGAGGGCTTCTCTCACTGGTACGGTGGCTTGGGGCTCTAATCTGCAAAAGCAGGGACAAAACTCAGTCAGTAAATTCCAGGCACATCCCTTATGTGGAGTTTCTTCTGCTTCTGGCTGACTCAGATATTCTGCCCCCACCCCTTGCAGGAGATCATATAGAAGTATTGTCAGCAGGATTACACATGTCTGCATTCTGCAGGGTTAACATGTCCACATTTCTAAATGAAGTTGACAGCATTAGGAAGAGAGAAGGTAATATGAGGTCTGAGGACATATTCTGAAATGAAATGATGGCAATGACATTTGGTCAAAAATCTGTTCAAGGCAGCATGTCCCATAAATTAAGCAGACAGAATCACAGGGTTGAAAGAGGCTCTGGAGGTTATATATCTTGCCTAACCCCCCAGCTCAATACAGGATCTGCTGCAATGCAGGATACAACTGCAGCATCCCTGACAGATGGCAGGCCAGCCAAATCCCTCCCTTAGCAGCATGCTGGGGTGGTGGGGGGAGAGGAAGAGCTTTTCTACACAAGGTAGTTATTGTGCACTCATCACTCCTTACTCATGTTTTTTTATGGATTCTTTAATGATGTCTTACCAACCTGCCTAGACACTGAAGTCATCAGAGGGCATGATCCTGGTGGTTCCACATGGACCTATGGTCCGACTGGAATCCACCCAGAGAAGAACTTTCAGTGTAGCCCCTTTCTTTGGAACTCCCTGCCCCTGGAGGTCAGGCAGGCACTAACACTGTATTGTTTTCGGCGCCTCCTGAAATAGTTCTGTTTCAGGAAGCATTCCTGAAATGACCAGCCATGGTTTTTATTGGCATTCTGTTTTTAATAATTTTAATATGGTGTTTTAATCTTTAATCTTTTTTACTATTGTACTTCTTATGTTCACCGCTCCAGAATCTCTTTTAGATGGGGAGTGGTATACAAATGTTGTAAATGAATGAATGAATGAATGAATGAATGTTGTGGCCCTCCAGTTTCACTTCTCTTTTTAAAGAGCACTTTCCTGATTTTTTTTTTTTTTTTTTTTAGCAGGGGCAATGGAGTATTATTTCTGAAAGCAAAAGAAAGTGTATTTTCCTACTTATCATAGAATCATAGAATAGCAAGGTTGGGAGGGGCCTACAAGGCCATGGAGTCCAACCCCCTGCTCAATGCAGGAATCCAAGTCAGAGCACCCCTGACAGATGGCTGTCCAGCCTCGTCTTGAATGCCTCCTGTGTGGAAGAGCCCACCACCTCCCTAGGGAATTGGTTCCATTGTCGTATTGCTCTAACAGTCAGGAAGTTTCTCCTGATGTTCAGCTGGAATCTGGCTTCCTTGTGTTATTCCTTGTATTATTGTGTTATTCTGCACAGCACCAGCTAAAGGTTGGGAGGGGCCTACAAGGCCATCGAGTCCAACCCCCTGCTCAATGCAGGAATCCAAGTCAGAGCACCCCTGACAGATGGCTGTCCAGCCTCGTCTTGAATGCCTCCAGCGTGGGAGAGCCCACCACCTCCCTAGGGAATTGGTTCCATTGTCGCATTGCTCTAACAGTCAGGAAGTTTCTCCTGATGTCCAGCCGGAATCTGGCTTCCTTGTGTTATTCCTTGTATTATTGTGTTATTCTGCACAGCACCAGCTAAAGGCTATGTAGTGGAAAAGCAGGAAAGGAAAAGCTCTTTGTGCAGAGCTCGTTATCTCAACTCTTCAACGAAACCGGAAGCAGATACAGGGGATTAAAAGCCTCGTGTAGAAGATCTCAAAGAGAGTATTGGTAGAAAGAAAGAGAAAAGAGTTTTCTCCACCCGTTTTTGTCCCTGGCTCTGCCCACCCTGGCATGCAGCTCCTGACGGATTACGCCTGAGGGAATGTGGCCCTCCACAGAAAAGAGTTTCCCTACCCCATGGTAGAAAGTAGAGTAGGGGTGGGCTCTTGTATGGTCCCACGGCCTGCATGTGGCATTGGGCGGGTGGCCAGGTGCTGCATGCATGCATGTGCACACCCCTCCACCCCACACTTCACCTCCACACACACACACACATCCTGGTCCATATTGGTGGAAAGAGGGAGCGGTTTTGACCTTGCTCTCTTCCCAGCAATGGGGGGAGGTTTAACATCCCACTAGAATCAGGCTCCCACCCGCCTGCCAAACATCTGTTTAGCGCAAGCTGGATTCTGCTGGGAAACAGGATGCCTGGATGCCTCCTTGTGCACCCTGTGTAGGAGCAACAGCAGCAGCATGGGGGCAGAAATGGGAGAGGGCAGGATACCTACAGTGGGCCTCCCAGGTGGCCGCTGAGGGCCACATGCCGCAGGCATGTTGCCCACCCCTGATCGAGAGGGTGCCCTGTGACCCTCAGAAACTGCCTTTGCCGGATACTGGGAAGGAGGAAGCAAGATAGCCTAACTGGATTTGTAAGAATCACCAATGAACAAACAAATACGTCAGTAAAATGTAAGAAAACATATATTCCTTGTGCAGCTCTAATTAAAAGGAAAAAAAAGAGAGGCTTGTCTTGGAAGCCATACTTCTAGAGGGCATGGATGAAGAAATGCAGGCCAGAAAAAAGGCTCTCTCAAGATGATGGAAGAGAGACACAACATCGAGGAGGAACATTATAAAAAAGTCATGATCCATCATCTTGAATTTGATGTACTCTGCTTGAAATACTAAAAAGGCAAGTGGAGGTATTAGATGAGCTCAACAAGCACATGAAAGTATGATGGAAGTGTTACACTTTAAGAAAAGAGAATATGTGAGAATTACTGGTGGGGGTGGCGGAGAAATCTACAGTGTTACTGTTTTTAAGAGTTTTTATGTTAAAGTTTTAAATAGTTTTAAATAGTAACAAGTTTAGAAAGTTTTCCCCACCAAAATGCAAGAGAAATCTTAAATCTGAAGGATGTGACTGTTTGGAAGGTACCATTAATACATTTTAATTTTAAAAGTTACAAAAGTAACTTGTTTGTGTGTGTGAGCATAGAATAACTAATATAAATCAAGCTTGAAAAACTGTGGTAAAAAATCGAGATAATGATGTATTATTTATTTTGTAGTAAGAAAAAAGGGGCTGGAATGTCACAGCAACAAAAGGTAGGACCCAGTGGAGGCTGGGAGCTCCAATGTCAGTGGGGCATTGAATCCGCTTTGGGTTTCAGTCAGAACTAGTCAGAACTGCTGTGAAGCACCTTGGATAGCTCCTTTAGAGTTGTTAGAAGCGGACAGGCCTGCCATCAACACCTGCGCCAGCAGGGGCATGTTGGGGCCCACCAGGCTGACACAGCTTGCAGTAGCATCCTTTCTTGTTCTCTAAAGCAGTTTATACTTAGGGGTTGGCTGGCCAGCCAGGCATTTACAGATGCTCATTTAATTATTCTTACTTTAAAAAACGTTATCCCTTTCTAGAACAAATGGTTCTTATCCTCAAATAAATGTGTTTTGCTCTAACACAGGGGCTGGCAACAGGGTGCCCATGGGCACATTGGTGCCCGTCAAGACCCTCAAAAGTGTCCATGTTCAGCACACTTTCCCCTAACTCAATTAAAATCAATGAAGCAATATTGCTCCATCGACATTAATAGAGGTGAGGACAGAGTCCCCTGCCAAAGAACAGCTTTGGGGCGGGGGCGGGACCCGTGGGGGGGGACCCACCCTCCACCAAGTACCCTTGGGGCAACAGAGTCCTTGGCAGTGAGTAGACTTCCCCTTCCAGCCATTTTTGGGCAGGGGACCCTTTCCCCCGCCTCTAATGAAGTCAATGGAATGAGGGCAAAGAAAGGGGAAGGGCAAAGGAAATGGAGAATCTAGGAAGTGTGGGTGCTCCCAACATTTTACCCCTCACAGCAATTTGTGGTGGCTCCTAGGGAAGTTGGAGAAATCCACAATGGACCTGAATGATTTTGGGTTTTCATGAATCCAACTGGTGGATTCCACAGTGGACTGGCTTTCCCCTGTCCCCCAGTTCTGTGGACTTGCGGAACAATTCTCTAACTTTCCTGAATTTTGCACCATAGAAAAATATGCAAAATTAAAAAAAACAGTGAAAAATGCACATTTTTCCCCATAGTAAAACATGAAATAGTGGTAAGAGGTTGGGAGAAGAGAGGTGTTAGTTGTATGTTCCAGCACTGAAGTATGATATGTGGTTTGTCTAACACCCCCCTTCACCCTGTAAAACAACTCAAGGCAGACAGTAAAGAGGATGTTAACTGAGTGATAGGCCACCATATATAGCTGGAAGGCTGTGTCTGGATTGGTTAAGCACAACTTGCTCAAACCTATGCTATGTTTCTGATCCCAAACCCATTCATATGGAAAACATGCCGTTGACATCTTCAGGTCTCCAAACTCTATACAGTACTTTTAGAAACAGATTTCCACATCAGCACTGGGTTTATTTAACATTAAAACACACTTTTATCAGCATTAAGAAGTTGAGACTCTTAAAACAGAGAGTGAGGATAAGTTCTACAGTCTGAATCAAGTAAAAACATAGCAAATTCTCTAATATAGTGAGGACCTGTAGAGGTGATGGTTTGATAACCACAAACATAATAAATTGTTTATAGTTTGATGAAATCTATGAGTAATTTTACAGGATAAAGGGCATTTTAAAAGGAAAAGATTGTAATATTCTTATTTTGGTTATCACTATGTTAAATTCAGTGCTTTGGATTCTCCAACGTATGTAGCCTCAAAACAGCAAATCGACATTATTGAAGAATATCTAAAAGCATTTGTGCTAAATTCATTTATAGCACTTTAAAAAATAGGTTTCCACTCTTCCCACAAATCATCAGATATAAGGTATTTATTACTAAAAGCAGCTTTAACTTAAAAGGCATTTTAGCAACATTTTATTTCAATAATAATAATAATAATAATAATAATAATAAAAATACACTACTTTTGAGATATATGGCTACAGTGGCAGAATAAAGTGAATCTTACTACGGCAGAGATGAATTCTCATTAGCATATAAAAGACCATTCTTAGCATATAAAGAAATGTTATATATAAATGTAGAACAACTCATTAAACAGATCTTCCATCACATTTGTGAAAATGATTACTGCATAAAAATAACTCACTTTTATGCATAGTTTTAGTTTTCTTGCTATAAGGTGATTGTGAGAGGAAAATGTGCAGAGTATCTGGCCTGCCACATTCTTGTTCAACTTGAAGAAAAATGGCAATGAACATTTAGTCGTTTCCATTACTGCTGAAAACCCCAGGGCTGGGTAGTACAGTATCCAACGGTGTCATTCCGCAGCCTCAAATTGCTCTAGCTAGGGGTGGAGGAGAAATCTGCTGCAGATTCAAATCAGGCCACATCCTCAAGAATCGGACCAGCGAAGTCTGCAGTGGACTACCCCTACTCACCTCCAAGTCCATCGGATTTCCTGCGGGATGGCTCTCCAGTGCTGTCGGGGCTACCAAGGCCGTTTCTCCCCGCGCCAGCTGTCAAGGGCTTCCTTAACGGCTGGCGCAGGGAAGAAGAAGCCAGGAGGAGTGCCACCCCATGAGTTCCAATGGTCACAGTAAGGCTCTAGGGAAATCCATGGGGCCCCGAGCGGCCCAGACTTCCCCTCCACAGACCCCCCGCCGGACCAGAAGTTGTAGGGTTTGTATACCCCTAGCTCTAGCAGAGTTCCACTGAACCTTTCCACTGTGCAAGCAATTGGACATTATGCTTCCGCAACTGCTTGCACAAGGGATTGCACAAGCATAATGCAGAAACAGCTGGGCAATGGGTTGTGTAAGCACAATGCACAACTGTTTGCACAACAGGTTGTGCAACTGCTTGTGCAACCATGCTTAGGCAATGTAACTTTCATTGGATCCTCTCCTTGAGCATAGTTCAGAATCTGGTTTTCACTAGTGTAACTTCATTTGTACTTAAGAACATAAGAAGAGCCATGCTGGATCAGACCAAGGTCCATCTACTCCAGCATTCATTCAAACAGCGGCCAACCAGCTGTTGACCAGGAACCCATAAGCAGGACATGAGTGCAAGAGCAACCTCCTACCCTTGTTCCCCAGCAACCAGTGTACATAGGCTCACTGCCTCTGGTACTGGAGGTAGCACACAGCCATCAGGACTAGTAGCCACTGATAGCCTTCTCCTCTAGGTATTTATCCAGCCCCTTTTTAAAGCCATCCAAATTGGTGGCCATCACTATATTCTGAGGTAGCAAATTCCATAGTTTAACTATGTGCTAGTTAAAGAAATAATTTTTGTGAAGAAGTAATTTCTTTTATCCGTGGAATGACACAGTTGTGGAATGACACAGTTGGATACTGCTGTGTGTGCAGTATTTGGACTGGGGAGACCTCAGTTCCCATACATGCTTGACTGTGAACTTTACTTGGTGACCCTAAGCCAGAGACGTAGAGTCTTATCTCTACACATAACCTACACATGGGATTGTGGTGAGACAAAATGGGATAACCTCCACGTACTTTACCCTGAGCTCATAGCGCAGGATACAAATTAAATAAATAAATAAATAAATAAATAAATAAATACATGACTCCAGAGTTGCCACCATCTGGGGTACTTGGGACTTGAAGCAAACAGGCAGACTGAAACATAAAATCTGAAGAGGGCTCAAGAGTGACCATTTCACTGAAGTTGTCAATACATACAGTATCAAGCCAGATTTGATGTAGCCCAGGGTTTCATAGCCTCCATGAGAAACATGAGGCTGCCTCAAATTATATCTGGATCAATGTATACAGAGACACAGAATGGGATCCAAAGACCTGCACAGCTCACACAAGAACCTAGTGCAGGTCCAGTGGGATTTTTTGACCTCCTGCCAATGAACAGCTGACCCCAATGCCTTATCAAATTTCTTTTGGAATTCCCTTCACTTTAAAACCAATTTGCTATGGGTTGGATCCAGTGAAACATCCTCCAACAGAGGAGCTTTTTGTTTTGGAGGGAACTCTGGATTCAACTCTATCAGTCAACGAGGCTGTTCTTCATGAAAAACAAAGCCAATACCTCATAGAGCGTATGCACCTATGAGTTATGAATCTTTGGATTCTGGCAAGATAATAGATTAAATGTGTTGTTCAGCCTCACCACCCTGCTTAGGGTGGGATACTTATTCCCCCTCCCCACCTGTATTTTATTTTGATTGCAGCACGATGGTTATGTGATAAAGGTTCCGCTATAGTTTCATAGATGGAGATCACAGCTTAGTCTGTCATCACAAACTTTAAACACATTGTTCCTTGGACTTTGTTAACTGTCTTGGGAACATAAATTTATACAAATTATACAAACAGACGAGTTACAACAGTGCTTTTGACTGCCCTTCCCATATTAATCCCAGGGAGCTGCAATGTAAACAACCTGATTTATTAGCATCGATGTGACTGCAATCCAGTGCATAGTTACCTGGGAGTAAGCTACAGTGAGCTCAGTTGTGCTTACTTCTGACTGCATTGGTTCAACTAGTAAAACACATAAAAATTTAACAAAAGATCTTGATCCATCTGAAATTAGCCTCTAATTAGAAATGCAAACAATTCTGCAAATAAGTGTTACCGTTTAAACTGCTAGCCTGAAGTAGGAACTCTATCAAAGAGAAGGAAGAAAAGTATCCAGTGTCTATTTAATCATTTTTCTCACTTTCTGACTTATTATATGCCAATGTTTCACAAACTACAGTAAAACCTTGTTCCTTGGCCAGAGCAAAGAAGATCCATCAATTACCCTGATGCTCTAGCAGAGGACATCACTGCCCCTGCACTGGAAAAAGCTCTGGAGCTGTACTTCCCCTGTGTTCTCCCTCCACTACACTGCTGATTTTGAATCTAAATTAAGCGTCTTAATTTAGAACCTGGGGCTTGTCTGTATATGTAGTTTTTAACATCCTAAGGAACTTTCCTCTGTATGCCAGACTGCACTGTATGTTATATGCTTTGACTAAAAGTCTTGCTACACGAGACATCTATTGTACATGCATGATTCCTCACTCACAGTAGTTTGTGGGTGCTTTACAACATGTCATCCTCCTCCAGGGCCTCTCCCATGCTTTGCAAGCATTATAGCATTTTTTCCCCTAATGAGGAAAGTCTGGTATTTCTCGAATGGCATCATGAAGCCTTGGTGTGTTTGTACAATTCCGCTATACCACAGCACAACCTAGTGATTGTGTAATGGAACACACAGAAAGGTAGAGAAAAAAACACGTATAGAGGAGCAGATCTTAAACCCACAAAGACTCCGGAAGCAGAAGCCTTGGTAAAGCGGTGGGTTAAAGCCTCATGCAAAAAAGCCCTAAGGGGAAGGGAACAGAAAACAGACTGAATTCACTCAACAGTGACTGCAGAGTAAGCTGGTAGTGGCCCTTACCCAGGTTAGTGTGGCCACTTAGATATCACCAAGAAAGAGGACAAAAGAGCATACGTATTTGTATAAATTTTGCATATGCTAATGTCTATGGATAAGGGGCCATGGTGGCTTAGTGGTTAAGCCGCTGAACTGCAGACTGGAAGGTCGGCAGGACAGCAGTTCGAGACCTGAGTGCTGCGTGATGGAGTGAGCTCCCGTCTTCAGTCCCAGCTTCTGCCAACCTAGCAGTTCGAAAGCAAGAAATTGCAAGTAGATAAATAGGTACTGCCTCGGCGGGAAAGGTAACAGCATTCTGTGCACCCCAGTGTTCGGTCATGCTGGCCACATGACCACGGAAGTGTCTTCGGACAGCGCTGGCTCTTCGGCTTAGAAACGGGGATGAGCACCGCACCCTAGAGTCTGACACGACTGGTTGGGGACACCTTTACCTTTACCTTTAATGTCTATGGATAGATACAAATTTAGGCATAATTACTATAATTTAAATATCAATATGTCACATCTCACTGTACTGGGAAAGACTGTGGCCAAGTGACCTGTGTGCTTGCTTAGCCTGCTGTCCAGGTGCTATCTGTGGGTGGGCAAGACCAGAGCCCCTGCTCTCCCTTCCTACAGTTCTTATCTTCACATTTGGGCTGGAGAGCCGTTCAAACAGGGGCACCTGCACAGAGGACTGTCCTCTGACAGCCCTTCCAGTGGACCCAGGGCCACCTCTCCCAGGCTGAAAATGAACCTGAACCCTTGGAGTTCCTCTTGTTCAGGAGTTAGGGGAAACGAGGAATGGGGGACACACACACACACAGATATATGGGCTGTCGCAAGTGGACCAGAGCTTCATGGCAACTTTTTCACCCACAGACTAACACAGCTGTCCCTCTGGAAATTCTTAGTAGATGTTGCACTAAGCTACTGTCTGACTGCTAATACCTGGCAATTATTTTTTCTTTCTGGTGACTGTTTTCAGTCATTTCTTACATGTCTGATGAAGTTAATTAAGACATGAAAACAGAACACTTTTCTTTCTGTTCTCCCCCCATCCCTGTTTTTACTTTTTGGATCTATAAAGCTGTTTACTGTCCACCGCAATGGTAGTTCAATTTTCAGAGATGTTAGCCACCTTATGCGGATGATTACATTCTTGTTTATTTTCACTGTCAAGTCTGCTGGATTAAATTAACAAGCTCTGTTTGCTTTAGTGGGAATGACCTGCTGCAACCTTCAGCTTGTAGAAAATAATAATCTTTTCAGTGATTTATTGATTCAGCACTCTTTATCTTCTCTTAACAAAATGTGTAATAGGAATGTTGCCTTCAGTTTGCTTTAATTTACAGGCATGCATTGCTTTATTTCAATACACCAGAGACTGTATCTAATAGCTTTGCTCACTTTACTGTTATTAACACTTGCGATTTTTCAGAAGGTCTGCCAAAGCTTGATTATGCTAAGGATAAAACTTCACATGATTCTTCAGTCTAAAAAAGGTCCAACTTTTGAAAATCACCCACTTGAGACAGTCAAATTAATATTAAAACTTGTTGCTTTTTTATTGAATTCTTTTACAAGTTCATCTCATTTATTCACCTCCTTATGGTAAATCAGATGGTAAAGTAGTCCTTGTAAAAAGGAAAAAAAGTCAAGGAAGGCAGGAGTAAATATTAAAACGATAAAAAAGCCCTGCAGGAGATGGTTCAGTTTTAAGATTCTCAGTCCATTAAGATTCTCAGCCCACTCTCAACAATGTAGCATTCGTTGTGCAGCTGTTTGTTCTGGATACTAAAGTAATTTACAGATAGATTCCCCTGGATGATCTGCATGGTAGATTTTGGGCTGGTTCACACATACAGCAGTGCCACTCAGAGTCAAACTACATGTGATGCTAAACACATCATCAGGAACTTCATCAGATTCTTACATTTATTTAATAACAGATGCCCTTCTGATTTTCATTGGAACTACAACATATGGGGAGAAGAGGGTGTAGCCTTTCCTTTCCCAGCCATGATACTGATGAAAAATACTCCCCTACTTGCACAGCTACAAGCTTTGGTCCTGATGAAAATCAGTCCACACACTACTACTTTAGCTATTAAGGGTGCAATCCTATGCATGTTTGGACAGAAGAAAGTCCTACAACTCCCAGCATTCCCCAGCCAGCATAGCTGGCTGGGGAATGCTGCGAGTTGTAGGACTTTCTTCAGTCTAAACATGTATAGGATTGAGCCCTAAATGTTATAATCTGACAGATGCATTTTGCGTCTTGTGACCAATTTTGCACCAGTCATACCCACAGGGATATGAACCCCAAAATACATGACTGTGTATCTACATGCAATTGGTGCAATTCCTGTAAGCTCACTGGATCCAAAAAGAACCACTGAGATTAGTGCATATCAAAACACTCAACAAGCAAGAAATATTTTCACTAGCACTCTGTCGCACAGAAAGCATTTTACATTTTAATCATATGAATTACATCCACACTACAGATTTGTCGAAGCCCACCACACTGTGTATATGTGTCCATCTATGTTTATTATCTTTTAGGTTATGTTGTTGTTTTTTTGGTCAGTCGTTTCCGACTCTTCGTGACTTCATGGACCAGCCCATGCCAGAGCTTCCTGTTGGCTGTCGCCACCCCCAGCTCCCCCAAGGTCGAGTCCGTCACCTCCAGAATATCATCCATCCATCTTGCCCTTGGTCGGCCCCTCTTCCTTTTGCCTTCCACTTTCCCTAGCATCAGCATCTTCTCCAGGGTATCCTGTCTTCTCATGATGTGGCCAAAGTACTTCAGTTTTGCCTTTAAGATCCTTCCCTCAAGTGAGCAGTCTGGCTTTATTTCCTGGAGTATGGACTGGTTTGATCTTCTTGCAGTCCAAGGCACTCTCAGAATTTTCCTCCAGCACCACAGTTCAAAAACATCTCTCTTCCTTCCCTCAGCCTTCCTTATGGTCCAGCTCTCGCAGTCATAGGTTACTACAGGGAATACCATTGCTTTAATTATGCGGACCTTTGTTGTCAGTGTGATGTCTCTGCTCTTAACTATTTTATCAATATTTGTCATTGCTCTCCTCCCAAGAAGTAAACGTCTTCTGATTTCCTGGCTGCAGTCAGCATCTGCAGTAATCTTTGCGCCTAGAAAGACAAAGTCTGTCACTGCCTCCACATTTTCTCCCTATATTTGCCAGTTATCAGTCAAGCTGGTTGCCATAATCTTGGTTTTTTTGAGGTTTAACTGCAACCCAGCTTTTGCACTTCTTTCACCTTCGTCATAAGGTTCCTCAGATCCTCCTCGCTTTCAGCCATCAAAGTGGTATCATCTGCATATCTGAGATTGTTAATGTTTCTTCCAGCGATTTTAACTCCAGCCTTGGCTTCATCAAGCTCAGCGCGTCACATGATGTGTTCTGCGTACAGGTTGAATAGGTAGGGTGAGAGTATACAACCCTTTCATACTCCTTTCCCAATCTTAAACCAGTCCGTTGTTCTGTGGTCTGTTCTTACTGTTGCTACTTGGTTGTTATACAGATTCCTCAGGAGGCAGACAAGATGACTTGGTATCCCCATACCACCAAGAACTTGCCACAATTTGTTATGATCCACACAATCAAAGGCTTTAGAATAGTCAATAAAACAGAAATAGATGTTTTTCTGAAACTCCCTGGCTTTCTCCATTAACCTTTTAGGTTATAACCCACCTTTATGTATAAAATACACGTAAAGCAGCTTACAAGAAATTAAATGGCTGCAAAAATGTCTCATTAATTTTTAAAATGTTTGATATTTTCTGTATTTTATATAAACACTTCATGGTAGGCCAATTGTAATATTTGAGAAAGCAGGATATAAATAATAAAATATTTGTGCGTGTGTGCATACACACACACACACACACACACACGTATAGCTTGCAAGATGGATACATTTCTGACTGCCATGAATGTGAAGAGGGCAGTCACACAGCTCTGCACTCTGTCACATACGTGGCTTGGCTTGTTACATGTTATGAGGAAATTTTCATTTCATACAATTAGACTAAGTATAAAAATGCTCCCCCTTCAGACTTTTCCAACCATGGTATCTTGAATATGATATCTTGTATGAAATTCTAGCTTTCCATCTGTTGTAAAAAGATCCTAACAGTTATGATACCCCTGTGAGCAGCAATACCAACTCCAGGTCTGGGAATTAAGAGCATAAGAGAGAAGAACATGAGAAGAGTCCTGTTGTATCCCAAAGTGGCTAACCAGATGCCTATGGGAAGCCCACAAGCAGGACACGAGTGCAATAGCACCCTCCCATTCATCTTTCCCAGTAACTGATATTCAGACCAGTGAAAGTGAATTCTGTAGGTTAACTATGTGCTGAGGGGCCGTAGCTCAGTGGCAGAGCACCTGCTTTGCATGCAGACGGTCCCAGGTGCGATCCCCAGCATCTCCAAGTAGAGCTGGAAAAACACCTGCCTGGAAGCCTGGAGAGCTGCTGCCTGCCAGTGTTGACAGTGCTGGGCTAGATGGACCAATGGTCTGACTTGGCATAAGGCAGCTTGCTACGTTGCTATGTTGCTATGCAGTGGTGTAGTGGTGGCAGATTGCGCCGGGGCTTCGCTCCGGGACTTTTTTTGAAGCCAGCCCCCAGCCAGGTCGCAGTCTGCTAGAGAAGGAGGAGGGAGCAGAGGGAGTGCAGGCGGCTGCCTCTTGGCTGCCTCTTGTCTACTACGCAGAGCTGGCCAGACAAAGGGAGCGAGTGAGGGAGGGAGCCTGAGGGACCTCTGCAGCCTCCTCTCCTCTCCTCTCCTCTCCTCTCCTCTCCTCTCCTCTCCTCTCCTCTCCTCTCCTCTCCCTGCCCCTTCTCCTCCTCAGCTCTTGGCTTCTCCACCTGCCCCTGCCCCGTGCCTGTGTGCCCGGCGCTGCCCTCGTCTCCTGCAACACCGGCCACCAGTTCAGGGTTGTTGCTGCTGCTGGCCACGGCAGCAGCAGGGGAGTGGGGGGGGGGTGCACTGCCACCATTATTTACTTATGGGGCAGGCCAGGTGGCTGGTTTGTGCCAGTTTTTAGGATTTATCACACAAGCCTATGCATGTTTACTCAGAAGTCAGTCCCACTATGTTCAATTGCCAGTTGGGCTTTCGCCCAGGTAAGTGTGCGTAGGACTGCAGCCAGGAAATGTACAGAGATATTCCCAAGATCTCTGTAAATTTAATTCAAAATAAAACACCCATTGGATTGCATTGTTAATTCTTGAAGATTAATTTCTACAGTAAGCAGAATTGCCAAATGCAACGTGCTCTATGAGCTACACTTTTTGGTACAAGGTTGGCATGTACCTGGGCACACAAACCCTGGTGGAGGGAAGGGAAACAGAAAACAAATCAGTTGCGGGGAGAGGAGAAAGAAGGTAGGGGTGTGTGTGTGTGTGTGTGGTTCAATCCAGCTGGGTGTGTGGACGTTTCTGTTGCGGGATGGGAGAGATATAAATGAAGGAGCTTAGGAAAGGCTAATGGGTAATATTGGGGTGCTAAGGGAGTGTGCAAGGGGGCTGTTTAAATAAGAAGGTATCTGTCCATGATGGCTGCGTTGAGAGGGTGAAACTTTCATAGAGTATCATATTTTGAAAACCTAAAATGTTTGTGTTTGAGTGAGAGAGTGATTGAGTGAGTGAAAAAGATTAACACCCCTGCATTTTTCTCAGACATCCAATTGAAATAACACTGCCTTACTCTCAGCTGCACTGTTTTTGGATCCCAGTTGAAGGCGGTATATCTTACAAGGTTGTACAATCTTAGAAGGGGGCATGGCTGTGAGGGGGCATGGCTGTGACTGTCACAAAGGGACCCTGCACTTCTGAATTTGCCACTATGCTACTGTTTCTATGTTTCTAGTACTTTCTTTTGGGTGTCCTGAATTTTCTCACCGACCTTGGGTTCTAGAGTTATGAGAGAGGCCCATCCATTTTCTCCAAATTATGCATCATTTGTCTTCCTGCTTCTTACTCATTTTCCTCAGTAGAAAGCCACAAATGTTGCAACCTTTCCTCATAGGGGCATCAATCCAGCCCCTTCATCATTTTGGTTGTTCTCCTCTGCACTTTTTTCAGTCCTACAATATCTTTTTGAGATGGGGTGACCAGAAGTGTACAACACATTCCAAGTGTTGTCACATCACAGATTTGTATAAAGGCATTACAACAGTAGCAGTTTTATTTCCAAATAATTTCCTAATGATCCCTGACATGCAATTTGCCTTTGATGGCAGCCATCTTCCCCCTATGCAATTGTCCAAACCCAGTCTATGTTTCCTGTTCTTTAACCATTTACAGATCTATAAGAGGACCTCTCATCTAATCTCATGACCTCTGGGTTTCCTCAAGAGGCTTCAGTGAGGGACTTTATTAAAAGCTTTTTGAAAGTCCAAGTATACAATGTCTACAAGATTATCCCATCCACATGCTTGCTGACACTCTCAAAGAACTCCAGAAAGTTAGTGAGACAGGACTTACCTTTGCAGAAGCCATCTTAACTCTTCCTCTGCAAGATCTCTCCTTCTATATGCTTAATAATGTTGTCTGTAATAACAATATCCATCAGTTTACCCCAGACAGATATTAGACTAACCAGCCTGCAGTTTCCAGGATCAACCCCCCACCCCCTGCATGGCCCAGTTCCTTTAAACAAGAACAACAACAACAAAACAACTGATTTACATTGGCCACTCTCCAGCACTCTGGTACAAAGGCTGATCTTAGGGACATTACATATTTCTAGTACTCTAGTAACTTCCTTGACACCCAATGGCCCAGCTCAGTTCAACTCAGTGGGCCACCTCCCTAAATGGGCCCAACTCTTCCTTGCTGCTGTCACCACTGTCATCTCCCATTAGGCCCAATCTCTCTCTCCATGCCCCTGCCCCGTTCTCTTCCTTTAGGCCAAATCTATGCAGACACCTGGAGGGAGAGGGCAAAGTTGAGCGGAGACTGCTTCTTCTTCTTGCTCCTTTCCTTAGAAGTGACAAGTGAGCAGGCAGCAATATCCAAAGGAATGGGCAGGACAGCAGTGGGCCCTTGCTGGCGTCTACACCTCAGAGGCACCCAACAATGCTGACCCCTGAAGTTGGCCTTGTTTGTGAGTCTGTCAGCCAATAAGCCCAGCCACCAGTAAGAAAAAAACAACGGAAACCTTTTGATGACATCAATGTAGAGTGTTTAGAGTGTTTATAGCAATTTTAGAAAATTAGATCCTTCAGTTAATTTATATTGCTCATCTCCTGCAAATCCCTTTTTGAATGTATCTTGAAAAAGAGAGGAGGGGAAAATATCTTGTACTTCTGAAGCAAAGAACAAGGTCGGCATTCAGTCATCACCTTAAGATGACCAATTGATTTGACGGTGATACTGATGAAGGACAGAATTCACTTTTGAAAAAGGATAATAGAGATTACTTGGGCATCAGTGTTTTTGGATTATCACTGTCTGTGAGCAGAGATAACAGGGCAGAGAGGCTGACCAAACTATATTGTAGCCTTTGTATTGATTTCAGGGCCTAGATCCAATTCTATTATGAAATGGCCATTCATCAGGATAGGTTGAACTTCCCTCCTCTTTAGGCTTATAACAAGGGCTTTTCCTGATAAAGAAACAACATGTAAGATGAAGTTGAAAATACAAGTGGTAACTTATTTTTTGTGGCTTTCCTTTTATGTGTGTGAGACGATCAGAACAGTATTTCTTGAGGTTATCGTGTTTCCCCAATATCCATAGCACTGAATGTGCTCCTAGACTCCCACAGGGTCAGTTGAAATGAGACTTCTCTTCTTCCCCTACAAAGCGATTTTGCCATCTAACCCCTATATACACAGGGGAACGATTCTATTGCTAAGTTATTTAGGGTATTCTTTTCAGATGTTCAATGCTGCTAAAAGAAACCACTGATCTCAAACTACACTTCCACAGATGTATATAATTCCACAGAGGTATATAATTCATGGAGTTTATCTGACATGGTGTGAAACTTTGATATGTTACCAATTCCAGGTGTGCTTTATGTGAGTCATGATTCACAAATTGGTTATTTGGCCCACTTTCATTGAGTTTCTTTTGTCATGAAGAAAACTGCAGAATAAACCTATTAAAAATAAGCAATTTGTTCAAGTACTCATGACTGTATTATTCATAGAAGTTAAATGTTTCTATATATTACAGTGATGTGTATTATTAGTAAGCCATGGCTGGCCCAAAAAAAGATGTGCTGAGGGATGGTTAACAGGTAGAGCTGGACCAAAACGTTTTACTGTCTGAGGCAGAGCAGCAAATGGTGGCATCACATACATCCCAGTTAAGTTGTATTGTAGCCAAAGCCAGCCAAATTATTTTGGCACATGAGGTGGAAAATCCCATGAGCACTTCCCATCCCTGGCAGTAAAAATACAATAATAACCAATTAAATAACTAACAATGTCCTGCCCTTTCATGACACCCCAAAACTGCTACTCGAGGTGGCTGCCTCACTTTGCATAACGGCAAGGCCGGATCTGTCAACAGGTCATCTCTGCCAGATACAAGGTCTACTGCCCTTTGGCTCTCAAAAAATGCTTGAGTTATGCAGGGTTGGCATGTCTACTGGATGGACATATATCTGGGGAAAAGTTCAACTTGGTGGTGTCACCCTAACTGTAGAATGCTTTCCCCAGGGAGATTCACCTGGCACCTGTTTTGAAGTCATTTGGCATGAGGCAAAGACCTTTTTATTTTCATAGACTTTTAAATCCACTGTAAATTGCTCTTATACTCCTTTGTGTCTGCTTTTATTTTTACTGACTGCTTTTACACTGCCTTTTTATTTTGTGGTGTTTTAATGTTCTGTTTTCATTTGTTTTATTGAAATGGCAAGTTTTTATAAGCTTCCCTGGGAACCTACTGAAGGATATAATCCCCTTAAATGAATACATAAACAAATAACATGTCTGAACTGCTGGCATTCAGGTTGTAGCCAGCAACCTACTGCTGAAGAAGACAACAGGAGTATCACTGGTGGCAGTGAGTAGGAAGGTAGCAGCAGCAGCGCGGTTTAATAAACCATGATGTGCATGAGCAGGCTGCATAAGTCAACTTTAAATTGTGGTTTAAAGCTGCATACTATAGGGGTCTCCACTTGGATGCTACGAGCTGCGCTGGATCACAGCAAAGGCCTATCTGGCCCAGCATTCTGCTCACACGGTTGCGAACCAGATGGCTATGGGAAGCCCACCAGCAGGACATGAGAGCAACAGAACCCTCCTACTTCTGTTCCCCAGGAACTGGTCTACAGAGGCATGCTACCAGCAATACTGGGGGTAGCATATAGGCATCATGACTAGTAGCTGTTGGTAGCCTTATCCTCTATGAATTTGTCAAATCCCCCTTTAAAACCATCCACCTTGGTGGCCATCACTCCATCCTGTGGTGTTGTTGTTGTTCAGTCGTTCAGTCGTGTCCGACTCTTCATGACCCCCTGGACCATAGCACGCCAGGCCTTCCTGTCCTGCGCTCTCTCCCGGAGTGTGCTTAAGTTCATATTCATTGCATCTGTGATGCTATCTAGCCATCTCATCCTCTGCCGTCCCCTTCTCCTTTTGCCTTCAGTCTTTCCCAGCATCAGGGTCTTTTCCAGAGAGTTTTCTCTTCGCATTAGGTGGCCAAAATATTTGAGCTTCAGCTTCAGGATCTGTCCTTCCAATGAGCACTCAGGGTTGATTTCCTTTAGGATTGACTGATTTGACCTCCTTGCAGTCCAGGGAACTCGTAAGAGTCTTCTCCAGCACCACAGTTCGAAAGCATCAATTCTCCTGTGCTCAGCCTTCCTTATAGTCCAGCTCTCACAGCCATACATTACTACTGGGAAAACCATAGCTTTGATTAGACGGACTTTTGTCGGCAAGGTGATGTCTCTGCTTCTGACTATGCTGTCTAGGTTTGCCATAGCTTTCCTCCCAAGGAGCAAGCGTCTTTTAATTTCATGGCTACAGTCACCGTCTGCAGTGATCTTGGAGCCCAAGAAAGTAAAATCTGTCACTGCTTCCATTTCTTCCCCTTCTATATGCCAGGAAGTGATAGGGCCAGATGCCATGATCTTAGTTTTCTTAATGTTGAGTTTCAAACCAGCTTTTGCACTCTCCTCTTTCACCCTCAACAAGAGGCTCTTGAGATCCTCTTCGCTTTCTGCCATTAGGGTGGTATCGTCTGCATATCGGAGGTTGTTGATAATTCTCCCAGCAATCTTAATTCCGATCTGTGATTCATCCAACTCATGATGTACTCTGCATATAAGTTAAATAAGCAGGGTGACAATATGCAGCCTTGTCGTACTCCTTTCCCAATTTTGAACCACTCGGTTGTTCCATGTCTGGTTCTTACTGTTGCTTCTTGACCCTCATACAGGTTTCTCAGGAGACAGGTAAGGCGGTCTGGTACCCCCATCTCTTTAAGAATTTGCCACAGTTTGTTGTGATCCACACAATCAAAGGCTTTAGCATAGTCAATGAAGCAGAAATAGAAATTTTTCTGGAATTCTCTTGCTTTCTCCATGATGCAGCGAATGTTGGCGATTTGATCTCTAGTTCCTCTGCCTCTTCGAAACCCAGCTTGTACTTCCGGTAGTTCTCGGTTCGCATACTGCTGAAGCCTAGCTTGTAGGATTTTGAGCATCACCTTGCTGGCATGTGAAATGAGCGCAATTGTGCGGTAGTTTGAACACTCTTTGGCGTTGCCCTTCTTTGGAATTGGAATGTAAACTGACCTTTTCCAGTCTTATGGCCACTCTTGAGTGTTCCAAATTTGTTGGCATATTGAATACAGCACCTTAACAGCATCATCTTTTAGGATTTTAAATAGCTCAGCTGGAATACTGTCATGTCCGCTAGCTTTGTTGTTACTAATGCTTCCTAAGGCCCACTTGACTTCAATCTTGAGGATGTCCGGCTCAAGTTCAGTGACCGCACTATCATGGCTATCAGGGACATTAAGATCTTTCCTGTATAGTTCTTCTGTGTATTCTTTCCACCTCTTCTTAATCTCATCTGCTTCTGTTAGGTCCCTGCCTTCTTTGTCCTTTATCATGCCCGTCTTTGCACAAAACGTTCCCTTGATATCTCTAATTTTCTTGAAGAGATCTCTAGTCTTTCCCATTCTGTTGTTTTCCTCGATTTCTTTGCATTGTTCATTTAAGAAGGCCTTCTTGTCTCTCCTTGCGATTCTCTGGAACTATGCATTCAGTTGGATATATCTTCCCCTTTCTCCTTTGCTTTTCACTTCCCTTCTTTCCTCAGCTACTTGTAAAGCCTCATCAGACAGCCACTTGGCTTTCTTGCATTTCTTTTTCTTTGGATGGATTTAGTTGCTGCCTCCTGAACAATGTTACGCACCTCTGTCCATAGTTCCCCAGGCACTCTGTCTATCAGGTCTAATCCCTGAAATCTATTCCTCACCTCCACTGTATATTCATGAGGGATATGATTGAGGTCATACCTGAATGGTTTAGTGGTTTTCTCTACTTTCTTCAACTTAAGCCAAAATTTTGCAAGAAGCAGCTCATGATCTGAGCCACAGTCAGCTCCAGGTCTTGTTTTTACTGACTGTATGGAGCTTCTCCATCTTTGGCTGCAAAGGACATAATCAATCTGATTTCGATATTGACCATCTGGTGATGTCCATGTGTAGAGTTGTCTCTTGTGCTGTTGGAAAAGAGTGTTTGCTATGATCAGCGGGTTCTCTTGGCAAAACTCTATTAGCTTTTGTCCTGCTTCATTTTGTACACCAAGGCCATGCCTGCCTGTTATCCCGGTGATTTCTTGACTTCCTACTTTAGCATTCCAATCCCCTATGATGAAGAGGACATCTTTTTTTGGTGTTAGTTCTAGAAGGTGTTGTAGGTCTTCATGGAATCGATCAACCTCAGCTTCTTCGGCATCAGTGTTTGGGGCATAGACTTGAATTACTGTGATGTTGAAAGGTTTGCCTTGGATTCGTACTGAGATCATTCTATCGTTTTTAAGATTGTACCCCAGTACTGCTTTTCCCACCCTTTTGTTGACTATGAGTGCTACTCCATTTCTTCTAAGGGATTCTTGCCCACAATAGTAGATATGATGGTCACCTGAATTAAATTCGCCCATGCCTGTCCATTTTAGTCCGCTGATTCCCAAGATGTCGATGTTCAATCTTGCCATCTCATATCTGACCACCTCCAGCTTACCTTGATTCATTGATCTGACATTCCAGGTTCCTAAACAATATTGTTCTTTAAGGCATCGGATTTTCTTTTCACCACCAGACACATCCACAGCTGAGTGTCCTTTCGGCTTTGGCCCAGCCGCTTCATTCTTTCTGGCGCTACTTGGAAATACCCTCTGCTCTTCCCCAGTAGTATATTGGACACCTTCTGACCTGAGGGTCTCATCTTCCGGTGTCATCTCTTTTAGCCTTGTGATATGTTCCATGGGATTTTCTTGGCAAGAATACTGGAGTGGGTTGCCATTTCCTTCTCCAGTGGACCACATTTTGTCAGAACTCTCCACCATGACCTGTCCTTCTTGGGTGGTCCTGCACGGCATAGCTTATGGCTTCACTGAGTTACGCAAGCCCCTTCGCCACAACAAGGCAGTGATCCATAAAGGGGCCATCCTGTGGTAGTGAATTCCATATTGGCGGTTTTATTTTCAACTGCTGAAAATCAATACATTGCTGAGCAAGCTACTTTTCTAAAGTTGTCCCTGACCTAATAATCCCCCCCATTTTTCTCTGCTTACTCCCCAACCTAGTACCCTCCAGATGTTTTGGAATACAACTCCCATCACTCCTGACCATTGGCCATGCTGGAGATTATGATGGGACATGTAATCCAAGACATCTAGAAGGCTGCAGGTTGTGTGAGGCTGGCTTACAGGAACAGGATGCTAATGGTGCAATCCTATATATGTTCAGACAGAAAAGATCCTACAACCTACATCTGGCTGGAGAATACTAGGAGTTCTAGGAACTTTTTCTGTTTAAACATGCATAGGATTTGGCCCTAAGGTATACGAAGGAGATGACTGCATGTGTTAAGTCTATGTATTGACATGTTGTTCGTTCAAATTATTGCACCTCTCTTTAAATCAGTAAAGCTGTCAGGTCTTTTGATACATGGCTTAAATTCTGCCAAAATTCTTAAGAAACTGTAACAGGCCTAGGAGCTGATATAGATAGGTTAAGAGATAAAAGGTGTAATTCCATCAGGCTGTAAGCTTAGAATGGCTTTTGGCATTTTCTGTTAAAAGTCCCAGCTCCAAGAAAAGGGACAGAAAACGACCATGTGCTATAGCACCTTCTTACGTTTGAGACAACTCATTTTTTCCTGACATATTTGGATTCCCACATATGCTAAACATATAATTGTTATGGGTTCCCAGCCGGGCGGGAGGCAACTTTGGGGTTTGCTCCTTTAGACCTTTCAAGCAGCATGGTCTTTGAAGCCATGCCATTGTGAAACCTCTGTGACATTCAGGGGCTTATTAGCTTCTTGAATGCCTCTGGGTTCAACTAATTCCTGCAGGATTCCTTCAAGCCTGTTAGCCTTACACTGCATGGTGCAGCAGTAAAAATCGAATGGGCTCAGTTGGTTCTCTCCAAAATATAGTACAATAAATAAAATCCATTCCAAAGCCTATTCTGTGTCTTAAATAAAAAAAGCATTTATTAGAGAAAAACACGCAATAATCATAGGGACTGAATAAAGAAAGACCTATTGTTCTTGGTGCCTGGATAATAAAGCCAACAGTTTTGACTCCTGTTTTAGTCAACATTTTAAATACGTCTACTATAGTTAAACATGTTTGTCTTCTGAGATTAAAACCCAGAAATCACCTGACACATGGCATGTTTTGCTTTGTCTGTTGCCCAGATTCAATTAAAGGTCAAATCCAGAAGCAGAAGCCAATTGCAAGCCACTGCAGAGGCAGGACTGATGGCATAATATGCTCCCGGGAGCCCACCTCCATTCAACAGCTGCTACCTCCCAATGTTTTCAAAGCCGGCTCCATAAAAAGCACATTTCTGAAATACAGTCTCAGGATTACAAAGGAATGAACACTAGTTACTATGCCAAGTTTCCATTATTCATTCTTCTAATGCCAGGCACTTGGTTCTTATTCCCCTTTATTATGCTTTTCATTATGCCTTGCAGACTCCTGAGATTTTTGTCACAAAAGCCAAAATTTTTAGTGTGTGGAGGAACCCACATTTTAGTATGTGGAGGAACCCACTACATACACAGTGACTGCCTCCAGATGATTGTGGGAGCAAAAGAACCCATTGTAGGTTCTTTCCCTGCTCCTGCGCATGCTGGTTGTGTGGCCACGATTTGCATAATTACCTATGATGCGGTGCAGGTTGCTGTGTTGTCTGAACCCAGCGTGCAGTGTGGCAGGGATGGCTTCCCACCCATCCCACAACCCTTGTGCATGTCTCCACGTTTAATGTTTTCCAGGGGTGCAGTTAGGGCTGGGACCAAGGTACCATCTGACCGTCCAGAGAACAGTAGGTGATGGGGGGTAGCACAAAAAGGCCCAATATCAGCACCTGAGCTGGCATGGGTATGTTGGGGCCTATCTGGGCAGATGCTGCTCATGGTGGCATCCTTTCTTTCTCTTATTTTTAAAAACAATGTATAGTTAGGGGGCTGTTGGCTGGGCATGCACATGGTTATGGATGCTCATTTTATTATTTTTACCTTTACAATTATTATCATTTTCTACAACAAAATGGTGCTTATTCCCAAGACAATGGGCTGGTTCACACAATCAAACAAGCCGTTGTGGCTTAAATAAGCCATGGTGGATTTTTTAATTGGTGGTTGCATGCTGGCTGCCATTTCCCTAATTACCCACTTGGGTGCAGCTTGTTGTGTTGTCGAAAGCCGGGCAGCATGGCTTAACTGAGGGGGACACAACCCTCAAATAACCCCACAACAGGCCATGGGCTATTTGAGAGTTGTTTTCCCCTCAGACAAGCCATGCCACTCAGGTTTGGACAAGATGACTAGGGACGGTGAGAGTGTCCAGTTGGGGCTCAAAGCCCAGTGAGAAATCACTGGTTCCCCCATTCCCCAGATGCCAGTTCATGGACCCAAGCTCTTGCTTGACTTGCTGTGTGCTGAGTCAGGCAAGAGTGCAGGCTCCTGGTCCCTCAGCGAGCTGCCTACCCCTGAGAGGTAAAGAAGGGAGCATCCCTGTGCTACAGCGGCAGCGGAGCAGGACAGGCTGGTCGTTTTACGTAAGTCTCTTACACTTACATAAAAGGACCAGCTTGTCCCTTGCTGCCACTGTTGTAGTGGAGGGGGGGAGAGAAGAAGGAAGCACCTCTCCTCTTCTTCCCCAACCCCTGCTACAGTGGCAGCAGCAGTGGCAAGGGACCAGCTGGTTGTTTTTGTGAAGGGCTCCTTGGCGGCCTGTCTCAGTCTAATCCAGTAGCCAAGTCCAAACACAGACAAAGGGATTCATTTCAAAGCTTTATTCCTCTTTTACAACTTAACTCTATTGTTAGCAACTAGACATGAGCAGCAGAGTACCTATCCCCTAAGTGGGAACAGTTGGTCCCCGTTTGAAGGAGAATCACTGGCAGACCCTGAACTTATGGGCTAGGGAGAGTCCCTCCCCTTTTCCCTTGGATCCTCTGGGTGCAACCGTTGTTTGCACGCCAACCGGGCACTACGCCTCCTTTCCGCGCCCTCCATTTGGCGCCGCTCCCTGTGTCGGTGTTGCGTGTCCAGCAAGACTTCTTCCCATGCTGTCTCACTCCCGGGACTGCTTTCTATGCTAGGAATGCCGGTGGGAGGAATCTCTGCCAGCTGTTGGCCCTGGGAAGGATGGGTGCGCTCCTCTCCCAGGAGCGACTGCTCTTCCTCAGAGTCAGAACTACTCTGGGATTCTATGGGCTCAGTGTCCACCCTGACAGTTTTACATAAGTCTCTTGCACTTCCGTAAAACAACCAGCTGGTCCCGCTCTGCCGCCACTGTAGCAAGGATGGGGGAAGGAAGAGAGGCGCTGCTTCTTCCCCTCTCCCCCCTGCTAGAGCCATGGTGGTGGCGCCAATGAGGGACAGGTTGGTTATTTTACGTAAGTGTAAGAGACTTACCCCAAATGACCAGCTGGTCCCTCTCTGTGCCGCCACTGTAGCAAGGATGGGGGAAGGAGGAGAGGCACTGCTTCTTCCCCTCTCCTCCCTGCTACAGCCATGTTCGCAGTGGCAAGGGACAGGCTGGTCATTTTTTGTAAGTGCAAGAGACTTCTGGAAAATGACCAGCTGGTCCCTTGCTGCTGCTGCTGTAGCAGGTGGAGGTGGAGGGAAGAAGAAAGCACCTATCCTTTTCTCTCCCCCCCCGCCACGCCCTGCTACAGTGATGGTGATGGCGGCAGCAGTGAGGAACAAGCTGGTTGTTTTATATGTCTCTTACACTTAATGTAGAACAACCAGCCTGTCCCTTGCTGCTGCCGCTGCCGCTACTGTAGCAGGGGTGGGGGAGAAGAAGGGATCTTCTTCTCCCTTCCCACTACAGTGGCGGCAGCGGGGACACCCCTGCAGCCACCCAAGCCTCGATGTGAGCTGCCAACTTGCATAAAAATGGCAGCTTGCATCGAGGAGCGGGAGCTGCGGGATGTTCCCGGACTGCTCGCCAAGCCCTCCAGGGCTCATGCAGCTCAGCTTGCGGGGGCGGGCGGCAGCAGGGATTCTACAAATCCCTGCACCCAGCGGGCACAACCGAGTTTTTACATCCCTAAAGATGACAAGCCGTGCTCAGGTGGGTGATTGGGGAAATGGCATCTGGCACATGCTGGCATGCATTGGCATGCACCACTGATTAAGACAAGCCACCGTGGCTTCCACGGTGGCTTAATTTGACCATGCAAACCAGATCAATGTGTTTAGGATCAGGGCAGGAGAAGCAAACTCCATTTTCTTCCTGTAATTATAACGGTGCTGTGCTTTAAATGAGTTTAAAATACAAAACTGAACATGCTCAGAGCATTTCTTTCTTTTAATCAGTGTTGGCAAACAGTGATAGTTTGTTACGTTTGAGTGTAACATATCAGGAATAGGGATGTCAGAGAAATTAACAACAGATTCAAATAAATTCAGATTCCCATGCATCCCACCTGCAGATTCAGATATTTTTTTCGAGTCACATCGATTCCGGGGACTTGCAGACCAGTTTTTAACTTTTGCAGGGGATTTGTGCTAATTTCGCATTAGAGAGAATTAGCTCGAGTAGAACGAAATTCTGGTGAAAAAGTCCGATTCTGACAATAAGAGGACAATGGAACCAAAGACACCTGACAATCCGCGAAAGATGGATGGTACAGATTTAAGAAAATCCAGACGTCCTTAGTCAGGAATGCAGAAGCAGTTGTAAATGGTGGAATGATGGCAGGGAAAAGAAGAGAAATGTTAGTTGTGTGCTTCACAACTAAAGGAATACACACTGATGCTTTTTTCAGTCTCTGTAATATTAATACCATCAAACCTCCTCTCCTCTTCCTTCTCCATGTTGAGCTCACAGCATGCAAGAGTACATAGAAGTTAAATCTTTAGTGAACCATGCAACCTTTTTCTCATTACAGTAATAGGAAGATTAATAAATGCTGACAGCCAATTAAACGAAGTATTAACGCATACAAAGAAAAATCAAATGGAAGATGTGCAGCTTGGTCCAGCATGTACAAAAGTGTTTTCACCCATTTGGTGCACAGTTGAACCTTATTTATTTAACCTGGAGTAGGCAGAGATTTCTAGTGACAAACTGGAAAAATACAAAGAGGGTGATGATGATGACAATTCAAGTGAAATTGATGAATCAGAGGTCGGAATTAAGATTGCTGGGAGAATTATCAACAACCTCCGATATGCAGACGATACCACCCTAATGGCAGAAAGCGAAGAGGATCTCAAGAGCCTCTTGTTGAGGGTGAAAGAGGAGAGTGCAAAAGCTGGTTTGAAACTCAACATTAAAAAAACTAAGATCATGGCATCTGGCCCTATCACTTCCTGGCATATAGAAGGGGAAGAAATGGAAGCAGTGACAGATTTTACTTTCTTGGGCTCCAAGATCACCGGAGACGGTGACTGTAGCCATGAAATTAAAAGACGCTTGCTCCTTGGGAGGAAAGCTATGGCCAACCTAGACAGCATAGTAAGAAGCAGAGACATCACCTTGCCAACAAAGGTCCATCTAATCAAAGCTATGGTTTTCCCAGTAGTAATGTATGGCTGTGAGAGCTGGACTATAAGGAAGGCTGAGCGCCAAAGAATTGATGCTTTCGAACTGTGGTGCTGGAGAAGACTCTTACGAGTCCCCTGGACTGCAAGGAGGTCAAATCAGTCAATCCTAAAGGAAATCAACCCTGAGTGCTCATTGGAAGGACAGATCCTGAAGCTGAAGCTCCAATATTTTGGCCACCTAATGCGAAGAGAAAACTCTCTGGAAAAAGACCCTGATGCTGGGAAAGACTGAAGGCAAAAGGAGAAGGGGACGACAGAGGATGAGATGGCTAGATAGCATCACGGATGCAATGAATATGAACTTGAGCATGCTCCGGGAGAGAGCGCAGGACAGGAAGGCCTGGCGTGCTATGGTCCATGGGGTCACGAAGAGTCAGACCCGACTGAACGACTGAACAACAACAACAACAACATAGATATGTGGGTCTGGATTTTTGGATAATGTTAATCCTCTTTGAAGGCTATGAAGTAAAACAATTTCCAGCCTGTTTAAGGGCTAGCACGTGTAACATTATATGGGAAATAATATAATGGGCTATTGCTAGCAATTTTCTCTCTAGGATAATAGATGCATTGGGAAGTTAGTAATAAGAGATTTCACCCAGTGTAATAAATAAAAGCCATCTTTAGAATGGCTTTGTAAAATAAAACATGTCGAATTATCTCAGAGTCTTTGTCCTCATGAGTGTGCACATTTATCACAGAACCACAAGCAGATTTTGTGTGACTGCCAGTTTTTTCCCTACAGTATTATTGATTATTCTTGGGTTCTGCCCTTTGTGCAAGGGCGTCAGGGCATCATACATGGAGTTATCCCATTGTATCTTCATATCAGCCCTGGGAAGTAGGTTAGGCTGAGATATAGTAATGTGGCCTAGACAATCACATGAGCATTGTGAATGAGTAAGGATCTGAACCTAGGTCCCCCCACTCTAAGTTGAATATTATATCTACTAAAACAGGAGAACACAACCTGGGGCTCTCCTGATGTTTTGGATTATAACTCCCATATGCCCCAGCCAGCACAGATAATGATCAGGGATTATGGGTATTGTAGTTATCTGGAAGGTACCAGGTTGTCTATTCCTGCACTATACCCTACTGACTCTTCTAAGCATAGTTAAGGGCTCCGTAGCCATGGAAAATACATTTTCCTTGAAATTCTTTTCAAAGTTAGAGCTGTGGTGTTTGCATTTGAATATATATGCAAGGCTATATGCTGCTTGTGTTGTATGGAGACAGAAAAAGGAATTTGCATAAGGAATAGAATGGCAAACAGAAGCCATGTCTCAGGCTAGAACTGAACCAACACACCCCATGAAAGCACGCTTCCTGTCAAAAATTAACAACGTTCCTGAATCCCAGTGAGCTGACCAGCTAACACGCTGGCACAGTATCAATGTAGCTTTTTACTAGAGAGCACACAATCCATCTGTTCAGGGTTTCTCAAAATATATTGTTAAGATTATGGACCTAAGATAAAATTTTGTTCATTTTGAAGGGTTTATTTATTTATTTATTTATTTAAAGCTTGTGTATACCACCCTATATCATTAAGATCGTAAGGGTTGTCTCTAGCAGTGATGTCAATCCTATGCCAATGCCACAGGAACCAAACTACTGAGTGTCTTTTATTTTGGTGGCAGCAGTTCAAGGTTTTATAGCTGAGGCAGCATTTCCTAATGATGAGGTCTATTGGGAAACCGTATAAAAAACTGGTGGTGAATTCCATTGCCTCAAGCCTCAATGATTTTTTCAAAAGAAAAACGGTTAACTCACACATTGTTCTATCACATGTGGTGGTAGTGGTGGGATAAAACATTCTCACATTAATGTTTTATTACTGCATTCATTGATTATTACCACATCTAATAAGAACAAGCCCAGATATACAAGAGTGTACAGAACAAAACCCAAACTGCCAAGAATGCACATTTTTTCACACTTTATGATACAGGGGCTCTAGCCACATGTTGGGAAATGGAGCATGACTTGGAGCATAAAGGTCTATCAGTAAAATATACATTAGATCAATAATTTTAATAAGGAATGGATGAAATAACTATTCTGGGAATCTTACAGAGAAGATTAAAAAATTCATTCCCTTCCATGGCTTCAAAAATTCCAGAAATTTTACATAACATAAAAGTCTTCCTATTATGTTGAAATAATTTTGGGAGAGTAAAGTCCACGTAGCAAAATAAGAATACTTTGTCTTAAACATTTATTCATCATTCTAAAAGAAAACATTTAATAATCCAAAAGTGTTCAATTTTTCCAGTTTTTCAGAAAAAAAACCCAAAAAAGGTCCTTGGGAAAAAACCTGGAAAAAGGTCTCCCCCCTGAATTTTCCATTCCCCCCCCAGAACCTTTGAGCATTTCTACACAAAGCTTTTATTGCATGCTCATGATTGGTCACTCCCCGGAAGTTTGCAGGTCCTTTACATGACATTGCCAACCTCCAGAGTGTGTCCCGTGCTTTTTGAACTTTATCCTGCTTTTAAAAAGATCAGAGATAAGCTGATAACAGACTTTAATGCAAGATATCGGCAGTGTGTAATGACTGTGTTGCGCCATAATACAGCCACCAATACAGGGCTGTATAATGAAACATATAGAAGATTGCCGAGAATTGAAGTTTTCAATTCAAATCATGTACCCCCACGCAAAAGAGCCCATCGTAATCCTGCAAAGGAACTGGAAGCAGAATGTCCTGATAAGGATGCAGGGTTTCAGCCTCGTGTAATGAACCTCCTTGCATCCTGCTTCCATATAGCCAACTGGATATTCCCGGAATCTGGTAAATAGGGCTCAAATGGAGGAGTAGACCATCAATGACTACTAGCCATGATGGCTATATATTACTTCCAGTATCAGAAACAGTATCCCTCTCAATACCAGCTGATGGGAGCACAAGCAGGAGGGTGCTATTGTACTCATGTCCTGCTTGTGGGCTTCCCAGAGACATCCGGTTGGCCACTGTGCGAACAGAATGCTGGACTAGTCACTAGATCCCTGATCCTCCCCTATCTGTCTCATGCTTATAATTGTAATGGTTCTTTTGAGGCCCAAATGACACACTATAAGGAGATGCATGGGGACGGTTGATCCTAGTAACGTTTAATTGCACAACACCCAAGATGTGATATCTTAGCGGGCTTCCTTATCTCCTGCAAGCAGCAGATGGTGAGTGGAGGTGATGGGATGGGAAAACATTAACATGATAATATGATATCATGAGTTTTCTTAGCTGCACATATGTCTCCCCATAATATGTGGTCCGTGTCTTAATCACCAGGGGTAGGGAATGTGTGGCTCTCCAGCTATTGTTGGACTCCAAACCCCATCATCCCTTACTATTGGCTATGCTGGCTTGGGCTGATGGGAACTGCAGTCCAACAACATCTGGAGGGCCACAAACTGCCCACCCCTCTCTAATGTTAGAGTTTACATTTTTCTTTGGAATGTAATTTTTATTACGTTCTAACTTTGTGAGAGTTGCATTCAATTATAGATTACATTGTATAACCTTTTATACATTAATGTTGCATCATTTCTACATAATTTACACACTTTACTCTTATCTCCTGCTAATTGTGTTCACACTTTACATTCACACTTTACTTTAATCAAGTGCTAATTGCAGCTATCACTTCATTACTGGAATGTGTGAAAGTGGCATTACTGATAATTCTCTGGGTACCTCAGACCCTCACAACAGGAAGAAGCACATTTACTGTGAGGTAAGCGGATACTCCTGACCTCTTTTAAAAACTTTGTTTTTCTCCTCTGTTGTAGAGCTTAAGCCTTCTGGGCAGGGATGACATTTATGCTATGTTCTCTGTACTATCTAGCATTCAACCTGAGTGAAATTAATATTGAAAATTAATCATGCTAAGTGATGGTGGGTCTATCAGCTATTGATTGTGTAAACATGCGCTAGACCATTTTAAAACTGAGGTGCAAACATTACAAAATCATAACTCCTAGAGACAAACTCCACCATGGGAAACTCAGGAATTGCAGTTCTGCAAGCAAAGGTGCTTATTATCTCTAACCGAAAATGACCAGTGTCTTTACAAATTAGAATTTACATGGCTCCTTGTGGTGGGAATCTTCCTAGAAATAAATTGGTTTAAGACCAGTAGGGAAGATATTGCTTTACGTAACAAAAATAGTTTTTAAGGTGCCACAAGATTCTTGATCGTTTTTGCTGCAAAAGACTAGTGGCACTGCTCCTCTGGAAAAACACTAACAGAACAATCCTATACATGTCTACTCAGAAGCAGGTCCCATTGAGTTCAATGGCATTTACTTCCAGGGTAGTGGGTACAGGATAGCATCTTAAAGGGGCCATAGCTCAGCAGCAGAGCCCGTGCTTTGCAGAAAGATGGTTCAATACTCAACATCTCCGGTTTAAAAGGATTCCTGGTGATGGGGAAATCCTTCTCTCCCTGAGAACCTGAAGAGCTGTTGCTAGTTGGAGTAGACAATACTGGGCTGGATGGACAACAGTCTGACCATGTAGGACCTTCCTATGTTCCCAAGCAGTATATCTTTGTGAAACCTGGCAAGGCTGTGGACCAAAACAGACATTACTTCAAAGGAACAATCCTGTGGATGCTTAGACAGAAAATAAGTCCTACAACTCCCAGCATTCACCAGCCAGTATGGCTGGCTGAGGAATGCTGGAAAATGTAGGACTTTTTTCTGTCTAAACATCCACAGGATTGTGCCCTAAATTAATGATGCCATCGAATTTCATAATTAGTCAGCTTGATGGTCAGAACTTGTGCACTCATAATGCTCACCTTTGTAGCATTAAATTGCTGTCTTACAAATTTGTTATTGATTTTGGAATAGATTGTGAGCTTTGGAGCATGTGCAGTCTGCATCTGAATTGCAGCATTTCTGCCCACGTGCTAAATTGCTTGGTTAACCCCTTTCTTTCAGGAGGAAATGTGGCAATGTCGCTTGAATGCTTTAGGGCAAGGTTGGCATTTGAATGCTTTCCACAAACCAATCATGGTAGAAGAAACAGCCACATAGGTTGTATACAGCTTTGTATACCAATCCATTTCTCTCTTCTCCATAGACTGATTGGTGACGGTGAGTAAACAGTATGTGGAAACAACCAATCAGGAAGGTGTACATAATATGACACATGACATTATGATGCATTATGTGATTGTAAATTACAGCTCCCAAGATTCAGTGTGGTATTGTGCATGCACGAAACTCCTATACACAGAATGATGTCTTGAATTAAAGGAGAACACTCATCCGAGATAGCATGGATGAATTTGTTACTTTTCAAGGAAATAACGGATTCATTTGGGGTACAGTCGCCCATCACTACTTTAGATCTGCATTTAGCAGCTGCATCTTTTAAATTTTCTTTTACTTTAGAGTAGGTGCAGGGCACCCAATATGATTTAACCCCCTACTCCCGTTTGGATTGGGCCCACTGCACCTACTCTAGACTAAAAATGAAAATAGTTATGGCTGCTAAACAGAATTAAAATAATGTCTGTTTTTGTCCTAAGTGATGCCATTCCAAGAGGATGGACACTCAAGGGGCTCAGCTTCAGTGAGCACAGAGCTGCTATAAAGATAAATGAACTAATGTGGCTCTCAAGCCATTTCAAGAATTCCTTTCTGTTGCTTTTGTTACCTGGCTGAATTATCTATATTCTAGAGACAAACATGATCTCAAAACAAGATTAGCAAACCAAGTTTGTTTAATATCCCTACATTAGGGTGATATGGGAATGCCTGTCTCAATATAGGAGGATTGTTAAGGGTCAAGATAATTCAGAGGAACATAGGAAGCTGCTTCATACTGCATCAGTCCAGTATTATTGACACTGACTGGTAGCAGCTCTTCAGGGTTTCAGGCAGGAGTTTTTCCAGCCCTACTTGGAGATGCCAAGGACTGAACCTGGGACTTTCTGCATGCACACCATCTGCTCTACCACTGAGTTATCTTGGGTCAGCCCTGCGCGTGCGTGCGTGCATGTGTGTGCGCACACACACACACACACACACACACACTTCATGTGAGGAGACATACTATCTGCTGCTTTCCCCCAAGGCTCTATGGCCCAATGAGCTGAATGTAAACAGAACTCGGTTGCTAGTACCATGCAGGGGATCAAACATGGGACCTTCCGCATACAAAACATGTGCTCTACCCCTGAGCAATCGTTCCTCCCCAAATTCAAGAATGCACTTTTAAAATGAGGGACAAAACAATGCTCTTTTGATCCCCCCCACTTCACTGTCATAATACTATAATGCTTTTTAGCTAGTTTTTTTTTTTAAATCTGTATGAAGAAAATAATACCAGGAGGATGCCAATCATCTGGTACAGCTGAAACTAGCACAGCTGGCAGATGAGTATTTTAATGTATTTCTAAATTAAGCAAGGCAGTTTAAAGAAAACATCATGCATAAATCCAATCTGGTAGGGGTTTAAAATAAAGGCTTTATCTGTGTGGAGGTAGAAAGAATAGCTACCTTATGGTTTATCATACTACAGCAGGTTATCTTTTCTAATGAAGTTTGTGTCCCCCAAAGCATTCTTGAGATAGTTCATGTTCATGTTGGTTTAATACAATGGTATAGATTTAATGAATTGAAGAGTGGCATTTCTTTCCAGCAATACCAAATTGGAGCCTCCTTTCCAAAGAAATTAAACCTGTAAATGAAAGCAATTAATACACATCACAAAGTAGAATACTCTGTATTGATTTCTGTGTCCTATATTGAGGCTACCTGTAATAAAGGTCCATATATTAAAAAAAAAATTAGCAGAGGTCTTTCTTGGGGAAATGAACCTGCTTATATTTGTATTACTCTCATTTTCTCTTCAAGGAATTAAATAACATTACCTCCAATATAGTACAATTGAGCTGTACTAATGCTTCCAGGGCATAAGAGAATAAACATCATCTTAATTTTTTTTAATGTGCTGAATTTTCTACCTTGAAAATTTGTCACACCAGCCAATCTACAGTTGCAGTTAGAACAATAGACCTATAGCTTAGTCAAAGCAGCTTTTCTTCAGATTTACTCCTCAGTTCAACCAAAATTGTTAGGCAATGTTGTTCTAAAAAATCTTATGTTTATATATTCCTTAAAAAACATTAGGACTGTGTCTACACGTTGGGTAAATAGAAAAAAATCATCTTTAAGCAATTTCTAAAGGCCAAGAGAGTGGGTAACAATCATAGTTCTGGAGGGAGCACATTCCATAGTTTGGGGGCAGCACATGAGAAAGTCCTTTCATGCGTGCCGGACAAGTGGGCCTCTGCGGGTAACGGTGCCCTCAAAAGTGCCTTTTTATCATCCTACAGCATGGGGGTGGAATCTTTGTTCCTCAGAGGGAGCAATCCTAAGTCCCCCAGACAGTGTCTGAGGGACCATAGGATTGTATGGAATCTCCCCTTCAAGGCTGGAGACAGTGCTCTGACCTTGGAAGGGAGAGTTTGAAATTTGACCGCTCTCCCCTGCCCCCTTAGAGAGATGTGGAAACAACCACACCAGCAACTTTCCAAGGTTGGAAAAGCAATCTCGGAGAGGACGAAGTGGGGACATTTCAGTGGATGGGGAGGGGAAGAGACTGGAGAGGCCAGGATATGAGCTCTCCTGAGGCCTCTCCAGCCTCCTTTGCTCCCCCTCCAAATTGGCCCAGCTAGACGGGCAAAAACACCCATCTAGTAAAAAAGCCCATCTAGCAAAAGTTGCAGGGCAGAAGGATGAGGAGGTGAACATCACCTTTTCTGCTCCTCCCATCCTGCAGAGGATGATCATAAGCCTCTAAGTTTGGAGGCTTTCTTTCATCATGGGGATTGTGCCCTAAATTTTGTTAAACTACAGCACCCATCACCCTGACCATTGAACATACTGGCTTGGGCTGATGGGACTTGTAGTCCAACAACATCGGGGGCCACTATTTTCCCACCCTGTTCTACAGTCTGCAGTATTTTATAATATTCCTTAGAAAAATGCTCTGCTTCCCTTGGAAAACATCTTCAACCCATTCTAAAACCAAACAGAAGAGATGATAATCAAATAACCAATGTTGGGTGAGGATTACAGCTAATACAGAGCACAAACTTAATTTATTGAGCTCAGTGATATATGTATTCACTTGATAAGGAATGAATGTTATGCTTGTTGTGCATAAATTGTTAGAAAAGTATCTTTTGCCTATTGAACAGTCCAACCCATTTCAATATAGATAGATTGTTGCTGTAGCACTATCAGCTTCATCTTGCTTGTCTTCAAAAACTCATCTAACCCCACCTGCCATTATGACATCTCCCCCCTCCCCTTTTCTACTAGAGATGCTGCAGAAGGGGCCGTGGTGGCTTAGTGGTTAAGACGCTGAACTGCAGACTGGAAGGTCGGCAGGACAGCAGTTCAAGACCCGAGTGCTGAGTGATGGAGTGAGCTCCCGTCTCCAGTCCCAGCTCCTGCCAACCTAGCAGTTCGAAAGCAAGAAATTGCAAGTAGATAAATAGGTACCGCTTCGGCGGGAAAGGTAACAGCGTTCCGTGCACCTTGGTGTTCAGTCATGCCGGCCACATGACCACGGAAGCGTCTTCGGACGGCACTGGCTCTTCGGCTTAGAAATGGAGATGAGCACCACACCCTAGAGTCGGACATGACTGGTTGGGGACACCTTTACCTTTTACCTTTTTACCGATTACGCAGATACAATAACACTGATAATTTTGGGGAGTGGTGAGCAGTCTGCTCACTAAACAATTTCATTCTCATTTCCAAATTTGTTTAAAGCAGCAGTAGGCAACGTGATACCCATGGGCACCAGTGTGCCCCTGGACATCCTTTCTGAGGCCCAACAAGGTGCTCTACCCTTCCCACTTAAAAATTAATTAATTAATTAATTGTGATGCTGAAAAGTGTGGGTTGAAAGGAATGTTTTTAGTGTGCCTGGGCTCAGACCCCACCTGGGCCTTATACTAACTGGGCAAGTAACTTGTCCTTTGTGACTAGCCATGCCTCTCATGGCAGCTGTTTTGTGGTGGTGCCCCCAACTGTCCCAAAAGGTTGCCTACCCCTGGTTTTAAAGCAATACTCACATGCATTTAGAATCTGCTTTAGGGCACCATGCAGGTGCATTCTGTATTCACACCAGGTGAGTGTGAAACTATCCTCTCACTCTTTTAACTCTTTCAGGCCAAACATCCTCTGTTTTAACTTTATAAAACCTCATGGGAACAATTTGCTGATCTGGTCACTTTTACAATATGCCTTCAGTCTGGCAATATAAGCTTTTTTTTTATACCTTGACCCGTTTAAAATTGGCAGCATTTAATCTCTGATTTAATTCTGTTCTCAGGAACAAAAATACTGGTGTGGTGTGTATGTATTCCTCTTAAGGTTTTATGGAAGCTTGTGGGATACCTCAGCCAAAAGTACTCATCATGTACAAGGCTAGATTCATATGCAACTGAACTGGGGGAAGCAGATTTCCCCATCCCTCCTCCCCATTATAGCCCCTTTGGCACCCTGAAAACCCCCACACATAGCATTGGGGGACACTTCCAAATGTGGCAAGCTGTGGTGTGGGAGGGGTTTTTTCATCCCTGAAAACCAGGCAGAAGTACCTTCTGTGACCATCGCAAAAGGAGAAAGCTCTGCTGTCTACTGTTTGTCACCTAGGCCAGAGGATGTTTCATCCTGTTCCTGCTAACATATGGGATTGACAACTGGCCCCTGCTCCCCTCTGAAGCTCTTTAAAAGGCCATACTCTACTGCTACTTTAACTAGCAAGGTTAGAGAGTGGCTCACTTTGTTTTTGTTGGTAATTGGATTAGTGATTAATTGTTTTCATACTGATGTTCCAGTGTGTACGTTTTATGAAATTGTCCTGAGTTTACTTTCATATGTATTGTCCTTTTCATAATGCTTTATTGTGATCCACTTTGGGCATACTGTATAGAAAAGCAGTATACAAATAAAGTGATTGATTGAGTGGAGCCATTCTGTCAGTGGAAGGCAGACTCTGGATCCAGCCCACAGCGTCTACCAAACATATAAGTGCCAAAGATCCAGAATGCTCCTCTACACAGAATGGCATGACAGTTGTGAGAAAGGCAAAGCCTGGTGGAGCTGGCTTCTCAGCAAAGCTGATGCTGGCTTCTCTCCCCCTGCTGTTATCAGGCCTCTTTTTCACTGTCTGTTCTAGCATCCAGTTTCCCTTTCTAGTGATGCCAACAAATTTCAAAACTGGGAGAGTTTGGAAATCTTGATTGTATTACAAGCCAAGCCGAAACCCACTCCAGACTTTGAGCACAGTTCATAAAGGGTTCACTTCCAGCCAGCCCTCTCTATTATTCCCTCCCCACCCAGTAAACTTATCCTTGCAAAGGAAGCTTCAGTTGCTGGGAAGGATTAGCTAACAACAGGGGAAGCCTTGTAGTCCTCATCATTAAGACTTGATGCACCTAAGCATCTTCAGAGATTTCCTTTTTCACTGGGATTGGGACTTGTAGTTTCTGATGCTTTCTAGACCAATTCATTGAATTTGAAGCATTGGAACCTACAGTTTCTATGCACCCCAATGGCAAAGCAGAATCATAGACTCATAGAATAGTAGGGTTGGAAGAGGCCTATAAGACCATCGAGTCCAACCCCCTGCTCAATGCAGGAATCCAAGTCAGAGCATCCAAGTCAGAGTTTGCGGGTGGCAGGTCCAGGGTTGGGGATAGGTGGTCCGGGGGTTGATGGTTCCAGTGTTGGTGGTTGATTGGTCAGGTGTTGGGAGTTTGGGTTCCAGGGGTGGGGCTGGGTATTCTGGGGTTGCAGGTGGCGGGGTCCGGGGTTGAGGGCTGGAGTGTCCAGGGTTGACGGGTGGGGGTTCTGAGGTTGGGGGTTGGAGGTTCCATGTTTAGCATTGGGGAGTCCTGGGTCTGGGGTAGAGGGTTGGGGCTCTGGGGTTGGGGGTGGTGAATCTAGTGTTGGGGTGGGGATTCTGGGGTCTGGGGTGGAGGGATCCGGGTTTTAGGGATGGGGGTCCATGGTTCAGCAATGGGGGTCCCTGGTTGGGGCTTGGGGGCTCTGGGGTGGGGCCTGGTGGGTTGGGCATTTGTGGGTGGGGGGTCCAGTGTTGGGGGTGGGGAGTAGCTAGTCCTTAGGTTGAGAACTATGTAGGGTGGCTATGAGTCCTTCTTTACAGAGGGCAGCCCTCTATTTGAAGTGCTGTCAGAGGGGAATGCTCTACTGCAGGGGTGGACAACCTTTTTGGGCCCATGGACTGCATTGGGTGGTACCAGGAGGGCACACCTGTGTGCATGCATGCACACACACACACACACTTGCACAAACATCCAGAAACAAGGGATTCTCTTGTTCTTCCCTTGCTAGTGTTAGCAAGGGAACCCTTTCCTTACCTCCAGTCTCACAGCATGGATCAGTGATTAGGAAGGGGATTCCCTTGTAAGGGCTAGCAAGAGAAACCTCAGGCAGTGTCTCCACAATTTTTGTGGCAGTGATAGATGAAGGTGTGTGTGTGTGGGTCTGGCTGGCCACCAGAAATGGCTTGGCAGGCCACATGTGACCTACGGACTGCACTTTTGGCACCCTTGCTCTAATGGAAGGCTTCCTCTCTTTGTGTTATATTTTAAATATTTGCACCGCTGCTAGCTTCTGTTTGGTTATTTTTATTTTTATATAGTAGTTTTAAACTTTTATCTTGTATTTTATCATCTGTATTTTATTGTGCAGTATTTTATGGTTTTAATGGTTGTGAACTGCACAGACACCTTCGGCTATTGGGCAGTATAAAAATGAAATAAATAAATACATGCACACATACATGAGGGGCTATTCAGCCAAATCCTGTTTAATGATAGAGAAGCGTAAGAAGGGAGAGCAGCAGGGGCCATGAATTTGCACCTAGACAGCAGCCTGAGCAGGCATGCAGGTTGCCTGGTCACAATCTCCCCTCCCATGATGAGACACAACGTATTTCTATTTCAGTTACCCTGCTTATTAGGACATTTGCACCTAGGCATATACTTAGCATATGCTCATTTTATGTTAGTCCATGTCCTCCTTTTTGGTGAGGCATTTCTTCTTTTTGGGTGATCCACAGGTGCCCCCCTCTGCTGCTCCCAGCCAGCCAGTCAATCCCTCCCCTTTGCAAGGGTACGTTTGCTTGGGAAGGGAGGGACTGTCAGGGAGAGGTGGAGGCAGTGGAGGCTGGTGGTTCCGATTTCCGTGGGGCAGGGAATCCATTCTGAGTTTCAGTCAGAACCAGCCAGAACTCTAAAGGAGCTATCCAGGGTGCTGAACCCTGTCCTCAAAATGGGCTCAGCACCTTGGATAGCTCCTTTAGAGTTCTGGCTGGTTCTGACTAAAGGCCAGAATGGATTCACAGCTCCACTGAAAACAGAGCTACCAGCCTCCACTGTCTGGACGTGAGCTTCCTTTGGGGTTGGTATTTCTGACTTTTCTTAGAAAAGAAAGAGTTCTTTATGAAAGTATCGAGCAAATTACAAGGCAAGTTGGGAGGAGCGGGGTAAGCTTGCCCATCATTACTTTCTACATTTACATCCAATCTA
Source organism: Heloderma suspectum (assembly GCF_057233095.1). NCBI lineage: Eukaryota > Metazoa > Chordata > Lepidosauria > Squamata > Helodermatidae > Heloderma > Heloderma suspectum. The sequence goes on from NC_139462.1 coordinate 195,718,105, forward strand.
TTGCTCCCTGGGCTAACAGCTATGCCAGATACTTACATCAACATCCAAGCATAGCTCTGTGGAGTAGGGCAGCCACAAGGCAGTTCTCCTGTCTTTTCCCTGGTCATTAAACTAATACACTGGCAGGTTCCCTTGAGAGACAGTTTAGGCTCCAGAGAACTTGTTTTTCAAGGCAGTGTACCCTTTGGGGCTCACAATCTCCAGGTTGTGTTAACTCATCCTTTTCTTGCTCTGGGTTTTGCAAGGGAAGTGGAAATTTTCCAGCACTTTCTGCTGTTCAACTGCATTTCCTCAAGGTGCAATCTGATAGACAGATGTAGAAGGTATGTGAGAACAGAAAAAGGAAGGAAGAAAGGAAGCCACTTAAAGGGACTTTAGATATTTATAATTTGGGGAAAAGACAGATGTCAAGAAATGGTAGCTATGGGCTAAAGGTGCCAACATGGAACATCCATTTTACAGTCCAATTAATAACCAAACTCATTTTCATTGGCAACTCCTTAAACACACCAGATGGTTAGTATGTTCTATGGGCAGCATTGTAGTCTAGGGTTCACAATGCGCAATTAGATATTTGAACACTGATAAGACCCAGGTTCAAACCCCTATTTAGCAATGAGTTGCTGTAGGTGGCCCTGGGCAATTTGTTATCCCTCAGTCTAATGAATCTTGCAGACAAAAGGAGATGAGGCATTCTGAATCATTGGCATGAGACACGAAATAATAAAAAAGTTAACGCTTAAAAAAAATTAAGGAAGGCTACTATGTCGGTTGTTCTAGAGAACCGAGCCAAGTCAAGGTTCACAACTGTGACCTTCAACTGCTAACATCTCTGAAGAGACAATATGCTACATTGTATGAGCAATATCATACATAATGGTTTTCTGTAAAGAGATGTATGAACATGTCAGTGGAGGCTGGTGGCTCCGATGTCAGTGGGGCAGTGAACAAGCTCCGGGTTTCAGTCAGAACCAATCAGAACTCTCAAGGAGCTATCCAAGGTTCTATCTGAGGCAGAGAAGAGAAGAGAAACAATTCAACACAAACATGTCATGAAAACGCTAATGTAGTGTGAAGGATTTATGCTAAATGCTGTCTTTTAAACGATACAAACAGTGAGATGTTGCAAATACATATCATAAAGTACAAACAGTCCGGCAATGAGTATTAAGTTTCTGAATCCCTTAATATGCTTGAAGTTATATCTCCATAGATAACCCCATAATGCAGTGTTTGTCTTGATACTAAGTTGATGCAGTTCAGAATCCAACATTAACATCACAGTTCAATGACTCCAAAATTGATGCTGTTAAAAAACAACAATGCTGTTGTTTCTGGGTGGGGAGGGGTCGAATTGGGGAGTCCTGCACTGCACTGAAACTAGGGGCTGTTGCCTCCATGTCCTGTCCTGTTTGTGGTCTTCCCATGGGGAACTGGTTGGCCACTGTGGGAAACAGAATGCTGAACTAGATAGGCCTTTGGTCTGATCCAGCATGGCTCTTCTTATCGCCTTCTGGAACAAGTCCATACCTGGGGAAGAGGGTGAAGGAGATGGAAAGTAAACCACTGAGAACAGGGCCGGTTTTCTAACCTTCTCAAATTTTGCACATACAAAAATACACAATTAAAAAAAAAAAATCTGGCACAAAATGCACATTTTCCCCATAGGCTACCACATGAAAATGAGCATTGGGGGAGAATTCGTGCATTTTGCATGTGTGAAATTGCACAAATATGCATTTGTACAAATTCAGAAACAAACAAACAAAAATCAGATTCTGGCGATGGGTGGACGACAGAACGAAAGGTACCTGACAATCTGTGAAACACAGATGGAACACTACCTGTACATCTCTAGGCCCAAAGCAGCCCTACCCCCAGCCAGGAGCAGCAACTGTAGCCTGTTTGGGACAAAATACTTAGGGAAGTGGGATCTTGAGCAGGAAATGGGCATGGCTTGCAAAGCAGTAGATAAGAAGCAGAGGGAGAAAGAGGCTGAGGAGCAGGGGCAGCCCTACAATTAGGCGGAATGAGGCAGCCACCTCAGGCAGCAGATTTGGGTATCATAAAAGGGCACCAAATTGTTGGCTATTTATTTAATTTATCATGATTATGTTTTTACTGCAAGGAAGGAGGAGAGCTTCTTGTATGATTTTCTCTTTCAGGTGTCAAAATAACTTGACTGGCCTAGGTTACCATGCACATTGACTTTGAGGGAGGATATTTTCTGCTCTGCCTCAGGCAGCAAAATATCTTGGGTTGATCCTGCTGAGGAGGAAAGATTTCCTACGTTCTCTTAGAGCAAGATGTAGGAGAGGGAAAGGAGCAAGCTTGGGCTTCTTTCCTTCTGGGCCAGTGGGCAGCCAGTTGAGGTGAGCTGAAATGAGGGTCCCAGTAGGGTGTGTGTGTGAGGTGCATTGTAGGATCCTGAGGCCTTTTTTTTTTTTTTTTTACTACCTCATGATCCCACTTCTAGTCACCACTTGTGGGGTTCCCTTTACCCAAGGTGGGTGAGCTATCTCTCCCTCCCTTCTTCTAACCCGTACCTATGCCCTTGCACTGGTGAGGGTCTCCCCCAAATCCGTCTTTTCCACACACCCCTGGATGACTACAGAACTCCTTGCCACCGGGCCTGCCTTTCTTAGTCACCAGATCAGGTGCTTTTGTCAGTGTCTCCCCCTTTAGGCTCTCACCCACAACCCTCTGTTGGTGTATTGTGATGCTTCACCACTCTCTCAGTTGCTGCCACCAATAATCCTTTCAGACCTGCTTTCTTCCGTTTTGATAGCACAGACCAAGCAGCCAGCACAGGGGGTGGGGTGGGGTGGGGTGATTCCACGAAACCCTTCGTAATAACTAAAAAGGAAGCTGTCTTTTAAAATTGAAAACAAAGAAGGTTTATTTGGTACAACAGGATTGGAAATAGCAACTGGGCTAGGATGAGGAAAGCATATCAGGAATGATGACTAAAATAAGGCAACACTATAAACTGCACAAATATAACTCTTGCTTTTAGTTCTGTGTTCAAAACCTCTCACACCCTCTCTCACACTATCTGACACACTCTCTATCCCACGGACTATCTCACTAGATGTTCTCACTCTTATCTCCCAATGTCATCTCAGCCTTATCTAGCTGTTCCCAATCTACCTTCCTCCCAGACTTATCTGACTCTCGAGAAGCACTCACCCCGCCTTTTCTTGCCCATGCTCTCATCCAATCTCACCGCATTCCGTTCCCACTCAGCCACTCCCCCTTTCTGCCACTTGCCAAGCTGTCATTTTTGCCCACACTCTGCCAAACCCCACCTCACACTCACCTGTCAATCATTCCAGATACATACTGGCCACCATACATATATACAAACCTTTACTATTTACATATTGTACATGTGGAATTGCCACATGCACCATTCTGCTTATACAGTTCTAAAAACTCAAAAGTGCAAGAGCTCACAATCTCCACAGCTAGTCTGCTAACAGCCATTTTGAAAGGGTTTCTTAGTGAACAGTTATTTAATTACCATAATTGCTGTATAGCCATGTTGCAAAGGAACCTAAACAATGCCAGTCACCCACTGCCTCATTGTGAGGCACAGGAATTAGTGGAAAATCCCCCACCGTAAATGTTGTTCTTCAACATTCACATGACTGATTGGCAAGATGCTGGGAACTAGCATGCAAATTATTTTACTCTGACTCCACCATGTCCAATAGCTGTCTGAACAGACCTCAGGTCTTGGAAATGCAACTATGTTTTGGAGAGAGACATATTTTTACAGTATACAGCAAATCTTCCACCTATGAATATAATGGTTTGAGCTGTTATGTGCTCATGCCTTTCAAGCTGCTCTGCCTCCCTTTTGACTTTACGTTCACAAAATGGCTGTGTGTTCTCTGAATTAACATTTCCTGTATGGCTCCTGTAAAGGTCACAGTCTCCTAGCTGCTAATGGTCATTGTGATGCCTCAGAAGCAAAGAGAAATGAACTATACTGTTTTACTCTTTAAATCTCAGTGATTGGCATGAGAAGGGAGGCAGAAGAAAGTCCATATGTGAGAGAATTCTTTTTGTAACTTTTTTCTTCATCACAGCACAAGAAGGCCTCACACTAGTTTCCTTTTTTTCTTGCTTCTTCTGAAGTACCCCGAGACAAATCTCTTTTCCTAGGGATTTGAAATTTCTAATCTTGTACTCATCCATTTGTGTTTAGCGGTATGTTTTGTCATGCCACATTACAGTTTATGCCCCGTAGAACTTCCAGAAAGAAGTCCTTTCACATCTATTCACTGTCCTTTTTTTATTAGGAAGTGTGTGTGTGTGTGTGTGTGTGTGAGAGAGAGAGAGAGAGAGAGAAAATGTAAAAGAATGTATGCTGTGATTATTCTACTTTTCTGCTCTTGCCCACCTCATCCAGCACGTTCTCTTTTGTATTTATTTAAAATAACAGGATTGAAAAAGAGCATCACCACCATTTTGTCCTCTTTCTCCTTTTCTTTCACTCTCTGTGTGTATGTACACATATGCTAAATAAACAAATCTTGTGATCTGCTAGCATAGCTGCATGTTCTTGGCTGCTACTGGAAGTGCCCCTCCTCCAAATGGAATGAAATTTCCACCCCCCAACATTTTGCTCCATATAAGTGGTTTGCTATGTGTTAGAATGCTGACCAGATGTCAGCTTTCCAAGTGGTATGAAAGCATCCTAAGCTAGAATGTTATGGTTTTTAGTAAGGATGTGCATTAGATTTTGATGAATTGGGCAAGTTGAATTGGGCTGATTCACACAGATTTGGGGTTCTCCTGAAGGAAAGCAAGGGTACTCTGAATGACCCCAAAGTGAATCTAGGTCCTCTTGATGCTTTGGGAGTGATAAAGGGGTGCTTCCAGACAAGGCTTTTATGGTACAATTGTCCTGCCTCAGTCACAGAATTTTACAGGGGTGGGGTGGACAGATATTGTAATCATCAGTTTGTAACCTTCCCATGTTTTCCCACCACTTCTTCCATCTTTTCTCTTGCAGCAAAAAAAAATGGTTAAGGAGACAAAGATGCAATAACTGCACAACGCCTTCTCATTAGTAGTGCTAGGAAGCAAGAACTGCACAACGCCTTCTCATTAGTAGTGCTAGGAAGCAAGAACTGCACAACGCCTTCTCATTAGTAGTGCTAGGAAGCAAGAACTGCACAACGCCTTCTCATTAGTAGTGCTAGGAAGCAAGAACTGCACAACGCCTTCTCATTAGTAGTGCTAGGAAGCAAGAACTGCACAACGCCTTCTCATTAGTAGTGCTAGGAAGCAAGAACTGCACAACGCCTTCTCATTAGTAGTGCTAGGAAGCAAGAACTGCACAACGCCTTCTCATTAGTAGTGCTAGGAAGCAAGAACTGCACAACGCCTTCTCATTAGTAGTGCTAGGAAGCAAGAACTGCACAACGCCTTCTCATTAGTAGTGCTAGGAAGCAAGAACTGCACAACGCCTTCTCATTAGTAGTGCTAGGAAGCAAGAACTGCACAACGCCTTCTCATTAGTAGTGCTAGGAAGCAAGAACTGCACAACGCCTTCTCATTAGTAGTGCTAGGAAGCAAGAACTGCACAACGCCTTCTCATTAGTAGTGCTAGGAAGCAAGAACTGCACAACGCCTTCTCATTAGTAGTGCTAGGAAGCAAGAACTGCACAACGCCTTCTCATTAGTAGTGCTAGGAAGCAAGAACTGCACAACGCCTTCTCATTAGTAGTGCTAGGAAGCAAGAACTGCACAACGCCTTCTCATTAGTAGTGCTAGGAAGCAAGAACTGCACAACGCCTTCTCATTAGTAGTGCTAGGAAGCAAGAACTGCACAACGCCTTCTCATTAGTAGTGCTAGGAAGCAAGAACTGCACAACGCCTTCTCATTAGTAGTGCTAGGAAGCAAGAACTGCACAACGCCTTCTCATTAGTAGTGCTAGGAAGCAAGAACTGCACAACGCCTTCTCATTAGTAGTGCTAGGAAGCAAGAACTGCACAACGCCTTCTCATTAGTAGTGCTAGGAAGCAAGAACTGCACAACGCCTTCTCATTAGTAGTGCTAGGAAGCAAGAACTGCACAACGCCTTCTCATTAGTAGTGCTAGGAAGCAAGAACTGCACAACGCCTTCTCATTAGTAGTGCTAGGAAGCAAGAACTGCACAACGCCTTCTCATTAGTAGTGCTAGGAAGCAAGAACTGCACAACGCCTTCTCATTAGTAGTGCTAGGAAGCAAGAACTGCACAACGCCTTCTCATTAGTAGTGCTAGGAAGCAAGAACTGCACAACGCCTTCTCATTAGTAGTGCTAGGAAGCAAGAACTGCACAACGCCTTCTCATTAGTAGTGCTAGGAAGCAAGAACTGCACAACGCCTTCTCATTAGTAGTGCTAGGAAGCAAGAACTGCACAACGCCTTCTCATTAGTAGTGCTAGGAAGCAAGAACTGCACAACGCCTTCTCATTAGTAGTGCTAGGAAGCAAGAACTGCACAACGCCTTCTCATTAGTAGTGCTAGGAAGCAAGAACTGCACAACGCCTTCTCATTAGTAGTGCTAGGAAGCAAGAACTGCACAACGCCTTCTCATTAGTAGTGCTAGGAAGCAAGAACTGCACAACGCCTTCTCATTAGTAGTGCTAGGAAGCAAGAACTGCACAACGCCTTCTCATTAGTAGTGCTAGGAAGCAAGAACTGCACAACGCCTTCTCATTAGTAGTGCTAGGAAGCAAGAACTGCACAACGCCTTCTCATTAGTAGTGCTAGGAAGCAAGAACTGCACAACGCCTTCTCATTAGTAGTGCTAGGAAGCAAGAACTGCACAACGCCTTCTCATTAGTAGTGCTAGGAAGCAAGAACTGCACAACGCCTTCTCATTAGTAGTGCTAGGAAGCAAGAACTGCACAACGCCTTCTCATTAGTAGTGCTAGGAAGCAAGAACTGCACAACGCCTTCTCATTAGTAGTGCTAGGAAGCAAGAACTGCACAACGCCTTCTCATTAGTAGTGCTAGGAAGCAAGAACTGCACAACGCCTTCTCATTAGTAGTGCTAGGAAGCAAGAACTGCACAACGCCTTCTCATTAGTAGTGCTAGGAAGCAAGAACTGCACAACGCCTTCTCATTAGTAGTGCTAGGAAGCAAGAACTGCACAACGCCTTCTCATTAGTAGTGCTAGGAAGCAAGAACTGCACAACGCCTTCTCATTAGTAGTGCTAGGAAGCAAGAACTGCACAACGCCTTCTCATTAGTAGTGCTAGGAAGCAAGAACTGCACAACGCCTTCTCATTAGTAGTGCTAGGAAGCAAGAACTGCACAACGCCTTCTCATTAGTAGTGCTAGGAAGCAAGAACTGCACAACGCCTTCTCATTAGTAGTGCTAGGAAGCAAGAACTGCACAACGCCTTCTCATTAGTAGTGCTAGGAAGCAAGAACTGCACAACGCCTTCTCATTAGTAGTGCTAGGAAGCAAGAACTGCACAACGCCTTCTCATTAGTAGTGCTAGGAAGCAAGAACTGCACAACGCCTTCTCATTAGTAGTGCTAGGAAGCAAGAACTGCACAACGCCTTCTCATTAGTAGTGCTAGGAAGCAAGAACTGCACAACGCCTTCTCATTAGTAGTGCTAGGAAGCAAGAACTGCACAACGCCTTCTCATTAGTAGTGCTAGGAAGCAAGAACTGCACAACGCCTTCTCATTAGTAGTGCTAGGAAGCAAGAACTGCACAACGCCTTCTCATTAGTAGTGCTAGGAAGCAAGAACTGCACAACGCCTTCTCATTAGTAGTGCTAGGAAGCAAGAACTGCACAACGCCTTCTCATTAGTAGTGCTAGGAAGCAAGAACTGCACAACGCCTTCTCATTAGTAGTGCTAGGAAGCAAGAACTGCACAACGCCTTCTCATTAGTAGTGCTAGGAAGCAAGAACTGCACAACGCCTTCTCATTAGTAGTGCTAGGAAGCAAGAACTGCACAACGCCTTCTCATTAGTAGTGCTAGGAAGCAAGAACTGCACAACGCCTTCTCATTAGTAGTGCTAGGAAGCAAGAACTGCACAACGCCTTCTCATTAGTAGTGCTAGGAAGCAAGAACTGCACAACGCCTTCTCATTAGTAGTGCTAGGAAGCAAGAACTGCACAACGCCTTCTCATTAGTAGTGCTAGGAAGCAAGAACTGCACAACGCCTTCTCATTAGTAGTGCTAGGAAGCAAGAACTGCACAACGCCTTCTCATTAGTAGTGCTAGGAAGCAAGAACTGCACAACGCCTTCTCATTAGTAGTGCTAGGAAGCAAGAACTGCACAACGCCTTCTCATTAGTAGTGCTAGGAAGCAAGAACTGCACAACGCCTTCTCATTAGTAGTGCTAGGAAGCAAGAACTGCACAACGCCTTCTCATTAGTAGTGCTAGGAAGCAAGAACTGCACAACGCCTTCTCATTAGTAGTGCTAGGAAGCAAGAACTGCACAACGCCTTCTCATTAGTAGTGCTAGGAAGCAAGAACTGCACAACGCCTTCTCATTAGTAGTGCTAGGAAGCAAGAACTGCACAACGCCTTCTCATTAGTAGTGCTAGGAAGCAAGAACTGCACAACGCCTTCTCATTAGTAGTGCTAGGAAGCAAGAACTGCACAACGCCTTCTCATTAGTAGTGCTAGGAAGCAAGAACTGCACAACGCCTTCTCATTAGTAGTGCTAGGAAGCAAGAACTGCACAACGCCTTCTCATTAGTAGTGCTAGGAAGCAAGAACTGCACAACGCCTTCTCATTAGTAGTGCTAGGAAGCAAGAACTGCACAACGCCTTCTCATTAGTAGTGCTAGGAAGCAAGAACTGCACAACGCCTTCTCATTAGTAGTGCTTCCTCCTGGAAGCATTTTCAGAAGGAAACAGTGACAGAAACGTGTCTGCAAAAACGGATACATTTCTCTGCAACCTCTCCATATAAGGAAACCACCAACATGGGGAGAGGTGGGCATAGTTATGTAACTGACAGCTCTAGCTCCCGACCAGATAATAACTTTAGTGAGACTTTCCCTTTTTACGTCCCATTTGGGAAGGATGCGTAGAAGGAACTCATCAGAATCTGCTCCTGTTAGGTCTTTTCGTTGTACTTGGTGACTGCGCACCTGGGCCAGTAGAGTCAGCAGCAGCGCTCACGGTGACCTGCACGCTCCCTTCCCGCTAAAGCTGGCAGCTGTTGTCTTGAACCTACAGTGCCCAAGCTCCATTGAAGCCAGGTAGCATGGCTAGGGCAGTGGGGAGAGGAAGACCATCCCCTCTCTGCCAGGAATAATACAGAGGGAGGGGAGCCTTGAAGGTTTGCAAGCAAAGAGGGTTTTATGGCTGCACCAAGCACTACTCGAACACCGTATGTGTGTAACAGAGTCACAGAGGGTAAAATCCAACATATGTCCTACTTGGAGCAGACCCATTGATATAATGGGACTTAAGTGAGTCATTACGAGCTCCAGTCCCATTTATATCAATGGGTCTGCTCTAAGTAGCATGTATGTTAGATTTTTACCTATAACAAACAACACAGCAAATTTCCCACAAAAAAGGTGATGGTGAATCCCTTTTGAAGCACCCCAGACTTTGAAGGCTCCTCTTGCACTATCCACTACACTACAGCAGAGGTGCAGAACCCATGGGCCATGGGCCATATGTGGCCATTAGACATGCTCAGCATGCCCTGCAGGGTTGTGGGGACCTACCCACTTCCCCTTGCAGTCCAACTTATCAGCTGGATTGTCGGGTGAAAATGCTGTTCTACTACTATTAGTGATGTCGATGGAGATTGTTGGAGGTTCGAAGAGGCTTAGGAGTCCATAGGGGAGCACTTGGAAAGCTCAGGAGGAATAGCCTGGGGGTGGGGGATGGGAAGAACTCTCACTGCCTCCCAGCATCTGCCACCTGAGGCACTTGCCTCAGAGCTGGGCTTCTGCCTAACAGTAGAGCCGGCCCTACTCTGTATCCCTTCCACTACTCCATTCTCTTTTCACAGCCATTGTTAGTCTGTAACCTGCTTGGGGCAGACAGCCTAAAAGAATAATAACTACAAGCAATATGCTATGCATTCCATTCTTCACTGAATGGCCCTTTAAACAGTTTTCATTGTTCCATCCTGGGTGACTAGGGCCCTTGGGCAATCTCACCTGGCCAAGAGACAATTTTGTACAATTGGGACTTAACCACCCATTAAAAAAAATGTAGTCTCATAGACCATGTTCTTTATCTCTATATTAATGATGCCATATACGTATATTTGAAATCTTTAGCTTGAAGGTCAAGTTAAAAAAAAAGCCTTTAGGTATACCAAAAAGGGAGGAACACAGAACACTACCTTAGGAAAGACATTTATCTTAATTGAGTTCATTGTTCCTCTTCAAAATACAGGATAGAGTTTCTTTTCAAACAAAAGCACTTGACACAATTTATCCAGTGGAGGCTGGTGGCTCTGATGTTGGTGGGGTGGTGAATCTTCTCCTGGTTTCAGTCAGAACCAGTCAGAACTCTAAAGAAGCTATCCAAGGTGCTCCTTTAGAGTTATGACTGGTTCTGACTAAAACCCTGAGCAGATTCACTGCCCCACTGGCATCTGAGCCAGCAGCTTCCACTGAAATTATCTTTTTTATTGGGAAAAGCATATTGCGTAGGGAAAAGGTCAACATGCTAAGCTTTTAAGGGCATGAGTTATGTCTGAATTTGTGGGGTATATACAAGGAATATGATGTGACAGGAATTTGTCATTTTATTATTTGCATTTGATCATATATTTTATTTATTTTTATTTATATGAGACATTTTTCTAATATGTACAAATAAAGACTAAAAATGAAGTGATTATAGTAGGGTCAGGGGTGTGAGTAAACACTGGGGGATGCTTCATGCCTCATCCCCCCTCCCCCCAGTATTCAGCATAAACTGACAATATATAAACAGACAATGAGACATTTTAGATGAGGTTCTTCTGCACAAAGGAAGTCGCCCTCTCCTGCTTTTTAGGTTTGGTTTAGTATACATGCAAATCTCTTTCCAATGACTGGAGCACTATCTGGTGGGTTCCAGGGATAGGATCTTTTAAGTGGTGACTCCTTTCTTAAGAACTTGACAAAGGTCAAGCCATCTCATTGTTTATTTGAAAATGGGCCCTTAAGACTTAAAAAAAAAAAATTGGGCAAGGGCGGGAAATGTCTTTGTGATTGTCACAAGAGCCAGTCAACCAGCGCTCTGCATAGCTGGCTTCTCCTTGAAACACAAAGAGCTGATTGTGCCCACCCTGAATTCACTTTAGTGGTTTGTTCTTCTATCTGCAGATTAGTGACTGTGGACTCCCAGTGGTCTCATTCCACCAGGCCTGTCTGTCTGTCTGGGGCCTTTGTTTTAAGTGCTCAGTGCGCAGGATGACTGAAAAGTAGCCAAACAAAGATGGAAATGCCCCTTTGTCCAAGTACGGTGAAAATTAGTCAAATTAGGTCATTTGCTCCCATTCAGGATTCACATTCCATACTGCAGGAGGATATTCAATGCCCAAAGGTGTGGTATGCAATAAGCAGAAAACAGCTGAAATGTGTTTTGTTCCTTTGCCAGTTGTATGTCCCTGCAGTGAGTCAAAGACTCACTCGGCAAATCTTCGAGTGGAACAGCTTAAAAGTAAAACAAACCTGTCAACAATACACATTTGGATATTTATGAAACTGACAAAGGGTTTGAAACAAACATTTCTAGCTTGCCTTACCATGAAAAATTACAATCTTAGAAGGTCACAATGGAAATACAATTTGTAAAGACCCCTCCCAGCTGTCGCAGAATTTATTATGGCTAAGTTATCTTATCTCATTGATCTGCTTCGAAATGCAAGCCCCTTGCTGTTTATTTGTGTGCTATCTTTCTAGGTTTAGCCACAATGACTATATAAATATTATGGAGCTTGTAATCACCCTTGAGTAATGGCCAGCAGCCAATGATTTTACAGGAAATAATGACTCTACAGAGTGGAAAGGGTGTGTAGACCTTGTTTTTTTTTTTTGCAAAACATTGCTTACAATATGCAAAGAAATGTATTTGCTCTACTTACAGATTGTGGTGCTGAACCAGAGGTGCATACCTACTGTTGTGCTTGAGACAGTGGAGGCTCCGATCTCAGTGGGGTGGTGAATCCACCCTGGATTTCAGTCAGAACCAGTCAGAACTCTAAAGGAGCTATCCAAGGTGCTTCAGCTGATGTCAGGTCCAGCAGTGCCAATCACTCGCTTGCAACTATGCATGATGTTGGGGCACGGTGGGCACACTCCCTATCAGGAAAGGGGTCCCCCTGTGAGTAACCATTTGCACATCCAGTGCAAGCTGATCCTGCTCATATTTCAAAGGGACATAGGAAGCTGCCTTGTTGTACTGAGTCGAACAATGGTCCCTTTAGGAAGCTTTTAACTGAGCAACATGTGAATGACATATATTGATACTGAAATCCTACATAAACTTATCCAGAAATAAGTCTCATTGAACTCATTGGGACTTACTTCTGAGTAGACATGTATAGGATTCCACTGTTAGCAATTTACCACATTAGGTTGATGCATATAACATGAAAGGAAGAAGTAGTTCTTTACCTGTTTACTATATTGATAAGGACAACATAGCTATGCCTGAAGAGAGGCTTGAGTTCTAGCATTTCTCTTTAAAAATTATAGATCAGGACAACCATTGCTTTATTTATTTATTACATTTCTATACTGCCCAATAGCCGAAGCTCTCTGGGTGGTTCACAACAATTAAAACCACAAAATTCATCATGGAATTCAATATAAAATGTAAAAGTTAAAAACTACAGTATAAATGTACAAACCAAAATATGACCTAGCAGCAATGCAGAGTTTTAAAATACATTAACAGATTTAAAACAACAGAGCTAAAAGATGAAGCTTCAAAAGAGAAGAAAGGAGTATAAGGTTCTTTGGCTGGGGCTGATCCCCTCCCCGCTTGTTTTATTGAAAGAATGTAATGCCTGTTTGGTGCTGTGGCTCATCTGGTTAAAACCTCACCATTTTTAAAGAAAGCAACAGATGTAGGCTCTGTGGAATTCCCTTCCAACCAAGATTAGGCATGCAGCCACGCAACTTTGTTTTCGGCATTTGCTGAAGACTTTTCTTTTCAGGCCAGGATTTCCTGACTTATGAGTAAATTTCAGTCACTGTTTTATCAATCTTTTGCTTTCATGTAACTTTTCTTGCATTCTATATTTGAGCTTATTGTATGGCACTCCAATGTCTTTTGATGTGGAGCCTTTTCAAATTCCATAATAGATAATAAATATTACAGATCTCAGGCCAAAGGCTTGCGTCTTTCCCTAATGGTCTTTCCTGAATTGGGGAAGAGGCCATATAGCTCTGTGGCACGGCACATGTTTTGCATGCAAAAGGACCAATGTTCAGTCCTTGGTGTTTCCAGATAAAGGAGCTCAAGTAGCGGATATGGGAAAGGCATCTGATCTGCCTGAGATCAGTGGAGGCTGGTGATTCCAATTGTGATGGGGATGTGAATCCATTCTGGGTGTCAGTCAGAACCAGTCAGAACTGTAAGGAGCTATGCTACCCACAAAATAGTTTCAGCACCTTGGATAGCTTCTTTAGGGTTCTGGCTGGTTCTGACTGAAACCCAGAATAGATGCATACCCCCACCACAATTAGAACCACCAGCCTCCACTGCCTGAGTCCCTGGAGAAATGCTGCTAATTAGAGTTGACAATACTGGGTTAGATGGGCGCATCCTCTGATCTGGTGAAGGCAGCTTCCTTTGCCAAGTTCAGTGGCTCACTCCGCCCTTCAAGATCATCAACATGTTTGAGCTGTGATGTACTTTTTTTCTTCTTCTTCAAAGGAAGACTTGCATTTCTATATTGCCAATATCTGTCAGGCACAATGTGCTCAAAGCTGGAGCTTGGTGGATCCCAAACACACCAAGGACTGCTGACTGGAGAGCAAACTGCAGGTAGCTGCAGCTGGGATACTTGAACCACAAATGAGAATTCTCCTGGCCTGGGAATCAGCTGATACCAGAGGGCCAGTCAGGAGCCACTGTCTAATATAAGGTCCTGAGGTTTACTGTATCCCCTCATTCTGAGTGAAGCTGCTGAAAGAGGCAACTAGAGCCTCTTTTTAGACCTTCAGTTTTTTTTTTTTTTTAATCGTGTTAGTAGATCCTTTTAGATCTTTGCACTGCTGCTGGCTTTTATTTCTTTACTTTGGTTTTATTCATTTAGTTTAATTTATTACATATCCATATTGTCCAATAGCCAAAGGTCTCTAGCTGCTTTACAGAGATTTAAAACCTTAAAAATACATTATACATCATATTAAAACTATTTACATAAAACACATAACAGGCAGCCCACCAGAGACACACACAGACATCTAAACAATTTTAAACAATCACCAATAAGAAAAATCCAGGAGCTGATTAAAACCTCATCATATGGTGCCAAATGCCTGCGAGAAGAGGAAGGTCTTAACCTGGTGCTGAAAAGATAACAATGTTGGTGCCAGACTGGCCTCTTTGGAGAGATGAGTCCAAAAATTGGAGGGCCACCACTGAGAAGGCCCTCTTTCTTGTTGCTTTCTTCTGAAACTTCCTCGGAGGAGGCACCTGGAGGAGGGCCTTAGATGATGAATGTAGTGTATGGGAGAGGTGCTCCATAAGTTTATTCTGTTTTAAACATATGGTTTTAATATTATTTTACTATGCTATTGTATTTTATGGGTTTAACTTTGTTTTGTGGACTACCCAGAGAGTGGCAGCTAATGGGTGGTATAGAAATGTAATAAATAAAGCTTGTACTCAGCTAGCTTGCCACACTCCTGGTCTTGAGCTTGCCTCCCTCCCTCTTCAAGGCACATGCCTGCCCATGCACTGGACCACCTGACAGTATCATGACAATATTCAGCTGATTTCAATTGATGGAGCAAATGTTAGGTTTTCTGTACAAACTGATTCCTGTTAATGACTAGGTGATTTCATACAGTCATTTTTTTTAGCAGTTTTTGTTCCATATGGGAATTATGGGAATTAAAACCAGGGCCTTAGATCCACTCACAATGGATGTGAATCAGCTTGCCAAGTTTTGTTTCTTTCTCTTTTTCAAAGTTTGTTGGGATGGCCTCTTGAACAGGAAGCATCTGTTCTTTTGAGCAAATCCATTTTTGGTAGAAGCTGGCATTTAAAAATCTAGCCAGGGAGAAGGGAGCTAAAATGCTGCATTTGTTTGGGGTGTCCTTGTTGAACTTCGAAACACGGCTCTTTTTCGTCATTAAAATACTTTCAACTCCACAGATGCATCTCTGTGGAGCTGGCATAATGAATGAATCCACACCAAAGCATGTACTTCTGATTCTGGCAAACAGTGCTAGTCGTATATCACACTTATGCCCTGCTGCAGTTTCAAATAGCAAATGGCAGGCCTCTTAAGGAATTTCCCTATGGTTCTGCTAGCAGGAGACTCCTTGATTATATACTAATCTGATCTGACCAGATGGTGATGAATCTTAGTATCAGCACTGAATGGAGGCTTCCATATCTCTCCTGCTAGGCTTCCTCATTTCAAAGAGGAGCAATTCTGCTTTAGACCTATCCAAGTGGAGATCTTTGTTGCTATCAGATTGTACAGAAGTGCATATTTCCTAATGTCGCTAGCAGCATTTGCAGTTTTCTCCAAGTGCACACTTGAAGACAAGCTTCCATTCAGTTTTGTAAAATATGTTATTGATCAAGGAAAGCACCGGCAACGACATTTTAGAACTGCTTGCTAGTGTATGAAATACAAGCCTGTTTTCCTAGAGCCCCACCCCTGACTTAAACTTATGTGAAAAATGGAATGTTCTTTTTTATTGCTTTTGATGAGGAGTGGGCAATGTGCAGCCACCTGCCTAATTTCAAAAGCCCTCTGTATGTGATCTGTTCAGATCTCTGGCAAGGGTGATCTGAACAGCATGATGTTGTTCCCTGGCAGCCCACTGTATATATGGGAAGGAAGAGGGAGTGAGAGAGAAAATGGGGTGGCAGAAAGAGAAAGTGATATTGAGCCATCTGACTGAAAATGAGATGTTCTAGGGCTGAGGCAGGCAACCTTTTGGGGCCTGTGGGAACATTTGGCAATTTGAGAAACTCTCCTGGGCACCAATACAAAATGGCTGCCATGGGAAGCATGGCTTGTCACAAAGGACAAGTAACTTGCCCAAAAGACTGAGTACAAGGCACAGGTGGGCTCTTAGCCACAACATACTAAAAAACTCCTTTGAACCCACAGTTTTCAGCAGCAATGGAAACTCATTTTACAGAAGGCAAACTCTCCTTCTCTCCTCCAGCCCACCTGCCAGCAAACACATTCCTCCCATCTCTTTTTCTCTCCCACTCTGGATCACCATATATATACACACACACTCTTACTCTGGCTCATCACCCATAGGACCCTCCCCCAGCGCATGCACGCACGCACGCGCACGCACACACGCAGAGTAAGCTTGGCAGGTACCAAGAAATGTCCTAGGGCTGCACTGGCATCTGCAGGCTCCATGTTGCCTGTCCCTATTTGAAGGCAACCTTCCCAAACCTGATGTCCTGTTGATGTTTTAGACTACAGCTCCCACAAGCCCCACCCTGTATGGCCTGTGGCTGGGAATGATGAGAGCTGTAGGTGGGGAAAGCTAGGGAATGAACTACTTGGGCACATGATAGTTGGCCAGATGTCTGTGAAAAGCTTGGTGTAAGAAGCATACAAACTATCCAGGATGTAGCCATGCTACTGAAAGAAAGGGGACCAAAAAGCAGAGAGCATTAGACACATTTTAGGCCACTGTAGATGACATGTCGGCAAGAGGTGTTTCCCACAGCCACTTTTTAAACTCTGAAAATAGAACTCCTTTTCCCCTCAGTTCTCAGATAGCATAGGGTTTCTTTTGTGAATAAACCATCATGTCTTGCTTTGTCTGGTTTGTAGAAATATATGATGTTCCAGGTAGGATATCATGACATAGAAACATTTATTAGGGTCCATTTTGGGGATCAATGGCAGAGGCAGAAGAACCTGAACACCCAACAAAACTATTACTTGATATTAGAAAAATAAATAAATCTGAGGTTCCACTAGTTGAAATGAAGCTGGACAGCTGCACTAAAGACAAGCATTAATGGATTTATTTGAAAATGTGTTTTAGTGTTTTTTTAAAACAATTATTTTAACTGAGTTTTAATCACATGTTTTCAATGTATTAAATGAGTATATGAAAATATTACAGCTTTTCACCTAACAAAACACAAACATTACATAGGAAATCCAATTACAGCTAACAGGAATCACAGGAGTTTCAATACATTAATAACCTTATACTATATTTATCCACAGTAGTTCATCAGGGGTTTAAGATTTAGTTGTAATTATCTAAACATATCTTTCCATATCTGTCCATGACACACTGGTGATTTTCTCTGGGAACCTTGTTTGTTAATAAAATCAGTACATTTATATCAGATTGTATGGAAGGTGTCAGATTCTTTTTGTTGCCTTTGTGCCCTTATCTGTTTAGTGACCTTTTCAGCCAACACAATATTCCAAAGATATTATTGATAGATCTGTAGATTCTGTCAAATTCTTTGCTATTAGTTGACAAATGTAGTTTTGAGAAGTGATGAGTGTTCATAATATAGTGGAACGATACATTCCAGGATAATATTTGTCCCTATTTATCTTCTTCTGTAGCATTATTCAGGTGTTCATCTTGAACAGGTGAAGGCACAAAGTGTGTTGGGGACCTGGAGGTGCACATGCCAACCCATCTGCTATGTCCTGATGTTCATCAGCTCCACTCCCGCCACTCCTGACCTTCATGCAGTCATCACAAAGGTCTGAAGGGCGATTCTAAATCCGTTCCGCTGAACATGCTTACAAGCCTTCCAGCATCTGGGAACCCTGACAACACAGGATGCACTAGTGGAGAGAGATTCTGTGTTCTGCTCAAAACACTTACAGTCCCCCTTCAGACCTTAGCACGAAATGCACAAAGGTTGGGGATGGAGGGGGCATGGCTGGCACATGCAGGGATATTGGGGGCAGGGCTGGAGCATGTGCTTCCAGTCCTCAACACATTTTGCAGCCTCAAATGCCTGAGTAGGGCTTATGTTAGCATATTATCAATGCTCATCTTTTATTTAATATAAATTATTTAATAAAAAAATTCTGACATCAATCCAGTCTTTCCTCCATCTTAAGAAGATCATATTCTTCTATCGTGCTTCCTAGAATTAATAATTTGTGATGCCCTCACTGATGTTTTGTGTTTTATTCAGACCCTTTTCACCTTCAAGATGTTGTTGGCCTTTTGCAAACTTTTGATTAGGATCCTTTGGTGATGAGCTTCAGTGTGTTGTGATATTTCTTAAGAGCTCCGGGTGGGATTTTAAAATGTTAAGTCTGTTTCCTGGAGGGTTTTGATTCCTTTTCCTCTCCCTGCCCCACTTTGTTAAAACTCCCAGTTATTGAACTTGAATATTTTTCTGGGTTTCCTGCTCTGCAGTAGATTATTAAGATGACAGGCAGTTGTAAAAATTATTTGGGAAAAAAAGAAGAAAAAGAGAGAGAGGCAAAACCATTCCCACATGAGCCTTATAAAAGCTGCAACATATTTGTAATAATTAGACACAGTGATCACTGTGAGAGAAAATGCTAATAGCACTTTCATCTTTCTACAACCCATGGATTGACCATTTATACAGATCATTAGGAATCTTAATTAGTAGGTGTGCAATGGAGTGTGAAGTTTGCATACAAGAACAGATGGGAAATTTGGACTTAAAACAATAAAAACAATCTCTTTCAATCATCCAATCAACTAAAAATGCTCAGCGTCTAACCGTGCCCCACTATCAAATTGACTCAAATTAGCTTTATATTCTTTAAAATCATCAATATTGCGCATGGGGTGTTGTTGTTGTGCTGTTGATTCTGCTAACAACCAAATATTTACTTTATAAATACTTTTTAAATAGATTCTTCCATAATGCTGAACTGGATTTAAAATTTGCATTTTAAAGCTTCACAAAATCAAGGTGACTTACCACAGCTTCATCCCTTGCCAGAGGAGTCTTCTTCTTCTTCTTCTTCTTCTTCTTCTTCTTCTTCTTCTTCTTCTTCTTCTTCTCCTTCTCCTTCTCCTTCTTCTCACCCTCCTTTTTTAAAAGAGACTTTCCCTAGGCAGTAAGAAAGTGTGATGAGGCCAAATAAACTATATAATTATATGTTAATTGTGTCAGGGAACATGCCACACTGTTTCTGATCAAAAGCAGGGCAGATTCTGCATAGCTCTGCCTGGAAGAAGCAGAGGTCACATCCAAAGATCAAATGGATAGCAGGAAGGCCTTGGATTTTTTTTTTTAAAAAACATTTATATCTCACTTTTCCTCAAATGAGCTCACTGCAGCTAGCAACACAACAAAAAACCATAAAATTAACCATCTGAAATATCAATTACAATGTGATAATAAGACATTAACAGTGCAATCTTATGCATGTCTATGCAGAAGTAAGTCTCATGGAATTCAATGGGACTTACTCCCAGGAACATAGGTATAGGATTGCAGCCTAAAGCACTTCGCATTTTCCCTTAATAATTATGTATTGAAGAACCTGTTCAGAAATTAGGTTAAAAATCAGCATGCTTTGATTTACATCTCCAGTAATTTCATTTTGCTAAGTTATAAGTATGTTTCAATTTGTGAGGTGTACATTTTGGGTTGCGGACATATTCTAAACTATAATTAAAAGAAAGAAATGGGTAATGGAACAAACTGATTTTGCAAAGATTTGCAGGGGAGGGGAGAAGGAGACATAGTTTTTGCTTATCTGGGGAAATAATTTGATTTATTTGATATACACATAATTGTGAATGGGGTTACTGTAGGTTCCTTTTGACTACTGCCAAAGACATCACTGGATGTCCTTGCAACTAGTTTAAAAGTATTTAAACTTCGTTAGTAAGCTGAAGGATGAACACATACATAAACTCAAATATGGTTCTTTAATAAAGAGAATAGTGCAAGACTCTCCTCTTAAAATATTTTAACTAGTTTAGTTTTTTTAAAAGCTGAGCCATTACCTGTTCTATTGTTCCATCACCAGGGAACTACATGCCAGAAATATGATCCCTCTTTTGGGAGGAAAAATATTATTTGTCAGCTTCTTAGAATCTGTTTTTAAAAACTCAAATCCAGAAAAGAGCTCAATTATTAACTAGGTTACAGCCTTCATATATGTGATTCAGATATGTAAACAGTAGTTTTAAAAGTATTGTGCTATTGAGTATCAAGGTGATATTCCATAATTATTACTTCTCATTTATAAACATTTAAATTAGAAAATGTAGATGCCTCTTTGGTATAAATGTCACCAAAGACCCAAACAAGTTCAAGACATTCCTGATAGTGCTTGTTTGAACCAATGGCTTTATATTTATTCATCATTTAAACAATTGCATGTCATTTCAGTTTTACAGTATGACTGATGGTCATGCCACAAAAATATATATTACTGCTACTACTGAATATTTCTCTTCTACAACACTAAAGCTAATATTATTTGATAAGTTTTTTTAAAAGAATAAACAAACAGGTATCTTTCTCCATAGCAAGGCTACTCTGCCATATCCTGTCACCTTTCTGTCACTGTCAGTCCAGAACCTGAACTAGATGAGACCTTCTCCTCTTTGGGGAACTGCACCAGTGGCCCCAGCATATATGGGAAACAAAGGGACTCAATGGATCTCAAGCATCCCAGGACTATCACTCCAGAAGAGGCCCCATTTATGGAGGTTGCAGATAGGACAAATGCACACAGCTTTAGACCACACAGTTCCCTGCCCTTCAATAATCTAGGATCAGAGATAGCAATGAGTCCGAGTAGAATCCCAGGCCAGATGACACAGTGTATGTCTGGCAGTATCAGACCTTCCATCTCTGTGTCTTCCCGGTGAGGAATGACAAACCAGGGTATGCTCCAGATAAGGGCCCCACTGATGCTAAAAGAAAGCTATAAAATCCTTTACATTGGGTGGCTGTTGCTGGTGTAACACTTCATTCTGCTCAGGTTCTAGTTCTGAACGAATCTTTGGCTGGACAGCTCCTTAGCTGCTTCAGTAACCTAGCAACAGGCCTACTCCTTCACCTGCTGGACAGCTCCCCAGCCTGGCTGGTAGGATGGGGAATGTAAACTACACAGCTGTGGTGGCAAGATCGGAACATACTCTCCCATTTTCCTTTATTATATTTCTCTGGTTATCCAGCTATTGAAACTGGACTGGGGCCAGAGCCATGAAAGTGCTAAGGGAGAAATAATTCTAAAAATATGTCTGCTTGCAGCTTACATTAAGCATAAACCTTGATGTATTCGTAGATACAACTGCTTATGGGAATGCTTGGTGCCTAGTTTTATATCAGTCTTAAAACAGTCCACTCACTTTTCTTGATAAGGACAGTTCTCTCACTCTCTCTCTCTCTCTCTCTCTCTCTCTCTGAAGTAAAGAAACAAAAGAGTACCTCTTTAGTAAAGCAAAGTAGAGGGCATGTTGCTTATTATATCTCAGTTGGTGAAAGTGCAAGTAAAAAATATCTATTCAAGTCAGCCCAAGGTAGTGGTGATCCCTTCAGTATCAAGTTAACTGAGGAAGTGCCTTCCCATTCTATTTGAAAATAAATAAATCACAAGTAGCTGGATAGCTTCCAGACTTTCTCTAAAACTTAGTGTGTAATGGAACCAAGTGCTTCCTGCCCTCTTCCATCATATGGATGCTCATCTGCTCTTCAAGTCTTGTTGATAACACCTTGAATTATTTGGGCAAGAGAATGGGAACATCTCAGAGGCTGAAATCTAAGGGAGATTTAGATCTAATCTGAGACAGATTAGATCTGTGTGCACTAACCATCTCATCTAAAATGTTAGAAAGAAGAGCTAGGAATATTGCGATAGTCCCATACAGGTATTTGCCTGAACTCACGAGAGCTAAAATTGTATAGATAGATGGGGCTGCACATACTGAACCCATTCCCAACATCTCTGTGCATTGAGCAGGGAGATTTCAAGAGAAGTTCCAGGGTCCTTGATTGTGCAGAGAGTTCTACTTACTTTCAAGCAACACAACAGCCCTATTCAGGTGTTCTCAATCTAATTAGGGCAAACACATGGGGAGAAGGAGTGCACCATCCCCTCCCTTCTTCCTCATGGCATTCATCGCCCTCTACCTGTTCCTGTGGTGACAGCCTCCACATATACAGGAAGCTCTCGTCTTCACACTGTCACTTTCCACAAGTAGAGGGTGATGAATGTGATGGAGAAAAGTGTGACTGAAGTACTCCTTGAGAACAGCTGAATAGGACTATTGAGAACTCATCTTCAGAACTTGCCACTCAATGTGGTGAGATTGAGAACTGAGGAGTGGAGCCCAGCCTACACAGGGATGTTGAGGGTGGGGACAGTGTGCACAGGATCAGTGCCTGACTCTTAATGCTATATGGCTCAGGGAAGAGTAATTCAGGGATCTCCCTTGGGGCCTGCCTGCAAAGCTCTTTGCTTGGTGGGGGTGTTGGTTGGTGACTCAGCCAAGCCTCCCTTGGCACATCTTTGATGTGTGGGCCATGAGGAGCAAAAAGCAGAACTGACAACTGCATCATATGTGAAAGAAGATTATGGAGATCAATTCATTGACATCTCATCCCATGGGACTGAGATACCCACAATGGGAATTTAATATGAATTAAGTGGAAGTTTAAACTTGTTGCAAATCCTTTCATGTGAATAAAGTTGTTGCCCTTGTGTAACCCAAGAATTTGTGTCTCATTTCTTCATTCCTGTTTCCATATGCAAATGACATTTCATTTTTTGTATAAATACAGTAATTCTTGAGAACACACAAGTGGAACTCAGTCCAAACATGCTGAATCTTCAAATGGGTCCCAACTCAGATGTTTCATTTATGTTCCTTAGAACAGTAGCAACTGCCACTGCATTTTTTCATTGAATTCACTCCAGCCATTCTTTCTAAGCATATACAAGCACCTGGCTTCCATTGTCTTCATTGTCAGTTGCATCTTCTGCTATTTTTGATTCCCTTTCCCATATAACAGAAGGAAACCATGTACAGTATTTTCAGCTTCCTGTAATTTCTCCAGCCTAACCATAACAAAATGTAGCCCTTCTGTATTATTATGTTAGTAAAGGAATGCCATCAATTACTCACAGCACAGTTGAAAGGAAGCAGTGAGAGTCACAAAACAGCACGTTGGAGTAGCCTTGATAAACTCTGGTTGACTCTGGTCCTGGAGACTTTCATTTCTAAAGCTGCTGTCTTCACAGTTGGTGATGCACTAATGGTACTCTTATCAGATAGTAGGAGTGTCACACTCTGAAGTTTTAGCTGTCAGGCAGACAAAAGCATTGCAATATCTAAAATAAGACAAAAGGGAAATCATTATTACTAAAGCATATTTAAAGCATCAGTAGCCCTGTTACAGTGTTATGCCTGAGTAGGGAATTCCAACTCATGTAAGGATCAAGGGCATAGGCACTCTCTTTGTCCCCAATATCCTCACTCATACTGACCTTGCCCTCTCCACTCCTGACATTCTCACACTGAGCAGGAATGTCTGAAGGGGGTTTCTACATGTGTTTGGTTGAATGTACATAGACATCTATGTGCAATCAGGAACCATGCTTCAAATATACATACTGTACGTTGATGGTCCTTCCCATTGATGGTCCACACACTGTGTATGTGTTAGAAGTGCTGCTGTATGACAACTATGTAATATGAGGCTACAAGTTCATGACTCCTAGCCCTCAGCCTTTTCAGAGTTCAGGAGAAGACTTTGATGAAGATAAGGATCAGACTACTCCTCCAGGGCACGGACAGTCAGTCCTGTATTCAGAACCCCCTGGCCAGAAGACAGAATCTTTTCACCATCTTCTGAGTCAGAGGATGAACCCCCAGCAGAACCTCCATCCAGCTGGTCTGAAGCTACAAAATCAGGCAAGGAGCCTTTAAAAATCCAGCCACCTCCTCCAGAGGAGCTGGAGCTGGGCACACTACAGATCATGGCTGCCTACATAAGGCTTCAGTTGACTTTAGCTTACTGCTGAGACAACATTCTCCTATGGTTCCAGTATGAGAGAGAGCTTCAGCCAGCAAAGCTCACCCTGAGCTATCCATAGTCCCATTTCAGCTGCTCTTTAAACAAAAGGGCTTTTGCCTTTATGTATCATGCTGTGCCTGCTGTAATTAGCTTGATTGGATTCTACAACCTCGTGATCATAAACTTGTCTGTTCTATCTAAACAGGTCTCTCCTTGCTCCAGTCTGGCCCTATTAGATGCCACTGGCTTCCCCTATGAGCCTCAGGTAACTTCAGAATGGGATAGCAAATCCCAGTGTTTTATCCTGATTTAATTGCACTGTGATTCCTCAATGAGAATTATTTGGGGAACAAGAGGGGGACTATAGTAAGTTGTAGTGACTTTTAGCAGTTTTATATGCTTAGCTTAAGAATAACCATATTGGTTCTTGCCTGAACCTGAATGAATGTTTGTGTCGAGGAACCAAGCATTAATGGAAAACACCACCTAATTACCCAGAAGATTTGCTGATGCAAAGGCAGAAGAGCAATGTAAACAAATCTGACAACTTCCTTGAGACCATGGTGAAAGGGCATCCATGACAGAATATGCAAAAATTGGACAAAGATGACATGAATCCAAAAGGCTGGGGTCAGCAATATGCTTAGCTTAAGGATAAAAAGCAGCACACAGCATTTTGCAGATGGGATCTCTCTCCCAGAGGAACTGCCATACATTTTAAACAGAACTCAAACTGCACCTCCCTGACTACTCTGGTTGGCCACCGGTAGCTAGTGAGGAATAGATGGAATAATAATTATAAACAGAGGACTCGGAGTGAATGAGTGTGTGAATGTGATTTGGAAATAAGCATTTATTTGAACATATGTACATAGCAATCAATGCAGCTTGTTGCCTTTTCCCAGTATATGGTCTCAAATTGGCCATTGTAAAATTACCACAAGTGTTTGATATAGCATTTACATAGTGCATAACCCCAAACTATCTGATTTTTAATCCACATAAAATCTAAGAAATGACAATGGGTTTCAAGCTTATGTATCTTAGACTTCCCTGGTATAACGCCTGTGCAAATGTTATATCCAGTGAATTTTTTTTGCCCAGGGATGGGGGTATCCAATGGTAAGGCAGCTGGTTGCAATTCTATTTTGCATCTTACCTAGGGAGGTGGTGGGCTCTCCCACACTGGAGGCATTCAAGATGAAGCTGGACAGCCATCTGTAAGGGATGCTCTGACTTGGATTCCTGCATTGAGCAGGGGGTTGGACTCGATGGTCTTATAGGCCCCTTCCAACCCTACTGTTCTATGATTCTTAAATTGTCCCACAGTGTCTTATTCAATGTCATGGTGAGTTGACAAGGAAGTTGAACCAAGGCTGCAAGACTATTATTCTAGCCATGATAAGGCTGTTCACTTATAAGCCCTTCACACACTGATGGTATGCATGGAGGGGAGGGGATTGTGAGTGTGCCCACTGGCTTCATCACAGTGTCCATCCACAGTGTACCCTCCAGCCTTGTCCCAATGGTGGCCTGGAGGAAATCCTGATGTAAGGGGCCAAGCTAGTGAGCATGGTCCCTCTCCGCCTTCACACACATGGTATATGGCGAACATCCATATATCAGAATAACTCTCAAAGAGATCAAATGGTTCATGAGGTTCTTTCCAGTTCTGCCAAGAGCAATGCAAAGTAGTAACTTTTCTTGAAACTTTGGTCTCTTCTAGACTACCTTTTATCATTTTCTGTCCACAGGGCTTCATTTAATGCTGCTTACAACCATTGTTTCCAAGAATTCTTGTTTCATTCCTACCCATTTTGGTTGTTCTGAAATCTGCTAATGAGTAATAAAGATGGTGCTTTTTACAGTGAGATCTCAAGGGAGGTAGAAGGTTTGCAGATCTCACAATGATTGATTTTAACCAATATAGAAATGCCCCCATGCTTGTAGTATCTGGCAGAGTTTTCTCCTCCCCCTCCCCCATTAAAGGTCAAATTACTCTACAGGAGTGCAGCATCAGATGAATTTTAGATTACGCTGTCTTGAGGTGCTATGCAATATTAATTTACAGCTGCCCATCAAGCTTCAGCACACTGACCACCTACTTGGGTTGGTTTGCTTTCTTCCCTAAAGACCAGAAGCTTACAGATTTGACATTTTCTTTCTTCTAACAATTCAACAATATAACCTACACCATGACTATATTGCTATATACTTCTTCTTGGATTATGGCCAAATTTGCCGATAGAGGTTTTGCTGTCTTCTAACACATTCACACACACTAACATCGACATAAACTGTAGCCCTTACCTTTAAGATTTATGGCGGGAGGGAGAGGGAGAAGGATATGAACCTTCTAACTTTAAAAATGCATTATTAGTCAGATAGGAGGGTCCATTGTAATTGACTTCTTATTGGTGCAAAGACAATTGTTGTTGTTCAGACGTTCAGTCATGTCCGACTCTTTGTGACCCCATGGACCATAGCACGCCAGGCCTTCCTGTCCTGCGCTCTCTCCCTGAGTGTGCTCAGGTTCATATTCATTGCATCTGTGATGCTATCTAGCCATCTCATCCGCTGCTGTCCCCTTCTCCTTTTGCCTTCAATCTTTCCCAGCATCAGGGTCTTTTCCAGAGAGTTTTCTCTTCGCATTAGGTGGCCAAAATATTTGAGCTTCAGCTTCAGTATCTGTCCTTCCAATGACCACTCAGGGTTGATTTCCTTTAGGATGGACTGATTTGACCTCCTTGCAGTCCAGGGGACTCGTAAGAGTCTTCTCCAGCACCACAGTTCGAAAGCATCAATTCTTCGGTGCTCGGCCTTCCTTATAGTCCAGCTCTCACAGCCATACATTGCTACTCGGAACACCATAGCTTTGATTAGACAAACATTTGTTGGCAAGGTGATGTCTCTGCTTCTGACTATGCTGTCTAGGTTTGCCATAGCTTTCCTCCCAAGGAGCAAGCGTCTTTTAATTTCATGGCTACAGTCACCGTCTGTGGTGATCTTGGAACCCAAGAAAATAAAATCTGTCACTGCTTCCATTTCTTCCCCTTCCATATGTCAGGAAGTGATGGGGCCAGATGCCTGAGTTTTTTTAATGTTGAGTTTCAAACCAGCTTTTGCACTCTCCACTTTCACCCTCAACAAGAGGCTCTTTAGATCCTCTTCACTTTCTGCCATTAGAGTGGTATCATTTACGTCTCTGAGGTTGTTGATCATTCTCCCGGCAATCTTAATTCCGACCTCTGATTCATCCAGCCCGGCGTTTCTCATGATATACTCTGCATATAAATTAAATAAGCAGGGCAACAATATACAGCCTTGTCATACTCCTTTCCCAATTTTGAACCAATCGGTTGTTCCATGTCTGGTTCTTACTGTTGCTTCTTGACCCTCATACAGGTTTCTCAGGAGACAGGTAAGGTAGTCTGGTACTCCCATCTCTTTAAGAATTTGCCACAGTTTGTTGTGATCCACACAATCAAAGGCTGTAGCGTAGTCAATGAAGCAGAAATAGACGTTTTTCTGGAATTCTCTTGCTTTCTCCATGATCCAGCGAATGTTGGCGATTTGATCTCTAGTTCCTCTGCCTCTTCGAAACCCAGCTTGTACTTCCGGTAGTTCTCGGTTCACATGCTTCTGAAGCCTAGCTTGTAGGATTTTGAGCATAACCTTGCTGGCATGTGAAATCAGCGCAATTGTACAGTAGTTTGAACATTCTTTGGCATTGCCCTTCTTTGGAACTGGAATGTAAACTGAACTTTTTCAGTCTTGTGGACATTGTTGAGTGTTCCAAATTTGTTGACATATTGAGTGCACCACTTTAACAGCATCATCTTTTAGGATTTTAAATAGCTCAGCTGGAATACTGTCATCTCCGCTAGCTTTGTTGTTAATAATGCTTACTAAGGCCCACTTAATTTCACTCTCTAGGATGTCCAGCTCAAGTTCAGTGACCACACTATCATGGCTATCAGGGACATTCAGATCTTTCCTGTATAGTTCTTCTGTGTATTCTTTCCACCTCTTCTTAATCTCATCTGCTTCTGTTAGGTCCCTGTCTTCTTTGTCCTTTATCATGCCCATCTTTCCACAAAACGTTCCCTTGAGATCTGATTTTCTTGAAGAGATCTCTAGTTTTTCCCATTCTATTGTTTTCCTCAATTTCTTTGCATTGTTCATTTAAGAAGGCCTTCTTGTCTCTCCTTGCTATTCTCTGGAAATCTGCATTCAGTTGGGTATATCTTCTCCTTTCTCCCTTGCTTTTCACTTCCCTTCTTTCCTCAGCTACTTGTAAAGCCTCATCAGACAGCCACTTGGCTTTCTTGCATTTCTTTTTCTTGGGGATGGATTGAGTTGCTGCCTCCTGAACAATGTTACGGACCTCCGTCCATAGTTCCTCAGGCACTCTGTCTATCAGGTCTAATCCCTGAAATCTATTCCTCATCTCCACTGTATATTCATAAGGGATATGATTTTGGTCATACCTGAATGGTTTAGTGGTTTTCCCTACGTTCTTCAATTTAAGCCAAAATTTTGCGATAAGAAGCTCATGATCTGAGCCACAGTCAGCTCCAGGTCTTGTTTTTACTGACTGTATAGAGCTTCTCCATCTTTGGCTGCAAAGTACGTAATCAATCTGATTTCGATATTGACCATCTGGTGATGTCCATGTGTAGAGTCACCTCTTGTGCTGTCAGAAAAGAGTGTTTGCTATGATCAGCGTGTTCTCTTGGCAAAACTCTATGAGCCTTTGTCCTGCTTCATTTTGTACACCAAGGCCATGCTTGCCTGTTATCCTGGTGATTTCTTGACTTCCTACTTTAGCATTCCAATCCCCTATGATGAAGAGGACATCTTTTTTTGGTATTAGTTCTAGAAGGTGTTGTAGGTCTTCATAGAACCGATCAACCTCAGCTTCTTCGGCCTCAGTGGTTGGGGCATAGACTTGAATTACTGTGATGTTGAATGGTTTGCCTTGGATTTGTACTGAGATCATTCTATCATTTTTGAGATTGTACCCCAGTACTGCTTTTCCCACCCTTTTGTTGACTGTGAGTGCTGCTCCATTTCTTCTAAGGGATTCTTGGCCACAGTAGTAGATATCATGGTCACCTGAATTAAATTTGCCCATGCTTATCCATTTTAGTTTGCTGATTCCCAAGATGTCAATGTTCAATCTTGCCATCTCATGTTTGACCACCTCCAGCTTACCTTGATTCATTGATCTGACATTCCAGGTTCCTAAACAATATTGTTCTTTATAGCATCAGACTTTCTTTTCACCACCAGACACATCCACAGCTGAGTGACCTTTTGGCTTTGGCCCAGCCGCTTCACTTTTTCTGGCGCTACTTGGAAATTCCCTCTGCTCTTCCCCAGTAATATATTGGACACCTTCCAACCTGAGGGGCTCATCTTCCGGCGTCGTATCTTTTAGCCTTGTGATACGTTCCATGGGGTTTTCTTGGCAAGAATACTGGAGTGGGTTGCCATTTCCTTCTCCAGTGGACCACATTTTGTCAGAACTCTCTGCCACAACCTGTCCGTCTTCGGTGGCCCTGCACGGCATAGCTTATGGCTTCACTGAGTTATGCAAGCCCCTTCGCCACAACAAGGCAGTGATCCATGAAGGGGGCAAAGAGAATGCAGATGAATTAACAAAGCCAATTAAGGATATCTTTACTCTCTGTACAGCTGTAACTCACACTGTACTCTCATCCTTCCACAATGCTCTGGACTGGTGCAGTTGAGACCAGTAAACCATTCCCACTCGACTAGCTTGTTTCCTATACCTGAAAAGGTGTGACTGTGATTCACCTGACTAAGAGAGAAAACAATGGCTGGATGGACAGACCCCACTCAGCAATAGATTTCTAAATCCCAGCTGAGAGTTCTGGGATTGAAGAATTATTACAATGTATGGGTTGTGCTCCCTGAACCACCCCTCAAGTCAAACAACAGAAAGTGCTATCACAAAATATATATTTATTGCTCAAACAGTATTAGAGAACAACAACACTTCGGAATGTTAAAACAAACAAGACACCTTACTACATACAATACAATTGGGGTGATAGGAAGCATAACAGAAATAGTGGCTAGCACATTTCTTACTAAAATTGCTTACTAAATTCTATTCTCCCTTCATGGATCACTGCCTTGTTGTGGCGAAGGGGCTTGCGTAACTCACTGAAGCCATAAGCTATGCCGTGCAGGGCCACCCAAGACGGACAGGTCGTGGCAGAGCCAGTGTGGTGTAGTGGCTAGAGTGTTGGACTGGGAGCTGGGAGATCCGGGTTCTAGTCCCCACTCAGCCATGGAAGCTCACTGGGTGACTTTGGGCCAGCCACACACTCTCAGCCCAACCTACCTCACAGGGTTGTTGTTGTGAGGATAAAATGGAGAGGAGGATGATAATGTAAGCTGCCCTGAGTTCCTTGCAAGAGGAAAAAAGGCGGGATATAAATGCAATAAATAAATAAAATAAATGTGTCTGGTGGTGAAAAGAAAGTCCGATGCTGTAAAGAACAATATTGTTTAGGAACCTGGAATGTCAGATCAATGAATCAAGGTAAGCTGGAGGTGGTCAAACATGAGATGGCAAGATTGAACATTGACATCTTGGGAATCAGCGAACTAAAATAGACAAGCATGGGCGAATTTAATTCAGGTGACCATCTTATCTACTACTGTGGGCAAGAATCCCTTAGAAGAAATGGAGTAGCACTCACAGTCAACAAAAGGGTGGGAAAAGCAGTACTGGGGTACAATCTTAAAAACGATAGAATGATCTCAGTACGAATCCAAGGCAAACCATTCAACATCACAGTAATTCAAGTCTATGCCCCAACCACTGAGGCCGAAGAAGCTGAGGTTGATCGGTTCTATGAAGACCTACAACACCTTCTAGAACTAGCACCAAAAAAAGATGTCCCTTCATCATAGGGGATTGGAATGCTAAAGTAGGAAGTCAAGAAATCACCAGGATAACAGGCAAGCATGGCCTTGGTGTACAAAATGAAGCAGGACAAAGGCTCATAGAGTTTTGCCAAGAGAACACGCTGATCATAGCAAACACTCTTTTCCGACAGCACAAGAGGTGACTCTACACATGGACATCACCAGATGGTCAATATCGAAATCAGATTGATTATGTCCTTTGCAGCCAAAGATGGAGAAGCTCTATACAGTCAGTAAAAACAAGACCTGGAGCTGACTGTGGCTCAGATCATGAGCTTCTTATTGCAAAATTTCGGCTGAAATTGAAGAATGTAGGGAAAACCACTAAACCATTCAGGTATGACCTAAATCATATCCCTTATGAATATACAGTGGAGGTGAGGAATAGATTTCAGGGATTAGACCTGATAGACAGAGTGCCTGAGGAACTATGGACGGAGGTCCGTAACATTGTTCAGGAGGCAGCAACTCAATCCATCCCCAAGAAAAAGAAATGCAAGAAAGCCAAGTGGCTGTCTGATGAGGCTTTACAAGTAGCTGAGGAAAGAAAGGAAGCGAAAAGCAAGGGAGAAAGGGGAAGATATAGCCAACTTAATGCAGAGTTCTAGAAAACAGCAAGGAGAGACAAGAAGGCCTTCTTAAATGAACAATGCAAAGAAATTGAGGAGAAGAATAGAATGGGAAAAACTAGAGATCTCTTCAAGAAAATCGGAGATCTCAAGGGAACGTTTTGTGCAAAGACGGGCATGATAAAGGACAAAGAAGGCAGGGATCTAACAGAAGCAGATGAGATTAAGAAGAGGTGGAAAGAATACACAGAAGAACTATACAGGAAAGATCTGAATGTCCCTGATAGCCATGATAGTGCGGTCACTGAACTTGAGCCGGACATCCTCGAGCGTGAAGTCAAGTGGGCCTTAGGAAGCATTAGTAACAACAAAGCTAGCGGAGATGACAGTATTCCCACTGAGCTATTTAAAATCCTACAAGATGTTGCTGTTAAAGTGCTGCACTCAATATGCCAACAAATTTGGAACACTCAACAGTGGCCACAAGACTGGAAAAGGTCAGTTTACATTCCAATTCCAAGGAAGGCCAACGCCAAAGAGTATTCAAACTACCATACAATTGCGCTGATTTCACATGCCAGCAAGGTTATGCTCAAAATCCTACAAGCTAGGCTTCAGCAGTATGCGAACCGAGAACTACCGGAAGTACAAGCTGGGTTTCGAAGAGGCAGAGGAACTAGAGATCAAATCGCCAACATTCGCTGGATCATGGAGAAAGCAAGAGAATTCCAGAAAAACGTCTATTTCTGCTTCATTGACTATGCTAAAGCCTTTGATTGTGTGGATCACAACAAACTGTGGCAAATTCTTAAAGAGATGGGGGTACCAGACCGCCTTACCTGTCTCCTGAGAAACGTGTATGAGGGTCAAGAAGCAACAGTAAGAACCAGACATGGAACAACCAATTGGTTCAAAATTGGGAAAGGAGTACGACAAGGCTGCATATTGTCGCCCTGCTTATTTAACTTATATGTAGGGTACATCATGAGAAACGCCGGGCTGGATGAATCACAGGTCGGAATTAAGATTGCCGGGAGAATGATCAACAACCTCAGATATGGAGATGATACCACCGTAATGGCAGAAAGCGAGGAGGATCTCAAGAGCCTCCTGTTGAGGGTGAAAGAGGAGAGTGTAAAAGCTGGTTTGAAACTCAACATTAAAAAAATGAAGATCATGGCATCTGGCCCCATCACTTCCTGGCATATAGAAGGGGAAGAAATGGAAGCAGTGACAGATTTTATTTTCTTGGCTCCAAGATCACCGCAGATGGTGACTGTAGCCATGAAATTAAAAGGCGCTTGCCCCTTGGGAGGAAAGCTATGGCAAACCTAGACAGCATAGTAAGAAGCAGAGACATCACCTTGCTGACAAAGGTCTGCATAATCAAAGTTATGGTTTTCCCAGTAGCAACGTATGGCTGTGAGAGCTGGACTATAAGGAAGGCTGAGCACCGAAGAATTGATGCTTTTGAACTGTGGTGCTGGAGAAGACTCTTACGAGTCCCCTGGACTGCAAGGAGGTCAAATCAGTCACCTCTAAAGGAAATCAACCCTGACTGCTCATTGGAAGGACAGATACTGAAGCTGAAGCTCAAATATTCTGGCCACCTAATGCGAAGAGAAAAGTCACTGGAAAAGACCCTGATGCTGGGAAAGACTGAAGGCAAAAGGAGAAGGGGACGGCAGAGGATGAGATGGCTACATAGCGTCACTGATGCAATGAATATGGACTTGGGCACGCTCCGGGAGAAAGCGCAGGACAGGAAGGCCTGGCATGCTATGGTCCATGGGGTCACGAAGTGTCGGACACGACTGAATGACTGAACAACAACAAAATTCTATTCCACTCAATCAACAAAACAATTACTGAGATCTTATATTTACCTAACTGGCAGGCATTGTTGTTAGTTGGCTGGTATACCAACTATGCCCTTATCTGGACAGAGATAGCCCAGCTAAAGTTATCCTTGCTCTGATAACTTCTCATCTGGATTATTGCAATGCATTATACATGGGGCTGCCTTTGAAAATGGTCCGGAAACTTCAGGTAGTCCAAAATAGGGCAGCAAGATTGTTAACAGGGACTGGCCAACAAGCTCATATTACACTCATATTTTCCAGC
Organism: Heloderma suspectum; assembly: GCF_057233095.1. Lineage (NCBI taxonomy): Eukaryota > Metazoa > Chordata > Lepidosauria > Squamata > Helodermatidae > Heloderma > Heloderma suspectum. The sequence goes on from NC_139462.1 coordinate 195,751,928, forward strand.
TGCACTGGCTGCCAGTCCATTTCCAGGCCTGATTCAAAGTGCTGGTATTAACATTCAAAGCCCTGAATGGCTTGGGGCCAGGTTATCTGAGGGATCAGCTCCTCCCATATGTGCCTGCCTGGACCTTCAGATCATCCTCAGCGGCCCTCCTTCATGAGCCCATGCTGAAGGAAGTGAGGCGGATGACTACCAGGAAGAAGGCCTTTTCTGCTGTGGCACCCCGGCCATGGAATGAGCTCCCTAGTGAGGTTCGCCCGGCACCTACATTGTATTCCTTCTGGTGACAGGTGAAGACCTTTTTATTTTCCCAGGCATTTTAGCTTCCTAGTCTTTTAGCTTTGCTGTTTTAAATCTGTATTTTAAATCTCTGCATTGCTGCTAGGTTTTATTCTGGTTGTATTGTTATATTGTGGTTTTAATGCTTTTATACTTCATATTGTTTTACTGTGTGCTTTTTGGTTTTAATTTTTGTGAACTGCCTGGAGAGCTTCGGCTATTGGGCGGTATATAAAATAAAGTAAGTAAGTAAGTGAGTTTGGGTAAACATGTTTGGAGGTTCTTGTTCTCCCAGGATCTCTCTGCTCAACCTGGTCAAAATCCTTTTATAACATCCAACCTGACATTATTTCCAGTTCCTTATCTTAACATACATCTTTGTAGGTGACTCAAACAGGAGCTTCAGGCCTAGTCATAACTCCTGCACATAGCTCCAGCATCTAACCCTAAAGGGGCTTCTTCCCAGTGCAGCCATGCTTACAGTTGACTCAAGAAACACCTTTATTAAGGTCTCTTTTCAAAGGTCAAGAAGCTTTTTGGTTCCAAGGGTTAACCAACCCACCTGTGGCAAGTTCCTTTGCCCCAGCTCCAAGAACACATTTTTTTGCACTTAAAACTACCTCATAGCATGTACTAAAGTAATCTCTCTATACTTACAGTTAGCACACACAAAATGAACACTACTCATATAAAATACAGTGAATTCTTGTCAGGAATACACATTGCATTCATACCTTGTAACACAGTGGCACCCAGATGGTTTACTGAAAGGGCCAGCCAATGAAATTTTGCCTATGGTGTTACCAAAATATCCAAAGCCAGCTTCAGATTTCACAGACGCAGCTAGCTGGCCACTGGTGGGCCCTCCTGTTGCCCCTCCCCAGGAGTGGGCTTACCTAGTATCAATGACTTGGCCTGGGAAGCCATTTGCCATGTTGAATCGAGGTAGCAACTTTGGATGCTCCAAAGCATTGCAGGAAATTTAACATGGCTGTCAGCTTCCCAGACCCAGGAGCTGCTGCCGCGTAAGCTTGAAGCTGGGTGAATGAGTGGGCCAGAAGGCTGAACAGGAGTCAGCACCAGTGGGTTCCTCCCAGAGAGCCTGGGCATTGGCAGCGCTCAAAGATTCCAGGTCCTGACAGGAGCCCTGAAAATATCAATGGCTAGCAGTCTAGAAACTTGTCAATGAGGATCTTACGAAGTACTTGTTAGTTCTTCTCGCCCACCCATTTGGGATTCATCACTCAACTCAAAATTTTCCATTCATGGCAGGAATCCAGCTTCAGCCGGTGTTTCCAAAAACCAGGGCAAAAATAACATAAAACAGTGGGTGATTGGTGCAATGACTCAAATAAGTACCGTGGTGTTCCACAGCACTTGCAGTAGCTAGGGAAGCTACTCTGAGTCCTTTTGTAGCTATCGTGCAAGGGGTGCACATTCTTCTTGTATGCCCCTGCTCTGGGCTGCTAAGGTTTGGAGGTGCCAAGATAATAAGCCAGATCTAGGTTTGCTTACAAGGAGACTTTATTGAGTACTTACAGCACACAGGCGTACCCATTGGTTGGATCAGACAGATTCTCTGAACCCAGAGCCAAGGGGTACAATGGGTCTTATACCATACATGTCAGCAGGAAGGCAGCATGACAGCAGCAAGCATTAATTAGCATTCATCTGCAACTTTCCCAGCATAGGCTAACAGTGCTTGTGCAGGGGGAAAACAATCAGAACTTTCCCAGCACAGACACTGGTAAACATAGCCTAAACAGAGCCTCACTTCTCAGGCGCTTCCTAGGCCCTGATAAGATAAACGATTCAGAACTCGTTAGCATGGAATGTGCTGAGGCGGCGACATCAACCTTTGACTCATCTTACCAGCCAAGAGGCCCACTAGCAAGGAAATTGGGCCTAAGCAAAGAGCATTATGGATTTCTAGGTCTTTCTAAAACTACTGGTTACTCAGGTTACAGGCCTGGGGCCATTACACTGCTAAATACAAAGATTAAGGGAGACTGAAGTATTTTGCTAAAATACAGAAAGCTTGCCTGTCATTATGGTTAATCTTTATTATTCATTTGCAGCCTTTCATAAACATGAAATCTCGCATTCAGATAAAGGATGCAGTCCAGTGTCACTACCATCAGTTGCCCCCTCTAATAGTGAATTCAGGTGGCTGGCTGGAACCCTGAACAGGAATACTCCTATTCGGAGGTGAGAAAACATTGCAACATTTTGTTGCAGATCTCATTTGTGTTCATTTATAGGCCCCCTTTCGTCTAGGCAACTCAAGGCAGTATACATACCATTGGCCATGCTAGAGAGCATCAGGTTGCCTCCTGCTTAGCTTCATCCACGTTGCTGCATCAGGTACCTTGTCTTCAGCTCATAGCCCAGAGTTGATGAACCTCTTTCAGTTTGAGGGCCAAATTACACTTTGGTGATGCTCTCGGAAGCCACATTCGAGTGCTGAAGGCAAAAGGGGGTGGGCAGAAGGGGCAGGGCCAGACAACCAGCATATTTTAACTTAAACCTTTTACTGCCAGTAACTAAGAGCTTTTCTACACGAGGCTTCAATCTGCTGGATCTACTTTCGGTTTCGTTGCAGAACTGAGATCCAAGCACTACATGAGGAGCTTTTCTTTTCCTGCTTTGTTGCTGCATAAGATCTTGGTGGCACTATGGTATAGCTGGATAGCGCAAATGCACAAGAGGAAATCATGCTTGCTTTCACTTTCACAATTCAATGCTGCATTATCCCTGCTCTAAAAGAACTTGATGAAAGTGCTGGTTAGACACAGAAGCAAAACTGGAGGGTCATGATGTCATCTAAAGAACCCATAAACACCCTTGAGTAGGGAATGACAGACACACAATAAATGCCTCATGTAAAAAAGTCCTAAGCCTTAGAAGCAGCATTTCATCCTTTTAGAAGGGGGAAAAAACTGCTCAAAAGCCAGGGAACGTTTGAATGATTGGTGGTTGGGGGACAGGGTGTGTGCCCAGTGGAAGGGGATGTGTTCATCTGGGGAACCCTGGAGGACTGGATTGGGACCCCAGGCTGGCCAGATTTGGGCTCCAGGCCTGAGGTTCTGCATCCCTGCCACACTGTGCCTTGGTTCTGAAGACATGGGGTTGGAGGCGGGCTGTATGCAATCTATTTAGAAATAATAATGTTTTCAGAGATATCAGCTCACAGATAACAACCTTGCCAATAGCACAGCTAGTTGTCCCACCACAGACAGGAGTGGTAGTTTTTTTTTTAAAAAAACACCTCTGGTAAGCCACACGATTGTGAAAACTGTATATACTCTACCATGCCTTGGTTTTTCTCTAGCAAGTTGGTGAAAGCCAGAGTTCTTTGTTCAACTTTCAAATACCTTGATGCTTATCAGTAAGAATGTCTATGGAACTGTTAGCTTTTTGTTTCTTTCCCCACCCAAAGGGCAGTAGTGTTCTGTGATGCTTGTTGTCCTGTTGGAATTGATGAATTTCAGCTGATTAAGAATTTATCACACACTCTGGAGCTGCAGCAGTCTGCCGTGGGCGCTTCTCATACCACACAAATGCATTATCAATGGATCCGCAATACTGAATTCCCTCCTCCCCTTTTATATTGAAAAGCCAGAGGCTACTTTTTGTGCTGATAACTGAAGGCTTACAAGGACAATCTCAGCAAGGACAGAGAAGCTTGTATTTTAGAGAGTGATGGGGTGATAATATAAGATTTTTTAAAAAAACTATCTTAAAATATTTTTTTTTGAACGCTGAACCCTCAGGAACCAGGGAATACCCAGTTCGGGTAATATTACAGTTTGGGATATAAGATGAATTTCTTTCAGGTGAACATTAGGCTAAATAGGTGGGGAGGGGGCGCACGCTAGCCCTGTCTGCATTTCCATTGCCTTCTACATGTGGTGGGTGACTTTCTGAAGGGGAGTGCCTATGGTATCTATGAAGGAAGGCTGGAACTAATTCCAGCCTCCCTGCAAGGTAGGCCAGACCACCTCAGGTCTCTGTCCCCAAATGATAACCCAGTAGCCACCCTAACAGGCCAGCTGGCCTGGCACTGGACTTAGCACTGAGGTTTACCCACAACGAAGCACACTGAACTCTAAGGTTGAATAAAGTGTATTAAAAGGGACATCTTAAGGGGAAGAGGAAAAAAGGGGGATAAAAGGTTACAGAAAATATAACATTCAGAGAGCCTTCAAGACAATTCAAGCGTCAAAACAATAAAGCGCTGGCTACCCTACCTATACAGTACCAAAGTAAGGGTCTCCTGGGATAGGATCTTTGCCAGCAGCCTAACACATCAGAATACAGCCATGAAGAGGCTTTGCCCAGTCTCCTTTTATTGCCCAGCCATGGCAACTCAGGGTAAATTTCCCCCAGCCAACCCCAGGCCCGGACTTCAAGCCTCTTGCCAACCCCAGAAGGGGCACAGTCTTCCCACCAGGTCCAGTTGTTATCACTGCCCCAGTTAACAGAGTCTCTGCCTGACCTTCAGCACTGGGAACTACAGCAAAATAACTGTTCACAGGTGGTTGCATCATACATGCTTACTGGGCCTAGCTTTGGCAGGAGGGAGCCAGCCTGTTGTTCTTGACAGTATCCACTGAGGCTCTCCAGTAAGAGCTGTAAGCTAAAATATGCTGACATTTTTGGCCCCAGATTTTTTGGCTTTGGCCCCACCCGCTGCTGGAGTGCAGCCCTCAAGAGCATCTTCAAAATGGAATTTAGCCCTTAGGCTGAAAGAGGTTCAACCACCCCTGCTCTAGGGCCTAGAATGAGGGCAGGACACATTGCCATCACTCTGATTGGTCTCTTGGAATGCTATGTCATCACAGAACATCATCATAAGGTCAATCAGAGTGAGGACAAATGCTTTATGCCCTCACTCTAGGGACTGCTGGGAAAAATGGGGTCTGCCAGCCACCAGGTGCCATTGCTGCCATTGTCAAGTTCATGAAACATGCAGCAGCAGAGGGGAAAAAGTGATCTGAAGGAAGTTTTGCAAAACATTTTGCTCCCCCTACAAGCCCCCCCGACATTTCCACCAAAATAGTTCCAAAAATAACTTTCAACTCAATCCTAGTTAAAACGGTCATACATGCCTCAAAGATTCTAAGGAAAGACAAGAATTTGGGAGGTTGTCTCAAATAAGCCAAAAGCATCAATGATTTTTTTCACAACAGTTTTAGCCTATGTCTGTAAGTAATAACTATCATTTTTTTTTTGGTGTAATGCTTCTTGCTATCCATGGTCTTAGCAAAGGTGTTCTAGTTTAAGATACTTCTCACAGAGCTGTGTGCCCTGTCTCCAATGCTTGAACGAATCGGCTTGATTATTTGGTATGCACTACTGTAGGTTACCCAGTCAGAAGGAACCTTGGAGAAAAGTCCAGCTCCAAGGTTTTCCTTTTCCTTTCTTTTCTTTTAGATTTTTTTTTTAACAAATCAGCTAGTAAATCACTGAATGTTCTCCTTCTGCTTTGTTTTGAAAGAATAATTCTAAAGGCAGTGTGAATGAATCACTGTCTCCAGGCAGAGAACTTGCAAAGGCCATGACATGTTTGCATATTTAAGGTTGCATTGCAATGCTGAAAATTAAACTAGGTCCATTAAAATAACCATTAACCTTTCAAAATGTCTTACTAAGTTCAGCCCCAGGAAAACAGAGGGGAGGGAGAGGAGTAGCCAGAAAGGGCAGTAAAAAGTCAGGAGACGCTCTGCTGAATGCAAAGAATAAGGTGATTTGCATTATTCCCATTGGGTCACAAGTGGGCATGGATATCGAGACTGTAACTGTGTCTCCATGATGACTGACTGGAGCAATGTGGTTTTTCAAAAACAACAACGCGATTTTATCTCTACATCTACCAACCATGATGATGTTTGTGTATTTAAAATATTTAAGTCCTGCCTTTTGCCTGACAACAGGCCTCCAAGATGGCTGACAAGAAGTGAAAATTAATATATAATAAATCTATCTATCTATCTATCTATCTATCTATCTATCTAAAGGCAGCATTAGATCTGATGGCTCTGCAGGGACGATGAAATAAACTGTTCTCTCCCCAGGCCTTAGTTCAGAGGTCCCAAATCTCTTTGGGCCTTTGCACATATTTGGAATTTCATGAAAATGTCATGGGCAGGACCACAAAATGGCTGCCTGAGATGGCATGACCAGTCACAAACGGTTGGGAGTATCCCCCAGCTCTCTGTGTATTTTCTCTCAGCTTGTGTATTTTTTTTCTCTCTGCATGTGTATGGTTTCTGACACATACACACACGCACAGACACACAGAACCCTGCCACATACAGAGTAGCCCACATAAAGAGGGAGAGAGAGCTTAAACAGAGAAAGAGATTGAAACCCACACAAAGAGATGGAGAGAGAGAGAGAGAGAGAGAGAGAGAGAGAGAGAAGAAAGGGGACAAAAGCAGAGGGGGAGAGAGAGGTGGCACCATCAGCTGGTGGTGGTGGGACTGGCATTTCATTTGCAGCCTAGGAGCCCACGATTGCCAGCACAACAGAGTATTTGTTGTAATGCATACCCTGATGCATTTGTAATAAGCTGTGACCCAGAGATTTCAGGAAAAGCTTGCTAGGAGGGTATCGATGGATGTGATAAAGATTTATAACATTGTAAATGGCATGGAGAATGAGACTTTTTCCTTCCTCTCTCAAAATTCTTGTACTTGGGGGGAGGTGTCAATGAAATTGGGAGTAGGTTTAGGACTGGCTGAAGAAAGACCTAGGGTGCAATCCTATGGCCGCTAATCAGTGGCTAGACAGACATAGGATAGGTCGGTTCTCAGGGAACTGACCTCCACCCTCTCCCGCGCTGCCTCATAGGCAGCGCGGATTGGCCCCGTGCGCCACACTTGTAAGAGGAGCATGGAGCAGCGAAAACAGGGCATTCCTGGGGACAGGCCTGGGTGTGTGTGTGGGGGGCGGGCATGCCTTTCCGACACTCCTATGCATCGTCCGGTGTCTGCCCCCCTGGTCCAACTTCCTGTGGCTAGACAGCCAAAATCAGCTGTCTAGCCATGAATGTGTCAGGAATGCCTTGGCGGCCTCCCCCAGTAGATCCCAATAGCCAACTCAAGACACAGACGAAAGGGAATTATTTTCAAAGCTTTAATCCCATTACAGCTTAATGACTCTTTCAGATGCTAATCACCAGCGGCTAGAGCAAGGGACAGGAGTGTGGCCTAAACTTCAGGCAAGCAGTTGATCCCCGTTTGAAAGGGAGTCACTTGAAGACCCAGAACTTATGGGCTAGGGAGAGATCCTCCCTCTTTCCCTTGGGTCCATGGGAGGCGGACGTTGCTTGCACGCCAAATGGGCGCTACACCTCCTTTCCTCGCCCTCCATCGCTCATCGCTCCCTGTGTCTGCGTCAAGCATCTAGCAAGCCCCCCTCCTGCACTCCCTCACTACCCGGGTCACTAAGTATCTCTGGAATGCCAGCAGGAGGAATCTCTGCCAGGTGCTGAGCCTGTGAGGGATGAGCTGGCTCCACTCCCACGGATTGCTGTTCCCCCTCAGAATCAGAACTGCTCTGGGGCTCTCTGGGCTCAGTTTCCACCCTGACAGAATGCAGGGTGGCTAAAGCACGAAGAGGAAGATCCCCTCTGCGCTGCTCCTGCTACACATTAGATAGGCGGTCACCTCTGAGTTCGGAGGCAGCCACCTATCCTGATAGGATTGTGCCCTTAATGAAGCTTTTGGAACTTGCTGTTTCAAGACATGGGGGTGAAGATCACTAATTTAGATGGATTTTAAAAGGATTAAACATATCCATGGAGAACAAGTGGCTTTTAGCCAGGATCACTGAAGGAAACCTCTATGTCTGAATATCAGTTGCTTAGCAGACAAAAAACAGAGGAGAATTTGCCTTCATACACTGTGATGGACTTCCTAGGCTTTGGACTGATCCAGGAGGACGCATCTGATATTTGTATGGATTGTAATTGGCAGGCAGAACATCTGGATGGGCTTTACTTACCTAGCAGGAGATGCAGCTATAGTTATGGCAGCCCAGTCCACTCCCTGTCCTTTGGCAGCCATGCGTGTCTGTCAGACTAGAGTTACAGAGCTCTCTCCACCTCTCAAACCAACTCTAGTAGAAACTTTTAAGTATGAACCTGACAGCTGACATTTGCTTCTCCCATCATGCTTGATTTAATCATTGTTAAGGTTCATCTTCATAATTCACCTTCAGCCTTATTGGCTTCACTGGAACAAATTCAAGACTGACAGTGAATATTGCTACCATCTCTGTAATTACAGCCCACTAACGGTGACCTATTTTTTTGAAGTGGCCTTCTTGATGGGTTATATTGCCCTGACAATTGCAGCAGGGTCCCTTATTTTATGAGGAAATTGTTCAGTCATGATGCCCAACAGTGTGAAAATGTACTTACCTGTGGCAGTGTGTTCTGAAAAGGGAAAGATTAGTATAGGAATCACAGATAAAAATCTTCAACTCTTTGATTTGCATTTTAATCATAAATTCCTCTGGCTTATCAAGTACTTATTGCCGCAGTGAGATAGGGGTCTGCCACTCCACTCTAGACGATCATTTGAAATATTTAAAATCACACATGAGAATGCAAAGAGCATGTCTAAATGTAAAAAAATGTTGGCTGTTCAAATGTGGAAGTGATTGCCTGGGGTGGCACTAAGTCTTTCCTTGTCATCATTCAGCACTGTCATAGCCGGCATCAACATGACAAAAGACTAAGAATGCAGATTGGAAGCTTGCTGCAATTGCCTCAGTAGACCTGCCCTAGTTTAGCAGAAAGAGGAGCTGCTGTTCTGCACAGAGCCTCACTTCTGCACGCTTTGGCAAGAATGCCAACGCTTGACGGTGAGTCTCTCGTGTTTTGACTGCTATCCCTATCACAGCAGTGGTGATGCTTTCTGGTATTAATTACAGTATTTCCTTTAGTGCTTTACTGTTTTGGAAGAGAGACCATATTTAGGTTAAGTACAGAGACATGAAGGATTGCTGTACAGGACAGTGTGGGAAAGAGATGGCAGCAAAGGGTAGTCTCTTGGTCTTATAGGCCCCTTCCAACCCTACTATTCTATGATTCTTGTGGAAAAGGTCAGCCTCCCTTTCTGGAGATGGGGTGTCTTTTCGAGCCATGATAGAATGGGTCTCTTTTTGCCACCATTGGAAGTGAAACAATAACAGTTGCCAGCTTGACACATGATAACCTGGGTATTAGTAAATTAAGTTCTACTGCAGAAAAGTGTGGCTGCCACAAATGCCAAGTAACAATGCAGAAGACTTTGCTGTACGCAGATGGTAGAAGATGGAGTCAGTGGGGTGGGTGGGCAAACAAGAGAAATCAAGATCTGGGGGATGGATGGGGCCTGTCCATCAAACTTGACTGAGAAGCAGGACAACATAAACCTATGCACAGTTGATATTTGAACCAGGTATGACTGTGCCCTATCTCATTTTAGAGTTATACCTGATTTTTAAGCCCACAAAGTGGTGCATAATAACACCATGATAATACTTCCAGGTGATTCTGGAGGCTAAAGGAAGTGTCAATAAGCAGATGCTGAAGTGACTGAACATCTGCTATTTGTACTTCCAGTGTAATACGAGAAGGAGAAACTACACCCATATGTGGAAAGTACACATCTCTGTCCTAGCTGCTCATCCTATTTACATGCATACACCCAGAGTATTTCAGGATGCAATCTGGAAGCACTGTGCCAAGGGTGGAGTAGGCTTAGTTAGGGGTAAGGAGGTAAAGGCCAGCCCTAAGCTGAACAGGCAGCAGTGGGAGTCACAGATTCAGAATGAAGGCTACAATAGATGCAGAACTCCCCTGATGGCAAAGGACATGTGGTAGCCTCAAAGGAACCTTTGGTAATATTTTGGTTGGGTGAATCTATTGATTCCACCAGTCGTAAGAGAGGCCAATGACCCTGCCTGCCCTAGTATAGGGGCATGAGGTACAGGGAGGAGAAAAGAGGAGTTTGTGAAGGGTAGGCATGATCAAAGAGGACTCCCTGCTGATATGGCCTGGACTTGGAACCACAGGACAAGGCAATATGCTCATGGGAGCAACCTGCCCTTATCCAATTTCCAGGATGGCAGTGATCAATGTACCACTAGATTGCTGGGAACAGAAGGACAAGTTGGTAGATGGAGTCGCGGGACTTTGGATAACTCCAAGGCTGGCAACTTGCTCCAATGAAAGCCAGAGCCAATGAAAGTCAGACTCTTACACACTGGAGCAAGCCCTACAGACCCAGTCAGGTTCTGGGCTTGGGCTTGGAGCCTTGCACATTAGCAGTGCTCAGAGACCTCTTGGTGGGTCCCTTGATAATTATGGCCTCTGGAGCAGATTAGCCAGGGGCTGTGGATGACAGCTTTGCAGGGGAGGCTTCTGGCTTGGTGCTCCTCTGGACTGCTGGTTCAACAGGACTATATAGGTCCTCTGCACCTGTCCCCTTCATATCTCTCCAAACTAGGAGAATGGGAATCAAATTCAAAATGGCAAATGCGGTTCAGTGTAAGCAAGTGTAAAGTAATGCATGTTGGGGCAAAAAATCTTGACTTCATATATATGTTGGTGGGATCTGAGCAGTGATAGACCAAGAACGAGATCTTGAGGTTGTGATGGACAGCTCAATGAAGATGTCAACGCAGTGTGCAGCTGTTGTGAAAAAGGCATATTCCATATTAGGCATAACTAGGAAAGGAATAACAAATAAAACTGCCAAGTACATACTCCAGTTATACAAATCTGTGGTGTGACCACACTTGGAATGCTGTATACAGTTCTGGTCACTGCACCTAAAAATAGATATTAGAGAGTTGGAAAAAGTGCAGAAAAGAGCAACTAAAATGATCAAGGGTCTGGAGCAACTCCCCTATGAGGAAAGGTTACAATAGCTTATTTATTTATTTATTTATTTCATTTCATTTCTATACTGCCCAATAGCCGAAGCTCTCTGGGCGGTTCACAAAAATTAAATCCAAGCAACACACAATAAAACAATTTAAAATATACAGAACATTAAAACCACAATATAACAATACAACCACAATAAAACCTAGCAGCAGTGCAGGAGTTTAAAATACAGATTTAAAACAGCAAAGATAAATATTTAGAAAGCTAAAATGCTAAAATGCCTGGGAAAATAAAAAGGTCTTCACCTGGCGCCGAAAGGAATACAATGTAGGCGCCAGGCGAACCTCACTAGGGAGCTCATTCCAGAGCCGGGGTGCCACAGCAGAAAAAGCCCTCCTCCTAGTAGCCACCCGCCTCACTTCCTTTGGCAGGGGCTCATGGAGAAGGGCCGCTGATGATGATCTTAAGGTCCAGGCAGGCACATATGGGAGGAGGCGATCCTTCAGGTAACCTGGCCCCAAGCCGTTAAGGGCTTTGAATGTTAACACCAGCTGGGACTGTTTAGCTTAGAGAAAAGGCAAGTTAGGGTATACATGATGGAGGTGTACAAAATTAAGCATGGTGTGGAGAAAGGGGATAGGGAGATATTTTTCTCCCTCTCTCATAATACTAGAACCCACTGGGGTCATCCAATGAATCATAGAATAGTAGGGTTGAGCAGGGAGCAACCCCCTGCTCAATGCAGGAATCCAAGTCAAAGCATCCCTGACAGATGGCTGTCCAGCTTCATCTTGAATGCCTCCAGTGTAGGAGAGCCCACCACCTCCCTAGGTAATTGGTTCCATTGTCGTATTGCTCTAACAGTCAGGAAGTTTTTCCTGATGTTCAGCTGGAATCTGGCTTCCTGTAACTTGAGCCCATTATTCCATGTCCTGCACTCTGGGATGATTGAGAAGAGATGCTGGCCTTCCTCTCTGTGACAGCCTTTCAGGTACTTGAAGAGCACTATCATATCTCTCCTTAAACTTCTCTTCTCAAGGTTAAACATGCCCAGTTCTTTCAGTCCCGCTTCATAGGGCTTTGTTTCCATTCCCCTGATCATCTTTGTTGCCCTCCTCTGAACCCTCTCCAGCTTGTCTGCATACTTCTTAAAGTGCGGTGCCCAGAACTAGGGATGTACGAAAGTCACTTACCTTTTCGAAGGGTGACATTCGTGGTGGGGGGGAGGCGCTCCGTCCCTCCCGCCTGAAATTCTGGCCGCCAGCTCCGCTCCACAGGGATTCTGTGGAGCCGCCGGCTGGCTCCGCCAGCGGCCGGACATCCGGCCGCTGGCTAGCAGGGATGCAAATGGCGGTGGCTGTAGCCGCTGCCGTTTGCGTCCCTGCAGTCAGCCGTGATAGGCTACGTAAATGTTTACGTAGCCTATCACGGCTGATTTAAAAGAAAAAAAAAAGACGTGCGTACGCAAATGGCGGCGCCCATGGGTGCTGCCATTTGCGTTCCTTATTTTGGCACGTCTTAGTCTATGTAAACATTTACGTAGACTAAGACGGTGAAAATAAGGGGAAAGCAAATAGCATAGCGTCTATGTAGATGTTTACGTAGACTAAGACGTGCCAAAATAAGGAACGCATTTGCATACGTGCTTTTTTTTCCTTTTAAATCAGCCGTGATAGGCTACGTAAAGATTTACTTAGCCTATCATGGTGTTTTTTAAAAATCTATATTTACGTAGCCTATCACGGCAAAGAGTAGCGACGCAAATGGCGTAGCGGATGCCCTTTGCATCCCTGCTCTTTGCCATGATAGGCTACGTAAATACTTACGTAGCCTATCATGGCTAAAGTAGGGAGGCAAATGGGAGCTGCAGACTGGGGCAGCCATTCGTGGCTGCAGACCAGGGCAGCGGACGGACTGGACCAGCCAATGCCAGGTAGGGTCCATCCTGGGAAAATTTCATGGGGTGGTGGCGGGGAGTGCTCCGTTCCGTCATGGACTCCGGGGGCCGAATTCTAAAGCATGCAGCCTCATTGGAGTCCATGGCAGAATTCTCTAACATCCCTACCATACCGTCCAAGAACTCTTCATGTTCTCTTATTCCCTGGTGGGTCGACACTCGCTGCTCCAGTCCTCTTACGTTTTCTTCCAACAGCATGATCAACTTGCACTTGTTGCACGTGTAGGCCATGTTGTTCTCAGGCAAGAAAACAAACAAGGCACAAACATTGCAGGTCACCACCACTGGAGAGTCTTTTCCTTCCATAGCCTCTATTCCCTTTTTGTGTCTAGCTTTCTGATTGTTCTAGAGTAGCCTGTGCCTGGTCCTCTACTCACTGGAGGTTAAAAACACATCTGCCCTGAATCTCCCACCAGTGAAGCTGATTGTTGGGAGATTCAGGGCAGATAAAAGGAAGTGCTTCCTCACAAAGCACATAGTTAAACTATGGAATTCACTACCACCAGTTTGGATGGCTTTAAAAGGGGATTGGACAAATTCCTGGAGGAGAAGGCTATCAATGGCTACTAGTCCTGATGGCTGTATGGTACCTCCAGTATCAGAGGCAGTATGCCTGTATAGAACAGTTGCTGGGGAACATGGGAGGGAAGGTGCTGTTGCACTCATGTTCTGTTTGTGGATTTCCCAAGGGCAGCTGATTGGCCACTGTGTGAACAGAATGCTGGACTAGATGGACCTTGGTTTGATCCAGCATGGCTCTTCTTATCTTCTTATGTTCTTATTACCTCGTAGTCTCCAGGTGTAATGTGTCCTCCTATATGAGGTGTCTGTCTGACACACTGAATGGGGGCTATGATGACACCCAGAGGTCTTGAGTGCCCTGGTAGGGAGGATGATCCTATTGAGGACAACCCCCTTGCTACTACTCGATTCTGAAGCCCTGTGAGCAACAGGCTTCAGCCAATGGTGGGTGATGGGAACTGGGAATGATGGGTTCTCCTTCTCCTCCTTCCCACTTTTCGAACCCCAAACTCCTTTTGAGCTCATTAGTCTTATTTACAGAGGCAAGTGACTTCTGAGCTTGTGGTTCCTGTATTTAGTGGAGTATTAGGTTCCTGTATTTATTGACCGGCTTGTATTTAGAGATGTGAAGGGACTCTCAAAGTCCTCACCTCTTTGGGATATGCATTTCCATCCCTGCTGACATATTCATCAAGTGTGAAATAGCATTTTACCGAAGAAGGACTTGAAAGGAGGAGTAGAATAATGGAGGTCAGCTGGCGGCTGCCATTTGATGAATACTTTGCTGGCAATGAGATTTCCATGGCAAAAATCAATCTAGAAACCTGTTCTGCTGTGCCCCTATTCCATGCCTCTGCAGCACAGGGATTCATTATGTAGTGGATTTGTATCACCAGCCATTATTGGAAGGGTGAGTTTCCTTGCAACACCAGGACTTCTAACAAGAGATTCTACAGGAGGCAGTCTATGTTCTTTTTTGGGCTCGATGATCTTTTCACTCTGAAGAATGTAATACTACCACTTATAAAGTGGGGTCAGGTGGTGGTGGTGGAAGTATGAATGGGAGGACTAGCCAGCTCATCAGAAATGGTGTTGAACTTCCACTAATTTTCTTGTTTTCACCACCAAGGTTTTTTGTTTTGCACACTGATTGACCCACACTCCCTCCCGCCCTGCTCTTTCTCTGCTGAAATGGCATTTCAAAACTGACAGCACCACCAGCTGTCCACCTGTCATCGCCTAGCTGATTCCTGTGTGACAGATGGCACAAATAGCCTGGCATGTATCTGTTGGATCAGAACAAGCAAAGTCGCGTCTGCCAGATTTCTGATGACTTAGATTTTTACACATTCTGGTTTGCTGAACAGCAAATAGAGAGGCGCTGCCTTCGACAGGAAATCAAGTCATTTTTGGTTTGGGTCTTTGCCAGGAAAACTGGATGAGGGTAGAACATTTTTTCTCCTTTTGGGCTCTGAGCAGTAATGGCCTTCTAAAACAAATCAGGATATTATGAGAATGCATCTGTTTCTCATTTGAACTATCTTTCACTTGATGTATTTCCCCATTCAAGCAGGCTGGGATTATTTTTGCTAGTTTATGGCCCAATGCTGTGAGTCATTGGATGGTCACAGCAACTAGTAGACTCAAGAGTAGGGTCCAAACCCTTGTAACATTGCTCCTGACCAGTGGAGGCTGGTGGCTGTGATTTCAGTGGGGCTGTAAACCCATTCCAGGTTTCAGTCAGAACCAGCCAGAACTCCAAAGGAGCTATCCAAAGTGCTTGAACCCATATGGGGGGGGGGTAGGATTCGGCACCTTGGATAGCTTCTTTAGAGTTCTGCCTGGTTCTGACTGAAGCCTAGAATGGATTCTCAGCCCCACTGAAATCAGAGCCACCAGCCTCCACTACTCCTGACCAAGGCTTTAGTGGCATGTCTCTTTCTGCAGAGGTAGGGCAGAGACATTGAGCAGCATTACTAACTCCATGTGCTGAACAACCTTTCCCCCACAAACAGCAGGCCCTTGTGCCATGTGGGAAGCTGCTTAATTGAAACCT
Organism: Heloderma suspectum; assembly: GCF_057233095.1. Classification (NCBI taxonomy): domain Eukaryota; kingdom Metazoa; phylum Chordata; class Lepidosauria; order Squamata; family Helodermatidae; genus Heloderma; species Heloderma suspectum. Next base: position 195,767,624 of record NC_139462.1, read on the forward strand.
CGGACAGTTTTAGACTCACAAACTTTGTGGCATTGCCCAGAAGGCTGCTGTTTGTAGGTGGGGAATCAAAAAGTCAAAATCAAAAGTGCAAATACTTCGCTGGAGGTTTTAAAGTAGAGGCTCAATGGCCATCTGTCAGGGATGCTGTAGTTATATCCTACCTAGAACATGTGGTTGGACTAGATGAACTCCAAGATCCATTCCAACGCTAAAATTCAATGGCTGCAATCCTATGCACACTTACTTGGGAGTAAATCCAATTTATCTCAGTGGGGCTTACTTTTGAGTAGACATGTACAGGATTGCATTGCTACTCTGGAATTTTCTAGCCAACTTGGGCAGTATCTCATAGGCTCTGACTAATAGCAAGAACCGGTGCTGGGCAATGACTTGGCAAAAAGGGCAATGCCAATTTACTCTGCCCCATTTGCCAGGATTCAAATGATTTTTAATTAGAGAGTATTTATTTACTTACTTACTTACTTACTTACAATAGTTAAATACTGCTCCACATCAGAAGATTTTGGAGCAGTGAACAACAAAGATAAAAGAATAAAAAACCAGGTTAAAACAGTTAAAACATTTTTTTTTTTAAAAAAAGACAAATTAGAGAGTTGCAGTTCATAGACAGAATTAACCTGTTTATTAATAAATATTGTTTTATAGAGAGATGGCATATTCAGCAATACCCGTCCTTACACACTGAGCAGATAAATAACTTTTACTTGCCAAGTTCTTGGATGCTTATTTGGTCATCAGGTCGGGGGGGATTAACCATTATCCTCCCCACCGCATCCCTCGCCAATGTAATAGTGGAAATGAAAGGTTTTGGGTTGTGTTTCTATAGACCAGCCTCCCCAACCTGTTGTCCTTCAGATGGTTTTTGGAGTACAAGTTCCATCATCCCTGACAAATAGCCATGCTGGCTAGGCTGATGGGAGTTGCAGTGCAAAACATCTGGAGGGCACCAGGTTGGGGAAGGTTGCTACCAAGTATGTTGTGGTCAGGACCTTGGACAGTGGCTAGCAGTTTCATTAACAGTAGCATCCCCAGTGGAGGCTGGTGGCTCCGTTGTCAGTGGGGTGGTAAATCTGCTATGGGTTTTAGTCAGAACCAGTTAAAACTCTAAAGGAGCCATCCAAGGTGCTATGTCATTGGGGTGGTGAATCTGCTATGGGTTTCAGTCAGAACCAGTCACACCTTGGATAGCTCCTTTAGAGTTCTGACTGGTTCTGACTGAAACCTATAGCAGATTCACCACCCCACTGACATCGGAGCCACCGGCCTCCACTGAGTACCTCTCTCACAATACAGCAGAGGTTGGGAATGGAAGAAAGACCTCCGCCCTCCAAAGAAAGAAAAAGAGCAAAATTAGATTGAAGCTAAAAAAAGAAAGAATTCATGAATATTTTGATGAAAGCATTGCAGCAATGTGGGAAGCAATGTATTAAATGGAAAGAACTCATCTGTCATTGTGTGTTTTCCCAAAGCATGAGTTTGAATTTGTGCTTTTCAAATTTTCATATGGCTCATGTCAAACAAAAGGTTTCAAGCCCAGAAGTTGCATCCATAAAAATATGAAACAATTTCCATCTCTTTGTAGAACTTGTCTTCCTTTTATTTCCCAGGTGTTCCAACAGGTGAATAGCAAGTGGCACCGTCCTGCTGTGTGTGTGTGTGTGTGAGAGAGAGAGAGAGACCAGTGAGATGACAAGGCAAAGGAAGGGATGAAGCTCTCCATAGACCATCATACAATGCCATGTAAAATGTGGAGGACAAAGACAAATGGCTATACGCGCTGAGTCATTTCCTTATTGTTTTGCTGAGCTCCTGTGTCTCTAGCTGTCATTTCTCTTTTTTAATGTTCCATCCCCAGAAATTATGACCTCATTGGTATAGCTTTGTATGATGTGTACAAGTGCCCTGATCCATGACTGAGTTTGTTATGCAGTGAATAAAAGACATCTGGCTCATCTCTGATTTCAAAATGGCATATTCCCTTGGTCTCATTGTACCTCTATAAAATGTTCTCTTATTTGTGCAGTCTCCTTCCCAGTTTGAAGTCCTGGTTTTAACCTTTGAAGCTCCTAAATGGTTTGGGGCCAGGTGACCTTAAGGAGTGTCTCCTATATTTACCTACACAGACACTACCGTCATCATCCCAGGCTGTCCTTCAGGTGACCCTGCCAAATGAGATAAGGTGAATGGCTCCAAGAGAGAGGGACTTTTCAGTGGTGGTGTCCCATCTGTGGAATGCCCTCCCCAGAGAGGCTTGCCTGGTGCCTGCATTATAGTCTTTTTGGTGCCAGGTGAAGACCTTTTTATCTTCCCATTTTAAGAACTGCTTTAGTTTTTTGAGAGCTCTGCACTGTTTTATCGTTTGCTGGTGGTTTTTACTTTGACTGCATTATGTATTGTACTGTTCTTAGTGCTTGCCACTGATTTTACTTTGTATTACTTTATTTTGTGCTATTTTAATTTTTTTATTGTGATTTTATATCTTATGGTGTTTTTTATAAATTACTTGTACACTGCCCAGAAAATTTGGTTATTGGGTGGTCTAAAAATGAAACAAAGAAACAAAAACAAACTCTACCTTTACATTAGATTCCACAGGGACTATTGCCTCTGCCCATTCTGGCTTGGATCCAGATTTATGCTGGATCAACTGTCCAGAGGAAGTGAACTTCCTTGCCCCTCCTTCCCATGGTAGCCCCTCCAGCCCCTAAAAATGCTACTCAGAGTCAGGGGCCCCTGCAGAATGGGATGAGCTATGGTGTCTCTGTGTGTGTGTGTGGGGGGGGGGCAGGGGGATCCCTGAAATTGGGCACAGGGACCTCCTGCAAAAAGAGCCCTGCCTCTCAAGAAAGGCAGATCCTGGATCCAACCCACTGTCTTTACATGCACTCATAATGTAATTTCAGCTATCACCTCTATAGCGACTGTTCAAAAGCTGCCTCTTCTTTCCCAGCTAAAATCTTACCCTTTTCTGACATCTCCTGATGGCTCCTGGATTTAGTTGCAGCGCAAAATGGTTTTCCAAATACTTCCTAAGGCAAGCAATACTAGGACCCTGAATTAGGTAGGACCAATGGTGAGTAGTCCTTGATCAGGCTGACTTCAGAATACCTTCTGCTCTGGACTTTGGGTGGAGTTCTAATGTCTCACAGTTGGTAGCAAATGAAAAATGTGCAGCAACTAAAAATATCGTTACAAGACAGCAGGTAAATATTTGATCAGAACTCCCCCCCCCCATAACTCTTGAAAATGTTCCTGCAGCCTTTAGTCTATAGCACAATGGGATACGTCATTTCACTCCATCCCTTTTAGAATCTTATAGGCTACCTTATCATAACTGTACACCTATATTGCTACTGAAACCAGCAGTAGTGCTAGAAAGTAGAACTGTAGTCTATTTACTGAGAGTGGCATTGATTTGAGGGAAGCCTTCTGCCTTATGACTAACTTTTGCAAAGAGAAAAAGATACCTGCTTAGATAGACTGCTCTGCCATTTGGTAGCATCCATGCAATTTTGCAACAGCAGAACACAGGCCAAAGAAATATGTACATTAAAAACGAATAATATCCCTGTACAAAAGGTAGCTTTGCAGAGCAAATTTAATCCAGCCTTCCTCCACCTGGTGCCCCCTCCCAATGTTTTGGGTGACAACTGTCATCAGCCTTGACCATTGGCCATGCTGGCTGGGTAATGGGAGTTGTAGTTGAAACATCTGGAGGGTGCCAAGTTGGGGAAGCCTGATTTAATCTAATTAGCAGCCGTTACTCACAATGTTGGGCCATGGTGGCTTAGTGGTTAAGACGCTGAATTGCAGACTGGAAGGTCAGCAGGACAGCAGTTCGAGACCCGAGTGCCGCGTGATGGAGTGAGCTCCCGTCTTCAGTCCCAGCTCCTGCCAACCTAGCAGTTTGAAAGCAAGAAATTGCAAGTAGATAAATAGGCACCGCTTCGGCAGGAAAGGTAACAGCGTTCCGTGCACCTCGGTGTTCAGTCATGTCGGCCACATGACCACGGAAGCGTCTTCGGACAGCGCTGGCTCTTCGGCTTAGAAATGGAGATGAGCACCACACCCTAGAGTTGGACACGACTGGTTGGGGACACCTTTTACCTTTTTTTTACTCGCAATGTGTTTCTTTGATGAGCTCCTCAAAAGAGTGGCAGATTCAACATGAATGTGACTAGTATACCCGTGACTTTTGAACCAGTAACTGCTAAACAGTTCCCACTTGTGGGTGTATCTCTATGCCAGCATGGGGAACCTCAGGCCTGGGGTGCCAGTCCAGCTCTCCTGGGCTCCCAATCCTCAGAGGTTCCCCATGTGGACATGCCTCTTTCCCCCAAACCCAACCACCAAGTAGTTTATCAGCTTTGGGGCATTCCCCATCTCCCTTTAAAAGGTTGAGATGCCTCCCCTAAGGCTTAGTGCCTGGCAGTAAGAGCTTTCAGCTACTTCATTCTGGTGTGCTTTGTTTTTTTGGCCCTGCCCCTTTTGCCTTTGGCCCCACCCACCCCTGGAATGCAGCCCCTAAGAGCTTCTCTGAAATGGAATTTGGCCCTTGGGCTGAAAGGGGTTCTGCATCCCTGACTTATTGGCATACCTCTAGGCAAAATGCTTAAAAACCATCACAAATAGGAAATGTTAACAGGTCTGTCCTCAGCAGCAGTCTACTTAAAGTAATTAAATGTGAATGCTTTTAATCTTATTTTTTCTCTTGCTAGTTAACATTGACCTGGTTATGAATGAGGATTTAACCATTACTTGGAGACTTCAATTAAACCAATATATATTGGCCTTTGGACTTAAGATGCTAGCAGTAATGCTTAGATAGAAAAATATCCTCCAGTTGAGAAGAGTGCCCCACACAATCCCCTACACAATATTGAAGACACAGATGCTTCAGCTTTTTCTGCCCTCAGATTAATGGAGCAAGCCCAGTTTATCATAAGAAGTGTTTTAATTTCCTCAGATGCTTTCATTACGCATCCCTTTGTGCCAGAACTAATTTGCAATAATGTATATGTAATTTTGGAAAGTGAGAAGAAATCCTGTTGCCTTCAGGTTATGATTAACCTGTAGAAATGCTGAGGCATGCATATAATATGGATATGCAAACACGATCAACCTTGTGAAACATTTAAAAACCCAAAGTAACAACCCAATCTGAATGTTTACTACTTAGATGTCAGACTGGATTACAAGGAGTTAGATGGATTAGTCAGTCATTTTTCATATCTAACATGATAGGAACAGTTGGGCTATATTAAAGATAAATTGATTATTGCCAAATGTATCCTAATGTTAAGGAGAAACTAAATCTAAAGCTTGTTTCTAAGATTTATAGTAAGTGGAATTAATTGCTTCCTTTCTCCTTTTTAGGATCATTTGCTGAGTTTATAGTTCAAGAATTGGTCACATTTGTTTTTACTGAATTGGACTGGATTCATAAAAATGAAAGCAGTCACCTACAATGTCTACAATGGCTTACTTCAGATGTAAAAGGAAACCCTGGTTTCTCATTCTGTTAACAAACTGTTGTGACCTTTCTACTTGTTCACTCCACACTCCCCTCTCCATCTCTTTTGCATCCATGAAGTTATCAAAAGTATTCACCTCCAGTTTTAAACAAAACACAGTTCTGCATATCTGAATTTGGGAAATGGTGGTTTGTTTAAATAATGGTTGCAGAAAAAGCCAGGATCTGAAATCACAATTTGTTCCTGGCTTGTTCTCACCAATCATAGTTTAAACAAAATTATAATATGAAGTTTAAAGAAAGCACAGTCCCGCAAGTTAGGGAAACCATGGTTTGTTGTTTACTTAAAACAGGAAGCAAAACTTCCAATTTCCTACTTGCAGATATGAAAAAGGTGGAGAGCATGCAAGCCCAAATCTCATGACATCTCATTCATATAGCAGGAAATCATGGTTTCCCTTTATTTTTGAGCTGGTCCAATGTGTTTCTAATTATAATTCTGATTCTATGCAACAGTTAGGAGGTGTGTGCTTTTTAGGACAGCATCAGAGACATGCTATAGACTGGTTGAACAATCTCTTATTACATCTGGGTGGAATCAGAATTTACATCAGAAAAAATGGTAGAATTTTACCATTATGTTTTAACAAGGAAGTGACAAAGAAGAGCAAGCCAGAGGAGAAATCCAATTTTTTCATGTCAAGCACTTCCAAATGAACTCAGAGTCTGGATGAAGATGCAAGAAATCTAGCAAATAGCAGGCAATGTACTGGCTCTGGGTAATTTACAGCCTATTCCTGTGGATCAACTTTACTTGCAAACAATAAATTGTACCACTGCAGACAATGGTGAATGCTATTCATCTAATCTACAGACTGAAGTTGAATCCAAGCAACGCTGGGTCAGAAATGATACTGATTTGTACACAAGGCGACTGGTAGGATTTACTCACTACTTTTTCCTGGGTGTAAGATTCTGGTAGTGACTCAGCCAGCCCTGCAGATTGAGGTTCTGTGTTCATCTGGGCTGTTTATGCAATTTACAAGCACATTCTCATGATACATGATGGCAGCTTTGTAGTAACATATTATGCTAATTTAATCATTTTCAGTTGCATTTGTTTGCAATGTTGATAAGCAAAGCAATATAAATACATAGGTTCTTTTCATTCCATAGAATAGCAGTTGTCATTCCCTTCCCTGGATATTTCATGCCTCAGCTGCTAAACAGCTGTTTTTCATAATATGAAATTTCTGATGAGATGGGGTTTTGCTCAGTTGTTTTTTGCCCAAGGTCCAGTCTCCTGCACCAGTGTAAATTTTTATTCTTGCACAGAAAGCTACAGAGGCAGGGCAAGTGGATGGCTATTTATTTTGTTTAAAGCATTTATATCCCATCTTTCCTCCAAATTGCTCAAGGTGGCAACAATGAAGATAAGATCACAAAGTTAACAATGTAAAATATACCATACCATAACACTAAAGCAGTAGCAGAAAATAAGGTGGGTTGTGGTATGTGCCAGCCCATGGGTTCTGGGTGGCTTGTTACCCATGGCAACAAGCCACTCTGCCTGGGTTTGCACATCATGATAAGCCACTGAAACTGCCTGCTGAAGCTTGAATATTCACAGTGGTGGCTGGCACATGCCACAACCCACCACGGCTTATTTATGCCATGCTGAGTGTCATCGATCATGCATGTGTCCTGCTACAGAGAACAGTCCTCTATTTGAAGAGCTGTCCCCTCCAATTCCAATTTAAAGATAAAGAACTGTTACCCTATCACCAGTTAGCACCTGGATAAGCAGGCACACAAGTCACCTGGTCACAGTCTTCCACACTATGGGGAGATGTACTGCATTTCTGTTTAAATCACAATTACTTCTAGAGTAGTGTCTATACAAAGAAATCAGCATACGCAAAGGTTATGCAAACCGCTATCCTCTTTTGTCCTCTTTTTTTAGCGATGCATTCCCCCTTTGTTGGCAATTCATAAATGGCCACCCTATCCCTAAATCAGCTGCTAGCAACAGGTAGCATGAGATGCTTTTGTTCCTGCAGATGGTGGATAGTCTCTGGCTGCCGGAGATTCCCAGCACCAGTAGCGACTGAAGTAATGGAGTGTGGGGTTGAGCAAACAGTGATTTTCATTGTCTAATCGTGAGGCCTTATACCAGCCTGCTCCAGCTTGGCGCCCTCCAGATGCTTCAAACTACAACTCCCATCATCCCCAGCCAACATGTCCACTGAGTGTTTGGGAGATTGCATCCATCCAAAACCCAATTAACCCCATAGGCTCAATGAAACTGAATAGTTTTTTTTACAGGGCACTGAGATGCTCCTAGAAGGGAGATCAAGAGGATCAAGATGAAATGCTTGTAGCAGGGAGATCAAGAGAATGCCCTGCCTGGCATAGAGAGTCACTTCAGAGAAGGCCCTCTCCCACACACCCATCCATCAAAGTATGTAGCATGACATGGAATCAGGCTGATAACAGACCTAAAATGCTGCACTCAGCTCTCTAATGGGAAGGGAAGGGTCATAACTCAGTGGCAGACCCCCTGCTTTGCATGCAAAAGGTCTCAGGCTCAATGCCTGGCATCTCCAGGTAGGGCTGGGAAAGACCTCTGTCTGAAGCCTTGGAGAACGACCACCAGTCTGAACAGACAGTACTGAGCAAGATAGACCAGTGGTCTGAGCAGTGAAGGCTGATGGCTCTGGTTTCAGTGGGGCTGTGAATCCATTCTGGGTTTCAGTCAGAACCAGAAAGAGCTCTAAAGGAGCTATCCAAGTTGCTGATCCCATTTAGGTGATAGGGTTCAGCACCCTGGATAACCCCTTTAGAGTTCTGGCTGGTTCTAACAGAAACCCAGAATGGAATCACAGCCCCACCGAAATCAGAGCCACCAGCTTCCACTGGGGCTGAATCAGTATAAGAGCATTTCTACACATGGCTTTTATTGCATACTCATGATTGGCCACTCATGGAAGTCTGCAGGTCCTTTACATGACATTGTCAACCTCCAGAGTATCTCCTGCACTTTTTGAGTTTAATCCTGCTTTTAAAAAAGATCAGAGATAAGACAAAATAAAACTTAACCCGAAATATTGGCAGCCACTAGATGTTGCTGTTTCACTGAACACTATAGAGCATTGCTGAAAAGGGAAGTTTTCAGTTCCCAATGTGCTCGCTTTTAATGAGTCCATCCTGATCCTGCAAAGGAAACAGAAGCAAAAGCTGTGGTAAGGCTGCGGGATTTTTCCTTTATGTAGAGATGCCCTAAGACAGCTTCCTACGTTCACCCATACAGTCAGGGCCAGAAATATTGGAACAAGCATAACTGTTTTGGCAGTTGGCCTCTGTACACCATCACATTGAAGTTGAAAGGAAACACACCCAGATGGGAGCGAAGTCAGGACTTTCAGCTGTAATTCAAGGGGCTTGACAAAAGTGGGGCACTAACCATTCAGAAAGTATAGCCAGTGGCATACACACACCCCTGTCGTTGGTGGCTCATAAGTAATGGAACAAACCAACATCATTTCAGACTTAAGGATCGCCTTTAATACCTGGATGAAAATCCTTTGCAGTCAATGACTGCCTGAAGTCTGGAACCCATGGACATGACCCAATGCTGAGCTTCCTCCCTCAAGATGATTTGCCAGGCCTTTACTGCAGCTGCCTTCAGCTGCTGCTTGTTTGTGGGTCTTTCTGCCTTCAGTCTTGTCTTCAGTAAGTGAGAAGCATGCTCCATTGGGTGGAGATCAGGTGACTGACTTGGTCATTGAAGAGCATCCCACTTGTTTGCCTTGAGAAACTCTTGGGTAGCTTTTGCTGTATGTTTTGGGTCATTATCCATCAGCAATATGAAGCGGCGTCCTATCTTTTTGGCAGCATTTGGCTGAATCTGAGCAGAAAGTATAGCCCTATACACTTCAGAATTCATCCTGCTGCTTTTATCAGCAGTCAGGTCATCAGTAAACACCAGTGACTCAGCTCCATTGACAGCCATACATGCCCATGCCATAACACTGCCTCCACCATGTTTGACAGATGATGTGGTATGCTTTGGATCATGAGCTGTTCCTTTCCTTCTCCATACTTTTCTCTTCCCATCATTCTGGTACAAGTTAATCTTGGTTTCATCAGTCCAAAGAATCGTATTCCAGAACTGGGCAAGCCTTTTTAGGTGTTTGCTGGCAAAGGCTAATCTGGCCTTTTGGTTCTTGAGTGATACTAGTGGTTTGCACCTTGTTGTGAAGCCTCTGTATTTACATTCATAAAGCCATCTCTTGAATGTAGATGTTGACAATGACATGCCTACCTCCGCAAGAGTGTTCTTGACCTGGCTAGATGTTGTGAAAGGGTTCCTCATCACCTTGAGCAGAATTCTGCGGTCATCCACTTCAGTTGTCTTCCGTGGTCTTCCAGGCCTTTTGCTGTTGCTGAGCTTGCCAGTTAATTCCTTCTTTTTCAGGATGTTCCAAACGGTTGTATTGGCCACTCCCACTGTTTTTGCTATCTCTCTGATGGGTTTATTTCGTTTCCTCAGCCTAATGATGGCCTCCTTCACTCGCATGGACACCTCTTTGGACCTCATGTTGGGAGTTCCAGTGAACAGCTACCAAACACAAATGTAACACTCAGAACCACCTCCAGGCCCTTTATCTGCTTGATTGGTCATGGGGTACCCAGGAAACAGGCCACACCTGGCCATACAGCTGCTTGTCAGCCATTCGTTCCATTACTTATGAGCCACCAACGATGGAGGGGTGTGCATGCCACTGGCTGTCCTTCCTGAATGGTTAGTGCCCCACTTTTGTCAAGCCCCTTGAATTACAGCTGAAAGTCCTGACTTCACTCCCATCTGGGTGTGTTTCCTTTCAACTTCAATGTGATGGTGTACAGAGGCCAACTGCCAAAACAGTTATCCTTGTTCCAATATTTCTGGCCCTGACTGTATGTGTACCTACCTAGGATGCACAGGACCTGGTTTCTCACCAAATGTACCAGTCCCTTGTGCACAGAGTTTGTAATAGTTGCTCATGTACTGTATACCTTTGGGAGCGCCTTCTCCCCTACGTCCCAGTCCACCACCTAAGGTCCTCTGAGGGTTCTCTGCTTTGGCTGCCTAATGTGAGACTGGCAGCCACACGCAAGAGGACCTTCTCTTTGCCGCCCCTCAATTGTGGAATGACCTGCCAGTTGAAATGTACCTGCTGACCTAGTTGAAGGTTTTTAAGCATGCATTAAAGCCATGGTTCTGGCAGGCCTTCCCTTTTTAGAACTCTTGTTCCTTTTGCTGACTTTTCGATATTATTTTTAAGCAGTGTTATTTTAAGCTGTGTTTTATTGTTGGATTTTTTAAACAAATTGTTTTTAGTTCAAAGTTGTGTTTAGTTATATGTTGTTTGTCCGTATGTTTTATGTAAATGGTTTTTAAACTTTGTATATTGCATTTAACTTTTGTAAACCGCCCAGAGAGCTTCAGTTATGGGGTGGTATAGAAATCATCACCATCACCATCACCATCATCCAGTTGTATCAGCTGCCTTGCTTGGCACCAGTACTGGATCTAGCAGCTTTGCTGAAATATGCTTAGTTCAGAAATTCTGGATTAAACTACCAGGGAGATAGATTTGTATGACACAAAGGGTGGGGGTGGGGGAGTCAGATCTCTGTCATCTAAATGTAAAACTGTGTCTTCTTCTACTGGTACGCTCTGAAGTGAAGATTTCCCATATTTTTCGGTAGAAACCTAATGCAAACAGTTTGCTTGCACTGCTAGCTCACCAACCCAGTATGAAAAGCTACTCTTTGCATAATGGAAAAAACCTACTTCCATCTCTTATAAATATCAGTAAGTATGTTTAATCCAGCCAGCTTTTCTTAAAGAGGCAGTTCTAAATAACCTGTGTGGCTTACAAATGTAACGTTTCTCTCGCATATATTCCTCTGGCTTTCAAAGTGTATTTGAAATTACACTTCAAATAATACCAAAGAGAACATATGTGCTCTTTGATTTTTCTACCATATGAAAATCTGAAGTGTAATTATGCATAGGTGCAATAATAATAATAATAAAAATGATTATGATGATGCCAATAATAATACAGCAAGCATGCAGATAATTTTCCTTATGGAAATATGACCCTTCAACATGACCCACTTACACAAGGAGTTGGTGCTTAGCACTGATCTGCATACGATCAGGCAGGTGTTTGGGGGGCTTCAGTGACTGCTAAGATATAGAGAACAGAAGCCTTTGATCTGTAGCAGAAAGCAATAATAATGACAGTGCACTCATCATACTATCCAGTATAGCAGAGCACTCAGTGTTTCCTGGAACGCTGGAGACATTAAAGAAAGCTGTAACTTTGTTCATTAAAACAATTGCTATTATCAGTGGTTTTTCCCGCTGACTACATTATGCTGGTGCAAGAGCGCCAGCCACTCTTCTTTGCTTTTGAAAGAACGGACTTGCCTCTCAGCATATCTGACTCTCAGGGTCCAATTAAGGGTCTATTTTTCACAGTGAGATTTTACAATAATATGCCACCCATGGAGTGGAAGGAATAAAGGCTGCAGCCCTGCTATGCCGAATTTTTCAAAAGGAGAGGTCACAGGCCAGAAGCTCCTGGCCTTTATGAACTTCTTAATGTAAGATCTGTGAACAGGGAAGGGTTGGGTTAGGATAAAGTTCCTCAGCCTATCGTTTCTATATTTAGAATTCTTGAGTAATTATCAGAGCTGGCCCTAGTATTAGGCAGAGTGAAGCAGTCACCTCCAGCAAGAGATGCTGGGATGGAGCAGCAAGGTGTTGGAGGAGAGAATTGTGTGCTAAGTGGCCTGCCTTGTGCCCCCTACTCTAGCTTGCTGTGTTCAGGTGTGGTGGAAGATGCTCTCCCATCATCTGTGTAGAAGAAAGGGTCAGTTGCCAGTCCAGCTGGATTTTGAACATGGAATGGAAGGGGATGCCATCATGTTCTTCACATCTGGCAGCAAAATGTCTTGGGCTGACCCTGGTAGTTATCTAGTCATACTGTCCCCTCGGACAGTTGAGCCTTGGAAAGTTTATGCTCCTGGGTTCCTACTTATTGCTCTTTCATGGAGTCTTACTTCAAAGAGAGACTCATCTCTTCACCCCTTTGATACTGCAAGAGAGGGTTCAAGTGCTCCTTTGATGAGATGGTTCTCCAGGAATTCTTCCAATCTTCTATGCCATCTTCTCTTGATCTTCTCTCCCATCTGCCTTCAGCCAATTCTATAGTTGTGGGCTAAACACAATGGCACCATTCCAAGGCTGGACTAAGATTTTCTTTTTGCACCTGAAGTAGAAATTCTAAATGGTGCCCTTCTTCCAGCAGTAAAATTACATAATAACCAAATTAATTTACTTTTTGATGTCAAAATCAGTCAACTGTAGCCATTACCCACTCTGTCTAATGGCAGGACTTTGTCTACACTCTCTTTCTTTACAACACCACATGGCCATCATCCATCCTCATGAAATCAATGTGGTCAAAGAGTTGGAAATTCTCATGCTGGAATGCCCCCTCCCCAATTTGTCACTATTACTACAATACTAATGGTTTGTACTTCAACAGAATTAGTCTGCAATCCTATGCAGCACCAAGGAACACAGTAGGACTTCTGCACAGGACTGCAGTGAGAGAGTACAACTCTTAAGGCAGGAAACCATATACATAAAGCATTTTTAACATTTGTGTGTGTGTGAAAAATACCAGGGAGACCCGACAATCTGAAGGAAATGTTGATCCTGTGGAGTCAATGTTACTTTCCAATATGATGTAGCTCTATTATATTAATACATTTTGAGTGCAGGTTTTCAACCCATTGCATATCCACTTTATGGTAATTACTCCTTAATGTTTCCATATTCAAGACATTTCTAAAGAATGGCAGGCTAATGTAGGAGATAGGTGTTTTTAACAGAATTAACTCTACATACTTAAACTTATGTAGTTTTGTATTTGGCAAATCCACTAAACATTTCTAGTATGCCAGCTGTGCAGTCAGATTCATTTTTAATATCAGACATGGGCTAAATTGGATCGTTTTCCATTAATGCTAAGAAAAGTAACATAACTGCCACCTGAGTTCAGTGAAATGGATTCTGCATTGTGGTGTTTAATGCAAATGCAGCTAAATCCTACGATCAATATAACTGAGCCTGTAAAAATGTCCCCCCCCCCGCCCCAAACTGTTGCCTGGGAGCAGCAGCCAATTGATTTTACTAATTATAGTGAGGTTTTTGCTTGCATAATCTGTCTCCATCAAAACCTGCAATTTTTTTGAAAAGCCTGAACCTAGAATAAGGTTCTGGAATACAAGTAGAATAAAACAGTCTAACACTTAAGGGAGCAAACCTATGGCCGCTAGACAGTGGCTAGACAGCCATAGGATATCTGGTTTTCCGGGAACCAACCTCGGAACCCATGCTCTGAGGTTGGTTCCTGGAAACCAACCTCCCCTTACTTCTGTGCTGCCTTGGAGGCAGCGCAGAACAGTCCCATCCTCCATGCTCACAAGAGGAGTGTGGAGAGGCCGAAAAGGGGCATGGCTGGGGGTGTTCTGGGTGGGGAGGGTGTCAGGATTCCCTTAGCCCCCACTTTAGTTCAACGCCCACACATACACAGATGAGAGGCTTCAGTCTATAGCTTTTAATCCATTACTTCACAGGGTCATACAGGTGCAAATTCTCAGAGACTCTCTGTCTACAAAGGAATGCCTTCTGGGGATTCAAATAGAATTTATGAGAGTTACCTGCCATTTGAAGATGGAGGTGGTCTGGCTAGCCTAGCTTAAGGAGGGGAGGTCCCTCTCTTCTCGTGAGGCCTCTAAGCACAGCTTTTCACACAAGGCCAATTGGGTAGACCGTCTAAGTTCCACCTCTGCCTTCTCTCTCTTTGTTCTATGCCTGCATCTGGCATCTATTAGGTCATCCTCCCCAAACCTCGCCTCCTCCTGTTTGCTGCCTCTCACGGGGGTGGGGGGTGGGATGAGGAGGGACCCTCATGCTCAGCCATCTGGATGTTTGTAACCTGAGAAGCAGGCCTACTCATATCAGGACTAGCCTGGGAAAACACCTCCCTCATGTCTGATGGTTCTCCTTCAGAATATGAACTGCTATCCCACTCCCTGTGCTCAGAAACACCCCTGACATCGGGCGGAAATGCCTGTACGACACATCCAATGTGTTGTACAGCAGCCTCCTCCCCCGCACAGCCCTCCTGCAGCTAGACAGCTGAAATCAGCTGTCTACTCGAAAAACCAGGGCAGGAAAAGCATGGAGGGAATGATCCCCTCCGTGCTTCTCCTGCCCTGCTTTGGATAGGCAGTCGCCTCCAAGGTTGGAGGCGGCCGCCTATCTGAATAGGATTGCACCCTAAATGAAGTATTTTAATGAAGTATTTGCAGGATATGTCATTCTTTGGAGGTACTTTCTCACATTTTTTGGATAACCTGAATGTATCACTGAATGATCAGTTATCTCTAACCTAAATGGGAAGATGAGTATTTCATGGCCTGCCTATAACGTATTATATGACAGCCATCCTTTCAAGGGAATAAACAGCAAATAATCTCAGCTCAGTATTTCACTAACCTATTTTGTGAGATTCTATATGATGTGTGGAAGCAATAAACAAGGAGCAACTGGGAAAAATATCTATAGGCAGATGTGAACAACAGCTTCAGCAGACAAATCATCCGCCCTTGATTACAATTTTTCAAACAATTTCCCCAAACACAAGCTATCCAGCTTTGCTCCCATGTAACTACCAGAGTAGTTATATTCTGGCAGTAAGCTCTGAAGGGCCTGGATTTGTTCCTGCATTTCCGTGGTGTCACAGCTTCAAGAGTCATGACATAGGTCACAAATGGTCATGTTATTAGGTCCAGAGGTTGGACCAATGTACCATTCCCACAATCAGAACTGTTCTTGATAGCCAGCTATGCTTGAAATTTGCCCTCACCATGTTGGGAGTGGCTGTGGCTCAGCAGTAGAGCACCTGCTTTGCATGCAGAAGGTCTCAGGTTCAATCCTGGGGTCTCCAGGTAGTGCTGGAAAAACACCTACCTGAAACCCAGGAGAACTGTTGCCAATCAGTATTGACAATACTGGGCTAGATGGGCCAGTTATCTGAATCAGTATAAGGCAGCTTCTTATGTTTCTATGGTTCCTATGGTTCACTAACTTCTTAAAACCTTAGGTTGTAACCTGTTTCATTCAAGGATCAGGTGACACACATGAGAAAAACAGTAAATTAAAGTGTTGTAACTGTATTGGTCCCAAAATATTACAGTGCTGAGGAAATGTTTTGGGAGCATTTCACACAAGTATTTGGCTTTGTGTTTTTTTTTAATGCACTTCTCTTGAGCCTGATGAAGATGTAGGTACAGATCATGTATGAATCACATGTACTTGGATACACTCAAGGGATTCAAAATGTGCTGCCATGATCACAACAATCACTGCTTTTAGAGTACATGCGTATTAGTAATATACAAGTGTGACCTGTGACAAAATGTTTCAATGTAGAGTGCTAGTGTTCAAAATTCCAGCCAGCCATGCCCTCTTTCAAGAAATTCCATTCTATTCTACCTCCCCAGTTTTCCACTTCCCTTCTCCAACAGTCAGTCAGCATTCTGTGCCCACTAAGCATGCTGGCTGCATCCTCATTGGGCTGGTTTTTTTTGTTTGGTTTGGTTTTGTGCTTCTGCAAACCTTGAGGTTCCCCCAATCCTGCTGATGTCTCTGCCTTGTGTGTGGATAGAGCCATTTTGGCTACATAAGCATCTACCCTTGGAGAATGAGTTTGGTGTTTGTATATAGGACTGAATTCTATTCTATTACCTATACATAAAACGTAACCCCCATATATCGATGTTTCTACTTAAATAGCTCATGCACAGATAAACCACTTAAAAACATATAACATCTACTTAGAACTGATGGAGTATGAACCTGGTGGTCTTTCTAATGTTTCACTTTATGCTAAACTAAGCTGTGAAATCAGATCTCATGTAATTGAAGCCTTAGTATTTTACTACACCGCTAGGTTTTCTATATGCCTGTAAAAGTCAAGTCTACAGGACATTTCTATTAAGCAACTTTAGTCCTTTGCATTAATAGTACTCTCATGCTGTGTCTTTTCCCAGCATTGACTTTCATATTAGAAATAAGAAAAAAAGGACTAACTTCATCCAACTCGAAAAAATGTAATTATACAGTTGATGAATATGCTTATATTAAAGTCAATATATTTACCATAAAAAGCTTGTTTTAATCACATGTCTTGTGTCATTGTGGGACCCAATTTGAAGTAAGTCTTATCAGAAATTTCTAAATCCTTCAGCTTGTTTCCTGTTGTATTTAATTTGTGGTTTATTTTGATATCTAATCATGTGTTTCCTAGTTCATTTCAGAGTTAGCACTGAAGTATCAGACACACACAAAAATCAGATAATAGCCAGATGCCAATCTGCTTAAACTAAATTGCTGGGCTGTATTGAGTTCACACAGCATATCAGCAGCTTGGCAGAATAATGGTAGCACAAAGGGGGTGAGGAACATTTTGTCTGACCCCCATGAGAAGCTGCTGCGCAACCAGATCTCTCTGTAAACATAAAAACATAGGAAGCTGTCTTATCCAGAGTGAGACCATTGGTCCATCTAGACCAGTACTGTCAACACTGACAGACACTAGCTCTCCAGGGTTTCAGAGAAGAATCTTTCCCAGCCCTGTATGGAGATGCTGGGGATTGAGCCCAAGACATGCTGTATGCAAAGCAGGTGCTCTGCCACTGTGCTACAGCCCCTCCTGATGTGCACCAATGCATAGGAGTTTAGGTGGCAGGAGCAGGATTGTAGTCACAGTCAACTTTTAAGTCAACGTTTCTTTCTTTCTTTCTTTCTTTCTTTCTTTCTTTCTTTCTTTCTTTCTTAAAAACCACATACCCCACTTTTCCCCCAAATAGAACCCAAGGCAGCTTACAATAACCAGATATCAAACAATCTATAAAGCAAAACAACAATAAAACATCAGACAACAATAATAGTGAAACAGCATTTGACATACAAAATATCTATGAATAGTTAAATTGAGGTAGGAAACCATCAAAGAAAAGGAAAGTAGATCCAACATTGCTTGATTATTTCCCTCACTCTCTGGCTTTCTCTATGCTAGTCTGTTCCAAGCAATCCTAAACCCTGAAAACCTCATTATCACCTCAATTACTTGCCAGACTAAGGAGGGTCTGTCAATTATCTTGGCATTCTGGAAATTGACACCATTGCTCCTGCTCTGAAAAAAGTCCATGTTCCCCCTCCCTTACACCACTGAACAGTATACAGGACAAGATGGAACCATGCAGAACCTCATAGGCCAAGGAGGAGAGCATTAGCTTCCCAGCACCACCATCTGGGTCCCTCCCTCCAGGAACAAGTAGAGCCAGCTCAACACCATGCCCCTTCTCTTCTTTCCCTAATTATACAATTACTTGTCCTTGCCTTGTTCTTCAACTATTCAATTTGTTCTGTTAAACTCAATGCCAAAAGTTTCTATGTTGGAGTTTTGTTGGTGAAGGATCATAGCTCAGTAGCAGAGCATGTCCTTTGTATGCAAGAGGTCCTAGGTTCAGTTTCTGGAATCTCCAGGTAGGGATGGGAAAGTCTCCTGTCTGAAGCCCCTGAGAGCTGCTGCCAGTTAGTGTATGCAATGCTTAGCTAGATAGACCAATGTTACCAACGCCCTATGTTCTCAAGTAACAATGGTTTAGTCATAGCCACTACTCAGCCTCCAAAATTGTTCAATTCAGTTTCAGGTCTATTCATTTAACCCATTAGCCTTCTTAGCAATAATTTCTATTTTACCATTAGTATGAGATTCCAGTCTTCTTATTTCAGAAAGGAAGATTTCTTTACCAATCTATACTTTTAGTAGAACCATTGCTGTTATCAAAATGAGAATAATCAGGCTTCCACCCCATTTTGGGGCTGCCAAGTCAGGAGAACAGAAAAATGATAACATATTTTTTATTTCTTGCCTCCCATAAGAAAAGCAGCCCAAGTAAAAACTGATAAAATGATATAATAAAAACAGTAATTAGTAACAAATAATTAATGAAAATAATACTTTTATAACAATTAATATCATATGCAGCAGAATCCTATGCATGTTTACTCAGATCTACATTCCACTGCATTCACCGGGGCTTACTCTGAGGCATGTGTGCATAGGATTGCAGCATAACTATACTCACTAGCTGGGGGTAAGCCCCACTTAACTCAATGGGACTAACTACTGAGTAGACATGAATAGGATTGTGCTGTAAAAGACTTAAAAAAAACTTGGATTGACACTTGATGGCAAGGTTAAGCTGGTGGAGGGAGTGAGAGTTTTTCACTTGGCATTTTAGCTTTGGTTCTCATATGTATTTTTTAGTAGTGCTGTGCTGAAAATTTCTCCCGCATTTTTTTCGACCATCCTCATTCAATTTGATGGGAAAAAATGCCTTCAAAAAGAAGTTCAAAGGAGAAGACATTTCGGCGAAATTCTCCAAATTTTGCGTTCTTGGGCTTACCTTACTTATGAGGTGGCTGAGGAGCGTGCATGAATGTGCTGTCTTTCATCATACAATAATCTCTGTGGCAGCCTGCAGCCTCCTTGGCTTCCCGCACTTCAGTAAAGCCATCACGAGGAAGATATCATGAGGCAATTCTTCCCACAGGGCATTTTCAGGAAGTGCACGTGGCCTGGAAGGCTGCAGAGCCATGAAAAGATGTGTAATGGAGAAAGAAACCCCACACAGCACTCTCAGCCTCCTCACAGTGATTGTTGTTGTTCAGTCGTTCAGTCGTGTCCGACTCTTCGTGACCCCATGGACCACAGAATGCCAGGCCTTCCTGTCCTGCGCTCTCTCCCGGAGCGTGCTCAAGTCCATATTCATTGCATCGGTGATGCTATCTAGCCATCTCATCCTCTGCCGTCCCCTTCTCCTTTTGCCTTCAATCTTTCCCAGCATCAGGGTCTTTTCCAGGGAGTCTCACAGTGATTAGGTAAGCTCAAAAATCCCACCAAAAGGAATTCAAAATTCTGCTTCAGAAAAGTGGAAGCCTCAACACACTTGATGCTGTTACCACTTACAGAAGCAGTGCAGTAACCCTTAGGAAAAAAGAACCTGTGTGCCACAACTCCTGCCAATTGTGAGCCCTATCCATGAGAAACTGTTGGAGAATTTCTCCTCCCCTGGGAGAAATTCAGTGAAATTGTCCCCTCAATTTCTCTGCCCACAAATAGGTTGGAGAATTTTGAGAGGCTATTTGTGCACAGCTCTAAGTTTCAGACATTTGTTTGTCTACTCTTAAGCCTTTGGGCTTAGACAAACTAAAAAACAAACTAACAAACATCTAAATACCCCTTTCCGGTTTGTCCATAAAAAATGTTGTTTTAAGTCTGTGGTGCTTAATAGCCATATGACTTTTAATATAGGAAATGACATTCGTGTCATACATTTTCTGAATGACATTTTGGAATAGCACATACTGGTAATAAATGCTGTTTGTTGACACATATACCCGCAGGCACCTGGAGCCTTAGCAGAACATAATTACAAACAAAATTACATGAAATAAAGTGACATGCCTATCACAAATCAAAGATTACTCATTGTGCCCTACCCAACAGCAAACAATCGATACAAAATCCTCGACTAAACTGGAAACAAAGTTAACACTTTCCTTAAGAAAAATCACAGATGAACAATCCAAGATGGCAGCGATCTACAACCAGCCAAAATAAGTTTCTTGAGCAATTAAGTAACCAATAGTAAAAGTTCACAAATCTCTTTTGCTGACAACAACAATAATTAAGTGTGGCCCTACCAGTTCCCACCCCAAATTAGAACCTATAGTGCCAATGTGAGGTTTGTGGTCTGGACCAGATGATTCCTTTCCTCTATGCAGTCTGTGGAGTAAAAGTGTGCCTTCCTTCCTTTGCCGTTCAACATGCCTATCCCACCCCTGATGCCATAGGCATTTGCACATATTGCCATTAGTTCTTACAATGCAATGTACATAAACCCAGATTACTCGGTCCTCAATTATAGCATGCAGAAGGAGCAGATCCAGACAAAGGTATCATCCAATCCAGCCACTGAGTGAGCAAAGGCTCCCCCCTAACCTCAATGTCAGGGTATCATGGGTCATAGGGTGAGCAAGGGAATTTATTAAGTTTCATTATTCCATTTGTTTTCATTTTAAAAGTTTCATTCATTCCATTTTTCATTTGTTGAAATTGTGTTTGTTTTGTTTTTCACTCATTTTTGGTTCATTTGCTTTTCATTTTTCCATTGATTTCAGTGGGAGACCAAGCCAGTCTCTTGCCTCTAACTTTGCTGTTTGCCATCCATATGGCATAAAATTTGCATGCATTCTAATCCATCCCAGAACACCCAATCTGCCAAATTTCAGACAGATTTGATAAAGGCTCCACATCTTATAAGCAATTAAAAAAGGTGGACAGACACAGCCTTCTGTTTAAATTAAATAGAGCCTTGTAACTGGTTAGTTTCATGGCTCTCTCTCTCTTCCTCCCTCCCCGTGACACTTCTGTTAACTGTAAAGACAATGGGTTGGATCAAGAGTAAGTCACACCCACAGTGTTGTTGTTTATTCGGTCAGTCGCTTCCAACTCTTCGTGACTTCATGGACCATCCCATGCCAGAGCTTCCTGTTGGCTGTCGCCACCCCCAGCTCCCCCAAGGTCGAGTCCATCACCTCCAGAATATCATCCATCTACCTTGCCCTTGGTCGGCCCCTCTTCCTTTTGCCTTCCACTTTCCCTAGCATCAGCATCTTCTCCAGGGTATCCTGTCTTCTCATGATGTGGCCAAAGTACTTCAGTTTTGCCTTTAATATCATTCCCTCAAGTGAGCAGTCTGGCATTATTTCCTGGAGTATGGACTGGTTTGATCTTCTTGCAGTCCAAGGCACTCTCAGAATTTTCCTCCAGCACCACAGTTCAAAAGCATCTCTCTTCCTTTGCTCAGCCTTCCTTATGGTCCAGCTCTTGCAGCCATAGGTTACTATGGGGAATACCATTGCTTTAACTATGCGGACCTTTGTTGTCAGTGTGATGTCTCTGCTCTTAACTATTTTATCAAGATTTGATATTTATTTATCAAACTATTTTATCACACCCACAGAAGACCCATTGAAATCAATGGGACAAGTCAGTGAAAATTAACTTAAGTCCCATTGATGTCAGTGGTCTACTCTAAACATGCCTAAGTTGTACTTAAAATAAAACCAGTGAAATCAATCAGTCTGCTCTAAGTCTAGATCCAACCCAATGTATCTAATGCAAACATGTGCCTCAGAAAGCCATTAAAAACTAATGAGAATGAATGGGAAAACAGAAATAAATGCACACCCCTAGTGTGGGATTACCCTGCTGAAATCTAGTTCATGGGACTCAGACTGTGGAACTCCAGATGGCCAGCCTCCTTCCAAAAATGTATTTATATGAGACAAGAGAAATAATCTAATTATGTTCCTGAAAGTGACATTAATTTTGTGTCACAGATTCTTTTTTTCACTGCCACTACATGTATAATGCAACGTCAATCATAATTTTGCATTTCCAGTGAAAATCTTATATGCTAGGGCCTGAGATGTCCACTGTACATAGAAGCTTATTCCAAGACTTCATGATGGCCTAAGATGAAAAGAACATGCTCGGATTCCTATTGCTTTTGGCTCACTTCAAGGGATGCTGTCTGAAGCTCTGTATTCAGGGAAATACTGCTGAGACTCTGAAGAACTGTATTTGTTCCAGTTCTCCATAGGTTGCACTACGGATATGTGCTTTCCTCAACACAGCATAGCCATAAAGAATCTAGTTTCTGCAGTAGAAAGGCAAAATCCAAAATTTACAGTACATCTGCGCTAATGATATTTCTAGGTAACAACAACAACAACAACAACAACAAGCATTTATGTTGTACTTTAGAGTATCAATGGCTACTAGTCTTGATGGCTATGTGCTACCTCTAGAGGCAGTGGAGCCTATGTACACTAGTTACTGGGGAGCATGGGTGGGAGGGTGCTGTTGCACTCATGCCCTGCTTGTGGGTTCCCGGTCAACAGCTGGTTGGCCACTGTGTTAACAGGATACTGGACTAGATGGGCCCTTCATCTGATTCAGCATGGCTCTTCTTATGTTCCATGTACATTAACTTGTAATCCTACATAACACTGTAAGCTAGGCCAAGTCTTATTATCCCTCTATTTGTAGAATGGCTAGTCCTCTATTTTGAAGGCATCCCCTATTTGAAGTGCTGTCCAATCCAAGACTGGCATAAAGATAAAGAACCATCGGAAGGAAGAGCTGGGCCTTGAAGCTGCCCATCAACAGCACCCGGGCAGCAGACTGAGCAAGGCACACAGATCACCTGGTCACTGTCTTTCAAAGTATGGCAAGATGTACTCTATTTCTATATAAATTATAATAATCATCTCTAAATGTTCATCTTTCTCTTGGTCTCTGAATTAGCATATGCAAATTTTATACAGATTGGTTTTCTTCTTTTGTCCTCTTTTTTGGTGATACATTTCCCCTTTCCTTTGGTGATTCATAAGTGGGCACCCTTTATTCCAGATTGGCAGGGGACTGAGCCTGAGAAAGCATGGCCAGACGCAAGATTCAAACCACGGAGTTCCTGATTTGTAGTGCAGCCAAATACATTAGATGAAGGGCTGGCCCTACCATTAGGCATGATTCTGGGGGGCAGCAGCAGTAGTGCCCCAGCCATTCTACCTAAGCCCACTGGCCATTCCTCTCTGTTGGAGGACAGAGTTGTGGGCACCACAGGGCTAGTCTGCTGCCTTCAGGACTGGTGGAGGACAATGTCACTTTATCAGTGTTGAAATAAAATTCTACTGCCAGTCCAGTTAGCTTCTGTACACATAATGGGGTGTGTGGCATCTTGTCCTTGTCCTCAGGCAGCAAAATGTCTTGGGCTGGCCCTGGTTAGATGGTACCATATGTTGGGGAACAAAGATAGGAGAGTGCTACTGCTTCCATGTCCTGCTTGTGGGCTTCCCAAAGGCATCTGGTTGACCATTGTGGCAATCAGGATGCTAGACTAATTAGACCTTTGGTGTGATCCAGCAGGCTTTTTTAAATGTCCTTATGACTACATCAAGGACTAGAGATGTCACTTTGCTAGATATAATTGCATTAACATCCAGATATAACTGTGTTACAGTTTATACTTGCAAATGAAAAGTTGTCAAGATTATGCCAACGTCTGGGCTGGACAGCGGTCCTGAAAATCTGAAAGAGCTGAACACAGTTTAAGAAATAAAAACTTGGAAAGGACCAAATGAGAAAACAAAATAGAATCTTCTAACAACATTCAGCTGCCTCTTCTAAAGTACCCACTATTTTCAAAATTACAGCGTTTGTATGTTTCACCTAACTTGTGATTTAATGGGAGAAGTAGCTGGAAAATTCTTAAAGTGCTTTTTAATGGTTTTGATTTGCAGGGCAGAGTATATACATTTACAGTTTAAAAAAATGATTATTTCCAGAACAGACGTCTATTGCTGATGTCTCTATGGGTCTTTTGTCACTGCAATGATGCTTCCCTAAGTTTGTCATTAAATACTGCAATATCAGAATGCAGTTATTGTTTCATGTGTATACATTACGTGAGATAAATATGTAGCAAAATATTAAGCCAACTAGATGGTAATTTTGGTTTGAGGCTCTACAGGGTTTTTATCTCCCTGTTGTAAATGGCTACCCTGGAGGAGAATCACCTTCCCCTTGGAGCTATTCAGGGTTAAACTAGCAAGCTCGTCTCTTGCCTGTGGAAGTTCATGTTACAATAAATGGGTTAGGCTGCTGTTCTGCCCCTGGAACAAACAGAGAGCAGGTTACAGAGGAGTTCCTCAGAAGGCTTCAGTTTAAGCTATCCTCCCTTCTCCTGCCAGGCTGCCTCTGGCATGTGGCTATTCCAGGTGCTCTGTAACTTCACAGGTTGCTCACTTTAAACCAAGGAATTCCTCTCATATTGCAATATTCAGGAGCTCTGGTTTCTTATTTCCCAGATTTCTGTACTATCACAGGCATGGGGAAGGTTTTTCAGCCAGCAGGCGGAATTCCATTTTGGTGAAGCTCTCAGGGCCAGCATTCCAGTGGTGGGTGGAGGTAAAAGCAAAGGGCAGAGCCAAAAACAAAAGGGGTGGAGCCAAAAATAATAAAAAACACTGCCATGTTGCAGGTTCTTAAGGCCAGTAACTAAGCCTTAGGAGAGGATTTTCAACCTTTTAGAATGGGAAAAAAACAGTGCAAAAGCCAGGAAATTGCCAACTATCAGTGGTTGGGGGGAAGGGGGTGAGGTGAGGGGAAGGGATGTCGCCATCTGGAGAATCCAGGAGGGCCAGATGGAAACTCCAGGAGGGCTGGATTTGACCCCAGGGGCTTGAGGTTCCACACCCTTGATCTAGCCTATCCAGCTCAGGTTAAAGTGAACAGTTTAGGGAGTTGCAGTATAGTTGGCATGGACATGGAAGTACTGTGGCAGTGTCAGGAGCTACTAGAACTGCATTTTGGGGCCTTCTCAGAATTCTCCAGTTCTGGCCCTGTCCACTTCGGTCGGTCCATTGGACACTCCGAGATGGGAACGACTACAAAAGGCTTCATGCTGGGCTGGGATTTCACCAGAACATCACCTTTCCTTAGGGTAGCCACTTAATGCAATGCCCCCAAAGAAGAAATCCCTCTTCAAAAAGGAGGACAAAAGAGGACACCCATCTACATAAGATGGATACATGGTAAATTATATGTATTGAGGAAAATGTAGAAATTATTACGAGAAGAGAAATAGGGATGCGTCTCACCAGAGTGGGGAAGACTGACCAGTTGGCTTGCATGCCTACTTAGTGTGCTGATCAGGTGCCAACTGCTGAGCTGATGGTCAGCTTCAAGGCCTCTGCACTCCCTTCTGATGATTTTCAGTCTTAAACTGAACTTGGTCTGGACAGTCCTTCAGTTAGCAGAGGGATGGG
This sequence comes from Heloderma suspectum, assembly GCF_057233095.1. NCBI lineage: Eukaryota > Metazoa > Chordata > Lepidosauria > Squamata > Helodermatidae > Heloderma > Heloderma suspectum. Next base: position 195,793,219 of record NC_139462.1, read on the forward strand.
CTTGTGGCCTATCAGATGTTCTTGGATTGCAACTCCCATCAGCCCTAGCCAGCATAGCCATGTGGTGAAAGACAATAGGGGTTGCAGTCCAACAACATCTGGAGGCCCACAAGTTGCCCGCCCCTAAGACAGACGATGCCTTCAAATTGAAGACAGTCCCCTGTAAAGTAGGATGCATGGCTCCCCTGTCTTCCAGGTTCTGACTCCCTGGCCCAACTCTGGGCTCCCCTCTACAGCTCAGCCCTGACAGGGAGGAGAAGTTAAAATAGAGACTTCAGCTGATCCAAAATAGGACAGCGAGATTGTTAACAGGGACTGGCCAACATGATCATATTATGCTAGTACTTTTCCATCTGCACTGGCTGCCTGTCCATGTCTGGGCCTGATTCAAAGTGCTGGTTTGATTAACATTCAAAGCCCTAAACAGCTTGGGGCCAGCTAACCTGAATGATCATCTCCTCCCATATGTACCTGCCCAGACCCTAAGATCACCTTCAGTGTTCCTTCTCCAGGATCCTCTGCCAAAGGAAGTGAGCAGAGTGGCTACCAAGAAGAGGGCCTTTTCTGCTGTGCGACCCGGTTGTGGAATGAGCTTCCCAGAGAAGCTCACCTGGCACCTACATTGTGATCTTTCCAGAGCCAGGTAAAGAACTTCTTATTTTCCCAGGTATTGTAGTCTTTTAGTCCTTTTGTTTTACAACTGTTATTGTACTTTAAATCTCTGCATTGCTGCTAGGTTTTATTTTGGTTTTACTTTTATACTGTAGTTTTAAATTTTTAAATTTTATATTATATTTTATGCTGTATTTTGTGGTTTTAATTGTTGTGAACCACCCAGAGAGCTCTGGCTATTGGGTGGTATAGAAATGTAATAAACAAACAAACAAACTTATGAAGAGCAGCTCTGTTCTTTGTTCATGCCAGCTGCAGGATTATGGCCATAGTCTTTAAAGGGCCATAGGTCTCTTTCTCCTTCTACAGATTAATGAGAGCAATTCCAGTTACCCACCATACTGAAGCAAGTAATCTTTTAAGGGCACAATCCTATGCATGTTTATAGAGAAAAGGCCTACAACTCCCAGCATGCCCCAGCCAGCCATGCTGGCTGGGGAATACTGGGAGTTGTAGGCCTTTCCTCTATCTAAACATGCATAGGATTGTGCCCTAAACCTGTTTGGTTTTCCATGGTTTTCCAGTTCATATGCAATACATAAGGTCTTCTGGAAATCAAGTCAGGAGTCTGATTGCATACAGTGGAAAAAAATGAAAGCTGGTTTTGGATGGACTCTCTCAGAGGCTGTAAGCAGAGACTTGAAAGAAGCAGCCTGGTGTGCTTTTCAGCTTGTTGGCTAATTGGATTTTGCCATGGGAATTGCCCCGCTGCATGTGGCAGCCGCAGATGCTGATTCCCTGTCACTTCTTCTTGACCTGTATGGTGACATAGAAACAGGTTTTTGTAGAAATACTCCAGTGTTCTTTCCTCTGAGGGAAATGGTTTCTCTAAATGTTTCCCTGAAACTTCATCAGTTGGAGAAAAGGGGGTGAAACAGTGGTTTGTACTTGAGTTGAGAGACAATCTGAGACGATTCGCATTCACCATATTTGGTGCTAGAGAATCTGAAAGATATACCAGTTGATCCTGGAGGATTAATTTCATCTCTGCATTTATTGTTTGGCCAAGGCAGATGACACAAATATGGCTGATCTGAAGTGGCTGCCAACTCCAAATAAGAATCAATTAGCATAAGTCATAATATTGAATTCAATTTATCTTTTATAAAGCAATATTTTCTGCAGAGCTCAGAGAGACATAATTTTTAAATCCAAATGTTTATTTGCATGCTCAACCAGCTGTTCAGTGGTGTTATAACTTTGTGTTTTTAGCCTTGATAAGCACTGCAATCATACATTTCCAGCTTTTCTTTTCATTTTGGAGGATTTAAAAACCCTTGGTTTTATTTTCATGGTCTTCCTTTCAGCTGAATGGGTCCCAGTCAATGGATTTTTAATATCTTAAAAAAACAAAACAGTGTATCCTACTCCTAAAATGTTGTGACCAATGCATCTGCCTCTGACCTTCGTATAATATCAGTGTTGGGAGCTGCCTTATGTTCAGTCAGACTATTGACCCATCTAGCTCAGTTTTGACTACACCAGGAGTAGGCAATGTGGTGCTTGCAGGCACCAGTGCACTCTCAGACACCTTTCTTGGTGCTCACCGAGGTGCCCTACTGCTCCCACTTTTTATTTAAAAAGAAATAACCTATTTTGAGAGGGAGTGTGGTGAGAGTGAGGGAGAAAAACAGATGGGGAAAAATTTGCGAATTTGTGCAAATTCAGGAAATGGGGAAAAACCTGATTCCATCAATGAGCAGATGATGGAACGAAAGGCACCTGACAACTCATGAAATGAAGGCAGAATGGATTTTTGCAAAATCCATATATCCTTAGTGTAAGTGCAAGCAGCCTCAATTCAGATTGGGACCACAGCACACCAGGAGGGGAAGATTAAACCTCCCCCCCCACATCATTTGCTTCCCAAAATCCCCATGGGGAGTATTTTGGGAAGCAAACAGTTGTGGGGGGAGGTTTAATCCTTCATCCAAGTGTGCTATGGTCCTGATCCATTTAGGTGCATGGATGTTTACACTAGAATAAAAAACAAAGACAGAGGTGAGCTACATGGTATGTAATTAACTTAGGGTGTCACTTAGAGAATACTGGGAGTTGTAGGACTTTTCTGTCTAAACATCCATAGGATTGTGCCCTTAATGTGTCCTTTGACCCCTAGACAGACCATTAGCCTCACACAATGTAAGGCAACTTCCTATTTTCCTAGTGGAGAAAAAATTCAAATACCGATGACAATTTGGCCTATGCTTTAACAGTCACATAGCAGGCAGAAATTAGCTGCAGCTGTTCTTGGGATGGAGACATGGAGGAGGGAAATACTTTGCCTGTTGAATTTTTGCCTCTTGTGTGGACATGAAAGGAACACAGAGTCCTGATAGAAAAAGAAATGGCAACCCAAAGTAGAAATTTAATGTGGAACACCACTTGCAACATATTGAGAAAAATGAACCACTGACAAATCTCAGAGAAAACCATTGAAATTTGGAGGGTTCCCCCCTCCCCTTTAAACAGCAGGATCATAACTTTTTCCTGTCCTTGGAGTGTAGAGACTCTTGCCCATGCCTCCCCACTCCCTGTTGTAGCTAGCTGCTTCAGATATGGGAGCCTCAGAGAACTTGGTTCTAGCAAGCTGCATCCCAAACCGATGCAGCAGGCAAGTCCGTCAGATAGTCAGATACTAACAGTAAAGATGAAATCTATGCATTCTTATGACTCAGGACTTCAAAAAGCCACAATTCCCTGGTTTTCATTCACAATGCTGCACATTCAAGATTAACAGCTTGCACATATACTTCTGGCATCCCATAGGACAATTAGCCAGAAAGCAAAACAGAAGTGATGTAACTTCTATCAAACTTCCAACATTTGATCCATTCCCCCTCCTCAAAAAAAGAAGTCTGAGATTTAAAATGAAGACTTCCAAACCCATAGGTACTTTCAGGCATAGCAAAGCCCTCCCCCCTAATTTGCAAAATTAGCCTCAATTTTTTTTCAGTCTCCATGAAATAAATTTTCAGCCAACACAGACATGAAGGAGACATATTGTAGGGTAGTGTCAGTGTTTAACTGGGAAGACAGAAGCCCTTCTCAGACATTATGCTGCCATCTCTTTTTTCCCTTTCCCCCTGTCCACCTTTTCAGTCTTCTTTTCTCTCCCTCTGTGTCAGGTCCCTTGGTCCTCTCGCTTTGCAAACACACACTCCAGCATACCAGGCTTCAGGCTCACTACTTTATTAGTTAACAACCAGGTTTTTTACACATGCAAATCCTCAGAGACTCTCAGGCTACAAAGGAAAACAGCTACTCCACATAGTTACGAATATCAAAAGAGGAGCCACTTGCTGGCCAGAATAACTTAGGGGGGTATGTCCCTCCCTTACAGTTGTGCCCTCCTATGTAGGCTATCACGCATAGCCACCAGGTGGAATGTCTGAGCTCCTCCTCTAACTTTTCCTGCTTTTCTCTGCGCCGGACTCTAGCATCCTTCAGGTCACACCCTGCACTCTCCTCCTCCTCCTCCTCCGAGACCTGAGTTCTCATGGAGGAGGAAAGTGGAGGGGGCTTCAGGTCAAGCCATCTGTGTGCCAAGGTCCTGAGAAGAGCACCTATCCATATCTGAGCTTACCAAGGAGGAAGCCTCCCCCGGTTCTGGCTGTTCCCATTCTGAGTCTGAGCTGCTAAGTATCTCCACACACTCAGAATTATTCCTGACAGTCTGTACATCATGTCCTTTTCTTTCTTTCTTTCTTTCTTTCTCTTTCTTTCTTTCTCTCTCTCTCTCTCTCTCTCTCTTTCTCCTTGTGGTCTCCTTCCCCCTTTCCCTCTGTCCATCTTTCAGCCCATATTTGTTCTTATCTCTTTTGTCTCCTTCTTACTCTGACTCCTCTTGTCCATTTCCATCTGTCCCCTTCTCCTTCTTTCTCCTTTTCCCTTTCTCACAGTGGCCATGTTTCTTTTCGCCTTCTCCTTCTCCTTCTCCGCCTCCTCCATCTCCATTTTTCCATTCTTTCCACCACTTCACTCTTTCTTTCTATTCATTCTTCTATCCAACTTTCTCCATAAGACCTTTTCTCTCTTTCTATCCATTTCTCTCCCTCTCTCTCCCCTCCCCCTTCTCCCTTTCCCTCATTCTCCCCTTCCCTTTGTACATCTTTGATTAAATGAACTTCACATCATCCACAAACATGCATTGGAAGGGGTTTTACCGCCTTCGACACTCTTAACTAGTAACTACCTGAGTGGGTAATTGTCTGCAGAATTTCTGGTAATTTCTGGTGTCTGCAGAAAGTGGAAAGGGGTAACTAATCCATGATCGTTATTGATCTGGAGTATGTGTCCTGATAGACAGTGGGAAAGGAGTGCCAAGGAAATTATTATTTGAAGAAAGATTTAAAACAGGAGAATGAGTGGGAATTTTAGTGTCAGCCTTTCCTTCGCTACAGATGAGAATTGAATTTGGTGTGTGTGTGTGTGTGTGTGGGAGTCATTGTCTGCAGGGATAAAGAGAATGGCAGGGGGGTTATAGCAAATGTAAAGGATACATATGATTGCTCCTCCAGTTTGTTTTCCTCCACCAGCGCTGGCAGCTTCAAAGATGGAGAACTCTCAGCAACTATGTAAAATTGCAATCTGTTTTTCAGTAGCTGTTGGCACTAACTCAGAAGCTTTTTTCCACTGCTGCTTGCCTGACTGCTCACTTTCCAAGGGAAAGATGGCTGGTGGGAGTTGACTCTTCCTCATATCCAGGTCTGATCATCAATAGCACCATCAATAACACTTTCCCCATACAGTCTATAACCATTGGTGCACTTGTGCATGGATTTCCGTCCATTTGATCTATGGCATGGTTACTTTCCCTCTTACCCACCTTTATAGTTCAACTCTTGTGTGGTATTTACAGACAAAGGCAATTCTTATTAATTCAAAATAATTCTGTGCTCTCGATGTCTTCTACTGTAAACCTTGAAAATTATACATTTTATACATTTAAGGCAAATTATAACATACTGGTTCAATATTGGATAACATGTGCTGGGAACTACTGGACAAAGAAAACTCTTTCTGTGAAACTGGGAAAACCACTTCTTGTTGCAATACCTGAATGTGTTCTGTAAATACTTGTAACTCATATTTTTCCTGGTCCCACATGGAGCAAACTATACGTCCCTGGTTCAATAAGTGAATCTCATTTTCTTGTTCATATCTTGTTACCATCATATGAAATCCAGGCTGCATGGTATCACTCAATGCAGCATTAATGAATTGAGTACTAGAACTGACCATTATTCCCTGCAACTGCATGCACTGAATTGCAATTGAGACATTTTTAGGGTTTCTGACTGCTTTTCTAGGCTATATTCTGTTACTGACCTGTCTACCTTCGCCCAATATAGCAATAATTGCCCCAATGAATCAAATCCCTGTGTAATTTCAGTATACACCTGACCCATTCCTCCTATTATTTTATGCACTTGGTTCCCAATACAAGCCAATTTATTTTAATAGTTTCAGTGTCCACATTGTTCATTACCCCCACCCCCCACACCAAATACTTCCAGACTGTCTCCAATGCATTTTTCCATCCCCTTCTACCTGACCCTTTTAGCTGCAATGCCAGGGATTGGCAATCTGCAGGCAAAGCATTTTCTCTTCCACTGTCCTTCCCCAAAGTCAGCCATATACAGTGCTGCTAAAAAATGAAACTCTGTGTGTGTGTGTGTGTATGTATATGTATGTATGTATGTATGTATGTGTATATATATATATATATATATATATATATATATATACACATATACATACATACACAGACAGATAGACAGACAGATAGATAGAGATATATAATGGTAGCATTAGTGCTCTTGTGAGTCACTTTAGATCATTGAGAATTGAGATCTGAGCACTACACCAGGTGCATTTCCTTTCCTGCTTTTCAGCTACATAACCTCGAGGTGGCACTGTGGCATAGCAGAATGTTGCAAATACACAAGAGGAAATCATGCTTCCTTTTGCGTTCATAATTAAATGACACATTTTCCTGGCTCTTTAAAAATTTGCCGGAAGTGCTCATTAGACACAGAAATTGGAGGTTCATGACATTGTCTACAGAACCCATAAACAACCATGATGTTCACACAATAAATGCTTCATGTAGAAAACCCCTGTATAGCAAAGGGGAGTGGTAGGGCTTTCTATCTTTTGGGTCAAGAATAAATGTGTTCAAGAGGATCTTAACATGCAGTCTGAATTCCAGGAACAAAGGGAATGAGGATAAGGGAAGCGGTACTCCTCATGGAGTTTCTTACCTCTGATCCATCACCCCTACATCCACTGTCCCTTGGTTATGTTACTGGTTCTCAGGGACCTCATCCTAGAAGGTCCTAGGGCTTTAATAATTTATGAAGGCTTGATATTAGTCCAGAACTTTACAGATAACAACAGTTCTCATCAAGGATAGCATAAATCAGTTTCAATGTTACTAAAGATAAACACACTTATTAGCTTAAGGGTGTTTCCAGATGGATGAGATTATTTAGTAATGATGCCTCCTGTTAGAAAGGCAATTAGCAGAGAAAAAACAAAACAAAAAGGCAAAACAGAATGAGCATTTATCAGTCCCACATGCACACACACTATCTTAGCACAATAAAAGGAGATACCGCACCCTTCTTCAGTGGAAGAAAGAAAACAGTTTACCCACAAGCATTCTTGCATATACAATTAAGGAACAGTGTAAAGTTTCAAAAAGAAGTTTGTTCAATCTATTTTGTGTTCCATTAGACAGGCAGGAGTCAGACAGCAAACACGTGTGCTCCCAGAAATGGTGGTCAGAGATGGGGGTGGGGGAGCAAAAGGAAGAAATCACAGGAAACCGCATTGTAGGCTATAGAGATCCTAAGGCTAGCTGTGGTCAAAATTCCCATGAACTAGCTAACTGCAACACTGTCCACTACTGGTAACTTGCAGATGAGGTTGCAATATTCCCAACACAGATGAGGCTTTTCTTCTGCGATTGCCCTGCTTCATTCATGGAATTTTACAGGGGGTCCAGACAATGTTGTCTTCCATTTGGAACTAGGGGTGTACGAAACCCTGCTTACCTGGCTCCGCCGGGTTCCGCAGGTGGGGCGAGGCGATCCGTTCCTCCCCCCAGAATCTTCGATGGGGTGGGAGGCGATCCGTTCCTTCCCCCCTGGAATCCTGCCTGGCTGGCTCCGCTCTGCAGCCAGGCCACAGATCTACCAGCTGGGCCAACCCACAGCAGGGCCTCCAGCCGCTGCCAGGCTGGTGTGGACGCAAATGGCGTCTTGAGTAGGGGACGCCATTTGCGTCCCTATGGTATAATATTTATATGGTAAATATAAATATTTACGTAGCCTATCATGGGCTACCATAGGGACGCAAATGGTGTCCCCTACTCAGGACACCATTTGCGTCCACATCAGCCCGGCAGCAGCCGGAGCCGCTGCCACCACCGCCACTGCCGGAGCCGAAGCTGCAGCTGGAGCCGCAGCCAGGTAGGCTCTGTTTCGTGGGGCTTTTGCGGGGTGAAGGGGCGGGGGGCTCTGTTCTGCCACGGATTCCGGGGGCCCGAATTCACTGGAATTTGGCCCCCCTGGGATCTGTGGCGGAATTCTCTAGCATCCCTATTTGTAACATTCCCATGTTTTCCTATTGTTTCTTTCCTCCTTTTTTCTTACCATAAAAAAAATCTGTCAAGGAAGAAAAGACAGAATAGCTATACCATGCCTTTTGATTGGTTGTGCTAGGAGACATTCGTCTCAACGCACCCCTAAATGATTAGGATGAAGAGAGTTCTGGGTCTGTTTATTCCATATATTGGACAAACAGAAGCAAATGGGCCTTATACAAGTGGAACCTGAAACAAAATGTTGCAGGGTGGAGTGCTTCTGTTCAGTGTTGAAGCCAGCCAGGCAGGTTGCTCCATTCATTCCACATCCCAGTTTTCCATCCCCTCTCCCCCCAAACAGGCACTCAGCATTTTGTGCTCACTAAGTATGCTTAGTCCTCACTGGACTGGTTTTTTTTTTCTTGAGGAGAGAGAGAGGAGGTTTCCCCCCCTTAGGCTTTTCCCCTCATGTGTGTGTGTATGTATGTCTGTAAACCTGGGGGGTTGCCCCAAGCACGCTTATCTCTCCCTTTTGTTTCTCAGTGGCAGTGGTGCAGCTGAGGCTGGATCTTGGGACTACTGTCCAGGACCCTGCAGTCCTGGGTGGGGGGCCTTAAGTGACCACCCAGAGAGCAGGCAGTGATGAAAGCATCGGGACAGCAGAAACAAACTCCACTGTATTCCTGTAGTCAGGATGGTGCTATGATTTCAGTTTAACTTGCAAAACTGGACAGGCTCAGCATATTTCTTTTTATTAGGAAATAAACGAAAACAGTTTTTTTATTGTTGTGGTTCTAACATATCAGGTATGTAGAAGCAATTGTAAAGCATGGAGTAGTGGTGGTGGGTGCATTGGAGGGGAAGAGAAATGTTAATTGTGTGCTTCACAACTGAAGTGTGAAATGAACCAACCCATACACTATGTTCAGCATCTAAGGCCCTCCTCCAGGTGCCTCCTATGAGGGAGGCTTGGAAGCTGGTAATAAGGTAGAGGGCCTTCTTGGTGGTAGCCCCCCAATTGTGGAATTATCTCCCTGACGAGACCCACCTGGCACCAACATTGTTATCATTTTGCACCAGCTTAAAACTATCCTCTTCTCTCAGGGATTTGGCAGTATATAACGAGTTTTTAATCAGGTCCTGGATCATCTTTGGCTGATAGCGTAAATTTTTTAAAAGATATATGTTGTCTCTCTGTGTACTATGCTATATGTTTATATGTGTTTATGCAAATGTTTTTTGTATTTTGTATGCTGTATTTTAATAGTTTTTAATTTTTGTGAACTGCTGAGAAAGCTTCAGCTATGGGGTGGTATAGAAATATAATAAATGAAATGACGTAATACACATGGCCATCTAAAGCGGGGTCTCACAAGACCTACTGAGTCCAGAGTGTAAAATTACCTAGCTGCACCACTGTTCAGCGGCCCCATTAAGATCTTTATGTGGAAGCCGATTGTATACAATGTAAACAATGCTGGTTGTGGGTCTCATAAAATTCAGGAGGAGAAAAAAAGTTCAAACAATACATTTCAGCTCCCTCTGCATGGGCAGAACAATGGATAAAAAAGTAAAGCAGAGTCTTCGTGATCAAAATCTTTAAAAATGTATGAAGTATGATGCAATGACACATGGACAGAGAGCATTTCTATTTTATTCCAGTGGGCCTGAAAATGAATGAGTTACGAAACTGATTGGTGCGAGAACTGAAAGAAAGGTAAATGTTGACAGTTTGCTTAAATAACAAGATTGGCATGGCTGTGTAGTACTGGACATGAACTCGCACATTATAGAAAGGAAGAATATTTTAAGTGAGCACATAAGGAAAAGCTGCTCATTTTTCTCTATTCTAATTATTCTTGTTCCAGTGGATTAGAAAATAGAAAATGTAAAAGTCAAGCTGGAGACGGTTTTCAGCGCAGTCGCCTGCCAAGTTAAGTCTGACAAATGGTGAGCGTGTATAATTAATGCTGTCATCTTTCCCTAGACCAAAGGGCGACCGCAGTAACTATAGATTGTAATTGTCATCGTTGTCACATAAAATGTGCTATTATTAAGTTCAGGCTGAATTTTATTGCCTCAAATGCTCATAAATTGAGCGGTCAGTCCTTTAAATTACCGAGTGAAGAGCTTTGCAGCTTGCTCTAAAGCTACTTCCAAGACAATGTATTTGACTTTAGACCTCCAGAAACTAATTGAGTTTCTTTAAACAGATGTTAAACAGGTTACAACCTGTAAGAGAGGATTCTCTGACAGATGCTCCACTGATGTTTTAAACATTTTTACATTTTAATTTACCAGGTTTTGTGTGAGTGTGCACAGAAATGTAAATAGAGTTTTGCTGCCCTGGCAATTTTAAAAGAGGAGCTCTCCCAACTCTAACTTGCAAAGAGAGAGAGAGAGAGGGGGAGAGAGAGAGAGAAAGTGAGCGAGCGAGAGCTAAAGATGATAAAAAGCTAGTCTGGAGCTGTGATGAACAGTATACTTCACACCCAAGACAAAAGGGATTGGTTAATGAGATGTGTAGGGCAGATGGAACTCAGAGCTAAAAGGTTTGGTGATGTTATATGAATACTTTTGCTTGCCATGATCACAAATTTGCATTTAATGACAACCAGTTAAGATGGAAAGACATTGCCATTTGGTAAGAATTCATACCCTTTTAAGAAACCAGCAACACCCTTTCCCTGTAAACTGCCTTGAGAAAGGAGAATTAGAACTCAGTTAAAACTTTACAGTGTGATTAACTGAGTGAACTGAAAGAGAAAGCATGGAAATGGCAGATTGACAGATGAGAATCATAGAATAGTCATAGAATAGTAGGGTTGGAAGGGGCCTGTTCTAAGAAGAATGAGGACATGCATGCATGCTGCCACTAGCGAAACATTGCAGTGCATCCTTCATTCGAAAAGGAATGTTCCCGTTCAGGGATCTAGCCAGTCATTCCTTCCAAGGAGGACATTGCACTCTTCCCCACATTCATTTTTGCTTTCCAAACTGTCACTCTACATTCTGTGGCTACTTTGGGCATTCATAGTCTTCACTGAGGTGGGGTTTTAGGGAGGGGAAGGGGTTGCCTTCTTACATTTTTTTTTTTTTGTTTGAATTATACTTCTGGAAACCTTGGGTTTCCCCTGAGCATGCTGATACCCAGTGGAGGCTGGTGGCTCCAATGTCAGTGGGGTGGTAAATCCACTCCAGGTTTCAGTCAGAACCAGTCAGAACTCTAAAGGAGCTATCCAAGATGCTCCCAGAGTGGAATCACCACCCCAATGACATCAGAGCTACCAGTTTCCTCTTGTTTTTGAGTGGCCCCATTTTAGCTGCAATCCTGGTGGCACTCGATATTAGTCCAATATTAGATAGAGTGTATATTGCAGTGTTGGGCAACCTTTTGTGACTGAGGCCACACTGGTCCCTGTGGGACCCCTTGGAGGCCACAGGAGTGGGCAGGGCAGGTGGTGAGTGGAGCAGCAATGAGTGGGGCCAGGTCAGGAGGACACACACTTGCCTCAAGAGTCCTCATCACGAAGGAAATGTCAAAAGGGGGAAAGAGTCATGTGACCTGGTTATCAGTAGGAAGCCAAATTTGGGAAGGGTTGGATTTTTCTTTTCTTTTCTTTTCTTTTCTTTTCTTTTCTGAAGGCTGATCTATTGAAAATAAGTTTTGCAAAAAGTTTGGGAAGATATTTATTTATTTAAAATATTTCTAGGCCGCCTTTCAGGGCAGAAGGCTTCCCAAGGAAGACTTCCCAAGGAAGGGGATTTAGGGAATAAAAGCTTCTTGGAACTCAATAATTTAAATTCTTGATTGCCAAGCAAGTTCGGTAACTAAGGTGACCACTTACACATTGACCTGGTTCGTACGACATGACAGCCCACTGTGGGTTAATTTACCTGCAGGGGCTATCACATTGTGCTGGGTGCCTCTGGGCACCATTTTTGCATGGCACCTGTGGGCACTTCATTTGCCATTGCTTGTTGTATTGTTCAAACCAAGGCAGCAGCGGCCGTTTGAGGGTTAGACAACCCTCCAACAATCATGGCTTGTTTTATGATTATTTGAGGGTTGTCTAACTCACAAACAACCGCTTCTGCCTGGGTTTGCATTACCTGACAACCCACAGCAAGCTGGGTGCCCATGAGTGACATGCAAAAATGGTGCCCAGTGGGCACCTGGCAAGATGCAGTAGTCCTGCGAGTAAATTAACCCATGGTAGGCTGTTGTGTGAAGCAGCCCATTGCCAAAAAAGAGGGTATCAATTTGCATAAAATTTGCATATGCTGATTTATATGCATGGATGCAAATTTAGAAAGAATTACTAAAATTTAAATAGAAATTCAATTCCTCTCACCACATCAGCAAGACTGTGACCAGGTGACTTGAGTGCCTGCTCAGTTCGATGTTCAGTGCTCACTGCTGATGGGCAACGTCAAGTCTCCTGTGCTCCCTTCTTATGGGTCCTTTCTATTTAAAGAACGCACAGCCCTTCAAATAGAGGATACCTTCAAAAAAGGACTGCCCTCTGTAAAGTGGGACACCTGGCCATCTTATAAACTGCTTAATGCTTACAACTGGACATAAATTCCTTTTTATGTTGTTGTCTGGTACACAGAGATATGTGAAATGTTTTGTGACAGATGTTCCATGGAGACAGATTCATAGGGGGCAACAACACATATAAGGGATATGTTTCTCACAAAGGAGAGTTAGACATCTGTTTCAATCGAGAAAGTTAACAGAAGTTCTTCTTAAGCAGTTTTCCTGCGTTAAATCTGAGGTTCTCAAACTGTGGTCCATTGAACTCTTTCTAATGGCTGAACTTGCTTTAATTGCAGTTTCTAGGCCACTTTAAAAGATAGTTAGGGCACAATCCAGCTAAGTTAAGCACTTTCAAGTTCCATTAATTTCAATGAGAATGAGTTAAGCATGTACTTTGCTTTCCTATTAAAATAAATAGGATTTAAATGTGCATAATTTTGGCTGGATTGTGCCCTTAATACCCATCTAATAGTCTCCTTATTATTTTTACATTAGCAGATATTCCAGTTGCCAGAGGAATATATTGTTCAAACACCAAGGGAAGATTATGATTCTGCTATCAGTATTGAGGAAACTGACTGATCCCAGAAAGAAATCTAAAATTAGAATGTATAACAATCCTTCATTATTTTGTCCACATTGATAGGCTGCACACAAGCTTCCCTTCTTCCCCATGTGGCAGTTTCATCCAATATCTTTCTTGGCTCTACAATATTTTCTATATGTTTTTATTTCCTTTGCATTGCACACTCTCAGATTCCCTCAATTCCCCTGCTTTCCTAGAATTAGTTAAGCCCTATTCAGGTGTTATGCTTGAGCAGTGTAAATTAACACAAGCATCAGGGAAATAGGAAAATAGCCCTCTCCAGTCAGGCCCGGCCTGAGGCATGTTGCTGCCTCAAGCAATGCAGCAGTCCCACCACCGCTTCTTCTGGCTGCTGCCATCTGCCCACCCTTCCTACTTGCTTGGCTGGCCAACCAGCTGGCCAGCCAACCCAGCTAGCTGCTGGGTCTAGTCCGCCTGCTCCCACCTGCCCAGCTGCCGCTCCCACCTTGTACCCCAGCTGAAGAACTCCTGCAAGAGGTCAGGTAAACTATCGCAAGAGGTCCTGAACTATCATGAGAGGTTCAGGACCTCTCACAATAGTTTGGGACCTCTCATGGGAGTGGCTGGGACCTGTTGTGATAGTTTGGCCAACCTTCCCCAGGAGCTCTATGTCTGGGGCACAAGGTGGGAGTGGAGGATGGGCAGATGGGAGCAAGTGAGGTGGTTGGTGGTGGGGGTAGTGGCAGCAGTGGCAGTGGCAGCAAGAAGTGGTGGGCCCTCTGGAATGGGGGGAGTGTGGCATAATTTGCTGCTTTTCCCATTCCACCACCTGATGTGCCTGCATCAAGCTGGCTTATGAGAAGGCCAGCCCTGTCTCGGGTGATGTAGTGGGCCCAGGGTTTACAGGGTTGAAATGCCTGGACTGTTTGATTAACAGGCACAATTATCTCATCTGCCACCACCCTCAGACTTCCCAGTTCCTTTTGACCTCGGCTGCAGTCAGGTAGCTGGTGGGGGGCAGGGAATGATTTTTCTCAGCAATAATATATGGTTGGGAGCTATCCTTGTTGTAATGCAAAATATTTTGGGGTGGCCTGGTCTTGAGAGGGCAATTAAGATCTAATCGCTCTACAAAAGTCTGGCTCCTTGTGGAGGTTAAAACTGTTAGAACTGGTTTGTTGATATGGCTCAACATAGCTGCCTGTACTTTTGGACTCTCCTTGGGTCAGTAGTTTTGGGAACTGTCTGAGCTCCTGCACTTCAAAATTTACCACTACCCCACGGAGCACAAGTAGGAAGGACAGGGTGGTGCATGCCAGCCCCACACACTGAATCCCCAACTTTCCCATGTTGAACAGGGAGATCCGCAGTGGGCGTCTAGTTGTGTTCGCTTGAACACGAGTACAAGAAGCCTCCACATGACCAGGAAGCCTGCTTTATCAGGGTTCCCAATCAAGCAAAGGTTTCTTTGCATTGAATGTGAGTAGAAGCCCACTGTAGGCTCTTTTGTACAATATGGAGTGTGGTGTCGGCAACTGAGGGGCTGGGGCTGGCATGCACAGGACATTTGAGGTGGGGCTGCCGTGTGCAATGCCATCTTGGGTACACATTGGTTACCCAATTCATGCATAATGCCTGAACAGTGCTTTAGTGAACTGACAAAGGCTAGAGCTACAGAAACCAATAGAATGAGGTAGGAATGAGAGAGTAGAGTCCTGAAGTGCTGAAATTAGGGATGTATGATAATTTTGTTTCAGTTCTCATTCTCAGAAATGCCCTGTTTGTAATCCTGAATGTGAACATGAATGGGAATACATTTTTTTCAGAGATGTTTGCAAATTCTCAAATTTGCCTTCATGTTCATGAACGTTTACTTGAAAAATGTGTGACTTTCTCAAAATGCACAACTTTCTTAAAATGCACAACTTTCTCAAAATGCCCACTGTGAAGGTTTGAGGCCTACAGAAGCAAAGGGGGAAAAGGTCAGGCTTAGAGGCCTGGTTTTTTTGTTGGGAGGTGGTATACCTGAGAGGAGTAGTTTCATTATCCCAGTTAAGTTTCAATTACATTTCCCCAGTTAAGTTTCATTTCTTCAGGTTTGAAGCACTACTTTTGGTTTTGAGGGAGGAAGGCATATAAAATAATTGAGAGAACCAATAAGAGCAGAGTCAGAGAGAACAGAGCATGAAGAGACAGCAGGAAGAAGCAGCCTAGAGAAGTCTAAATGCAGCTAGGGTAAAGGAACTTGTGTTTTGCAACTTTTATTTTCTCTGAATGCCTTTTGTATCACTCAGCTCTATTGTGTAAATACCTTTAGTTGTGAATTGCTTGCTTTAATGTACCAGAAAACTGTTGTGATTAAACCCTGTGTCCAGAGTGTCAATAACCCCACACCTACAGCCTAAACCCCACGTTATTGAAAAGGCGAAGTTTAAAAGAAGGAAGGTGGACTCTTAAGGAGGCAAGACATCCTTAAGAAATTACTCAGGGGATCCAAGTCATGAGGGGAACCCTGACACCCACATTTTAAATTATCCACGCTTTAGTCTATGAGGGGAATTTGTGCAGTTTTGGAAATTTGCACAAATGTTGGAACTATTTGTGCAACTTTCATATTTGATAGCTGTTCATAATTTTCCTGTTCACACACAAAACAAACAGCTATTGCAAACGCGAGCACAAATTGAGGAGAGAGGAGCAGTGACCTGATGTTTGAAGATTCTTGGTGAACTTGGACGTTGCTCATTTGGCCATCCCTACTTGAAAGGACAATACCACTTCAGACTGCAGGTGGAGAGATCACACCCTGAAATGCTCCTCTAAAACACACCCTGGAAATAGAAAACTAGCACAGCACTGCAATCTGTTGTGTTGCTTGCGTCCAAATCCAGACTGAACTCCTCCTTATATTCTCTGGTTATTCCCCCACCTTGATTGTTATAGAAAGGGCCTTTGGTCAGTGGTGAAGCGCATTTCTTTGCATGAGAAAGGTCCAAGGTTCACCCTCTGGACTCTCCAGGTAGAATTGGAAAAGAACCTTGAATTAATTAATTACATAGCTATACTGCCCAATAGCTGAAGTTGGGTGGGTGGTTCACAACAATTAAAACTGTAAAATGCAACATAAGATGCACTATAGGAGTTTTAAAGTTTAATAAAACCACAGTATAAAATAGAAGCAAAAGCCAAAAGAAAACCTAGCAGCAATACAAAGATTAAAAATATAGTAACCAATTTAAAATAGAAACTAAAAGACTAAGGGCACAATCCTTTGCACGTTTAAACAGAAAAAAGGCCTACAATTTCCAGCATACAATTCCTGGGAGCTGTAGACCTTTTTTCTGCCTGATTGCACCTTAAAATGCCTGGGAAAATGAGAGTCTTCACCTGGCACTGGAAAGAGTACAATGTAGGTGCCAGGCGAGTCTCTCTGGGAAGCTCATTCTACAGCCCAGGTGTCACATCAGAAAAAGCCCTCTTCTTGGTAGCCACCCACCTCACTTCCTTTGGCAGGGGCTCCTGGAGAAGGACTGCTGAAGCTGATCTTAGGGTCTGGGTAGATGTATATGGGAGGAAACAATCTGACCCCAAGCCATTTTAATGTTGATACCAGCACTTAGAATTGGATCTGGACATGGACTGGCAGCCAGTTGCAGCTGGAAAAGCACTGGAGTAATGTGATCTTGTTGGCCAGTCCCTGTTAACAATCTCACTGCTCTGTTTTGGACGAGCTGAAGTTTTCAGTCCGTCTTCAAAGGCAGCCCCACATATAACACATTGCAGTAATCCAGATGAGAAGTTATCAGAGCATGGGTAACTGTAGCTGCTAGATAAGAACATAGTTCATATATCAGCCTAAGCTGATAAAAGGTGCTCCATGCCACCAAGTCCACCTGTGCCTCAAATGACTGTTCTGGATGCAAGAGCACCCCCAGCTACAAACATGTTCCTTTAGGGGGATTCCACCCCGCCACCAGAACGGGTTGAACATTACTTAGCCAGGCAGACAAACCACCCACTAACAGTACCTCCATCTTGCCTGGATTGAGTCTCATTTTAATGGCCCTCATCCAGTCCATTCCAGTGCCCGGCACTGATTCAGAACAGCCACTGCCTCACCTAGGTTTGATGAAAAGGTGAGATAGAGCTGGGTGTCATCTGCATATTGATGATGTCTCAGCCCATACCTCTGGATAATCTCCCCCAGTGGTTTCATGTAGATATTAAACAGCATGGGGGATAGAATAAAGCCCTGTGGAACTCCATAGCATAGCTGCCAAGGCGCAGAGCAATAATCCCCCAGCTCCACCTTCTGGAATAGGCTATCCAAGTAGGAGCGGAACTGCAGTGCACAACTCCCAACCCAGACAACTTATCCAGAAGGATACCATAGTCAATGGTATAAAAAGCCACTGAGAGGTCCAAGAGAATCAACAGGGTCACATTTCCCCCTGTCCCTCTCTCAGCAAAGGTCATCCCATGGGGTGGCCAAGGCAGTTTCCATTCCAAAACCAGGCCTGAAGCCTGATTGAAATGGGTCTCAGTTTCAATCTGTTTCATTCAAGAGTGCCTGGAGTTGACTGGCAACCACCCGCTCAAGCACCTTGCTCAGGAAGGGGATGTTGGCCACCAGCCTATGGTTGTTAACATCCTCTGGGTCCAGGTTAGACTTTCTCAGGAGTGGCTTAATTGCTGCCTCTTTTAAAGAGCCTGGCACCACTCCATCTCTAGGAGGAGTTTGCAGCCTCCTTGACCCAGCCTGATATGCCCTCCTTATTTGATGTGATGAGCCATGAAGGGCAAGTGTCGAGGATACAGGTGGTTGACTAGACTTGGCCAAGCACCTTGTCCACATCCTCAGGCCTCAACAACTGAAACTCATCCAGTCACAGTGATCCAGAAGGTGCTCTGGGCACCTCTGCTAATGGAACTGCATCGATTGTGGTGTCCAATTCATGGCAGATTTGAGTGACTTAATCTTCAAAATACCATGCAAACTTGTCACAGCGTGCTACTGAAGTAGATGGACTTGGAATAAAATAGCTTTCTATGTACAGTCTCAGAGGAGAGAAGGTAGGATAGCCAGGACGTATCTGCATGTCCCCTAGCCTATGCATCACACCGATCATTAACTGTACAACCTTTCTGACCCGTCAACTCTGTAATCACTGCTCAGAGTTCTTCCTCTGTGGCATCTACAGAATAGTGCCTTGGACAGAATTTCCCCAGTCAATGAACCACAAAGATTGAATGTACCGGTAACAGCTTCACAGTGTCTTCATTTAGTAGTAGTATTGATTATTTATTTAACAAGAACAGCAACAGTAACAACATGTTTATACCAAACCATCATGTTAATACCAGGGCAGTATGCAAAATGTAGTAGCCATAAGAACTTTGTTGGTTTGATCGTAAGCTGTAACAATGTTAAGAAAATTGAGTGAGTGAGTAAGTGAGTGTTGAGATACTGAGCATGCAAGGATGAATCCTCAGTGAATCTCTATAACTTTCCCTAGCTCTAGGATGCACATTTCTACCTAGAGTCTAGGAATCAGCATTGTGGTGGGCTTCCTCCCTGGAATTCCTGTGTGTGTTGAGAGACTATTTCACACCTCTGTTCCAACGTACTTTTTAAAACATGGAGGATCTTCAGGTGATCTACCTCTGAATAGCAGATGTGTCATGTGGAAGATACATGTGGACTGTTCCTGTCCTGCCTCATTAAGGGTTTCCCAGAAGCTTTTGGCTGGCCACTGTGGGAAAGAGATCTAGGAGTAGGTTAACCCTTGGTTTGAACCCTCTAGGCTCTTCAGATGTTGTTATGTACAACCCAGTTTGGTGGGGTTTGGTGTAGTCATGCAGAGATGGGATACATGTATCACAGTTAGTATTAATCTCAGGGTACTGTCTGAGGGCACTTGAAGGAGCCACTTCGGTAAAGCTAAATAGGGGCATTTCTACATGAGGCTTTTATTCCACACCTTTACTGGGGCTTCTGCTTCTGGATTCTTTGCAGGATTAAGCTCAGCTCCTTTACACATGCTTTTTTTCTGGGGGTTTTCTTTCTCTGCCTTTCTATAACTTTTGTTATATAGCCACTAGATGGTGCTGTGGTATAGCAGAATTGCACAATTACATGGAGAGTTTAATGGCACCATTCAGGATATGCCAGACTTTCCCCATTAAGAAAAAAATTGTGATAATGGTTGCAAAGCATGGGAGAGGCCTTGGAGGATGATGACATTGTATAAGGGACCCACAAACTACCATGAGTGAACAATCATGAACACATAATAAAAGCCTCATGTAGAAAGGCTTGGGTCTGCTTTGTTCCAGGATTGGAAACTTAGGAATCTCATGTACCTTGGCTTGAGTTTTGCAATGAAAGAAAGGTAGACTAGAAGTGTACTAAATAAAGCAACATTTATACATGCTATTGGTTTAGATGACACTTTTAGAGTACACATTGCTACCCAGTCCTAAAATCATTAATCTTTCTCTCTCTCTCTCTCTCTCTCTCTCTCTCTCATTCTCCCCCACTACATTCTCTTTTTGTGCCCCCCTCTCTCTCACTCACACTCTCTCTCTCACTATACATACCATTGTATGTAAGCAGGACAAGAATTTGCACACAATATAATTGCTTCCCAAGAAAGAGTGCGGGTAGAAACTTTGAACTTTTTGTGTGTGTGCAAAATAAGAATAATAATAAAAGAGCTTTGCAAGGAGAAGCCAGATTATGTAAAGATTTAATACATCTCCAAGCAAACACAATTCAGTTTGATACATGATCCTTTTATTTTGCCGCCTTAAAATGTCTCCCTCCCACCACCATCATTCATTACCTTCCTCCTTGGGGAAATATGCAAAGACAAGCAGTTACACTCAGGCCAGCCCCACTGGAAGGGAGGTTTTTTTTTTGGGGGGGGGATTGTTTGTTTCAATTCTTTCAGTTTCTATTCTCACCAATCATTTTCCTTTTGTTCTCAGTGACCATTCAAGTAATTCTCTTGAGCTATGATGCCTAGGGAAGATTAAGAGGAACTGTGCTTAAACACACACACAACAAAAACCCTTTGCTGGTTGATTTTCTTTCAGACACTCTTTGTGAGAAAAATTGATTCCCAGCCTACAGACAATTAAACACATTGACTGAAGTTTATTTATCACGATCAAAACTAATTAATCCATATGACAATACAATTTGTTTTCATCCCAGATGGAATCCCTATACGAATGTCAGTTGACCTTGCTGGTTACTTCTTGATTAGTAGCAAGCAGTACATGGTTGATTTAAAGAAAACATGATAATCATAAATTATGGCTTCTGAGTGGGTAGAATTCTGATTACTCCTTTGTGCAACAAGGAGATGGAGAGGTAGTTAGATCGAACAATTTTATCTACATATAGAGTGGCCACTTATTCATCGACAAAAAAGAGGACATGCATCATGAAAAAAGAGGACAAAAGGGGACCACAATTTGCATTATATCTGCATATACTAATTTATATGGATAGATGCAAATTTTGAAATAATAACTGGTAATTTAAATAGAAATACAGTACATCTCACCATAGTGGGGAACACTAACCAGGTGGCCCATATACCTGCTCAGTTTGCTGTCCAGGCGCCCACAGTTGATGGGCACCTTCTAGGCCACCCTGCACTTCCTTCTTAAGGTGTTTTATCCTTCAACTGGACTTTGACCGGGCAGCCCTTCAAATAGAGGATTGTCCTCTGATAGCTCTTCAATTAGAGGACTGTTCTATGTAAAGTAGGATACCTGGCCACCCTATAATTATACAGAAATGAGTAGCTGAGCACTGCCTGTTAAAAAAAAATCTCTGAAGAGTGGGGAATTAAGGCCACACTATACATTATGATAACTAGGGATGTCAGAGAATTCTGCCACGGATCTCAGTGAGGCCGAATGCCAGTGCATTCAGCCCCCTGAAATCCATGGTGGAACGAAGCCCCCCCCCCCCCAAAGACGCGTAAAATGGAGCACTTACCTGCTGCCGTCCACGCTGACTTGCGAATGGTGGCCACGTTTGCGGCCGCCATTCGCTTCCTCATTATAGCCGTGATAGGCTATGTAAATAATTATGTAGCCTATCACGGCTAACGCAGGGATGCCATTTGCATCCCTGCGGAGGCCGTGATAGGCTACGTAAGTATTTATGTAGCCTATCACGGCAAAACCCCCACAAAAAACAGCGGACGCAAATGGCGGTGGCTACGGCAGCCGCCATTTGCGTTCCCTTTTTTTTGGCGTTTTAGCCTACGTAAATATTTACGTAGGCTAAAATGGCAAAAAAGAGGGAACGCAAATGGCGGCCGCTGTAGCAGCCGCCATTTGCATCCGCTGTTTTTTTTTGCCGTGATAGGCTATGTAAATATTTACGTAGCCTATCACGGCAAAATACAGGGAAGGAAATAGCGGCGGCTACGGCTGCTGCCATTTGCGTCCCTGCAGGCTGCCCAGTGGCTGGATGTCTGGCTGCGGGTGGCCCCGGATGGCGGCTCTGCGGAATCTCCATGGAGCAGAGCCAGCTGGAGAGAATTTTGGGGGGAGGGATGGAGCGCCTCCCCCCCACCGCGAATGTCACCCTTCGAAAAGGTAAGTGACTTTTGTACATCCCTATGATAAACACACTTTTTAAAAAACAGTTTGCTCTTGTTCCAGGCAGCCAACCACCCTCCTACAGGATGCTCCATTCTGCCGGAGGCTGGTGGCTCTGATTTTGGTGGTGCAGTATCGCCATTCTGGGTTTCAGTCAGAACCAGCCAGAAACATAAAGGAGCTATCCAGGGTGCTGACCTCTATCCCCCAAACAGGTTCAGCACATTGGATAGCTCTTAGAGTTCTGACTGGTTCTGACTGAAATCCAGTATGGATACACAGCCCCACCGAAATCAGAGCCACCAGCCTCCGCTGCAACATTCCATTTCCCCATTCTTCATCTTCCTTCCTTCCTTCCTTCCTTTACTTACTTATTTACTTACAGTGGGCTGTGCTGGGGAAGATGAGAGGGGCAAGCATGGCCATTTCACCAGCTCTGTTGAAGGCCAACCCCAGGAAGGTCCCCCTCCCTCAACTGTCACCAGCACCAGCCATTCCAGCAGGCTGCACGGGGGAGATGAGAGGGGGAAGCAGGGCCAGGCCTGACAGACTTGATCCCACCCCACTCCCCCGTTCCTTCCCTGCTATTCCTTTTTCCCTGCGTGTCATGTCTTTTTAGATTGTAAGCCTGCAGGCAGGGACTTTCTCATTTTATTGCTTATATACATAAGCCACTCCAGTGCCTTTTTGGCTGTGGAGTGGGATAAAAATAGTTTAAATAAGTAATAAATATGAGTTGCCTTTTGGCCCCAAAAGGACCCCAAAGGCTACTTAGGGCACAATCCTATGCGTGTTTGGACAGAAAAAAGTCGTACATCTGTGCATTCCCCAGGCAGCATTGCCCTATGGCTGCCTGGGGAATGCTGGAGTTGCAGGACTTTTTTCTATCTAAACATGCATAGGACTGTGCCCTTAGAGTTTTAAAAAGCATAAACTTTAAAACTTTTCCAATGGACACTCAATTTTCTGTGGTTACCAGCATTTCCAGCCCTCACTGACACAGCCCTCTGCAAACAAATAAAGAATATACTATTTTCCTTTTGAAAGGCGGAGGGTTTGATTTAGATCATAGGTCCTGGATTCCGAATTCCTGTTTTGCTGTTGTCGTATTGGTCCTAAAGGCTGAGTGAAGGGAATGAGATGAATAGAAAGAAGCTATTACCACCCCTATTTGAGCTTGCTCAACCAAAAGTTTGACATATTCTCCGAGAAAATGGTCATTGCTACCTTTCCAATGTCCAAATTATACTTCTATCAGTTAAAAAGGAAAAGGTGCATTTCTCTCAGTCTTTCCAGTCCAAATCTATATTCAGTGCTTCGTTCCTTGTAATTCCCCCAGCCTGAACTGTCTTTTCGTTTTGGCTCTACTATGAAGTGGCTCAGAGACCACCCACAGAGACTGCTGGGTTTGAGTTGCTCAGCAATTAAGCTGATAGCCAGCCTCAGCATGAGGGAACAGCAGGGAAAATAACAGAAGGAAGATCTCACAACTTCTTTAAAAAAAAAAAGAAAAAGGGGGGAAAAAGTATCTCGTAGTTACTTTCACTTCTATTAGGGTATGAATGCCCCAGAGTTGTGCCGGCACCAGGTTTTTGGAGGGCCCTTGGGCAAGATGCCCTCAATGGGCCCCCTCCCTCAGTAAGTCCACCTTCTCACTGCCATTCTCACCAGCTGCTACCGCTCCTCCTCCACTTTCTCATCATTGCTACCACTTGCTTGCTTGACAGAAAGAGAGCAAGAAGGCGGTGACATCTACAACTCCTGATTCCCGCCTCCACCTTTGTCTGGGCTGGAGTGAGAGGCAGGTGAAAAAGCAGGTTACAACGGTTTCTTGTCAGAGGGTCCCTGCTGGTATGTGGGCCCTTGGCAGGTGCCTGACCATGCCTACCCTTGACACTGGCCCTGCCCCGGTGGTAACAGCTCAAGATATTTTGCTGCAGCACGAGCAGCTGCATCCTACAATCTAAGAGATGAAATCCAGCCAGGATCTTCTGCAACGGTGGAGTAGATGGTGGGGTATAATTCCTAGACCAGTTTGGGATGATGGGACTTGCAGTCCAGCAATCCAAAGGGATGCCAGTGGGGGAAGATTGCTTTAGATGGCGCAAGACTGCTTTAGATGGCGCCCATCTGCACAGTCTAAGAGTTGGGCACCGTCGGCATCTTCTTCCAAGAGATCATGGAATGTAGTTCCCTGGATGAATGCTGATTCATTGGCACTCCTGCAAAACATGATTGTCTGGTTAGGCTGGCTTTCTGTTTGCCCCTCCTTTTCTTTCTTATCCCTCATTTCTTCCCATATTGTTCATTGCACATTTCTAGTTTAGACTTGATCCACCATCCAGAATGAGGCTGTGAAAGTACCACCTGTTCCCAGTGTTTCCTGTACACTGTTTATATCCAGGTACAGCCCTAAGAAATCAGTTTCATCTCTGACTCCTTTTGAGCTCACCCCAGTGAATGGTCAGCATGGGAGCACCTGATGCTATAGTACGGCTGAAGCCAAGGAGATGTAGACTTGTTTGATGCTAGAGTGGGAGACCAATGGAAGCCCCAGCTAAACCTCTGTAAGCTTCCCCCCCCCCCGGAGGCAGAATGGTCCAAAACAGGGGACCCAGAAGCTCCAGATGTTCTGGACTTCAACTCCCAGTTTCTGGGAGCTGAAGTCCAAAATATCTGGAGATCTACCTTTTCATAGAATCATAGAATAGTAGGGTTGGAAGGGGCCTACAAGACCATCGAGTCCAACCCCCTGCTCAATGCAGGAATCCAAGTCAGAGCATCCCTGACAGATGGCTGTCCAGCCTCATCTTGAATGCCTCCAGTGTGGGAGAGCCACTACCTCCCTAGGGAATTGGTTCCATTGTCGTATTGCTCTAACAGTCAGGAAATTTTTCCTGATGTTCACCCAGAATCTGGCTTCGTGTAACTTGAGCCCATTATTCCGTGTCCTGCATTCTGGGATGATCGAGAAGAGATGCTGGCCTTCCTCACTGTGACAACCTTTCAAGTAACTGAAGAGTGCTATCCTATCTCCCCTTAGTCTTCTCTTCTCAAGGCTAAACATGCCCAGTTCTTTCAGTCTCTCCTCATAGGGCTTTGTTTCCAGTCCCCTGATCATCTTTATTGCCCTCCTCTGAACCCTCTCCAGTTTTTCTGCATCCTTCTTAAAGTGTGGTGCCCAGAAGTGGACACAGTACTCCAGAAGATGCCTAACTAGTGGTGAATAGAGGGGAACTAGCACTTCCCGGGATTTGGAAGCTATGCTTCTATTAATGCAGCCCAAAACAGCATTTGCCTTTTTTGCAGCCACATCACATTGTTGGCTCATATTCAGTTTGTGATCTACAACAATTCCAAGATCCTTCTCGCTTGTAGTGTTGTTGAGCCACGTATCCCTCATCTTGTAACTGTGCATTTGGTTTCTTTTTCCTAGGTGCAGAACTTGGTATTTATCCCTATTAAATGTCATTCTGTTGTTTTCTGCCCAGTGCTCCAGGCTATCAAAATCACTTTGAATTTTCTGTCTTCCAAAGTATTAGGTATCCCTCCCAATTTTGTGTCATCTGCAAATTTGATCAGCATTCCCTGCACCTCCTCCTCCAAGTCATTAATAAAAATGTTGAAGAGCACGGGGCCCAGGACTGAGCCCTGCGGTACCCCACTTGTTACCTCTCCCCAGTTTGAAAAGATCCCACTGATAAGCACTCTTTGAGTCTGATTCTGTAGCCACCTGCGGATCCACCTGATTGTTGTTTCATTTAGCCCACTTTAAGGTAGTTTGCTAATCAAGATATCATGGGGCACTTTGTCGAAAGCTTTGCTGAAGTTGAGGTATATTATGAGTCGAGGTATATTATGTCCACAGCATTCCCACAGTCCACAAGGGAGGTTACCTGATCAAAAAATGGGAACAGATTAGTTTGGCAGGATTTATTCTTGACAAATCCATGTTGGCTTCAAGTAATCACTGCATTGTTTTCAAGGTGCTAACAGACTGATCGCTTTTCATTTATTTTATTTATTAATTAAATTTCTTAATTGCCCATCTGCCTGGTCAGCCAGCCACTCTGGGCGATGTACAAGAATACAAACAGTTTAAAAACAATAAAATTAAATATTAAAACATCATTTTATAAAATTTTCCTAGCCCACCCCAAATGCCTGCCTGAACAACCAAATTTTCAACGTGTGGCAGAAGCTCATTAAAGAGGGGGCATGGTGGAGTTCCCTAGGGAGGGAGTTCCACAGAGTGGGGGCCACTCTCCCTCGTCCTCAACAGCCTAGCTGTCCTGGTTGATGGGACAGAGAGAAGGCCATCCAAGGCTGATCTTGTTGAGCGGCCTGTCTGGTATTGCTGGAGGTGCTCCTTAAGATAGGCTGGGCTGGAACCATATAGGGTTTTAAGGTCAAAACCAACACCCTGAATTTGGCCCAGAAAACAACTGGTAACCAGTGCGACTCCTTCAGCCCTGGAGTGATGTGATAATGCCGGCAGCTGCCTTTAATCAGGCAAGCTGCTGCGTTCTGCACCAGCTGCAGCTTCCGAACCATCTTCGAGGGTAACCCCACATAGAGTGCATTACAGTAGTCTAGATGAGAGGAGACCAGGGCATGTACTACCGATGGGAGCAGATGGTCAGGAAGCTAGGGGTGCAGCTGCCGTATCACATGGAGTTGGAACAGCACTGTCTGGCTCACAGCTGACACCTGAGCCTCCATGGACAGCTGGGAGTCTAAAGTGACCCCCAGGCTGTGGACCTGGTCTTTCAAGGGTAGCCATACCCCATTCAACACCAGGTCAACATCCCCCAGCCTCCTCTTGTCTCCCACCAAAAGTACCTCGGTCTTGTCAGGCTTCAGCTTCAGCTTATTCCTCCCCATCCAGCCACTCACCGTCTCCAGACATATGGACAAGGATTCTATGGCCAACATTGGTGAAGATTTAAATGAGAGGTAGAGCTGTGTGTCATCCGCATATTGATGACACCGCACCCCAAACCTCCTGGTGATAGACCCCAGCAGCTTCGCATAGATGTTAAATAGCATTGGGGAGAGGATGGAACCCTGTGGCACCCCACAAGTGAGCAGCCACGGGTCCGAGACCTCCTTTCCCAGTACTACCCACTGGTAGCTGCTGCAGAGGAAGGAACGGAACCACCGTAATACGATGTCTCCAATGCCCAACCCCTCCAGGCGGTCCAGGAGGATACCGTGGTCAACAGTATCAAAAGTCGCTGAGAGGTCGAGAAGAACAAGGAAGGAGCATTTGCCCTTCCAAAGCCCTCCTCATATAATTCACCAAGGTGACCAAGGCTGTTTCTGTCCCATGCGCAGGCCTGTAGCCCAATTGAAATGGATCTAGATAATCGGCTTCTTCCAAGTGTGCCTTCAACTGCATTGCCACCACCTGCTCAATCACCTTGCCCCAAAATGGCAGATTTGAAATTGGGCAAAAGTTGTTCAGAACTTGGGGATCCAAGGAGGGCTTTTTAAAAAGCGGTCTTATCACTGCCTCCTTGCGAGCTGATGGCATCACTCTCTCCTCAAGGGAGGCGTTCACTACCACCCTGATCCCCTCACCCAGCCTCTCTCTCTAGCTCTTAATGAGCCAAGATGGGCAAGGATCAAGTTAGCAGGTGGTTGGCCTTACAGATGAAAGCACCTTGTCCACTTCATCAGAAGGAAGAAGCTGGAACCGATCCCACAAAACCAGTTTGCCACAGACCACGTCTTGCTCGCTAACTGAATCCACAGTGCACAGAATAACACTCCTAATACAATCAATTTTATCCACAAAGTGCCTTGCCAAGGCCTCACAGGAGGCCTTAGAATGCTCCAGAGAATGCTTTATGATCTGCTTCAGAATTTTCCCAGGGACTGATGTCAGACTGACTGG
Organism: Heloderma suspectum; assembly: GCF_057233095.1. Taxonomy (NCBI): domain Eukaryota; kingdom Metazoa; phylum Chordata; class Lepidosauria; order Squamata; family Helodermatidae; genus Heloderma; species Heloderma suspectum. The sequence continues at coordinate 195,821,096 of NC_139462.1, forward strand.
TCTGTAGTTCCCAGGTTCCTCCTTTTTACCCTTTTTGAAGATAGGGACAACATTAGCCCTCCTCCAGTCATCTGGCACTTCACCTGTCCGCCACGATTTCTTAAAGATAATAGACAGTGGTTCTGAGAGGTCTTCTGCCAGTTCCTTTATTACTCTAGGATGCGGTTCATCTGGCCCTGGAGACCTGAACTCCTTCCTAGTAAATAGGTGTTCCTTGACCAAATGCCTATCGATCTCAAGCTGCAATCCTGCTCCTTCAGCCTGTACTTCGCCTTTGCCAGGAGGGTCATAGACCCTCTTTTGGGAGAAGACTGAGCCAAAGTAGGAATTGAGCACCTCTGCCTTTTCTTTGTCATCTGTTATCGTTTTGCCATCCTTATTTAATAGCTGAACCACCATTTCTTTCTTCTGTCTTTTACCATGCATGTAGCTGAAGAAAGCCTTTTTGTTGCGTTTAGTATCCCTCGCTAACCTCAGCTCATTCTCAGCTTTAGCCTTCCTGACGCCATCCCTGCAATTCTGTGCTACCTGCCTTTGTAGCTTGGCCTTCTCTCCACTTCCTATATGTGTCCTTTTTTGTTTTCAGGTCATCTCTAAGCTTGTTGTGAAGCCACATTGGCTTCTTCTGTTGTCATCCGCCTTTTTTTCTTGTTGGAATTGTTTGCAATTGTGCCTTGAGAATTTCCTTTTTTAAAAACTCCCACCCATCCTGGACTCCTTTTCACATTTGAGTCGTGTGCCATGGGAACTTACTGATGATTGTTCTGAGTTTATTAAAATTGGCTTTCCTAAAATCCAGGGTATGCGTTTGGCTACACTCGGCTTTTGCTTCCTTTAGAACCAAGAACTCAAGTATAACATGGTCACTTTCCCCCAGAGTTCCTGTAACTGCTACTTTATCCACTAAGTCATCTCTGTTGGTTGGGATCAAGTCAAGGATAGCTGATCCTCTAGTTCCTTCCTCTACCCTCTGTAGGAGGAAGTTATCTGCCACACAAGTCAGGAATTTCTTGGAGGGGCCATGCTTTGCAGAATTCTTCGTGTTCACTTATTCCTTGGAGGGTCGACAGTCGCCGCTCCAGTCCTCTCACTTTTTCTTCCAGCTGCGTGATCAACTTGTGCTTGTTGCACATGTAGGCCATGTTGTTCTCAGGCAAGAAAACAAACATTGCACACACCTTGCAGGTCACCACCACTGGAGATTCTCATCCTTCTATAGTCTTTTTTCCCTTTTCATGTCTAGCTTTCTGATAGTTCTAGAGTAGCCTGTGCTTGGTCCTCTACTCACTGGAGGTTAAAAACAGAGTCCTACTCTTTACCTTTGCCTCCTTTGCCTCCTTTGCCTCCTCTTCCACTACAACTCCCGTGGCCAACTCCTGTTTGCTGTCCCTGTTTGCTCACTCTGATTACTCGCTCACTGGGAGCTTGCTTGCTTCTATAATCCCTAGACCAGCTGGAGCAGCTTCCTCTGATCTGCTCAGCTAGGAGGTGGGAAACAGACTGAAAGTTCCTGCCCACACAGCTGCTGGGAGTACTCAGGCCACACCCCTGGTGTAAACTTTAAATAAATAAATAAATAAATAAATAAATAAATAAATAAATAATTTACACTAATAGTGATCTCAGTTGCCTGAGCACCCGTTCTTATGTAGCTAAAATAGCACCATCCATGCACTAGAAGGAGGTATAAGCAGGCTTCAGGGTTTGCAGAAGTACACAAAGTTTTTAGAAAAACACCCTAAGGGGACAGGAACCCCAAAAGACTGCAATGAAGACTGAGTGTGCTCAGCAGTCATGGGATGCTGACACAGGGTTAAAGTAGATGTTTGCTTAGCAGGCAGCTGCGTATGTGGTTTTACTTTAAGTAATTACCAGCACGGGTGTGTTTGTGTATGTGATCCTCACTGGGAAAGTGGCAGATGGGGGGCGGGGGGGGGCATCTCTTCCCTCTCTAGCACACACCTGCATGGCTGGGAAAAAGAAGTTCCCATTGGCACTGGAGGTCTTCCTGGTAGGGACACTATAAATTTGGTCCTCTTTAACTTCAGAACCTACACCAAACTGGTTCAAAACTCCCCAGTGGGTAACCAAGCTAAGTCCGAACAGGCAAACATCACAGACAACTGAAATCCATGTAATGCTTTATTTTAGAAAATTATAAAATCAAAGAAAGAGACATGGTGGTAATATGAGTATTAGAAAAGACTGTGAGCAAGTGAGCATCAGCTGCTATTTGTGCCGTACCCAAAACCCTGTCTGCCAGTTGGTTGGCTGCATATCCTGCAAGTCCAGTCAATGGGCTTGGGTCACTTAACATTACATCTACAGGTTGCTTTCTAAGTAAAGAACATTTAACTCCTGAATCCAATAAACTTGGAAGCAGCTTATTTTTCTCTGATCCCCCCTGTTTAGCATAGACATGAGGTCTGCCAGTATTGTGTAGCGGAACCACTGCAGTCCAGTTTTGTTCACAGGGATTGGACTTCCCTGTTCCTCATCTTCCTCATCTGTACTGGGAATTGCAGCCAGTAGCTGAACCTCAGCTCACAAGTCAAAATAGGAGAGAGAAGTTGGTCCCTGTCTGCTTGTTGCTGCAGAATTTGGAGGTGCTGGAGAATTCCTGGCTCTCTTTGGATGCTTCTGGATATCTAAAGTAGGGATGGCACAGATGTCCAACTGGGTCTGGGAGTCCATTGCCCCCCCCGCACCCCCGGACCACATCTGCTGAGCCTCTGGCCTCCCTCGCCCTCATTTCCCTGCACTCACCCGGACCCATCCGCTAGTGCCCGCCATTTTGCTAAGCTTATTTTTACTAGGGATGTTGAAGAATTCTGCCACGGAGCTCAGTGAAGCTGAATGCCAGTGCATTTGGCCCCCTGAAATCCGTGGCGGAACAAAGCCCCCCGCCCCACCCCCCCAAAAGGCGCGTGAAACAGAGCACTTACCTGGTGCTGTTCGCACTGCTTTGCGAATGGTGGCCGCATCTGTGGCCGCCGTTCGCTTCTTCATTATTGCCGTGATAGGCTAAGTAAATATTTACATAGCCTATCATGGCAAAAAAGGGAACGCAAATGGAGGCCGCCGTAGCCGCCGCCATTTGCGTTCCCTTTTTTTGCCATGATAGGCTACATAAATATATATGTAGCCTATCACGGCAAAAGACAGGGACACAAATGGAGGTGGCTACGGCGGCTGCCATTTGCGTCCCTGCGCAGCCCAGCAGCCGGATGTCTGGCTGCAGGCGGCCCTGGCCGGTGGCTCCGGGGAGTTGCTGCCGAGCGGAGCTGGAGAATTTCAGGGGGAGGAACAGAGCACCTCCCCTCCCCACGGATGTCCCTGGATGAAACCAGGTAAGTGTTTCGTACATCCCTATTTTTTACGGACAAAAGGGGGTGTTAAAATGTGCAAATTTAAATATGTGCAAATTCAGGCTGGGAAAGCTTCATCTATGCAATATTAGAGGCACAAATGGCCCATTTATGCCTCTAATATTGCATATATCAAGCTTTCCCAGCCCAAATTTGCACATATTTAAATATGCACATTTTAAATGCCCTCCTTTTTTCCATAAAAATAAGCTCAGCAAAATGGCGGGTGCTCGTGGACAGGATCCAGGGTGAGTGTGGGTGGCTCGGCGAACTCATGGGGGCTCAAGCGTGAGTCTGGGGGGGCTTGAGTGGGGGCAGCACTTTAGTGGGTGCCCGCTAATACCAGATGGGGGTGGGTTCGTCCATCCCTAATCTAAAGGTTCTGTTACTGTCTCACATCAAGCTTGACAACTTGTCAACTAAGTGTTGTAATGGAGCCTTATCTGGTGGTCTCATGTCCACACCTGCCTTTACCAAATGTTGTCAGATATGACTTCTCCTACTCAGATCCTGTCCTTCCCTTTTCACAGGAGCACCTTTGGCTCCATTGCACCTATTCTGATTTCTCCTGGCTCTCTGATCATTTGGAAGACTACCTTCATAACTTGCCCAGTTTGAATAAGTTACTACAGCAACTTTCTTATCTTTTCTCTCTCACTCGCTATCATCCTGCTCTTTTGGCTCCTTCCGCCGACTGTGCAAAAGCAACTGTCATTGGGTCTTCTGTTTCCATTAGATACCTTATTCCATACTTCAGTCCTTCAAACCACAGTTCCTTATACCTAGCAGGTATCAAATCAGGCTTCCCATCTTCTCCTAAACTGCACATGTTCTGAAACTAACCTGAAATCTTAACACATACTCTGCAACTGTCTCCTTCTCTTGCTGAATACATGTCAGAAAACATCTTCCCATCTGAGCCACAGTCATGAATTGATTTCCAACATAGCTCAGTATAGACTGCATTCTAAATCATTGCCTGTTTTCCCAATCTCTTCTCCTGCCTTCTAATTTTGCCTGCATCACTTTTCATATACCTGGGGCACAAACTGAAATCATATCCACAACATCGTGCCCATCCAGCTAAGTCTGGGGCCAAGCCATAGTAGCCCATCTAAATACATTTTCAGCACCTAAGAGCACAATCCTATGGCCGCTAGTCAGTGGCTAGATGGCCATAGGATAGGTCCCTGAGAATCAACCTTCATCCCCTCCTGCACTGCCTCGCAGGCAGCGTGGAACAGCCCCATACTCTGTGCTCGGAAGAGGAGTGCAGAGCAGCAAAAATGGGGCATTCCTGGGGGAACTTGGAAATGCCAGTACAACACATCCAACGGGTTGTCCAGTTGCCGCTTCCCCTGCTCTGACTTCCTGTGGCTAGACAGCTGAAATTGGCTGTCTAGCTGCAAATGCAGGGCAGGTGAAGTGTGGCGGGGACGATTCCCTCCGTGCTTCTCCTGCCCTGCATTGGATAGGCGGTTGCCTCTGAGTTCGGAGGCGTCTGCCTATCCCGGTATGATTGTTCCCTCCAGAACTTAGTGCCTTTGCCAAAGCCTCTTTCTCCGGTTCTGTCTCAGTAACTTTCCTCTGGGTGGGGACTGCAGGAACTTGCATTGAGTGACAGTTTCTTCTTCAACTGTTTTCTCTACCCCAGTCTCTCCCTCTTCCATTATCTCTGAAGGAGGTAGAGTTCTCCTACCCCACTCATTGTACTTGTAATATATTAAAGTAAAAATAGAGGTGTAGCTGCATACTATGCATTAAGTGTAATGTGCACTTTAGCCCTGACTAGGACTAAAGTCAGGATGGGGGAGGAATGGAAAACTTGGTGGAAGGGGGAATGGAATGGAGTATCCTGAGCAAGACCACCATTCCACACTGCAACATTTTGTTGCTGATCCTGTTTGTATTATTAAACAAAAACAAAAAAGGGAATACTTGCCTTGATAGTTCTGTAGTATGAAAGAATGGATTTATTCATAGGATAGATATGAAACACCATTATCCAGAGGGACTCCTTATATAAATGTGTACAGGCAATACAGGAAGTTTCTGCAAGCATGAAGGCTCCCATATTGACTTCAGCATCAGAAATAGCTGTGCATGTGCATCTCCACTCAACCTGCAGGGGAAACCCACTCATACGTTGCAGGAAACCATCATGTCTTGTTGTTTGTAACTTGCAGTGGCCACCCTTTAGACATAATTTTAAACAAGGTGTTAGTTTGTACATGTTTTCCAATCTGCAATACTATGTAATGTGATGAGCTCGAAGGGAAGTAATTAGTAGCAATTGCTTCTAACACTTTTTCCCAAGCCCTCTCAGATGGAAGTGAAATAAACACTGGCGAGAAAATCAGGTTATAGTTGTTGGAAATTAGGAGAATTCAACAAAGGTGCTTAATTTGGTGAGGAACAGAATCAGCAGTGCTAATGTGTTGTTAAAGTTAACCAATAAGTTTTAAATATGAATATTAACTTGCTTTAGGTCAGCCTTCCCCAACCTGGTGTCCTCCGGATGTGTTAGACTACAATTCCCATACTTCCCAGCCAGGTTGGGGAAGGCTGCTTTGCACTAGGGTTGTAGTGTTTGCAACAGAAGGAAAGGAACATTGGCACTGGATCAGGTACTCCCTCCAGGCGATGTGAGATTCCAACGCCTTATGCCTTCAGAGGCAATGTTTCAACTGCTGCAATGGCCTTTCAATGAAGATTGCAGAGATCAAGTTTGCAACCCACAATAACTTGCATATCTTCCATGATGAACCCTTTTATTTTTATGGACACCAACAGCACCATCTAGACAGTAGTGTAGTGGCAAATTCAAAAGTGCAGGGTCCCTTTGTGACAGTCACAGCCACGCCCCCTCACAGCCACGCCCCCTTCTAAGATTACACAACCTTGTTAGATATACACCCTTCAACTGGGAACCAAAAACAGTGCAGTTGAGAGTAAGGCAGTGGTATTTCAATTGGATGTTTGAGAAAAAATGCAGGGGTGTTAAAATCTTTTTCACTCACACTCACTCAAACACAAACATTTTAGGTTTTCAAAATATGATACTCTATGGAAGCTTCACTCTCACTTGGCGGCTGGGAAGGGGAGGAGACTGCTGGAAGAGCCTGGCCCACAGCAGTAGGCTGGGAGTGGGAGGGACCTGGCTGAGACCTGGCTCTTAAAAAAGTCCCGGGTCTTTGCCCCTGTGGGACCCTCCACCACTACACCCCTGCATCTAGAACATCTGGGACTCTGTTTGGACCCCTACTGACAACTGCCCATGTGAGACCAATATCCTAGGTTTTATTTCCAATTCACTCTCCCAGTGAACTGGCTAGCTGTTTTGTAATGGAAGTTCAAATCCTTTAGAAAGATGGAACCATCCTTCAAGTGCATTTCTGATTGGCCACATTGTCTACTTCCATCAGAGATGGGGCTTCTTTTGCTTTTGCACCAAACTACACTCCATCTCATGTAAAGGCCTTGTTTTCATCTGCTCAAATTCCCATAAATATGTGGAGCATCATCCCAGTCCTTTGTCTCCTTTGGAACCACATGAATTATGTGACCAGAGATGCTCTGCAAGAGACTAACACTCTCTTGGACCATCTTTTCTGCAAGGAACTCTGCAGATGCTCTAAAAGCCAAAGCACTACAGAAGAAAGTAAAATGTAACTAGCTGAGTTAGACTGAATTTATTACATTTATTTCAAAGTCTCCCTGTGTGATGTATTGCTTTCCTTCTTTATTCCTTTATTCCCCTTTTCTCAAATAAACTTAGGTATAATTGGGAACTAGGAAAGTAAGTCAAAGCTCCTTTCTTTTTTATTTTTTCTAGAGATTGGCTGCATGGAGCGGCTCTTGTCAATGGAGCACAGAACCTCCCCCCCCCCCAGCCCACAATATCTGGACAGCCTAGTATTTGTCAGGCTAGGTTGCAGTGTATCGTAATTTCTTATTGTGGGGAACCTTTACACCGGGGTGGGGAACCTCTTTCAGTGTGAGGGCCAGATTCAATTTTAGAGAAGCTCTCCAGGGCTGAAGGCAATGGGGGCAGGACCAAAGGCAAAAGGGGTGGGGTCGAAAATACAAGAAACAAAGCAAAAATACCAGCATATTGTAGCTTAAATTTTACTGCTAGTAAGTAAACTTTAAAATAGGCATTTAAACCTTTAAGAATGGAGAAAAAACTGCACCAAAGCTGGGAAACCAATCATTTGGTGGTCGGGGGAAGGGGTCAGGGTCATCTGGAAAACCCTGGAAAGCCAGATTGGGACCCCAGTTGGGCTGGATTTGTTCCAGGGGCCTGACTGTCACATTCCTTCATCCTCTCCCTCCATAGATCCACACATCTACAAATATAAACAGAGGAGATGAAGTGGAAGTTAGAGAAGTTGCTAGCAGTCTGGGCATGAACCTCTTGGCCAGACTAGCTTTGCAGGGATGCCCCCTCCCTCAGGGTGGCTCCCTCCTTTATTGGCTTCCACGAGTGGCCAACCTGGTGGAGTGTCTGCCTGCCTCTAACTTTTCCTGCTTCGCTCTGTGACGGACCCTAGCATCCCTCAAATCATGCCCCTTGCTCCCCTCCTCCTCCTTCTCTGAAACCTGGGTTCTCATGGTGGAGGAAAGGGGGGGGTATTCAGGCTGAGCCATCTATGTGTCAAGGTCTTGGAAAGAAAGTCTTGCTGTATCTGGGCTCACTAGGGAGGGTGCCTCCCCCTGTTCTGGCTGTTCCCATTCTGAATCTGAGCAGCCAGACATCTCCACACGCCCAGATTCACTCGTGACATCGACATTCCCCACCCCTGATTTACACAAAAGGGAAGTCCACCAGTAGGGAATAACTCCCCCCTCCCTGATCTGTCACACTTCTAAACAGTGCCACTGTTACAGCAGAAGTTATAAACCAATTTTGTGTCAGTTGCTCTGGTTTGCTCACTGCAATGTTCTATTCTTTAATTTAATTTTATTTCTTTCTCAACCCAAATTATATAATCCTTCCTGCATTTTAAAAATATGCTCTATTTTGCACTTTGTATAATATCCCCAGCCTGATGGGAGAGGCTGTACATTAGAATAAATTTTCCATAAAGGAAATATATTATTTCCCCCCTCCCCATTTAAATCCCATGCTTATTCCTAGAGATCAGAGTGGCATTTAGTCTTTCAACAACACCAAGAGCTAAAATTGGAAAACCAATCACATGTGCAGTTATGGCACAATGCTGCAGAAAGAGGAATATAATAAAACACTGATAGGAATTTTCTTACCTTTTCTTACCTTACCTTCTCTTACGTTTGTCTTCTTGGCTGGCCTTCAGTGCCAACCTTGCAGCTGTCAGACTGGAGTAACTGCTTTGAGAGTTTTAATTAGAGGTGAGGGAATCCCAGTTTTGAGAGAAATGCCCTACCCCGCATCTGGCTTGCCTGGCTGTGGGGGGGGGGTATTGCGGGTGGTGGTGGGGTGAGGAGACATGGGAGGCCACCGTTGGTGGACTCTGGTGGTACCGCCAGGAGTAGGAGGGGCCCAAGAGGCACTTTTAGCTCTCCGGGCCGCTCCTCAACACCTCTTTGAAGCACAGCTGCACAGGAAGTGGCATGTGCTCCTGCAGCTGAGAGAGGTGGCGCCAGCCTGTTTGTCGGCTTCTGGGAGCGGCTTTGGCTTTGGTGCCTGGGAGAGGCTCCGGTGCCTGATGGGGAGGCGTCGTCAGCTAGGGATGTACAAAAGTGACTTACCTTCCGCGGATTATGTTGATGGTGGGGAGGGAGGCGTTCCGTCCCTCCCCCCGGAATCCTCGACAGGGGGGAAGGCTATCCGGTCCTCCCCCCCGGAATCCTCGATGGCTGGCTGTGCTCCGCGGCAGCTTCGCGGAGCAGCCGGCCAGGTCCAGGCCAGGGCTGTCCGCAGCCGGATTTCCGGCTGCGGAGGGCTCTGGGTAAAAAAAAAAAAAGCGTATGCAAATGGCGGCAGCTACGGCCGCCGCCATTTGCATTGCTTATTTTTCACCATCTTAGTCTACGTCAATATTTACGTAGACTAAGATGAAGAAAAGAAAGGGAAACGCAAATAGTGTAGTGGGCGCTATTTGCGTTCCCCTTTCTTTTCTTCGCCTTAGTCTACGTAAATATTGACATAGACTAAGACGGCGAAAAATAAGGAAGGGAAATGGCGGTGGCCATAGCCGCCGCCATTTGCGTATGCGTTTGTTTTTTTAAAAAACCCAGACGTGATATGCTACATAAGTCTTTACGTAGCCTATCACGTCTATGGGGGAAAAAAAAGAAAAAGACACAGACTGCAAATGGTGGTGGCGGTGGCGGCAGCTGGTTGGAAGACCAGCTGCCGCCGCCGCCGAAGCCGCCGCTGGAGCCACCGCCGGAGCTGCCACCGTCCGGAACATCCGCCCCAGGTAAGTCTTGTCCCAGGGGGGATCTGCGAGGGGCAGGGGGGTGGCAGGCCGTTCCGCGATGGATTTTGGGGGGCTGAATGCACTGGCATTTGGCCTCACCGAGATCCGTCGCGGAATCCTCTGACATCCTTAGCGTCAGCCTGTTCGTTGGCCTCTGAGTGGCAGAGGCTTTTTGCCCCCGAGCGACTCCCTGTTTTGCAACTGCTTTTGGATCTTGGCATGACTGCGGCGGGAGCAGCGCGTCCTGGCATTGCGCCTGTGCAGGGGCACAGTCGGGTGTTTGTTGGTGATCCGGCTGCCTGTCCTCCTGCGGGGGTGCACCAGTGTGTGGGATAGGGGCCACGGCTGCTGCTGTGGCTGTTTTGGCTCCTCCTGCATTCTGGATTACCTCCCTTTGGTCTCTGGAGGAGTAGGGGAGAGTCCTGGTGGAAGCTTAGTTTCTGGGACTTGGTGGCCTGAGGTTGGGCAATTGGGCCCTGTGGCTTTTTCCTTGCCTGGGTTGGGTGGAGACCGGTAGCCCAACAGGGTGGGGGGTGCTTAATGTGGCACACCGCTGGGTTGTTCCTCTCCTCATTTGGAGGTCTGGGTCATGGCATTATCAATGGCTCCATAGCCCAGTGGGGAAGGGTGCCTGGCTGCTGGGCCAAAGCCTGTGAGTTCAAAACCCCTCTTTAGCTTTCATGGGCGGGATCAAGAGCCGATGCCTGAGTTGAGCCTCCGCCCCAGTGTATTCTGCTATTTTGTGGTGTGGGTGATTTGCTTTGATGGGCCAGGCCACATGTTTTCCTTAACAAGGTGCCCCCCAAGAAAGGGCAAGAAGGCAAGAAGGGGAAGGGCAGAGCGCCTTGCACACCAGCCAAATGGCCTTGGAGGAAGCATGATCTTCCACTGAGGATGAGGCCGACGTGGATTTATCCTTAATTTTGGCTAGATTGGAGGTGGTAGAGAAAGACAAAGGGATTGTGCCTGCCCCTTTGCCTGTTTCTAATGTGGCGGGGTGCTCCCATCCCAAACAAACTTGGAGAAAGACCCAGTGTAGCTTATTGCTTTCTGTTTCAGCTCACTTGGATGTGATTGAAGCTTTGTTCAGTACAGCTCCGCCACAGGTTATGGGTCCAGTTCCTTCTGCAGTTGTTGAGGGATCAAGCCATCATATGTCATCAGATCAAGTGTCTGGGTCTGCGACATCAGCGCCAGCTCCTGGGCTCTCTACGTTAGCAATTCTGGCTGGGCTGGGGACCCGTGGGGCCTTGGGGATGGTATCCATGGATGTCTGGTTTGGGCTGGCCAATTTTCCAGCCTGGGTGTGACCAGTCAGCAGTAACACTGGCCAGGCCTAGGTTGCTGCCTATAGTATCTACTCTGGCCTCACCCCCACTGGCAACGATACCTGAAGTGTCTGTAGGGGCTGCAGTGGTGCCCCCCACCTTGCTGGGCATTCCTGTTACTGTCAGTACACAAGGGGTATCCATAGGGGTATATGAACCCCACTCACCCGAGTCTGCTGGGGGTCCGTGGGGTGGGGAGGTGATCCATTCCTCCCCCTGGAATCCTCCCCAGCCGGCTCCGCTCCATGGCGAGTCCACGGAGCCGCCAGCCGGGTCCGTCCACTGCCGGACTTCCGTCTGCTGCCGGTCTGCTGTGGGGGCCTGGCAAGTCAAGACAGGTGGGAAAAGAAATATCAAGGCTAGAGGTGGTGGTGGGGGAATGGAAAAAGTTGCTTCCTGGTCCACCCATTCATCCACACAGACCTTTACCCTTTTCACATACTTTCTCTCTTTTCCTTCACTCCCAGTCTTTAGCCTCACTATTTCTCTTCTCCCACACCTCTTTACCTCGCTGTTTCTCTCCCCCACCCCACCCCAGCCTCTAGCTTCGATCTTTCTCTCCCCTCTCCCCCTTTGCCTTGCTTTCTGTTTCTGCCCACTGAAAAGCTGATTTGTGGCAGGTTCAAGAACAGGAAGGAGAACCTGGTGTCCCAATGTTTTTCAATTTTTTATTTCAATTTTTTTTAGAAGGGGTCAGGGAGTGGAGAGCTTCCCAAACACCGCTGGAGGTCCCAGTGGACACCATGGCACTCATGGGTGCCGTGTTGTGGATCCCTGCCTTAATACAAGGGAAAACCAGTCCTTTTTGACTGCCGTGCCGTCATATTCTGCAGCAATTTGGTGGCAGCAGTTGGGGGGTGGCAACATGGTGGTGCAAAAAGGCTAGAGAGGCCGCATGCAGTTTGCGGGCTGCCTGTTGCCCACTCATGGTCTATTTGTTGGTCTTCAAGGTGCCACAAGACTCTTCATTGTTTTTCTTATAAAATCTGTTAATTTAAGGTTTAGCTCCAGGTCCAGATTCTGAGAAAGAAAAGAGTTAAAATGGACTCAAAGACCATCACTCTGCAGCAGGGGTGGGGAAAAGTTAGACGCTACACAGCAGTAGTGGAATTCAAGAAAATAGCGCAGTAGTCTGGAAATAGGGGAGGTTTAAGGAGGGGCAAGAAGTGCAACTCTCCCCCTGTAGATGAGTTTGTAAAAATGTATTGGGTTCAGGGAGGAATCTGCAGTCTAGTAAATTGACATTTGAGGGGTGCCACAAACAATAATACATTACATTACATCTTGCACTATAGTGTACGGGTGTCCAAAAGCTATTACAATCCAGCCACTAGACTTAAAATTGTATGAAGGTAATAGCATGGTCTCCATGTGAGTCATAGCCAGAAAATGCTTATTTTATTTTTGCTTTGCTATCTGTTTGGGTTTTGTCATAGAGGTCCCTACGCCAATAAAACCCAAGAAGGTGTCGAAATTAAATTTTCTCCTTCTGGTTTAGCTGCTACTCCTGTCAATAACAACTCAGATTTGATCAAATGGAAGATTGAAACTGTTCTAAAAACTTTTTGTTTCTCACAGTAGGACTTGCAAAACAAAAAAATAAAAAATGCAGTTGCTACAAAAAAAAGGGGAAGCATTTTTTTCTTCTCAGAGTCTATAACATTTACAGCTCTGAGGATAGATTCAGTCCCAAATTCACAATAACAGTAGATTTATATGACCTAACTGGCTGCAGATACATGATTGGATCCAGGCCAAGTTAGTCACATTTTTGATCCCATCAAAATCAACGTAAAATTAGTTATGAATAACTTAAGTCCCATTGAATTCAATGGAAACTAAGTGCAACTATCAAGTCTGGCTCCAGCCCTATGATCTGAACATGACAGTAGAGGCTCTACAAAGATATTAACACATGAACTGAAAAAGTCATTTTTGTGCTAGGGGGAAAAAAGAAAGGGTTGATTTGATTGCATGTATCTTTTCTAAGTCTTACATTAGCAGCATACAACATATACGGTTTGTTACCACTGATTGCTCTGCAGACACAACGCCATTCTGCTATCAGAGCCAGACATAGGGCTTTTCTACATGCAGCATTTATCATGCACTCATCATTTCCTACTCACTGTTGTTTATGGGTTCTTTGGACAACATTGTGACCCTCCAGTTTCACTTCTGTGTCTAACGAACACTTTCTGTGAGTTTTTTTAGAGCAGGGAAAATGTAGCATTTAATTGTGAAAGTGAAATAAACTGCTTTTTTCACTTGTGTATTTGTGCTATTCTGCTACACCACAGTGCCACCTAGAGGTCATGTAGTGGAAAAGCAGAAAGGAAAGGCAGTGTAGTGCTTGGATCTCAATTCTGTGCTGAAACTAAAAGTAGATACAGCAGATTAACAGCCTCGTGTAGAAACACCTATATTGGTAGAATGTTAGGCTCAGGTTGTCACTTGCTCTGACATTTATTTATTGGTGTTTTAATGTCATGTAGAATGCACTGATCCCCACCCCCACCTTCTGAGAGCACTAAACTGAGTCAGAATGACAGTTGCCCTATATTATATTGGGTTGGATCCAGATTTAAGTGTCAGCAGCTGCACTGGCAGAAGGGGATTTCCTCACCCCCTCCTTCTGATAGCTGCCCCTCCAACCCCCTGAAAATGCTACACAGAAAGTCAGGAGACCCTGCTGAATGGGATAAGCTGTGGTGTGGGGAGAGGGGGAGATCCCCTGAAATTGGATGAAGGGACCTTCAAGAAGCAGACCCCTCTGTCTCATGGAAAGTCCCTTCCTCTTGCAGAAGGCAGATTCTGGATCCAACCCAGTATCAACTTCTACTCTATTCTTAGCTTGAGGCGTAGATAGGGATGGGTGAACTCACCCTAGTCTTTGTCTCATGCCACCCACCAGACCTCCACTGGCCGGCTGCCCACTCTTGCTTGCCCTGTGTTCCACGGGTGCCTGGTGAGTGGTGCGCAGCCTCCTGATCCCTTGCCAAGCTGCCATTTTGCATAAAAATGGCAGGTCAGCCTTTTTCGTAAAGGCCTATTTCTGCAAATGGCTGCTGTAAAGCAGCCATTTATGCAAAATTACAGATGTAAATGCCTGTAATTTTGCATAAATGGCCACTTTATGGCTGCTATTTGCACACATGGGCATTTATGAAAAAGGCTGAATTTGGGGGTTCATCCAAACTCACAGACATGCTGCTTTGCAGCACCTATAAGCTTTCCCCCACAACTCAGTGTAAAAGCTGTTCTGTGACATTTTTTATTTCAGACACAAGCATTTTGGGTTCCAACCGATTGGGACACTATGATCAACATCTGAGGTCTTCCTCTGAGTGTCTCCTCTGACAGAGGCTTGGAAGGTGGCAATAAGGGAGAGGGCCTTCTCAGTGGTGGCCCCCCAATCATGGAACGATCTCCCCACTGAAGCCTCCCTGGTGCCAACACTGTCATCTTCTTGGCAGCAGGTTAAGACTGTCCTCTACTTCCAGGCATTTAATGCCATATGATGGGGCATTTATCTCAGCTGTCTTTATCAGGTCTAGTAACTTAATGAAATTGTTTTCACTGTTTACATTGTTTTATATTTTGTATGTTAAACATTTTATGCTATGTTTTATTATGTTGTAGTTGTGGTTTGTAATTTTTGTGAACTGCCCAGAGAGCTTCAGCTATTGGGCAGTATAGAAATTAATAATAATGATAATAATAATAATAATAATAATAATAATAATTTGGTCTCAAGTGGAGCCCATCACTCTATATAGGCTATACAAAGTTCTCCCCATACATAACAAATCTAAAATCACTCCCCTCCAACACACCGCAATTTCTCACACTCATTGGGACTCTGCAGCTCTGCATGTCTAGCTGGCCCTATGTCTGGAATAGCTCACATTTCTGAAAATGTTACCTTGAAGGCCCTCTTCCTCAGCAACTTACCAAAAAAGCTAAATTGGGCTTCCAGGATCTCTCAGTTGTATTTCCCGAAATGGTAGATGCTAACCTGTACCATGACAACTGACCCCTCCCTAGGGGTGGATGGATCAGTCTATTTCTGGTCCATGTCAGTCTCATACCTGTTTATTCATAAGTCCATTCCATTTCTGAACTAATCTGCAATTAAGAAAAAAAACTGTATAGAAATTCATATTTAAATACGTATTTCAATATATATTTCAATATTATATATATATATATATTTAATTATATGTTTATATATGTATTTAAATATGTATTTAAATATGTATTTTCTCGTAAAATACACATTCCTAAATGTATTTCCTCTCACAGTATGGAAGCTGAGTCTCAGTTGGTTCCATTCCAACTAGTTTTAATTAAGGATGCTATGGTTAATTGATTAATCAGTTAAATCAGGGGTGGGGAACCTCTTACAACTCTAGGGCTGAATTGTGTTTCAGAGAACCTCATGGGGGCCGCATTCCAGTGGTGGGTGGGGCGGAAGGCAAAAGGGGTGGGGCCAAAATAGAAAAAAAATATCAGCGTATTATACATTAAACGAAACTTCTTACTGCTAGTAAATAAGTCTTAGGAGAGGCATTTCAATCTTTTAGAATAGGGAAAAACTGCATCAGAGCCTGGAAACCACAAAATGATTGGTGGTTAGGGGAAAGGGGGTGGGGCCAAAAAAGGGGCATTGTCATCAGTGGAATCTTGGAGGACCAGAATTGCCCCCCCCCCCTGGCCTGAGGTTTACCACCCCTGGATTAGATCAATCCATTAAAAATATTTGGTCAACTAAAATGAATTAATTAGGCAGCAGAATTGTAAGTTCTTATTTCCCTATCTCTTTCTGTCTCTCTCTTTTTAAAAATATACAACCCCCCCCCACACACAAGTGCTTATTAAAAATTGGAGATGGCAAATTTCATCTTAGGAAAGACATCTCTCATGTGTGTAAATGAAGGGAGAATATCTCGTATTTTTATTTATTTATTTATTCATTCATTCATTCATTCATTTCATTTCATCTCTATACTGCCCAATAGCTGAAGCTCTCTGTGCAGTTCACAAAAATCCTTTTAAGACGATGCTTACTTCAATACCTGCAAACATCTTGTAAAAACAAAGTAGGATTTTTTTTCTTTAGTTGATAGTTCTAAGATTTCTTTAACCAGTTAACAGCCCTAGCTTTAATTGATACCTGGTTCTTTCACCTGGAAAACTGAAGTCAGGCGCCGCTCATATTTACTCGTCTGTGTAATTAGAAATGGGCATTCTTTAGCCATGCAGGCTAATAGCAGAGGTCAGCTCTGAAGAGCCTGGAACATAATCTGAATGTGCATGATACAATTCTACTGGTGAAGATAGCTCAGTCTGGTCCTCTAAGCTGCCTAGTCCAGGGAGACAAGCTGGGAACCATGTGCCATGAGCTCATTAGAGAAAGAACACAAGATAGGCAGAACGAATACACTGGGCTATCTCCAACATTATGCTAGCAGAAAAATTACCAGAGTTGCCGTTGTTCTACTAGCTTAGGGCTGAGCAACATTCAGGTGTTTGGCCTAAAACTCCTGTCATTCTGCACCATTGGCTATGCTGACTAGGGCTGATGGAAGTTGTGGCCCTCAAGGTGTTTTGGCCTACAAGTTGCCCATCCCTGCACTAGCAGGTGAGCAACCGCTAGCACAATTAGCTAGCGCAAGCAACCTCTAGCCTAATGAAGACGGAATGATTTGCGGAATGTCTTGTGGGACAGCTTGCGGAATGCCTTGCTCAATGCCTTATGAAACAGATTGTGAAACACCTTGTGCAACATGAAAGGAAGTGTTTTCTTAGGAACATATTATAACTACTATCAGAAACCACATATTTTCCTAAGGATAGAAAGAACTGAGTGAAAAAGAAAGGGTTTTAGAATGCATAAGAGTGAGAACTACTCTTAATTTTTGTTTATCAGTGACTTTAGGGTATTAAAAAGAAATTCACTTAAATTAATTAGAGCAGAAGTCAGAAATTATAATACCTTAGATCAAGATTGATGTGCCTCTGAAGCCACCCTAAATAATACTACAATTTGATATGGCTAACTGAAAGTATTTGATTAATACCATTACAAATTAACCTTGCTTGTGACCACAGTTCAATGGCAATAGTAGAAAATATTTATTTTCTCGAAAGAATGGCAAAAAGGAAAACACCCTGCCACCACCCCACAACTCACACTGTGGAAGAAAGCCCTTCTGTGTGGCATGCACAGTTTATTGAAATTAATCAGAGTTCCACAGCAATTTCATACAATATCACATTCTGGGCTATACCATCTTTCTAAACCCAGGCAAACAAATAGGCAAAAAAATGGTTAAATAATCTACTCTGATATGTATATGCATGAAGATGGATATACTTCTATTTCTTCTGCATATGTAACATTACACATCTTAAAACAAAGTAAGGAAGCAAACCAATCTCTGTTGCTAGTGTGTATTGGGTTGGTACCAATGCTATTATGACAATGCCATTATTATTATTAAGATGAACACAAATATAGAAAACAAATCTTCATTTGTGATGAAGATGATGTAACCAGCATTTGATTTTACAATGATCCAAGGTCCCTTCCGAATCTAAAATTCTGTGATTCTGTCAGAAGATCATGCTAGTTTCTCACCCAGTCCAGGCTGTGATGCTAGTGTGGTTCTTTCCATGTGGTCCCATTCCTCTTATGTAGGTTTATGTTCTAGGTATGTTTACATCTTCTAATATTTCTGGAGCCATCAATAGGGTATGCAGCCACTCAGTCTGCCCGAACAAATCCCTGTCCATACATTCAAAGAACATGTGTGGGCATGAAGTGGGGAGAGGGCATGGGGGAGTGCTTGCCAGCCTCACAGAATCATAGAATGGTAGGATTGGAAGGGGCCTACAAGGCCATCGAGCCTCACCCTAATGTTTCCATCTCCACTAGCTCCACCCCATCCTTCCCATATTGAGCTGGAAGGTCTGACAGGGTATTCAAAGCATGTTCAGGTAAATGTACTTTGAATCCTCTCTACAAAGAGGAACGCTTTGTTATCACAGGGAGGATTCTAAGTGTCTCAGTCAGAGATGCTTGGCATCCCACTTAAGACCTTCCTGCTCAACACAGGAAGACCGGGGATGAAGCATGTGGGGACTGGGATATTGGGGGTGGGGCTGGCACATGTACCTCTACACTCTTTACACCCAAACAAGGTTTTGAACATATGAAGGGGGGGTTGTTAATTTGGACAGAAAATGTAGACATTACCTGGAGCAGTGTGGGAACATCCATGAAATGGCCACAACCACACTACTTCAAGTAATGTTAGACAGGGTCTCAGAATAAGAGAAGTAGAAGCCAATTGCTTTTATACAGTGGTTGCTGCACACTGGAAGTGTACATTGTGGAAGAAAGGAAGAGACAGTCCAAGAAGCCCCTGCCAATCAATAGAACCCTGGGATCTCAGTCACTCCAACTGCAGCCGTAGATTGTGATGAGTCCCGGGCACATAACTTGAGTTGCCTCTGGCACCTCAAGAGTCGAGGCTAATCATGTGAGTAAAAATTGCCCTCAACTCTGATTCTCATTTCTTTGACATCTTGTCAATGCACAGGGGATTAATTTTCAATGTAGGAATTTATCTAGGTAGTGATGGGTGAGCTCCCCCAGGCTTTAAATCTGTTAGCTTAGCTTAATTTTAACCACACTCAGTCAGGAAATAGCTTGGTTTTATTCAAGCCAACCTGCATTGATCTGGAAAGTGTCATGCCCCTGATTTTGATCATGACCCTCTCTCTTGCACCCTCACCCATGGTTCTCCAAACCCATTTTCTACCCACTTATATGGCTTGAATTAAGATCCAGTGGCTTATCATTCTCACCTTCTAACTGACATGAGCATTGGAAATATGAGTCTCAGCAACACCTCTATACCCAATTCTGTGAAAAAGTCCCTAGGTGAGGTGATTGTGTAGCAGCACTGCTACACTGATGGTCTTCAGCAAAGGTGTGCATTGCACTGACACCCTGCAATATAAGGTCTCGGGGGAGGGTGGCATTGCCCGTTGAAGTAATGCTCGAGATCTTAGAGCAGCCTTCCCCAACCTGGTGCCCTCTAGATGTTTTGGACTACAGCTTCCACTGCAACATAGCTGGCTGGAGGATTCTGGGAGCTGTAGTTCAACACATCTCAAGGACACCAGGCTTAGGGAAGGCTGCCTTAGAGGGTAATGTTACAGATGCTGATAGCTTAATCAGCCCTCTTGTGGGATCAGAACAGCAGGAAGGATTGTGTAAATCATCACTTCTGCTTTCCTGAGCAACTGAAGATTAGTTAGATCTGGTTTAGGATGTCATGCCGCTGCTTCACTGGTGCTTCTCTCTCTCTCTCTCTCTCTCTCTCTCTCATGCTTTTTTATTTGCTTGGATCGATTACCAATGAAATCTGTGGGACGGAGGGCTTTTCTACACATGCCATTTACCATGCGCTCATCATTCCTTACTCATAGTGGTTTATGAATTCTTTAAACGATGTTGTGACCCAGCAGTTTCATTTCTGTGTCTAACCAGCACTTTTGGTGAGTTTGTTTAGAGCAGGGAAAATGCAGCATTTAACTGTGAAAGTGAAAGAAAGTGCAATTACCTCTTGTGTATCTGCGCTATTCTGCTATACCAAAGTGCTACCTAGAGGTTATGTAGCAGAAAAGCAGGAACGGAAACACTCCTTGTGCAGTGGTCAGATCTCAGTTCTGTGACAAAACTGAAAGTAGACACGGTGGATTAACAGCTGATTAATAGCCTTGTGTAGAAAAGCTCAAAATCTAAAACTGCAATAAACTTAAATTAGTTAGTAAATTCTATCACTGTGCCTAGTGGTGTTGTTTTTTGTGTGTGTGGTAAGCATGTGGTGGTGGTGGGCCAAATAAACGTTGATATTTTAATCAGCTTAATTTAGATTAAAATTAATAAGCATCATGTGAAATGATTACATTCAAATGAGAAATGCCTCCTTTTTGCCCAGGAAAATTAGCATTCCATTTAGACGGCTGCTTATGATATTCTATTAAATGTCTTGGATACCAATATATTGTTCATGAAGATGATAAAGGAAAGAATAATTGTTCTTATGATGAAAGGCTATTCCATTACATAAATGGTTTCACATTTGTATCTGTTATATCATTGCAGCTGATACCATCAAAATGTTGCCACAATACCGAACATGTTTCCATTAATTAAACTGCAGATGCATACCTTGGCATATTAATAATTTTATAGATTTTTCTCCCTCACTCTGCATTTGGCTAGTATGGCACTTTTCTGAATAGCAATTTCATGCCATTTTAAGATGTGTATTATTTGTATGAGCTTGCATACAAATGCTACATTTTAGATACTATTTGGCTATTCATTGCTCTACTTTTCCCCTTACATCTTTACATGGAAATACCAAGATTTTAATAGCTAACATTTCTATTTCCTGTAGAATTGAATTTCATTATTTGCGTGTGTGTGTAGGTACATTCATATGCACTGGGTCTGAACAGAGAATTGAAAATGAAGAAAAAGCTAATTTACAAAGCATTCCTAAGCACAGCTGCAGATGGTTAATGAAATGATAGCAGCTGCACACATTTACAAATGTACCCGGGCCGGCCCTGCCATGAGACAAAATAAGGCAGTTGCTTCAGGCAGATGGTTTAGGGTAGCATGAAAGTGCAGCAAATTGTTAATAATAATAATAATAATAATAATAATAGTATTTTTAGTGGCAGGGAGTGGGACTGCGGTATGTTTGAGACCCTGCCTCAGGAAACAAAATATCTTGACTAGCCTTGAGTACTATGCATTTAGATTGGGGTGGGCAGCAAAATGTCTTGGGTTGGCTCTGAAAATCCCAAATAGGTATATTATATAAGACTTCTATACCTCACAAATATTTCAGTGTGAGGTCAAAGCCTTACCCAAAGGAGCTATCACTAACATCTCCATCATTGTTTTGGAGCACGGGTAGGCAATGTGTGGCCCTCCAGATCTTTTTGGCCTACAACTCCCATCATCTCTCACCATTGGCTACGCTGTATGGGGCTGATGGAAGTTGTAGGCCAGAACTGTGGAAGGGCCACAAGTTTCCCACCCCTGTTTTAGAGCAATAACAGCTCATGTCACACTTCAAATTGGTGACCATTGGGGATCACAGGAGACGTGCTACTTGACTTTGGCTAGGAATAAGCCTTCTGAACTGGGATCCAATCTACTCCTGCCTTGGCTTGAATCCTTTGCTTCAATGCATTGAGGCTGGTCAGTTAAATTTGGGCTTTACATATGGATTGCGCAATGTGTGTGGCATAGGAGAAATCAAAAAGGACATGGTTTTATTCTTCCATACCTTTCTGCTTTAACTTCAACGTTACAAGCCAGCATATTTGATTGATGACAAATACTTGGCAACAAAGATATGGTCCATGAGAAAAAAAAATCTAGAATCCTTGGGGGTTGGAGATCTAAGATCCAGAGGAACTGAAAAAAGGCAGCTGTGCTGGTCCATGAGTAAAAAATCCAGAACTGGAGGTGGGGGGTAGGTGGGAGGGGAATATAAAATCCACAGGCAGTAAAAAAACAAAGATAGCTTTGCTGGTACATGAGTAAAAAAATCCAGAATGCAGACCTCATGGCCACAAACTCTAGCCATTTTTAAACTTTTGTGCCCCACCCCCATGCCTGGCTCTTATATCAGCTAGCCTGATGAAGAGTTTTGGCAAACCTGAAAGCTTGCACAATCTTTTGTGGCATTTTGGTTGGTTCTTAGAAAGGTATTGCCTAATGGTAGCTTTTGCATTTCCCCCTCTAGGTTCTGTTTTTTTTTTTATTCCAGGAGAGTAGATGAAAAGCAGCCTGACATATACAGAATGGATGTTGTCCCTCTTAGGTTATCCAAAGTCACACAAAACCGCAAGTGTTTTAAGGCTTTTCAGGTAACTGGCCGCCTTTTCTTTAAACAACCTGATACAATGATTGTTTCTCTGTCAACTCTCTATCACATCAGCTCTAGAGTTTGGCTTGAAGTGGAAGCCATGTCAAGTTTCCAAGTCATGGCATCTGTATGAGGGCCTTGAAGGATGGAACCCGACCTTTTCAAACATCTAAAACAGCTTCTGACCAAATAGACATTAGATGGCAGATGTATGAAACTATCATCTGACATTTTTTTTTTTTTAATGGGATAAGAATAAGAGTAAAGCACTAAGATTAAAAGCAGAGGAATTGTGTGTGGGCATGAACAAGGCTGGAGTCAAAGGTAGGCATGGTTGGGTACCTGCCAAAGGACCACAGACCAGCAGAGGCCCACTGATGAGACCCCCCTGGAGTTGCTTCTTCTCTTCACCATGGCAACCTGCTTGTTCGCCTGCCTCTCGCCAGACACCAGCAGTGGTGGGAAGGTGGAGCAGCGATGCCACTACCTACTTGCTCACTGGCTCTCTGTCTGTCAAGCAAGCAAGCGATAGCAGTGATGAGAAAGAGACTGAGGAGCAATAGCAGCTGGCAGCAATGGTGGTGAGGGGGCCAAGTGAGGGTGTCTTGCCCAAGGGCCCTAAAAAAACCTGGAGCTGGCACTGGGAGGGTGTGTATGCACATGTGCTTAAACCCTTTCCTTCCAGTTGTTTTCCCATTCAAATTGTCTCCTACATAACTGCTTTTCCACCCATGGGGGAAAAGATACAGGGAGGAACTAATATATTTTAGTCATGGATGACGAAGGAGTAGAGGGAAGATTCTGAGCATTAAAATGGTCACAGAAGAAAGGATTCAGGCAGTCCCTCCAGTGAAATATGAGAGGCCCACACTTGCTTTTCATTTCAAAAAATAAATTGTTGGGAGACTGTTAAAGTGGCTACCGTGTAATGTTTGTCCTTGGCCAGATCTACACCTTGTGTCATATCAATACGATCTCATCAAGGTGATGCTATATCCCTCTTGCACATTTTTACCTTGTAGCGCACACATTGACATCTGTTGTGGTATTTTGAATAATACAGAATAAAAAGTGGGAAATAACGCTAGAAAAGCAGTATACAGAATGCCGAATGTACCCCAATGGTTATCAGTGCACTTCAATACTTATAAAAAGCATTAATGTAGATCATCTAACCCTTTAAAAACTGGTGTGACTATTGGTCTGCAGTTGTGCCTTGAGGGAAAAGAAGTGATGTCTTCAATAAGCAGCTTTGACTGCTAAATGCTCATTGTCCTCAAAAGAGATTTTGTTATCTACTTAGGCATTATTCCCCAAATTATGTTGCTGCCTTTGACCAAGAGACACAACCATCCATCATGCGATAAAGCTAAAGAAAATATACAACTAACTATGGCCTCATTTACAAGTACAAATAACATTGAAAGTAAAGGAATAACACATACTTTCTTATTTCTTGGCTATATTGACTCCAGAGGAGTGTATCAGGAGACCTGTAATTCCACTGGACTCACAGAGCAATAAACTCTTAGCGGCTCTTAGTAATTAATTTAGGGTGCAATCTTATGCACGTTTATACAGAAAAAAGTCCTACAACTCCCAGCATGCCCCAGCCAGCATGACTGCCTGGAGCATGCTGGGAGTTGTAGGATTTTTTTTACTGTCCAAATATGCATAATTATGCAAAATACGCACCCTTAATTACTTAAAGTTTTAATCACAGATTAAAATTACCCAACCCAATTAACCAGAAAGGGTGATAATAAGCAGTTTGGGAATCCTGAGGGGCCTGCTGTTGTTCTGGATACGTTGCATGGTTACGTTTAGTACGTTACGTTTAGTCATTCTTAGGGTAAGCCCATTGAAATCAACAGGTCTTAAGTCCCATTTATTTCAAAGGGTCTGTGCTTAATATGACTAAATCTGGATCCAACCTAATGATTCCTTTCTCTCTGCATGAGATTTGATGAAAATGAATCTTAAAGACATGTCTTCCTTCTAGTTTGTATCCAAAAACTAACAAGTGATTTACCTATATACTTCTCCTGTATACATAGATGATTACATCTGAGTGGGGTTGCCAACTTTGTCTTTTGGCCCTGCTCATCTGCTTTTAAAGGGTTGTTTTTTGTTTTTTTGCAGCTGAAGCTTTTCTCACCACTTACCTTCCTGCTTGAGCCAGGAAGAACATTGCCAACCCCACATCTGACCCAAAAGGAGGCTGGTGGCTCTGATTTTGGTGGGACTGTAAATCCATTCTGGGTTTCAGGCAGAACTAGCCAGAACTCTAAAGGAGTGATCCAAGGTGCTGAACCTATTTTGGGGGTAGGGTTCAGCATTTTGGATCGCTCCTTTAGAGTTGTGGCTGGTTCTGATTAAAACCAAAAATGGATTTACAACCCCATTGAAATTGGAGCTGCCAGAATAATCTCCACTCAGGTCAGTGCAGGACTGTAGAAAGGCAGTGGTTTATTTTTTATTCCCCCTCCCCCCCAAAAATGGAATGTCTCAGGAACTCCAAACTAAGTATGTACTGGATCCAACTACAAAAATTGCTTTCTGAATTCAGAACCTGGGGAATATTTTTTGCCTATCAAATCTGCCTTGTCATGGTTTGTTAATTACAACTGGCATATCAGAGACTGCTGCTGGCAATAACTGGCTTGTTAAAATGTGGTGCCATTTGTGACACCATTACTGAAGTAATTCAGACTTTTAAAAAAGAGAACAGATGATCTTTCACCCAATCACCCACACAACCTGTCATTTAGCCATATAGTCTCCCTCTCCCCTCATTTTCCATGTGCTCACCCACACAAGGCCATCAAACCCCTTTTGTTATCTCTTAAAGTGACAGCAAGAGTATCATATGTCATAAGTCCTGATGTTGTTTCACTAGCATAAACCTATTGTAGACACAGCACTGGAAGCCTGGCTACATGGGTGAGTTATATGTTTTCAAAGAGCTCCAAACCATACACTGTATCATGGGCACACTGTGAAATTTGTTGGAAGGAAAGTTATTTGCAAAGCTATACTTGCTGAGTTTTAAATGGCTTGGCTTGAGTATTGTATGCAAATACAGTGGTTCTGCATCAGAGCATTTGGGAAGGGAACTATAAAGCAAAAGTAGAAAGGAGGAAATATATTCTCTCTCTCTCTCTCTCTCTCTCACACACACACACACACACACACACACGCATGCACACACACACACACAGGGCCCAAGCAAATATTACTTTAAATCCATATCTAGCAGCTACTCCTTTTTTTCCCTTTTTAATCTTAGAGTTGTTGGGAATATTGCAACCTCGTCTGCAAGTTACCAGAAGGGGGCAGTTAGTTAATTCATGGTAATTTTGACCACAGCTAGCATTAAGATCTCTGTAGCCTACAGTGTGGTTTCCTGTGATTTTTCCCCCCTTTGCTCCTCCTCTTCCTCCCCCACCCTTCTGGAAGCATGTGCGTTTGCTGTCTCACTCCTGCTTGTGTAATGAAATGCAAAATGGACTCAACAAATTCTTTTTGAAACCCGATGCTGTTCCTGCACGGTATATGTCGGATTGCATGTGGGACTGGTAAATGCTCATTCTGTTTTGCCTTTTGTTTTTCTCTGCTAATTGCATTTCTAATTGGAGGCACGATTAATAAATCCCACCAAGAGTAGACATGGGGGGTGGGGGTCAATCTGGATCATAACTCTAGCACGGGGGGGGGGCAGAAATCTGAATTGGGGGCTCTGCACCTACTCTATAGTAAAAATGAAGAGAAAAAAAGGAAAAAATACAATTTAAAGTAATGTCTGTTTTGGCCCACAGACAGGAGGAAGGAGCTTCTTTGGTATCCAGTGTTGATCTTCAGAGACATATGCCCCTATTCAGAGAAAGGGTTGAAGCTGCACCACATTTTAGCCTTAGAAAATACACATTTATTTATTTATTAAATTTATTAATATAAATATATTTATCTGGCTGGTCACCCAGCCACTCTGGGCGATGTACAACAATAAAAACAATAAAATTCTACATTAAAAACATCATATTTCTAAAAATACCCGAACCCACCTGAAATGCCTGCCTGAACAACCATGTTTTTAATGCATGGCAGAAGCTTATTAAAGAGGGGGCATGGTGGAGTTCCCTAGGGAGGGAGTTCCACAGAGTGGGGGCCACCACAGAGAACGCCCTCTCCCTCATCCTCACCAGTCTAGCTGTCCTGGCTGATGGGACAGAGACAAGGCGATCCAAAGCTGATCTTGTTAAGAAGCCTGCCTGGTGTTGCTGGAGGCGCTCCTTGAGATAGGCTGGGCTGGAACCATATAGGGTTTTAAAGGTCAAAACCAACACCTTGAATTTGGCCTGGAAAACAACTGATAACCAGTGCAACTCCTTCAGCACCAGAGTGATGTGATCACTCTGGCAGCTGCCTTTAATCAGGCGAGCTGCTGCGTTCTGTACCAGCTGCAGCTTCCGAACCGTCTTCAAGGGTAACCCCACATAGAGCGCATTACAGTAGTCTAAATGAGAGGAGACCAGGGCATGTACTACTGATGGTAGCAGATGGTGGGGAAGGTAGGGGTGCAACCGCCGTATCAGATGGAGTTGGAACAGCATTGTCCGGCTCACAGCTGACACCTGAGCCTCCATGGACAGCTGGGAGTCTAAAATGACCCCCAGTCTGCAGACCTGGTCTTTCAAGGGTAGCCGTACCCCATTCAACATCAGGTCAACATCCCCCAACCTCCTCTTTTCTCCCACCAAAAGTACCTCAGTCTTGTCAGGGTTCAGCTTCAGCTTATTCCTCCCCATCCAGCCACTCACCATCTCCAGACATTTGGACAGGGATTCTACAGCCAAACTTTGTGAAGATTTGAAAGAGAGGTAGAGCTGTGTGTCATCCGCATATTGATGACACCGCACCCCAAACTTCCTGATGATAGCCCCCAGTGGCTTCACATAGATGTTAAATAGCATCGGGGAGAGGATGGAACCCTGTGGCACCCCACAAGTGAGTGGCTACGGGTCCGAAACCTCCTCTCCCAGTGCTACCCTCTGGTACCTGCCAGAGAGGAAGAACCGGAACTACCGTAATACGGTGTCTCCAATGCCCAACCCCTCCAGGCGGTCCAGGAGGGTACCGTGTTCAACGGTATCAAAAGCCCCTGAGAGGTCAAGGAGAACAAGGAAGGAGCAATCGCCCCTATCCAGAGCCCCAGACATATTACTTTCCCATTGCTTAGAATAAGGTTATCCAACCTGTTTGGGCTCATTGGTGGCACAGATCAAAACCAAAGAATTAAAAACAAAGATCTTATTCCCCATCACATTTCTTGGGAGCAGTGAGTTACCTGCACAGAGGTTTCAGCATATCAGGGTGCCTACCTGTATTGTGGCTAGGAAAGTGGTTGCAGGATCAGGGTTCATGAACTGACAAAAGGTGTGCAGGATGAGGCTGTGGTCTGGGGGAGTGAGAGGAATGATAAAAGAGAAAGCCTGTGATCATTTTACACCCAGAGAAGATACATTCCTAGCTCTACTGGTGGGCCACAACCAAAATGAATTCACCTAAATGCAGGTTAGATTTTGTGAAGAGTGACTATGTATTTTTTGTGTGAGTGAAATTGCTTCAAATGAATTTGGACCTTTTTTGTTGCATATTGAGAGAAGGATTTGGTTTTGTATTTTTAAAGAGTTTCACACTGAACTATACCAAAGAGTAATCAAGACTGCTAATCAAATACATTTGTTGGACATAGGTGGCATTGAACAGGGCTGGCCAGATAGTAGATCACCAGATGTTCTGGACATCAGCACCTATCCTTGACATTGGCCATGCTGGCAGAGGCTTCTGGAAGTTGAAGTCTAAAACATCTGGAAATCTACCTTCTGCCCACTCCTGAAGGTAGAGTAGGATGTACTGATAGATCTTTGGGTGATTTACAGTAGATCACCAAGGATTTCTGACTCCCATTGGCTTAACAATAGCATAGGGATGGCAGAGAATTCCGCCACGGATCTCGGTGAGGGCGAATGCCAGTGCATTTGGCCCCCCGAAATCCATGGCGGAACGAAGCCCCCTCGCCCCGTGAAAGGTGCGCAAAATGGGACACCTACCTGCTGCTGTTCGCGCTGCTTCGCGAATGGGGGCTGCATCTGCGGCCGCCATACGCTTCTTCATTATAGCCATGATAGGCTACGTAAATACTTACACAGCCTATCATGGCTAACGCAGGGACGCCATTTGTGTCCCTGAGGAAGCAGTGATAGGCTGCGTAAGTATTCACGTAGCCTATCATGGCAAAAAAAGGGGAACGCAAATGGCGGCGGCTATGGCAGCCTCCATTTGCATCCCTGTGCAGGCTGCCCAGCGGCTGGATGTCCGGCTGCGGGCAGTCTTGGCTGGTGGCTCCGTGGAATCTCCGCAGAGTGGAGCCGGCCAGAGAGAATTTCCGGGGGAGGGATGGAGCGCCTCCCCCCCACCACGAATGTCACCCTTCGAAAAGGTAAGTGAATTTCGTACATCCCTACAATAGCAACAGCTTCCTCCTCACCCATCCCAAATTAGACTGCTGTAATAAAGAAAAGGTTCATATAATACGACAAAGGTTCATATAATCAAAGCTATGGTTTTCCCAGTAGCAATGTATGGCTGTGAGAGCTGGACTATAAGGAAGGCTGAGTGCCGAAGAATCGATGCTTTCGAACTGTGGTGCTGGAGAAGACTCTTTCGAGTCCCCTGGACTGCAAGGAGGTCCAATCAGTCAATCCTAAAGGAAATCAACCCTGAGTGGTCATTGGAAGGACAGATACTGAAGCTGAAGCTCAAATATTTTGGCCACCTAATGCGAAGAGAAAACTCTCTGGAAAAGACCCTGATGCTGGGAAAGATTGAAGGCAAAAGGAGAAGGGGACGGCAGAGGATGAGATGGCTAGATAGCATCACCGATGCTGCTGATGCAATGAATGTAGGGATGGCAGAGAATTCTGCCATGGATCACGGTGAGGCCGAATGCCAGTGCATTCGGCCCCCCGAACTCCATGGCGGAACGGCCTGCCCCCCGCCCCCCCGCTGATCCCTCCCAGGACGAGACTCACCTGGGGCGGATCTTCCGGGCGGTGGCGGCTACGGCGGCAGCTCTGGCGGCGGTGGCCGGTCTTCCGACTGGCCGCCACCATCGCCATTTCCACTCTGGTAAAAAAAAAGAAAGAAAAAGAAAGAAAGACATGATAGGCTACGTAAAGATTTACGTAGCCTATCATGACTAGGTTTTTTTTTTAAAAAAACAGGACGTGATAGGCTACGTAAATCTTTACGTAGCCTATTATGGCTGGGAGGATTAAAAACAACAACAACCGCGTACGCAAATGGCGGCGGCTACGGCCGCCGCCACTTGCGTTCCTTATTTTTGCCCTCTTAATCTACGTAAATATTTACATAGACTGTGACGGCGAAAATCAAGGGGAAGGCAAATAGCGGGCACTATTTGCGTCCCATTTTGATTCCCTGTTTTAGCCTACATAAATATTTACGTAGGCTAAAACGGGGAATCAAAAAGGGACGCAAATAGCGCCCGCTACGCTATTTGCATTCCCCTTGATTTTTGCTGTCATAGTCTACGTAAATATTTATGTAGATTAAGAGAGCAAAAATAAGGAACGCAAATGGCAGCGGCCGTAGCCGCCGCCATTTGCGTACGCAGTTTTTTAAAAAAATTTTACCCAGAGCCCTCCGCAGCCGGAAATCTGGCTGCGGACGACTCTGGCCTGGCTGGGCCTGGCCGGCTGCTCCGCGGAGCTGCCGCGGAGCACAGCCGGCTGCGGAGGATTCCAGGGGGAAGGAACGGAGCGCCTCCCCCCCCGGCGAGTATTCCGGGGGGAGGGATGGAACGCCTCACCCCCACCATCAACATAATCCGCGAACAGGTAAGTGACTTTTGTACATCCGTAAATGAATATGGACTTGAGTACACTCCAGGAGAGAGCGCAGGACAGGAAGGCCTGGCATGCTATGGTCCATGGCGTCACGAAGAGTCGGACATGACTGAATGACTGAACAACAACAATAAAGAAAGCTCAGCGGAAAACTAGGAATGGATTTTGTGTGTGTGTGTATGTGTAAGGACTGTGAATGCAAACAAACAAATTCCTGGACTGCAATGCGCTCAGAAGTGC
Organism: Heloderma suspectum; assembly: GCF_057233095.1. Taxonomy (NCBI): domain Eukaryota; kingdom Metazoa; phylum Chordata; class Lepidosauria; order Squamata; family Helodermatidae; genus Heloderma; species Heloderma suspectum. The sequence continues at coordinate 195,851,337 of NC_139462.1, forward strand.
CTTATTCTTAATTGTAAGTGTATGTCTGCTCTCTTTCTGAGCTACTATTTTGCACCTGGCTCCAGTTTGTGGATCTCTGGGTTCTAGGAAAAAACAAGGTAGATTCTGTAAGCATGAAGTCTGCCCTCTCCCACTGTGTCATATTATGCCATCTTTCCCCAACCTGGTGCCCTCCAGATGTGTTGGATTACAACTCCCACCATTCTCACTAGCAAAACCAATGGCATACTGGCTGTAGATTATGCGAGTTGTAGTCCAACACATCCAGAGGGCACCAGGTTGGGAACAGTTGCATTATATTCTGACATTCATTTGCCGAGGTGGGGGGAGAAGAAGTAATTTTACAGAAAGACACTAATGACTTAGCAGCCTTAAAACTACCAGTATGTGAAACCTCAGAGTTTCATAGAGATGGATTTCCTCATTTATGTTGCTGTGTAATCAGTGCATGCAGGAGAATTATTGCTGTATGTGAGCATTAAATCGGCTTTACATAAATATTTCATTTTATCGCTAGACAAAATGTCTTGTTCTTAGAGCAAGATCTCAAACTATATATATATATATATACACACACACACACACACACACACACAACTTTTGTGGTAAATGGGATATTTATGAGAAACAGTTTGTCTGAAAAGCTAATGTCTCTTTGTAAGAAGACATTATTGGTTTCATGCAAATCAGATTGTTATATGGTTTACAGAGGTTTGACCTTTGTCAGTTGTTAAGTAGGTTATGATCCTACAATATCAAATGTTGTATATGAAGAAGAGGAAGAGAGATTACGAATACACACACACACACAAACACACACACTTAACGAGTTAAGTTTGTATGTGTGGCGTCAGATTAGACCTGAATCAGACAGATTCAAGCATTGCATATGAACCTCCAAATTGGCTCAGAATGGATGACACTGAAGTCACTGATCTGATCATCCTTTTTTTTTTTTTTTTAAGGCATCCTAAGGGCGATAGGAAATGGGAATCTGTAGTGTTGTGAGATGAGGGTTGGTCAAGATGACGGCTCAGGCATCCCTCCTAGCCCAGTGACTCTGACTGTAAAAGATTCAGGATTTTGGGGGGGACAGGGGAGGGGGATGACAACAGGATATTGCTTAAAAAGGTCCAAACTCGTGAGACAGGTTTAACCTGGCATAGGGCCAGCATCCTAGAGACATCCTAGAGAGTGAAGTCAAGTGGGGCTTAGGAAGCATTACTAACAACAAAGCTAGCGGAGATGACAGTATTCCAGCTGAGCTATTTAAAATCCTAAAAGATGATGCTGTTAAAGTGCTGCATTCAATATGCCAACAAATCTGGAACACTCAACAGTGGCCACAAGACTGGAAAAGGTCAGTTTACATTCCAATTCCAAAGAAGGGCAACGCCAAAGAGTGCTCAAACTACCGCACAATTGCGCTCATTTCACATGCCAGCAAGGTGATGCTCAAAATCCTACAAGCTAGGCTTCAGCAGTATGCGAACCGAGAACTACCGGAAGTACAAGCTGGGTTTCGAAGAGGCAGAGGAACTAGAGATCAAATCGCCAACGTTCGCTGGATCATGGAGAAAGCAAGAGAATTCCAGAAAAACGTCTATTTCTGCTTCATTGACTACGCTAAAGCCTTTGATTGTGTGGATCACAACAAACTGTGGCAAATTCTTAAAGTGATGGGAGTACCAGACCACCTTACCTGTCTCCTGAGAAACCTGTACGAAGGTCAAGAAGCAACAGTAAGAACCAGACATGGAACAACCGAGTGGTTCAAAATTGGGAAAGGAGTACGACAAGGCTCCATATTGTCACCTTGCTTATTTAACTTATATGCAGAGTACATCATGAGAAACGCCGGGTTGGATGAATCACAGGTCGGAATTAAGATTGCTGGGAGAATTATCAACAACCTCCGATATGCAGACGATACCACCCTAATGGCAGAAAGTGAAGAGGATCTAAAGAGCCTCTTGTTGAGGATGAAAGAGGAGAGTGCAAAAGCTGGTTTGAAACTCAACATTAAAAAAACGAAGATCATGGCATCTGGCCCCATCACTTCCTGGCATATAGAAGGGGAAGAAATGGAAGCAGTGACAGATTTTACTTTCTTGGGCTCCAAGATCACTGCAGATGGTGACTGTAGCCATGAAACTAAAAGACGCTTGCTCCTTGGAAGGAAAGCTATGGCAAACCTAGACAGCATAGTAAGAAGCAGAGACATCACTTTGCCGACAAAGGTCCGTCTAATCAAAGCTATGTTTTTCCCAGTAGTAATGTATGGCTGTGAGAGCTGGACTATAAGGAAGGCTGAGCGCCGAAGAATTGATGCTTTCAAACTGTGGTGCTGGAGAAGACTCTTACGAGTCCCCTGGACTGCAAGGAGGTCAAATCAGTCCATCCTAAAGGAAATCAACCCTGAGTGCTCGTTGGAAGGACAGATACTGAAGCTGAAGCTGAAATATTTTGGCCACCTAATGCGAAGAGAAAACTCTCTGGAAAAGACCCTGAAGCTGGGAAAGACTGAAGGCAAAAGGAGAAGGGGATGACAGAGGATGAGATGGCTAGATAGCATCACCGATGCAATGAATATGAACTTGAGCACACTCCGGGAGAAAGCGCAGGACAAGAAGGCCTGGCGTGCTATGGTCCATGGGGTTCCGAAGAGTCGGACACGACTGAACGACTGAACAACAACAAAAGGGCCAGAATCAAGGGTAGGCATGGTTGGGCACCTGCCACACCCCAGCAGGGGCCCAGTGACATGAGCCCCCTGGACTTGTTCCTCCTCTTCACCATTGAAGTCTGCTTGCTTTCCTGCCTCTTGCTCTGGTCTAGACAATGGTGCTGGTGAGGAGGAGGAGGAGGAGGAGGAGTAAATGCTACTGCCAGCTTTGTCACTGGCTCTCTGACTGTGAAGCAAGCAAGTGGGAAGGAGCAATAATGAGAAAGAGGATGAGGAGGAATAGCAGCTGGTGACAATGGCAGTGAGGAGGGAGACTCCCTGAGGGAGGGGCTCATGGAGGTCGACTTGCCCAAGGCCCCTCCAAAACCTGGAGCTGGCAGTGACACAGCAGATTCCCATTTGTTCTGGAGATTAGCCTGATGGCCTTCCATGACTGGCCTTTTGAGTGATGATGAGGTGGCATCATGGACTGTTCTGGAAGGGAGCTCCCCCCCCCCCCAGTGGCTGAATCTACACATAGCGGTTATACCATTATCATACCATTATTGTAACTATTGGTAGATATGACACAAATGGGCACCAATAGTTATGATAACGGTATGATAATGGTCTAACTGCTCTGTGTAGATTCAGCCACACTGCAGCTGTGCAACGTGCTAATGCAGAAGACTGAAGACACTGCAGTTTTGGAGCTTGGGCAGACTGAGAAAGATACACGCTGAGAGACAGAGCTGATGTGGCAATTTACATTGCCAGGTACCTCCCTCCGGAATTCCAATGGGAGAGCAGAGAACTTCGGGACATTTGTTGGGGTGTTAATGCCATGAACCTTTATTCTATGCTCAGCCTGTATATTTGTTAATCGATGCAAATACTATGAAACACCAGTAAATCTCCAGTAACCTCATTCAATGAAAGCAAACCCAGGATAAGCGCTGGAACCCCTGAAACTTCTAGCTGCTGGGAGAGGCGGGCTGCATATGTAACAGGTCTGTGGGATCTTCTCCCCAGAAAGGCTGACTTAGTACCTATTCTCATGACCTTTGAGGGTCTAATGAAGACCTTATTTTCCTAGGCTTTTAATCTGTAACCGAGTTGTGCTTTTAGTTGTTATTATTGCTATAATGATTTAAGTTTGATACTATTACCCATCTTGGACAGCTATGTGGGAAGATGGGATATTAAATGAATGAATGAATGAATGAATGAATAAATAAATGATTTATACAGGGGCAAAAATGCTGCCTGCTCTCACATCCCCCTTTTCAGGCCACTATAGCGGTTCAGTTCTTGCGTGTGTGTGTGTGTGTGTGCGCGTGTGGGGGGTGGGGAGAGGGCTGGCTTTACTGCATCACTTATGCTACATCAGGATGTAGCCTCATTCCAGAAGCATTATTGGAAGGAAAGAAAAGAAAAAGAAGGCAGCCTGCATTTGCCAGTGTGGAAGCAGCAATGGAGGAATTAATTGTTACTTTATTGTTAATTAAATAACACCCCCTCTGAAAAGCTGCTGTTACTGCTACCACCACTTATTAAAGTAAGCCCCCTGAGACAAAATCTTTTAGATTTTATCCTGCCCCCCCCCCAGTTGTTGTTTTTCTTCATTCCGCTCTCGCCACTGCTGTACCCAAGTTTGTTCAGAGATTTTTTCTTCTTTTTTTGGCCACACATACCATTTACTTCCCTTGTTAGATGCCCTGCTTCCTGTTCCTGCCACACATCGTTTTTAAGTTGCCTTATAACTAACTGAAGATTTCCACCCAGAATATATTTTCTTTGAAAAATATTTATCTGGGAGTCAAGTCATAGACATGAAAGCACATACACATATAAAAACATAGATTCATCAGATTGTTTGAAGTCCTTTGGTGGATTTTCTCCTGAATGTTATAGCTCAAACAGTTGGTTGCACTGATTTTAATTTTTAAAGCCCCCAAAATATGTCTGATTTCCTCCCCTCCCCACTTGCATGATAGCTGTGTGCTTCTATAGCTGTATTTGGAATATAAATTCAGTGCTAATTATTGTTGATGCTGCAAAACGATTTGCTTTCTAAATTTAGCTTTTAGCTAAAGGAAAGGAAAGGTTCCTCCTGTGCAAGCACTGGGTCATTACTGACCCCTAGAGGGATGCTGCTTTTGCTGGCGTTTTCATGGCAGACTATAGCGGGGTGGTTTGCCATTGCCTTCCCCAGTCGTGACTACCGTTCCCCCAGCAAGCTGGGTACTCATTTTACCGACCTCAGAAGGATGGAGGGCTGAGTTGACCTGAGCCAGCTACCTGACACCCGGCTTCTGCTGGGATTGAACTCAGGTCGTGGGGAGAGTTTGCCCTTTTAAAGCATATTTTGCTTCATGTTTTCACCCACACCACACACACATTAGTAACTTTTTCAATTTATTCTGATTCAGCATCTAACTGAAGGGACAGAAGATTTCCCACTCATCCTAGATAAATATCTTGACAAATTTAGTGTCATGCCTGGAAATACAGGATACTCTAAAAAATAATAATATTCTGTCCTTGAGTTATCTCACTTGGCATGTAGATTTGAATTTCAAAGATAAAAAATGAACTATAAGAGTTCCATGTTGTTCTTGATTGACTGATTACATTTATATCCCACCCTTTTCCTCCCACAAGGAATCCAAGGCAGCTTACATGGTCCTCCTCCTCTCCATTTTATCCTCATAAAAGCTCTGTGAGGTAGGGTAGTCAGTGACTGGCCCAAAGTCACCTAGTGAGCTTCATGGCTTAGAGAGAACATAACGTGGGTGATTTAACATTATGTCTGAATATGGGCAGAGATAGATAGAGCCCTGCTATCTTGTAATCGGTAAGTGATTAAAAAAAAAACACTGTTGTTTTCAAATAGGGTTACTGTCATTTCTGAAGAATAATCCAACTGGAAAAGTGGCCATTAAGCTACATACCACTATTTTTAAAGCAAACATCATTTTTCTTAGAAGACTATATGAGCATTGGGTTGTATCCAGTTGGGTATATCCAATGTTAGTCTAACCTAAGTCCCATTCATTTTGATGGGTCTACTCTAAATAGGACAAACATTGGATACAACTAGAGATGTATGGGTTTTATAAAATCCATTCTGCCTGTGTTTCACAGATTGTCAGGTGCCTTTTGTTCTGTTGCCCACTCATTGACGGAATTTGATTTTTCCAAATTTCCTGAATTTGCACAAATTTGTATTTGTGAAAATGTGCAAATCCCCCCAAAATGCACAACCCCCCCCAAATTGCACATTTTCATGCTTTAGCCTGTGGGGGAAATGTGCATTTTTGACCAGTGTTTTTTATTTTACATATTTTTCTATTACTAAAGTTGCATAAAATTCCAGAAAGTAAAAAAAAAAAAAATGGTCCACAAGTCCATGGAATCCATACATCTCAGGAAAACCTGGTCCACTGTGGAATCCATGGGTCAGAGCCATAGAAATCCAAACTTATTTGATTCCATTGCAGATTTCTCCAACATCCCTAGATACAACCCATTGTGTGAGGCACTCTGGAACATGAGCCAGGCATTTCATGGCTAGGACCTAGCTTAGTGAATTACCAGGGAATGTAGATGCTCAGGCTTCAGAATTCTCTTCAGGCAGAGAAAGGAACAGGATTGTGCAATGTTAGGCCTTTCAATTGGCATGAAGTCTCTAGACTGAACAGGATGATAGTAGGAGGCTGGCTTTCTGGTATTGCCTGCCTAGTAATGCAGTATCTCCTCACTGCTGCACTTCAGGCTCCCAGGCTCCAGCAACTAGAGAGAACATGAATCAGTGAATATTCACTCCAGGTTACCTATGCTTTGGTTTCAGACTATCCATGGTTTCAGACACATTGCGGCCTTATGTTTTTGGGGAACCTGGGTTAGAATTCAATCACTGTCAGTGCCCATGGCCACTGCACACTGGTCAGCTTTTTCACTGGCATGGTAGTAATGTTAGTGGGTAATTGTGCTGTGCCCACATGCTCATTGCATGTACCGGAACCTGGTTGTATGACCATGAATCCCAGACTAGTTGCATTGGACAGAAGGTGTCAAGTTGGAGATATCATTTCCCCATCACTCAGCTGGAGGAGCACTTTGATGTGCATCCCGTATGGGATAGGGATAGGAGAATCAGTTATTTTCAACTTACCTTAATTCTCTGAAGATCACTTTGAAGCTTGTTTTGGCTTGCTTCCATTTTCATCCTGTTTTTCAGCTTGTTCAAATTGGAAAAGTGTGCATTTCTGTGCATATTTTTTGAAAGTACGCACTTTCCCCATTGACTAAAATGTGAAAATGTGTATTTAAAAAAAAACATGCACATTTCAAAGTCCACATTTTTCTAAAAAAATGAATTTTTTTTGAACATGATTGCAAATTTGGGTATTTGCAAACATTTTTTCAAAATTAAGCACTCTTGCTCATATTCATGTTCAGAATTTCAAACTGGTCATGTTCTTATGATTTGGATGAAACTGATTATTTAGATCCATTCCAAACAGGATTCAGGCCTGGTTATGAAACAGCCTTGGTCGCCCTGGTAGATGACTTACACTGGGGAATGGATGGGGGGAATGCAACCCTGTTGGTTCTTCTGGACCTCTTTTGATGCCATTGACTATGGTATCCTTCTGGATTGTTAATCTGGATTACGCTTGGGAGGCATAGCTTTAAAGTGGTTCCAGTCCTTTCTGGAGGAGTGGTCTCACTTCGGTTCCACCCCATGTCCAATAGCCTGTGCGCTGCCACAAGGTTCTATCTTCTCCCCCATGCTTTTTAACATCTACATGAAACTGCTGGGACAAGTCATCAGGAGGTTTGGGCTGAAATGTCATCAGTATGCAGATGATAGTCAGCTCTACCTCTCGTTTCCATCTGCACATCCCAGGGAGGCTGTGGAACTCTTGAACCAGTGTCTGGAGGCTATTCTGGGATGGATGAGGGTGAACAAGCTGAAACTTAATCCAGAGAAGATGGGGGTACTGTGGGTTGGGAAACTAGCTACTTCGGATGGAGGTTTATAACTGGTCTTAGATGGGGTTGCACTCCTCCTGAAAGACCAAGTGCGCAGTCTGGGAGTTCTCCTAGATAGGGATGTGCGAAAGGCACTTACCTTTTGCGGATTATGTTTATGGTTGGGGGGGAGGCGTTCCGTCCCTCCCCCCAGAATCCTCGCCGGGGGGGAGGCGCTCCGTCCCTCCCCTCCCGGAATCCTGGCCGGCTGGCTGTGCTCCGCAGGGATTCTGCAGAGCCGCTGGCCGGAATCTGTGCAACTCAGAAAAGTTGGTTCATTGCAAAATATACAGGTCAGATTTATAGAAATCCAAACTCATTTGAATCCATAGAGAATTTATCTGACATCCATAGGAGAAGGTAGATTGACCACACGTCCTGGGGAAAAGCATGTGCTCCTAGGCATCTTCTTCCATAATTCTTAGCATATGCCTGCTCATCTGAGTCAGAACTTTGCACCTGATTCTGCTTGATGGACCTCAGGGATCTAGTAAAAAGCAAGTAGATCCCTCAAGCCTGAAGTCTGCCCATTCCTGAGCTAGGAGACCTTTGTGGTGCTTGTAAATCCTGATAATGAAAACCGGGGAGATGCTATTGAGCACATCTTGAATCATGACTTGCATAATCATATATTTCCTGACTTCTTTTTTGTCACACAGGTTTCAGTGTTGAAATATAAATAAACTCTAGAGAGTGAAAGAGGAATGATGAATAGCTGGACATAAGGGCATTTAATTAAAAGATCATCAAACTTTCTAAAATGTTGAAGGAAAAATCATTTCCAAGCAACAAGATGGAGACAAAACAGCTTTTTAATTTCTCATCAGTTTTCTTTAGATGAAAAAGCCAGAAACAGCCATCAGATCTGAAGAAAGAATGAGTTTCTGATATTAGAGCTTGCCACACCAAAATGAATTTAACACTATTGGGAATCATTACTGTGCTGGATCTCCAGGTCTTGGCATTCCTGATGATTGACAGTCATATTGATGACAGGATTGCATGACTCCAGTGTGATTGATAGCCAGCCTTCTGGAGAAATTAAGCATGCCTAACTTCAGTTGCAGGGGAAAAAATTGTTCTCATCCACGAGATTGCTTTACTAGTTTTAATCCCTGCTGCTTTGTGTTTTCTCATTTATAGGACCTGGATATATTTGCAAAAAGGCCAGCACATGAGGGAATAAGCCAATGCTATATTTTTCCCAGAGAGCTTTGCTGTTTCAAATCATGCCTCTTTCATAATAAGACTGGAACAAAACAGGAAGGGTCAGACTTCCCAGAGTTTCATTTCTGCCTGGAGGACTCACAACTCTTTCCAGTACAAGGGCACGGTCCTGGAACAGATGAAGGAATAACACAATGAAAGTGCGTCAGAGCATGTGTAGAGTGGTCTTTCCATGCCTGTGAGCAACTGCAGCCAGGACTTACACAAAAGGGATTAGGGGAAAGAGCCTCCAGACTAGATGGTGTGATTGCCAAGATGGTTTTAGCATGGCAAGTTATGTTTTGGAAATTAAGCATGGCGGGAAAATGGCTACATAAATGGGCCATGCTTAGCAATTTTGAAGGGTTGGTGCTGCCATTGGGCATTGCAAGGTAGCCATCTTAGGCAGGTTATTTGGGGTGTCATGAAAGGGCAGGAAATTGTTAGTCATTTGATTTATTGTATTTTTACTTCCAGGGACTGGGGGAGTGGTGCTTGTGGGTTTTTTCTGCCTCAGGTGCCAAAACCCCTTCACTGGCCTTGGGCATTATGCATCTTGACTGAGAGGAGCACCATTTGCTGCTCCACCTCAGGCAGCAAAATATTTGGGACCAGCCTAGGGCCCTACAACTAGACCACCACAAGTGCAGATACACATAAAATCTTTCATTTGATTCTTACAGACCGATCCTACACATGTTTACTCAGAAGTAAGTCTGGGACGTCGGTGAGGCATTTCTCAGGTAAATGTGCATAGGACTGCATCCTTAGCATTTGTTTGAATGGAAGGTTAGGCATGGAACTTCTCATATGGCCAATTTGTGAGCTTACTAATGTATTAAGTAATTTGTAATCCACCTTTCCTCCAAGGAGCTCAAGTTGGGGTACATAATTGTCTCTCTCCATTTTATCCTCCCAACAACCCTGTTAGGTTGGTAAGCTAGGTCAGCAACTCACTGTTCAGAATGTTGCTTGTTTTGCTCTAACATTACTTCTGGTTGGCTGTAGCAAATCTCACAAGATCTGGGCAGTAAGTACATAGAAACAGGGAAATAATCCTCCATAACTGTCCTCAAGCATGATCTACAAGTTAGCCTCATTTTCCTTCTCTTGGTAATGGGGTTGCAGCCTGCCCCCTGACCTCTGGGCCCTGGTAAAGTGTACACCCCATATTTGGGCCCTGACAGGGTCTACAGGCCCTCAATACCTTATGTGCAATATTTGGTAAGACATCCTCTTACCAAGTAAGTCTTCTTGAGGTTATAGAAAAAGTCACCATGGAGGGGACCTTTTCCTGATATGTCATCCTATGAGCCTATGTGTACATGTTAAAGATCTGCTCTCCATGTATCAACCTTAACAGGACACCAACAGCAAGTGGACCAGAGATGTGCATAGGAGCATAATTGTGAATTTGGTTTTGGTAGTTGAGCAACAACACTGCCCCCCCCCCCCCCGGGTCCCTGGAAGTGTCTTTAAGGAGGGCTCAAGGTAGTCCAATATTGAATCAGGAATTAAATTCAGAAGCAATTCCAGCTGTACTGGAAAAGACACCATTCATGAACCCCATAGAGTGACAGAGGAACTAGACGTTCACTGTTCAAGGCTTGGCCTTTTCACCCTCACTCCTGTCTCCTGTCTCCTTCTCTTTCTCTCTCTCTCTCTCTCCATGTGAGTGCCCAGGTCGACTCAATTGGCAAGATGGGGCAGTTGGTTTCTGGGGCCTAGAAAATAGGCTGCACTTCTCCATCTCTTTTCATCAGCCTCAACAACTTCTGCAGTTCTTTTTGGCTGCAAATCAGGGTGGGGAGTGTCTCAGCATCCTGGCCAACCTTGGTGAGGCCCTAGGCCCCCCCCAATCTTCTGAGGTCCCTGCTGCCAATTTTGCTCCACCATTTCACTGCTCTTATTGTAGGTTCCTGCTGCTTATGCTCTTTGACACTACCTGTTTTCCATTGCTTTGCCATAACCGCTCACTGCTACCATTTTAATGTTTTTATGTATGGGTGTGTAACAGAGGAGTGAGTGGAAGGAATGATGGACAGCTCAGACCCGAATGGAGCATTGGATGGAGCTAGTGGCAGTTGGAGAAAGTCAGTTAGAAGGAGAACAGGGAACGTAAGTGAGAAGTCAGGGAAGGAGGGAGTGGAGTTAGGATGGTGAGATAGCTGAGAGGAATTAGTGACCAGAATTAGTTAGTTAAGAGAGCAATCCTATGGCCCCTAAGAGAGGGTCCCAGGAACCGTATGATTGCTCAGAAAAACCCTTCCTGTTGGGGACATTACAACCTTGTCTGCAAGGTACAGGAAGGGGGAAGTGTTGCAGTTAGCTAGTTAACACATGGGTATTTTGGGCATAACTAGCCTTAGAATCTCTAGGCTACAGTGGTTTCCTGCTCCTCCCCTTCCTGCCCCCTCCCATCTTCCTCCATTGCTGGGAGCACACATGCTTGCTCTGTCTCTCATTCCTGCCTGTGTAATGGAACACAAAATGGACTGAACAAACTGCCTTTTGAAACCCTACACTGTACCTGCATCTTTATGCAAGAATATTCGTGAGTAAAACTCTTTACCTTTTCCTTCACTAGAGAAAGTTGTGGTCCCTTTTTTTTAGCCTTTTGTGCATGTGGGACTGGTAAAAACTCATTCTGTTTGGCCTTCTGTTTTTTTTTCTGCTAACTGCCTTTTTAACAGGAGGGAGCAATATATCAAATAATCCCATCACTTCCAAGGTTGGAAACAATGCTCCGACTTCGGAAGGGGGAGTTGGAGATCTGACCCTCCTCACCCACCCCCTCACAGCCAGTGCAGAAACAACTACACTAGCTGTCCTCCAAGGACAGAAAAGTGACCTCAGAGGAGGAGGAAAGGGGGCATTCATGTGGGCAGGGAGGGGAGGAGACTGGATAGGCCAGGAAACGAGATATCCTGAATCTCCTCCAGCCTCCTTCCCTCTCCCTCCAAAGTGTCCTTGCTAGAGGGGCTGAAAAGCCTGTCTAGTGAAAATCGCTTCAGCCTGGCAGGGCATATGAATCTCAGAAGCCTCCCAGGTTCAGAAGCTTCTGAGAAGCGAGGGTGCAACTGATAGGATTGCACTCTAAGGTAGTCTGTGGGTAGAATCAGGGACAGGTTGTGAAGGAGAAGAGAGTGAGAGAAGCTATTGAAAGCAGAGATGTAGTGTTAGGTTTTTAGAACCATTATTATTATTTACCAGTTATTGTTTGTTCTGAATGTGAAATACTTATGTTCTGGTCTGGGTGGATTTGAAGACTGGCATATCTCACCACACGTGCTAAGGATATAAAGGGGAGAGTGCAACTGCTCTCTGTACTTCAGTTGGTGGTGGCAGCTGGTGTTTTTGGGAGTCCTGGGAAAAGTCTGGACTCAATGACCTCTTGGGGCTAGGGCCTTGTAGGGATCTCCTAGTTGCACCCAGGGTTTTGTTGGCTAAGGCTATCAGTTATCTATTATGCAGAAACCAACCCACACAGATTGATCAAACTTAAAATCAGTTACACGTAATACTTGGATTGCGTAACTGATGCAACATCAATTTCTTGAAAGCTACGGAGATGCTGGGGTGTGTGTGTCTTTGTTTATTTTCAGGTGTAGTTTGAAAATGCAAACTTAGAAAAGATGCATAGAACTAGATATAATGTAAACCATCTATTGGGATTCAATTTGCATCACCCTTGCCATAGTTATGAAAAAATCACAAATCTTTTGAACATTTAATTCCATTCAGAGGAGCGTGGTCCTCCCACACAAGACAGCCTTGTTCTCTGGGCACCCCTAGCAGAAGAGTTTGTTTGTTTGTTCATTTATTTCTATACCACCCAATAGCCAAAGCTGTCTGGGCGGTTCACAAAAATTAAAAACACAAAGTGCCACATAAAACAATATAAAATATGAAAGCTTAAAACCACAATATAACATAAACCTGCCATAAGATACCTTAAGAAAGGAGCCCTCATATGACTCTGGGTTGATATTCAGCAAAACACATTTAAAGGAGAATGGATACAATTTGAGAAATGCACAAACCTTGAAATTGATGCTACCTTGGCCAGCTTGTGGGCTGAACTTTAGGAATACTTTAAGTTTTGAAGTTAAACTTCTGCCTCTCCCCCTGCCTTCATTCCCCCCATATAAATAAATTAAGAGTGGCTCTTGGTCTCACTCTGAAATTATGGCAAAATGCACCCCCCCCAAAAAAAAAGCACAGATGCAAACTATGGAGACCTAGAGGAATTCTTTGTAGTTTGAAACTTTCAGAAAATAATGACAAAAGCTGTTAGAAATACTTTCAGCTAGAAATGTTTGTGTGCGTGCATGCAGAGTCATTGGTCTCTGTGATCTATAGCAAGTTCTGAGCAAAAGGATGTGTTTTCATAGTTAACCGGGGGGCGGGGGGATGCTTTAGAGCATGCCAGCTATAGAAAATGCTTTAGTGCGTTCCAGAGCTTGAGTCATGCACTGAGAGCCCATTATTTTGTTAAATGTTTTATTTATTTTAATTGTCACGTTTCTAAACCATCCTTCTTCCAAGCATCTTGGTGTGACCCAAATGGGATTACTTGCAGTGTATTCCAAAAATGAGACAGGTTATGTGGGAGACCATGACATGCCCAAGGCCACTGAACACTGCTATATTCAAGAAAGGATAACATGAGAGCTATGGCTATTGGACAGCATAGAAATTAAATAAATGCAATGAATGATAGTGCTGTGGGGACAAACCTCTAATTTTTCATATTTCAGTGTCTTTATTCAGGTGGAAATGATATGTTATTTTTTAAAATTATCAGTAGGGCTTTGGATGTATGTTGGATGCTTTAGCGAACACATAACCCCGACTCTGTACAATCTTTTGCCACAATCAAGAGTGCTCTGTGTGCTCTGGTGTGAACACAGGGCTCTGTGTGAATGGGATTTCCCATTAACTTTAATGGAATGGAACACCTGCATGCATGAAACTATCCTCGATTGAAGTGCTTGGGGGGATGTCTTGGAAGGCAGGAGAGCTCTTATAACTTCCAAACTTCCACCAGAAGTAGGTTTACCCCAACTAGCTTGCCTGGTTAGCCCCATCACACCCTTGATTGCATTCTTGTGTCCCTTCTCTGAAGACAGAAGTTTCCCAGTCAGGCCAAGGCCTTGTCTGAACAACAGTGCACGTGCCGGGCACTCCTTAGCATCTTCGCTTTTTGTCCCATAGGCCCATGGGGCAGGACAGATGCCTGAAGGTGACTTAGACTGCAGACCACTTGCTGCAACAAGAGGGAGGTTCAGATGACCCCCCCCCCACACACACACTTATTGGGAGGGGCATGGGGCCCAGTAGATAAACCTTCACCCCAGCACGTTGCAAACACATTGGAAAGGGCTCTCTCTATATACCAATGTGTGTGCGTAGAGTTCCTCCATGTTAGGGTGGACTATGACTGGGCCAGGGTTCCCCCTCACATGGAGGAACTCTATGTGCATACAGAAGTACACATGTTCGGCTCCTTCAGGCACACTCAGAACATGTGTATAGGTGCGTGGGGGGGTAGCCCACATGTGAGCCCCATTTGTGTTATTTCAAATGGGCAGTGTCCAGTGCAGCGCTACCGCTAACATAAATGACATTGCACTCATTTAAACTATCTCTAGCACAACAGCAGTAGAGCCAGCAAGCACTACTGGAATTGAACTAGTTTATGCCAGCACATCTTTTATGTTAGTGGAAGTGTCATATTGGATACTGCCCAATGTGTGTGTGATTCACCTCTAAGGTCTGGAGCTCAACAGAGGCCCTTTTCTCTCATGATACCTCTCCCAGGTTCCACCTTTCCTGAGGAGGCCTCGAACGTTCTTGCCTCTCAGTCAGCATTGCCTGTGCTGGCGAGTAGGCACTGGGGAGCGTGAGGGTCTTGGTGTAAAGGGAGTTGATTCCTCAGGGAAATCTGGCTCAGGTAGTATTATCTCCAGTAGTTCAGAGGCCTCTGGCTTAAGAGGCTTCTGATTGAGAGGTTCCAGCTTAGTCTCTGAGCCTTGGTCTGGATTTAGCACTTCAGTGATTTGTGCCACTGATTTTTCTGATCCAGCTGGTTCCTCCCGTGTCCATGTCGCAGTTCTGACTGCTGCTCAGAGCTGGGAAGACTCTCCTGTCTGGCTTGTAATCCTGCTATGTTCCATCCTCGCTATGGGTTGTATCCAATGTTAGTGTAATTTATGCTCCGGCCATTTCAGTGGGTCTTCTACTCCTAGTAGGACTAACATTGGATGCAATCCTATGCTTCTGGTTTTACAGACAGTCTGTTTGTGACGCTGCCTCTTATTGACATTGGTTCTTGTTCTTCTTCTCTGTACTGATTGCTTGGGTTGTACACTCACCTGTTCCTGCCCTCTTATACTCCACTTGAACCCTCTGGCTAGCAGTTAGTGAAGAAGAGAGGCACAACATTTTTTAGGCTAGCCGGAGTAGCTTGAACATGCATTTGCTGCCCTAGAACAAGGTTCTGAAAGATTGTCAGGCTTCAGGCCAGATGTCCTGGTGCTGTCTAATGTATCAGAGACCTGCTTCATGATGGTTTGGAATAGGCCAGGTGACAACCCTTTGGGGTTTTCAGCGTCTTCTGAAAACTTACTTGTTTCAACAAGCTTTCCCAGAAAGGTAATTTTATTTCTGCCCTGTTATTATGCTATTTGTCTCCATAAAGTTTTTTGTACGGTATTTTCTTATGGTTTTACTATGTATTGTTGTATATTGCTTAGAAAATTTTAGTGTAATTATTAAATAAACATGTTTACTAAGCCCCATTGAACGAAGTGGGACTTACTTCAGAGTACATTGTGCATAGGGTCATACCATCAGAGAGCAACTTCGCATCCCCTCAGTTCAACTATGCACCTGAATTCTGAGTGTCGGCTTCTTATCAACCCAGAATATCCTGCCATTCCACATAGGAAAACGAGGCACCGTGTTACCAAGGGAAGTGGTGGATACAGTGGAGGCTGGTGGCTCTGATGTCAGTGGGGTGGTGTATCTGCTCTGGGGTACAGTCAGAACCAGTCAGAACTCTAAAGACCAGAGCATGTACTACCGATGGGAGTAGATGGTCGGGAAGGAAGGGGCGCAGCCGCCGTATCACATGGAGTTGATACAGCGCTGTCCGGCTCACAGCTGACACCTGAGCTTCCATGGACAGCTGGGAGTCCAAAATGACCCCCAGGCTGCAGACCTAGTCTTTCAAGGGTAGCCGTACCCCATTCAACACCAGGTCAACATCCCCCAGCCTCCTCTTGTCTCCCACCAAAAGTACCTCGGTCTTGTCAGGGTTCAGCTTCAGCCTATTCCTCCCCATCCAGCCACTCACCGTCTCCAGACATTTGGACAGGGATTCTATGGCCAACCTTGGTGAAGATTTAAACGAGAGGTAGAGCTGCGTGTCATCCGCATATTGATGACACTGCACCCCAAACCTCCTGATGATAGCCCCCAGCGGCTTCACATAGATGTTAAATAGCATCGGGGAGAGGATGGAACCCTGTGGCACCCCACAAGTAAGTGGCCATGGGTCTGAAACCTCCTCTCCCAGTGCTACCCTCTGGTACCTGCCGGACAGGAAGGACCGGAACCACCGCAATACAGTGTCCCCAATGCCCAACCCCTCCAGGCGGTCCAGGAGGATACCGTGGTCAACGGTATCGAAAGCTGCTGAGAGGTCGAGGAGAACAAGGAAGGAGCATTCACCCCTATCCAGAGCCCTCCTCATATCATCTACCAAGGCGACCAAGGCCATTTCTGTCCCATGCCCAGGCCTGAAGCCTGACTGAAATGGGTCTAGATAATCAGTTTCTTCCAAGTGTGCCTTCAACTGCACCGCCACCATCCGCTCAATCACCTTGCCCAAAAATGGCAGATTTGAGACTGGGCGAAAGTTGTTCAAAACTTGAGGATCCAAGGAGGGCTTCTTTAAGAGCGGTCTTATCACTGCCTCCTTGAGGGCTGATGGCATCACTCCCTCCTCAAGGGAGGCGTTCACCACCGCCTTGATCCCCTCACCCAGTCTCTCTCTGCAGCTCATAATGAGCCAAGATGGGCAAGGATCAAGTAAGCAGGTGGTCGGCCGTACCGATGAAAGCACCTTGTCCACTTCATCAGGAGGAAGAAGCTGGAACCGATCCCACAAAACCGGTTTGCCACAGGCCGCCTCCTGCTCACTAACTGTATCCACAGCGTGCAGAGTAACACACCTAATCTGATCAATTTTATCTGCAAAGTGCCTTGCCAAGGCCTCACAGGAGGCCTTAGAATGCTCCAGTGGTTCCGGAGCCACAGGACCGACCAGGCTGCGGACCACTTGGAACAGCCTCCTGGGACAGCACTCTGCAGTCGCAATGGAGGCAGCATAATATTCCTTTTTTGCTGCCTTCACCGCCACGTGATAGGCTGAAGATACAGCTCTAGCCCGTGTCTGATCGTCTTTGGAGCGAGACTTCCGCCACCGGCGCTCTAGCCGTCTCACCTCCTGTTTCAGAGCTCGTAACCGCGGATTGAACCATGGTGCAGTCCGAGCCCTGTTCAGGGGGAGAGGGCATTTCAGAGCCACCTGATCTAATGCCCCAGTGATTGCGGCATTGCAGCCACCCACCAGGGTCTTGACCGAGTGGCCGTTGGCATGCCCCAGAGAATCCCCAAGCGCGTTCAGGAATCCATTTGGATCCATAAGACGCCTGGGGCGGACCATTTTAATGGGTCCTCCACCCCTGCGGAGGGGTTGTGGAACCGAGAAGTCCAACGTCACCAGATAGTGATCTGACCATGACAAGGGGGTGGTGGATATACCCCCGACTTCCAGATCACTCCCCGCTTCTCCAGAAACAAACACAAGGTCTAGTGCATGACCGGCTACATGGGTGGGCCCAGTTAGAATATGGTGCAGCTCCCAGGAGGCCATGGTCTCCATGAAGTCCCGAGGTGCTCCTGTGAGGATGGCCTCCGAATGTACGTTGAAGTCCCCCAACACCAGTAAGTTAGGGGAATGTACACGCACATCAGAGACCACCTCAAGCACCTCGGCCAGGGAGTCAGTCGTGCAGCAGGGTGGACGGTACACGAGCAGAATCCCCAGACTGCACTTTGGGCCCAACCTCCAGTACATGCACTCAGCAACCTTGGTCTCCCGGAGAGGGGGTCTGGTGAAGACCAAGGACTCTCGGTAGATAACAGCCACTCCCCCTCCCCGATCCCCAGCCCTCGGCTGCTGTGCATACGAAAATCCAGCTGTACACATGGCTGCAAGGGTTGGAGCAGCAGCCTTGGCCAGCCAGGTCTCCGTAATACATGCCAGGTCTGCACCCTCATCCAGGATCATGTCATGGATGAGGGAGGTTTTCTGGGTAACAGACCTGGCATTGCAGAGCAGCAAACGAAGGCCAGAAGATGGGGTCATGCCTCCCCCAGCCATCCTTTGGCTCTGGACAGGCCCGGAGCAGGGGACGGATACTACACATCTCTCCCTTGTTCCCCTTACCTGGCATGGCCTGCCCCTAGCGCTCTGCCAGCGCCTGCCGCCCAGCCTCAGTATCTTCCGGCCACCAACACTCCCCCCACTGCCTCCATCAGGTGGACACATGCCCCCTCTCTCCCGCCTATCAGGCAGGCTACCCACCCCTAAAACCACAACAAAATCCCCCAAGAAAAAGAAAACACACACACACACAACAATTAAAAATCCCCTTAAAAATAATGCCAGGCCGGAGTCCACAGGGAAGGCCAGGTGGTGGTGGTGGTTGTGGTGGTGGTGGTGGGGGCGGCAGCAGCCGCAGGCAAAGCAGCAGCAGGCGCGCCTCTTCCCCGGTGATGGTGGTGGCCTCTCCTGCAGGCCCTGGCTCTCCCAGGCCACCTCAGCCAGCCAGCTTATGTAGCCCCTCCAGGGAGGGCAGGTGGAGCAGCACAGCTGGCTCGGTACCTGGGGGCCTGGTCCTGCAGGGACTGGCGGTCTGCCAGGCAGAAGTCTCCAGGGAAGGCCTGGTGGTGGCGGCGGCGGCGGCGGCAGCGGCAGCAGCAGCAGCAGCAGCAGCAGGCCCAGCAGCAGCAGGCCCGCCTCTTCCCCGGTGGTGGTGGTGGCCTCTCCTGCAGGCCCTGGCTCTCCCAGGCCACCTCAGCCAGCCAGCTTATGTAGCCCCTCCAGGGAGGGCAGGTGGAGCAGCACAGCTGGCTCGGTACTTGGGGTCCTGGTCCTGCAGGGACTGGCAGTCTCCAGGGAAAGCGTGGTGAAGTCTCCAGGGAAGGCGTGGTGGTGGCAGTGGCAGCGGTGGCGGCAGCAGCAGCAGGCCCAGCAGCAGCAGGCCCGCCTCTTCCCTGGTGGTGGTGGTGGCCTCTCCTACAGGCACTGGCTCTCTCTCTCGTTTAGTCTACTGTAATGCGCTCTACGTGGGGTTACCCTTGAAGACGGTTCGGAAACTGCAGCTGGTACAGAACGTGGCGGCTCGCCTGATTAAAGGCAGCCGCCGGCGAGATCACATCACTCCAGTGCTGAAGGAGTTGTACTGGTTACCAGTTGTTTTCCGGGCCAAATTCAAGGTGTTGGTTTTGACCTTTAAAACCCTATATGGTTCCGGCCCAGCCTATCTTAAGGAGCGCCTCCAGCAGCACCAGACAGGCCGCTTAACAAGATCAGCCACGGGTGGCCTTCTCTCTGTCCCATCAGCCAGGACAGCTAGACTGGTGGGGACGAGGGAGAGGGCCTTTTCTGTGGTGGCCCCCACTCTGTGGAACTCCCTCCCTAGGGAACTCCGTCATGCCCCCTCTTTAATGAGCTTCCGTCATGCATTAAAAACGTTGTTGTTCAGGCAGGCATTTGGGGTGGGTTAGGGTATTTTAGAAAATGTTTTTATTGTAGAATTTTATTGTTTTAAACTGTTTTTATTGTATGTTGTACATCGCCCAGAGTGGCTGGGTGACCAGCCAGATGGGTGATTAATAAATTTAATAATAATAATAAATAAATAAATAAAGGAGTACCTTAGATAGCTCCTTTAGAGTTCTGACTGGAACCTGGAGTGGACTCACTGTCTAACTGGCATTGGAGCCACCAGGCTGTGCTGAGTGGATATATCGTCCATTTGTGCCTTGGAAAGAAAAAAGTGCTACCCCCAATCTATCTTAAAAACAAACACCACATACACATCAGTGTTTCCACATTAACATCCTCAGACAGAAGAAGTAAAAAACCCTTTGGAAATAAAAAAAACACACCTTTCTCTTGTTTGCAGTGAAAAACCAAACCCAAATAAATTAGGCATTTGTTTGGAGAAATAGGATATATCCAAAGAAAAATGTCGAACTACAAAGCACCAACCTTTTGCGCTATACAACTGCAAGAAATAATTTTCCAGTGGTGGAGGTGGTTGCATAAATATTGGACATCTTTTATTTAAAGCATTTGAGTTGTTAATGAGGATTCTTTTTATCAAACTTTCTTTTCTCCTCTTCTTTTTTTCCAATCCACCCACCAAATTTCTTATTTCCTGTGAGGAAGGGTCAATTATAGTTTCAAATAAATCTTTCATTTTTATGCTTCAGATTCTGTCTGTCTTGCTAACTTTGTATTTTTTTTATTTATAAGTGTAGGCAGCGGTTAATAACCACGGCCTAGTTGCAGTTTTGGTGTATGAGAATAATGTAGTACAGGGAACTGTTTCAAATGTCTGAATGCAGGCCTGAAGGATTGAAGCCTGCTTTGTCCTTAACTTTCTAAGATGAAGGGCTATGTTTTATGGCAGCTGTGTGTGGAGAGATAGAAATCATGCAAAGAAGTGGGAAATGCACCATAAATTGCTTTTTCTTCTGAGTTGTTTTTTCTCTGTCATCCTTTTTACTCTCATACAAGAGAAAAGAGATGGTCCCCTCTTATTTATATTTTTTAAAATAAAAGTATAAATCATCCCCAAACAGAGCTATGATTAAAAAAAGGAGTGGAGAACAGTTGCAGAATAGTATTTAAGAACATATAACATGGTAAAAATGAGACTCCAGTTTACTGTAGCTCTAAAGCAGCAATAACGAATAAGAGAAAGCTTACCCATTTTATGCATTTATCTTCCTTGCTTTACTATCTTGCTGTTAATAATAATAAAAAAGATTATATTTCAGCAATATAGATTTGGCTTGGCATTTTTGCATTTTCTGGGTTACACATGAAAATTCACTTTTTTCCTAGTTTCTACCTTTTAGCAAAAAAGTTACTTCTTTTGCAATTGCATAGTAATCTGATGTGCTTGCTTGTATAACTAGTTTTCCTGATCTGCTTATGCCTTTATTCCGCTTGCTCAGGAAATAATGAAAAATGTCATTACGCTCAAACCCTGGTTTCTGCTCTCTCTCTTTGCATTGTTTATGTATTTACAGAAAAGCTAACATCTAAAGGGGATGTTCCATATACAACACAGGTGTCTTGGTTGTGGAACACCTTATAGGAGCTTGCTATAAATGGAAAATAAGACAGATCTACGGCTACAGATTATACATATGGAATTATGGTATTGCATATGAGCTGTGATCTCAGTTCTTTGAGTACCACTGCCTATTTAGTCAGCACACACAAGAGGGAGGAAGCTGCAGACTCAGAGGAGCTCCAAAGTTTGCAGTCTAGGGATGGGATAGAAATTTGTTCAGTTTGCATTTTAAATTTGTTCAGTTCACAATCTAATTTTGCATTTTTGAGCCACTATAAACCAAAACTTGGCCATCCTCCAAAATTTGCACTTCTCCAAATTATGGAGTTCTCCAATTTTTTTAAAAAATGCATTCAGGAATGCATATATTAGGGGAAATAATGTTAACAATGCATTATATTAGTAAATTTCTTGCAAAGGTATGTGTTTTAGGCAAAAAATGTATTAAATAATGTATTAGGAGAAATGTGCATACAAATTATTGTACATTTTCATGCAAATTTTTTAAAAACCAAATTCTCAATATTTGAGATGAATCAGACTGGAGAAATTCTCGAAGTTTGAGGTGAACCACATTTAGATGGGAAAAATGAGAGACTGAGAGAAACCAAAATTGACAGATTCATCCATCTCTATTGCAGACATACAAAAATATATTGTACTATTTATGGAGAGTAAATAGTTTTGTTTCTTTATTATGCTGCCTACCTGATTTCTTAATTTGTCAGTGCTCCTGGCCATAATAGTGGGCTGAGAGCTCTCAGTTGAAAGATAGTATGCTGAATGGCAATGCTGGGGAAAGAATTTTGCCCTTATGCCATGCTTCTAGGCATCCCTGAAGCATCTGTTCAAAGCAAGATGACTGACTAGGTGGACTTTAGTCTGATCTTGCAGGGCTCTTCTTGCACCGTTGTTCATATATTGTTCCTGCCATTAAAGTTGCACCAATTGACTTCAAGAGAGCATGTTTAAAGACCGGGGTGGGGTGGGGGGGCTTAGGAAACAAATGGATTTTAATGAAATAATTATTTGAATTTGAGACTTGAAGAGGCAAGGCATCTCTGGTATCTTAGCAGGTAAGGAGAAAGTATCATTCTGAACACAGAAAACTCTTGTCACCCCCTTTACAGTGAGATCTCCATATAACTGACACAATGACAAATTGACCACTGAAGGTTCTTGATGTTGTGTACATAAAACATATTTCAGGTGATAATTTAACTCAAATGTTGGATAACAATAGAATACATCAATATTTCTGTTGCCTGATAACAATGCAGTAGAAAAACTAAAAACAAAAGCTGGACAATATGAGATATTAAACAATGATTAATTGCTCCCATATCACAGGCAAAGGTTTAATCTAACATATTATTTCCCTTTTAGTGAAGCGGGTTTTCTACAATGACTGTCAGTAGCTCCACTGGGTCTCAGGTAGTGGTCTTTGGCTATCTGAAATTTCTAGCTGGAGGTACCATGGACTGAACATGGGACTTGTTGCATGCAAAGGATGACCTCTGCCACTGAGCTATGGTCCTGCCCAGACGGGCCAGTGGGGAACCACTGTGTCATCTCCAAATCCCATCTCATATGATAATAAAAAGAACTTGAGGAAGAGAGGGGCTGGATTCAGCTGGTTGGCCATCACTGCCTTAGAAAACAAAGGAAGATGCTGGGCAGGGTGTGCCAGAGTGATGTCAATGGCCTGTGGTTACTGTTGCTTTCTAGTCATCATCAACTACAAAAATGTGTAGAACGATAGAGTTGGAGGGTGTCTGGTAGGCCATCTAGTCCAATGCCCTCCTCAGGAAGGAGGAAGAAAACTACATCTCCAACAGATGGCTGTTCAGCCTTGGCATTCATTGAGGGAGAGACCATTGTCCCACTAGGTAACTGATTCCATTGCTGAACTGCTCTTACCATGAATAAGTTTCTCCTAATGTTTAACTGAACTGTACCAGCATGTGTCTTAAGCTCATTAGATCTAATCCTGTGTTCTGGAGCAGCAAAGAACAAGTCTGGCCTCTTCTATGTGAGCTCTTCAAGCATTTGAAGAGTGCTATCATGTCCTCTCTTATTCTCCTCTTCTCCTGGCAAAACATACCCAGTTTCTTCAATTTTTTCCAATGGGACAGTGGTTTTCCATTCCATTGGCCAATGCTCTCCTCCAAACTTGATTCAATTTGTCTACATCCTTCTTAAAGTGTGGCTCTCAGAACTGGATCATTAAACACACACACACACACACACACAACCCGCTAAAATGTCTAAGGCCAGCACTGACCAGTAATATGTAGCATGTGGAAAATTCATTCCTTTAGGAAATAATAGACTTCCAACCTCGAAATGTAAAAAAAAACAGCAGTTCCTTTTTCTGGTGGAATTTCCCAGAACTGAGTTCCAGCACCTTTTATATATATACACACACACACATACATACACACACACACACATACACACACACACATACTGTATATACACATACATACATACTGTGTGTGTGTGTATATATATATATATATATGCGCACGCACACACTATTTGAATGCTCTTTGCTACAATTCAGGAAGTGTAATCCAAGAGTTCCGATACCTTTTTCTCCAGAAAAAAAGTGTTGAAAAAAACCAATCTTACCATGAGAAGTGGAAGTGTCAGCTCCCCTCCCAGAATGATCAAAGTCATTTTCATTGAGAAGGACATGCAAGAACTGTGCTACTGGTAAAGGCTTTTAAAATTTATTTTTACAAATTCTAATAGCATCTGACTGTGTCTTTGAGTAAAACATCAATAAAAGATAGAACAGACCAGTCAGAGGTCTTTCATTCATTCATTTGCCAGGAACCCTCTTACTACAATTTTCCAGTGTTTGGGGCTTATTTAGGTTGCAATCCTATACCCCTTACCAGGGAGTTAGCCCTGTTGAACTCAATGGGACTTCTTTCTGGGTAGACGTGTATAGGATTTTATTATTCGTATAGAAACTCCACAATCCCCAAAGTTCAGCAAAACTGTATATACTAAGCTGAGAAACAAATGCTTTATGCTAGCATTTGCCTAGTTAATCTACTTCTCAGTGTGTTATCCTGTGGGAGAATCAAAGCCAGTCTGTGAACCTTGCTGCAGGCAGAAGAAGAAGACGCCTTCATCTCATATTTTAAGAAAGAAAACGCTACACAAAATGGACATTAGATCACTGAACACATGAAAGTCTTTTCTTCTTTCTCTTTCCAAGAATTGCCAGAAACCGACAAATAACAGAAGATTACAAATCACATCATCTTTAGCTTCCTTGGGCTCTTCTCTTCGTTGCAGCAACTCCTCTTTCCAGACTAGCTTATTTTATGTATAGCTCTAGGTGGAAACATTAAAATCAAAGGAGCTCTAGCTGAGAAGTAAAGCATATACTTTGCATTTATGAGGTGCCAAGTTCAACCTGTCACATTGTAGGTTAAAAGATCCAGGCGTAGCACCAGCACGTAGCATGGTGCTGCACAATCCCGGCAGGGCCTGCCCCTGCCACCTGTCCCGAACCCTCCTTGAAACAGTCTTTTCTTGGCGCTCTGATCAGGACCAGGTAACCATCTGGGTGCTTGAGCTCCTATTTACATTTCCCATAGTGTCCTAGGGCAATGCTACATTGGGACATTGTTGGAAATTAAAATGGTGGCTCAAACATCCTGTCTGTTGGTCCAGATCAGAAGGCGGCTGCTGCTTGCTACTAGGTATGTGTGTTGGGGAACCCACAGGTGGAGGAGGGGGTCACTGAAGGTTGTTTTGCCATGCCCTCCTTCAAACATGGAGCCAACCCTGAAAAGATTCCCCATGACATGACGGAGAAACAAGTTGCTGTGGCTGTACAGAGTTGCTAATGGCTGAAGTCATTAACAAAGCTCTTGACGTCCTGCACGCTCAGTGTGATATCGATTTGCACCCAATGTGTGTGGAGATACAAACTTATTTATGCAGAAATGGGAACAAAATCCACTAAACCTTGTCTGAAGTTCCCAGTACTGCATAAGTGCTCCACAGTGACTATAAGTCTTCTTGTTACTCAGAGTTGCTGAAATATATAAATAAAATCTCCATCCATTCTGGTGGATTTCAAAGAGGTCTGGGACCAACAAACACAACATACACTACTTTGTTTCTGATTTCCAGCCTAATGAGAGTCTGGCTAGTGTGGATATCAAGTATTCGCAGCTCTTAGAGTCTCACATTCAACGTGAAAAATCATTCAATTATCTTTGTGACTTCTACAAAATCCCTTAAGAACCACTATATGGAGATAATGCAAAAGAAGCATGATAGATATTAGACATGGCAAAGCCCTGGGGAAACAGAGTTCCACTGAAAAGGTCATCAGAGTCATTCCTTTAAAAATGGATATTGGCATATAACATCACCTTCTGGGATGATGGTAGTACTTTACTGGTGCAGTTGTTGTAGATGAGGCTTCTGGAATACTGGCCCAGTAAAAAGCTCATGTGTTCAAAGTTGTAGGGAAAACCTATGTCTGCAGAATCCCAGTCTCTCACACTTACAACTAGATCAACAAGGGTTGGCTGTGGCCCTTTGGCACTGCAAGAATATCGTGGAATGTAAGTAATATCCCACAGATTCAAGGTCCCAGGCTCTCAGTAATAATAATGTGGGTTGAGTAATGATGTACAGAAAAACAGTGGTGTCCAAAAGTCAAGGAATTCAGACAGTCAGCATCTCCACAGATGGGGAAACGTTGCATAATATGGGCAGTAATATCCAAGGGAGAATGCTCATGTGATGTTTTGTTCTCCAAACATTCACTAGACCTTTACCCAGGAGGAGACTGTTTGGTGCTTTAGCAACAGCAAATGCAGTTTAGAGCTGTTTCACTGTCTGTTGTTTTTTAAAACTTCAAATACAGTAAATATTGTAAAAGCAAATGAGAAACGAAACACATTTAGATGAAAAAGAATTCTTCCCTCATGCTATGGTGTTTTGGCATCATGGAAAGTCATCTCCCTCTCTATTGTAAATACAAATTGTCTTTGATTCCTCAAGCACTAGGGAAGTTTATGTCCATATAAAACTGGAATCTGCAGGAATGTGTATACTAATGGGTGTAAGAAGACAGAGTTAAACTTTCTAAAAGCATTATTGGTGGAAAGCAATTACTCCTACTGTCTGCAGGAGTGAAATTTATCACCACAGGAAACCATAAAAAGTCAAAATAACAACTATATGCTGAATGTAAATGATGCCACACCTAATGATATGTCACCTTCTATTTGTTAACGACTAAAATGTTGCTCAGAAGTGACTGCAAATTTTCGAAATAGTAATATAGCAGGATCATCTTTTTATGCAGGGTTTGGGCTACAGACCGCCCCGCCCCCTCAAAAAAATAAAATAAAATTGAAGATCCTCTTTCCCATTCCATAGAGCACTCTTGGTATCTTTATTACTTCAGGAAGTAAAAAATAAATTCACTTCCACCAAGCAAATGATTTTGAGGTGTTCCACTGTAATTTCTAGAACTCTTGAAATCCAAGGCTGGAACTACATATTATGAGTGACATGGCACAGCCACTAAAAACAACACCCCTGCGTTGTGTTCTCACCTTCTCCCCTGCAATATTTAGTCTCACTTTACCCCATGTCATGGCATCATCATGTTGTGAATAATTTTCCTGTGCTTGCACCATATAATTGGCTACCACTTGCAGGGTCAGGGAAAAATATGAAGACATTACGACATGGGATAAATCATGCTAAATATTACAGGGGAGAAGGGGATGAGAAAGTGACATGTGGATGCCATTTTTGATGGCAGCACCAGGTTGCACATAACAATATATTTTTGGCTGAATTTGATGTTAACGTGCAACCCTGTAGATCAGAGGTAGGCACCCTTTTCAGACCTGCAGGGAAAAGTAACTTTTTTCTGGGGGCACAGACACATGTTAGAGGGCTGTGGGCACGTTCTTGCCCCCTACTCAGTTCTCACTTTTCCTGCCCCCACCACCAATGCCTTGATTCTCACTTTTCTTGTCCCCCCAATCCTTGTTCTTTTTTATTTTTTGTATCTTCCTCCCCACCCCCATATGGCTTCCCCAGCCCTTGCTTGGGATTCCTCCCTTCTGCCGCCTACCTCTGCAATCACCTCAGCAGCAATAAAACCCTGACAAGGAAGCAGGAATTCAGCAGATTGGGAGACTTCCTCTTCTGATCTGCTGACTTCCTACTTCCTAGCTAGGGCTTTGGTGAGGTAGGAAGTGGTGGGGGATCCTGGGCAAGGGAAGGTGTATGGGGGCTGGGGATCTTGACGGGCACCATCAGGGATCTTGGCAGGTGCCAGTGCAGGTGCTATGTTGCCGATCCTTGCTATAAATTAAGGGTGCAATCCTATTCAGATAGGTGGCCGCCTCCAAACTCAGAGGCGACCGCCTATCCAATGCAGGGCATGAGAAGCACGGAGGGGCTTCTCATGCCCTGACCCTCTGACCCGCCGTGCTTCTCCTGCCCTGCATTTTCAGCTATCATTCTTTCAATCATTCACCTGATTGCAGCTGTCTAGCTGCCAGAGAGCAGGGTAGGGGAGGAGGCTGCTGTATGACACATTGGATGTGTCATACAGGCATTTCCACCCGCTCTGGAACATCCCCTGGAACACCCCTTTTCGGCTGCTCCACGCTTCTCTTGCGAGTGCAGAGCATGAGGCAATTCTGTACTGCCTCTGAGGCAGTGTGGAAGTGGGGGGAGGTCAGTTCCCCAGAAAACCAGATATCCTATGGCTGTCTAGCCGCTGTCTAGTGACCATAGGATTGCTCCCTAAGTCTGTGAGGAGTTAATCAGGCAGTTCAAAAATCTCATGCCTTTCTCCCTTCCTTTTAGAACTACCAGTAAGGATGGCTGTTGTGGGGAAATCCCGCTTGCGTTTGGCTTGATGCATCGCTGTGGCACCCCCGACTCAGTGGGCATTTGTGAGCTGAGCGGCAGGTCTGTTCTCGAAACTCAGGAACTTTGCAGCTTTTAAAAATATGCTTGAGTCATGATCTGAACAAAATCCCGTGTATAATTATTTACAGAAATCATGATTTGCGCAAAATCACGGCTGTAAGTAGTGCAACTTGTGCAAAACTGCAGGCTTAAATGATCTAATTAGACCATATATGCTGGAATTTCATGCAAATTGTGCTATTTATGGCCACGATTTTGTGCAAATCATGGTTTCCATAAATAGTTATACCCGTGATGTTGTGCAAATCATGACTCCCACATATAAATAAAAAAGTGGAAAACTCATCGCACAAGCTCAGGGATGCGTGAGCCAGAGTCCGGGATGCCAAGCTGGCAAAAATGTGCCGACCTCTACTCCCAAATGGATTCCTCCAACATCCCTAACTACCAGTTGTTTCATGGCACAGTAGTATGACACACTTGCATGTTTTAATATCGCTTATAGAACCATTGGGTTGGATCCAGGCTAAATAAGTCATGCTTTAGTCCCACCAAAATCTATGGCACTAGTAGTAGTAGTAGTTATACATTTACTAACTCAAGTTAATAAGTTAGTTGATTTCAGTGGGACTAAAGCATGACTAACTTGGTCAGGATCCAACCCATTGCATGCCTCTATATAATATTTACAGTTAGCTTCTTGTCTATTGTTTCAATATGATATATTGTTGAGACTGCATGATGGAGAGCTCCTCTCACCCTATATTCCAATATTATGGGGAGGAACATTTCAGGTCTCGTTTACATGCTCAGCCAAGAGGAGACAATATATGGGTTTGTTGGTGCTGTGCCAAATCTGCCCTCCAATTTCCAAAATATTTTCTGCCCCCATGAAAGGGACTTCTTCCATTTTTCTGCTTCAGTCTCAGCGTGCTTTAGAATCTCTATTCAATTACTTTTTGGTGATATTTCCAAGCTTCCCTTGTGATTGTCACTTGGCTGAGGGTGTTATTGTGTTTCTTTTCTTTCTATTACACATCTCTCCATTGCTCTGCAGCAGTGGAGGCTGGTGGCTCTGATGTCAGGGGGTGGTGCATTTGCTCCAGGATTCAGTCAGCACTCTAAAGGAGCGACCCAACTCTTTTAGAGTTCTGAGTGAAATCCAGAGCAGATTCACCACCCCACTGACATCAGAGCCACCAGCCTCCACTGCTCTGCAGCCTTCCCATGCTGCCCATGCTTTCTGATCTGAAAAAGACCCATGGGAGAAGTTCCCACATGAGGAGTTGGGGAAGCTCTAGGCCAGAGCTGGGCAGAAGCCCTGGGATCCACTGGTAGATCACAGGGTGATCTGCAGTAGATTGGAAAGGATATTTGACTCCCAATGGGCTAATAATAGCAAAAACTGGAAATCTCCCCCCATTAGGTTGCCCCCCCACACACAACTTTTTTACAGAGTGGGAGCGACTATCCTGCTATGGCTGGCTCAGGCTCAGGTTAAACTAAGGGGCAAGTCAATCAGCAGGCAGTGGTCAAAAGCAGTTTTATCAGGCAAGAGGGAGCAATCCAAAAGACAGATTTGAAGAACAGCCAAGGTCAAAACACAGATAAACAGTCAGATGCCATACACAGGCCAAGAAGCAGAATCTAAGATCAATTGCACAGAGGTTCAGTCTCAAGGTAAGGTTAGGAAAACAGGATAAACAGCAATAGGAGCTAGCAAGACATTATTTCCTGCACAGCCTAAGCCGGCACTGAAGGCATTTATCAGTAAAGCCTGGTCAGCCCCACCCAGGACTCAGCTGCAGTAAATTAGAGCTCTTTGGCCTGCACCCTATCCATGAGGATAGGCCAGATTCTCAACTTTCTCTTGAGAAGTCCTTCTGTGCAAGCAAGCACTCCTTCTCAAGGGAACCCTACTGGCCTGTTGCTTGAGGCTCTGGTGCTCCTGGGGGCCAGGGGGTTGCTCAGCCTTTGCCTCTACCTCAGAGGCAGAGTCTCCTTCCCCTGACAGAGATGGATCTGCAGCCACCTCCCCTGAGGGCCCACCTCCTGGTCTGGTGATAGTGACTGATCTGAGGTGCTCTCAGTTTCCTCTTCTCTGAGGAGGATTCCTCCAGTTGGGGCATGAAGTGGAGTTTTGTGTGAAAGGACTTCTAAGCTTGGTTCTCATACTGATCATACATTCCTGGTTGAAACATGTACTTAGATGCATCCTGTTCCTTAACTCTTAGTGTAAGCCTGCTCACTTGTGCCGTTGTTTTGTACCTGTGCTCTGGTTGGTGGATCTTGCCCAAGGGCTCCCCAAGACTTGGATCCAGCACTGGCTGCAGGTAATTCAGGAACAATGCAAGAAGGCCACATAGTGGACCAACATAAGAAGGACTTACAACAAATAAGCCTTGTGGGTACCGGTAAATGGGACACTGGGACAAGGCCATCCTGGAGTGTATGTCTCTTCTAGATCACTGGGTGCATGATCACTCTGTGTAACTTCTACAATGACAGCACACCATAGGTATCATAAAATATCTGAATGACCCAGAATACCTGTAGATAACTGGTGTTATGCATTCCATTATCAACAAGGTCAGGTAGCTCTACTTGCTCCCCAAATTACATTCACTGCTGGGTTCTTACAGGAAAAAAACCTACATTCTACTCGCATTCCATGTTATTATTTTAACAGTCATCTCTAGTTACGAATGGCATGCAGGTTATAAATATAGTCAAATTAGTGCAGAGAAGGTGACTCAGAAAATCTACCTGGGGAGTGATGGAGAATACCGTATAATTACTCCTATGGATGATGGAAGGTGGTTGTCTCAGTAATATTTCTGTCACATTAATGAGCTAAAGTGAGGGGTAAAAAACTATATTAAGAAGCCACTCTGTAGTCTTACAAAAAGATTACCAGACTAACAATCTCAGAAGGGAAAGTGGCGGCAGGAGCTTGCAATAAATGTGAGGATAAACAGTGTTCTAGGGGCCTCTGTAGGATACACTGTCCACTTCATGCAGTTGAGAAACAGTGAGGGTGTGCTTAAATGAAGAGTAAAATATAAACAAATATGATGATTTAGTAGGAACTAAGCAAACAGTATTGCAGTAAAAAAATGTAAGTGTTACTCTTTTTTCAGATAAAGATGCTGGCCCTTTTCACACATTATGTTGAACGTGTTGAAATGGTGGTAGTGAGTGGGCAGGATTGCACACACCATACCTGTTGCCGACCTTCATGTGGTGTGAAGCGAGCTTATGCGCTTCCAACTGTGTGTGTGTGTGTGTGTGTGTGTCTTTCTCCCCACAACTGGGAATCCTGGGTCAGGAGCAGAGTTAGCACATCCACTCCCACCCCCTCCACAGATGCAACATAGTGTGTGAAACGGGCTCGCAAGATTGGAGATATGTGTTTTATAGGAAATCGAATGTAGTATTCCCATCTCTCCACTTCTGAAAGCAAACTAAAGACTTAATTTTTTTTGTTTAAATAAATATATCCTGGTCTTTGGGCTTTCTACTTTGGGCTTTTCCACTTCATGTTGCTGCATTTTTTATCTTGCTTTTCAGACAATTATAGTCTCCCAAAGCAGCTCAGATCAGCTAAAAAGAGAGAGGCAGGCCCTGCAATCAGGCTTACAAACTAAAATGAAGGGAAGATGAAGAGGAAGGTGGCTGCAGTGCTGGTGTCAGGTTTTGCAGGGCCCTTGGACAAGATACCTCATGGGCCCCCTCCCTCAGCTAATCTGCCTTCTCACTGCCATTCTCACCTGCTGCTTGTGCTCCTCCTCCTCTTTCTCCTCCTCCTCCTCATTGCCACCACTTACTTGCTTGACAGGCACAGAGCCAGTGAGCAAGCGGGCAGTGGCATCTACTGCTCCTCCTTCTCACTACCACCATTGTCTGGGCCAGATCGAGAGGCAGGTGAACAAGCAGGTTGCAGTGGTGAAGAGAAGGAGCAAGTCCAGGGGGTTCTTGTCAGTGGGCCCCTGCTGGGGAGTGGGCCCCGGGCAGGTGCCCAACCATGCCTATCCTTGATGCCAGCCCTGGCTGGCACTTGTTCCTTAGGCTAATGGATGGGCCAGAGCATTCTTCCCCGCTATTTCTGCAGTACCAGGGCAACAGTCAGTTGGAGGCGACTATTCTTTCAGGCAGGGAGGGGGAAGCGAGCTCCCTGAACTTAGTTGTTCTCTGGCTGATAAATTGGCCAGGCTGGTCTCCCTGTTGGCTTAATGTTATTCTTTTGAAGCAGGGAGTGCAGTCTCCCAGTGGCCCTCAGTCCTCTGGCAGATGGATGGACCCAGAGCGGTTTCCCTTCTGCTCCCCAGTCCTAGAACAAGATTTAGAACATCGAATTAGTTCAGTGATTGGAGCTGTGATCCTGTGCACTGTTAAATCAGTCAGGTGCATGTTCCACTTAGGTAGGAGGCTTTAGGGTCAAATCTGTAAAGGCTTCTTGGCAGTGGCAACTGGAAACCCAGTACTTGGGGTGCTCCTACAAGGATGCTCACACAATGAATTCTCCTCTTCCTCCCCACTGCAGCTCACTGTAGCTGCCCCCAAACTTCTCCTGCAGATTTGGAGATCAGCAGGAAAGGCATAGGATGCAGGGAGCTGCAGTGGCAGTGCTGGCCCATCCCAGGCCTTTTTTAGGGCCATTAGGCATGTCACCCTCAATGGGCCACCATTGCCACCAGCTGCTATTGCTCCTCAACCTCTTTCATGTCACTATTACCACTTGGTTGCTTGACAGGCAGAGAGCCAGTGAGAAAGACAACCGCCGTTGTCTGGGCCAAAGTGAGAGGCAGGTGAACAAGTAGGTTGCCATGGTGAAGAGGAGGAGTAACTCTGGGGACCTTTTGTCAGTGGGCCCCTGCTGGGCTGTGGGCCCGCAGCAGGTGCCCAACCATGCCTACCCTTGACACTGGTGAGCAGTGGAAGTGTGGGAGATCAGAGAAAATTGGGTGGATATAACTTGCTTGAGTAGATTGATGAGACAGTCAACTTTTATCCTTTGGCATAATAGAGCTGAGGCTCAGGCTGCTCCATTATTACTATAAATCATTCAGTGGTAGGGGTTATCTATTCATAGCCAGAAGTGCAGTGAACAAGGATGTGTGCATTTGAAAATCAAATTGAACTAAATATTCAAGGTTACAGCCAGTCACGCCCTTTTCCAGATATTCCATTCCATTCCCCCTTTCTCTGGTTTTCTATTTCCCCTTCCCAACAATCAGTCAGCATTTTGTGTCCACTGAGCACAGAGAGGACCCCTTTTCCTCATTAGACTATTTTGAGTCCCCTCCACCTCTTTAAGGGTTTTAAAAAAGATTATTTGTACTTCAAACATTGGGCTTCACCAAGCCAGATGATCCCTGCCTCTTGAGCATGGATGATATTGTTCTGGCTAAATCAGGATCCACACTCGGTGAATGCATTCACTAGTAGTATATATCCTGAGAACCGCCAGGGAGTAGAGAACCACCAGGGGGCCAAATCTGGCCCATCAGCGGTCCCCAGAGGGCCACACCCCCTTCCCCTGACCCCAACTCCTTTTCCCCAACCACCTAACGTTTGGTGGTTTCCCAGTTTTTGTGCAGCTTTCTTCCATATTACAAGGTTGAAATGCCTCTCCTAAGGCTTAGTTACCAGCAGTAAGATCCTTAAGCTAAACTATACTGGTATTTTTTTGTATTTTTGGCCCCACCCCTTTTTCCTTTGGCCCTACCCACCACTGGAATATGGCCCCATTCTTCAAAATGGAATTCACCCTTGGGCTGAAAGAGGTTCTGCAACCCTGTTATATAGCATCTTAATTTCTTATAGAAGCATCTTTGTTTGATTTTCATTCTTTTAGAAACTGTAACCTGATTGTAAACAGCTTAGGTCATTCATTCCAGTGATTAAAAAAAATAACCCTGCAAAATAGTTTTGCCATTTTCAGATCTATGGAAAACATGGCCATTTAACTACAAACTCGGTGATCCTAAATTCTCTTTCCAAATACGTAGGTTTTGCCACTTAAGTCTAAAAAAGAAAATTGGCCAGTGTTGTTATTTGGCGTCATGCTTAAAAAGCAGTCATTATTATCTATAAATAATGCAAATAGACACTGATTTCTAAATGGAACCAGTTTTATCTACCAAAGTTATTTTAAGACCAATTGACTTCAAGGAGTCTAGGAACTTTTAGACTGACACAACCTGAAAAATATATATATAACACAGATAGCACTCTGGTACTACTTACTGGACATTTTAAAGTGGTTGATTTTGTGAACATTTCGCCAAAAACAAAAAAATAAAATAATAATTTAAAAATCATGCATTTTCATGTGTTTTAGCTCAACACACACACACACACACACATACTTCTGCCCGTCTTGTGACTGATTCAAATAGCAATTGTTCAGAACTTTCACAATGTCAAGGACACTGCATGTCTGCCCAAGTGCTGGGCTGTGATTAGGGAAAGAAATACGATGGTCATAATCTGTATTATATAGACCTATTCATTTCTTTTATTACAAGCTTAGTAGCTGGATGTACCAGAATTTAGTTCACTTGCTGTTGAATCCAGTGACCTTCTGCAAATAAGCATTTAGGAGAGGTCGTAATTGCGTCTTCTGCATCAGTGCAGCATCATAACGTGTGGTATAGCACTAATGAAAGTGCTTCACATAGAAGAATGTCATCCTGATGTGATGTGGCATGAGTCAGCAGTACTCCTACACGGGGAACAATCACGTTTGTGCGATGCAGCAAAGTGCAGTGTTTGGAAAGCATGCAGGTGGGCAGAAATAAATTGAAGGGTGTTATTAGGGATGTATGAGAATTTCATTTTTGCCTGAAAAACATGCAAGCATGCCCTGTCTGAAGTTCTGAATGCGAGTGCAAGCATGAGCACATGTCCGCTGAATTTAGTTGTAAATTGCTGAAGACGTGCTCGCATCCATCTTGTTCCCAATTCCCAGTTTGATTTGCACAACATTCCTAATGTGTGCAAATTTCCTCTATAGACTGAATCAGCCCCTCTTTGGCCTATGGAGGAAAGTTGCACAAATTAGGAAATTTGTGCAAATTTGGGGAAGCTTGTGCAAATCTCCCTGTGTTCGCTCACTGCTCAATTTATGCAAGTTCCTGTTTGTGCAGAGCAAGCAGGGATCACAAGTGTGAATGGGAATCGGGCATGAAGAGAGAAGCTAGACAATGTTCAGAGAATCCTGGTTAATCAGGAACATTGTTGGTTCACCCATCCCTAGATGTTATATGGGAGGGGGAGCAGTGGAGGCTGGTGGCTCCAGTGGGGCAGTGAATCCACTCTGGGTTTCAGTGAGAACCAGTCAGAACTCTAAAGGATGCTTTGTACCTTAGATAGCTCCTTTAGAGTTCTGACTGAAACCCGGAGCGAATTCACCACCCCACTGACATCAGAGCCACCAGCCTCCACTGGGGCAGGGGGGGATTACTCAGAGTAGATAATACGCTTGGCCTGCAGAAGGTCACAGGTTCAATCCCTACTACCTTTACTTGTTTAAAAAGAAGACAGGGGAACTTAGAAAGACCCTTCTCTGCCTAAGAACTGCTGCCAGCCAGAGTAGCTGGTACTGCACTGGATGGATCAGTGGTGTGACTCCATATAAGGAAGCTTCATAGGTAGTGCTCATGTGGAATAAATTGCAAATGGCACCATGGCCTGCTATTCTGTGAACGTTTTCCTATTTTATTGTTTAATCTTCTTCCTTCCTTCCTTCCTTCCTTCCTTTCCCTCTGAAGGACAGGCATTTTGTCTCTGGACAAAGGGAGAAAGGGACCATTTCTTTTTCTCTCCCTCATAGTGACCCAGCGAAATTGATTGGCAGTAGGTTCTGGAAAGACAAAAAGCAGTCTTTCTTCTCATGGGACATCGTCATAGACCTCACTGCCATAGGTTGCAGTACAATGGTTGTTAGGTTAGATGGGCATAAAAGGGAATGAGACAAATTCATGGGACTTAGATAGACATGCCCATGGCTATTAGCTGTGGTGACTAACTGGAACCTCCTAGTTCAGCATATCAGGGTCTTTTGTTTGTTCTGCTTGAACCAACTGTAAATCTGAGAATCTATTTGCAGGAGAGCTGAAATGACTTGCAACAGGCTGTTTCAGTTTTTTGGTAAGAATCGCAGATTTGTGGTTATGGAATCTTGTTCTTAGATACATTGTAGTTTTCCCTACATAGTGCATATGACATCCAATTTGTTTTACATTCAATTTAATAAACCACATAAGTAGAAGTGCATGTTATTTTATTATTTATTACATTTATATCCTGCCTTTTTTCCTCCTTAAGGAACCCAAGGCAGCGTACATAATCCTCCTCCTCCATTTTATCCTCACAACAACTACCCTGTGAGGTGGGCTGGGATGAGAGTCTGTGACTGGCCCAAAGTCACCCAGTGAGCTTCCATGGCTGAGTGGGGACTAGAACCTGGATCTCCTGACTCCCAGTCCAACTGTCTCGCCACTACACCACACTGGCTAACATTAGATGTTAACCATCGTCTAATGCAATACGTTTGGTTAGTTATTGTGTTCCTGAAAGAAGTGGCTTCCTGGAGGTAACTAACAAACCACTTACCTGATATGCTTGACAAAAGAGAAATTATCTGGATCTATAGGCACAGAACTCTTAGTCCCAATGGCCTTAATCTGGAGGACAATTCATGAGCATTACACCAATCATACCTCTGTTTTTTCTCCTAAGGAACTTTCATCTCCAGGCATTCCAATCTGTCACTCCTGATACCCATTTAACAGCACAGCTACTGATGAGGACAGAAGCCAAAACGTTTAGCTTAAAATATATTTTTGAATACTCTGTTGTTAGTCTTTTTATCTTCCTTATACATTTTGCTTTAAGACTGACTGCATTCACAGTGGATCCAGAGCCTCCTTGTTGCTTTGCTATTGTGCCGCTTTACACCAACCTCTCTCTCTCTAAGCACATATCAGTTTTATGCAAACTGGTGTCCTCTTTTTCTTCTTTTTTGGTGATGTATTTCTTCTTTGTTGGTGATTCGTAAGTGGCCACCCTAGGCACCAATTCTTTTTTTTGCATGAACCTATATAGCCGTGTGTAATTTGAGCAATACATCCTGGAGTTCTTCCAAAGTCCCAAAGAATGCTAGGGCATAGGTTTTAGATTGTATCACCCCACTATCCTCTGAGGCCTTGCAAAGGATTCTGGGGACCCCATCTTGGATACTGCATTGAAGCCATTTGGGCTGCAAAACGTCTCTGGCTACCAGTGTGCCTAATATAAATAGATTCTTCCTGTCACCGTTGAAGGTCAAGGCCAGGCGTTTAATCTTGCTGATAATGACAAATACAAGTGGCCTCTCATGTATTCAGAAGGAGAGAGGGCAGCTATAAATGTGCAACATGAGAAGGCCTTTCTGTGTGTAAGCAGCAATAATTCAGTCTTGGCTCCGGTGCTGTACAAGGAGCAATGGCAAGAGTTTATTGCAGCACAGAACGAAAACATCTGACAATCCAAGTCATCGTGTCGCTTGCAATTTTAGTTTCAGGGGGAATTTGCATTAACAATGCATTTCTGATCATGGGTGACACCGAACAGTTTGTTGGAAGAGAAAACACTGAAAAATCCTGAGAAAATAGTTTGAGAACTTGCAACAGTTTGTAATAGCAAAGGAGAGGATTCAATGCTTTCTTTGAGGCTGACTTCAGTATGGAAGTAATGGGAAAAACACACACAGGGTTGGTTTGTTTGATTGACTGATTGATTGATTGCATTTATAGCCCACCTTTTTTCCTCTTGCAAGGAACCCAAGGCAGCTTACATTATCCTCCTCCTCTCCATTTTATCCTCAGAACAACAACCCTGTGAGGTGGGTTGGGCTGAGAGTATGTGACTGGCCTAAAGTCACCTAGTGAGCTTCCATGGCCGAGTGGGGACTAGAACCCGGATCTCCCAGCTCCTAGTCCAACACTCTTGCCACTACACCATACTGGCTCTCACTGGTTTCTTAAGGAGTTGTTACATGACTGGCATTTTTCTGTTTAAGAGGAGAATTAGATGTCTAGAAATAGCACTGCCATTCCTGGGATGTACCACATGTCAACAGATAGGGCAGGGATGCAGAATTTCAGGCCCAAGGGCCAAGTCTGACTCTCCTTGGGTCTCAATCTGTTTCCCAACTTTTGTGCAGTCCCCCCGCCCCATCCTATAAGGTTGAAATGCCTCTCCTAAGGCTTCATTAGTGGCAGTAAGAACTTTAAGCTAAATTATGCAGGTATTTTTGGGGCCCACTCCTTTTGCCTTTGCCCTGCCCTTTTTTTCAGCCCCACTCCCCATTGGAATATGGGCCCTGAGAGCTTTTCCAAAATGGAATTTGGCCCTCAGGCTTAAAGAAGTTCTGCACCCCTGAGACAGGGAAACACATATTTAAATGCTTCATGGGGTCAAAACCAACAACACACAAAACTCTTTGAATCTAGACAACTAGCATGTCAGGGAGAAGGCTGGACTAGAATTCATTTCAGCAGCATGGTATCGTTCTACATTCAGGATGCTGTTAAATTGAGACCTCCCACCCTTGTTTTGATATGCAAAAAGAAACAAGTCTGCTACTGTCCCACCTAGTTTGGGCCTAAGGCACTGTAGCCTCTGATTTATACATGAAAGGAGTTAAAAGGTATCTATCTATTGCTACTATTTTAGGGGCCATTGATTCTAGGCACAAGTTTTAGGAACTGCACTGAGGTTTCTTTCAAAATGGCTCCCACTGTGTTTGCTGTTAGTTGTTGTCCAGGCGTTCAGTCGTGTCCGACTCTTCGTGACCCCACGGACCATAGCACGCCAGGCCTTCCTGTCCTGCGCTCTCTCCCGGAGCGTGCTCAAGTTCATATTCATTGCATCCGTGATGCTATCTAGCCATCTCATCCTCTGCTGTCCCCTTCTCCTTTTGCCTTCAGTCTTTCCCAGCATCAGGGTCTTTTCCAGGGAGTTTTCTCTTCGCATTAGGTGGCCAAAATATTGGCGCTTCAGCTTCATTATCTGTCCTTCCAATGAGCACTCAGGGTTGATTTCCTTTAGGATGGACTGATTTGACCTCCTTGCAGTCCAGGGGACTCGTAAGAGTCTTCTCCAGCACCACAGTTCGAAAGCATCAATTCTTCGGCGCTCAGCCTTCCTTATAGTCCAGCTCTCACAGCCATACATTACTACTGGGAAAACCATCGCTTTGATTATACGGACCTTTGTCGGCAAGGTGATGTCTCTGCTTCTTACTATGCTGTCTAGGTTGGCCATAGCTTTCCTCCCAAGGAGCAAGCGTCTTTTAATTTCATGGCTACAGTCACCGTCTGCGGTGATCTTGGAGCCCAAGAAAGTAAAATCTGTCACTGCTTCCATATCTTCCCCTTCTATATGCCAGGAAGTGATGAGGCCAGATGCCATGATCTTAGTTTTTTTAATGTTGAGTTTCAAACCAGCTTTTGCACTCTCCTCTTTCACCCTCAACAAGAGGCTCTTGAGATCCTCTTCGCTTTCTGCCATTAGGGTGGTATCGTCTGCATATCGGAGGTTGTTGATAATTCTCCCAGCAATCTTAATTCCGACCTCTGATTCATCCAACCCGGCATTTCTCATGATGTACTCTGCATATAAGTTAAATAAGCAGGGTGACAATATGCAGCCTTGTCGTACTCCTTTCCCAATTTTGAACCAATCGGTTGTTCCATGTCTGGTTCTTACTGTTGCTTCTTGACCCTCGTACAGGTTTCTCAGGAGACAGGTAAAGTGGTCTGGTACTCCCATCACTTTAAGAATTTGCCACAGTTTGATGTGATCCACACAATCAAAGACTTTAGCGTAGTCAATGAAGCAGAAATAGACGTTTTTCTGGAATTCTCTTGCTTTCTCCATGATGCAGCGAATGTTGGCGATTTGATCTCTAGTTCCTCTGCCTCTTCGAAACCCAGCTTGTACTTCCGGTAGTTCTCGGTTCGCATACTGCTGAAGCCTAGCTTGTAGGATTTTGAGCATCACCTTGCTGGCATGTGGAATGAGCGCAATGGTGCGGTAGTTTGAACACTCTTTGGCGTTGCCCTTCTTTGGAATTGGAATGTAAACTGACCTTTTCCAGTCTTGTGGCCACTGTTGAGTGTTCCAGATTTGTTGGCATATTGAATGCAGCACTTCAACAGCATCATCTTTTAGGATTTTAAATAGCTCGGCTGGAATACTGTCATCTCCGCTAGCTTTGTTGTCACTAATGCTTCCTAAGGCCCACTTGACTTCACTCTCTAGGATGTCCGGCTCAAGTTCAGTGACCGCACTATCATGGCTATCAGGGACATTCAGATCTTTCCTGTATAGTTCTTCTTGCCACCTCTTCTTAATCTCATCTGCTTCTGTTAGGTCCCTGCCTTCTTTGTCCTTTATCATGCCCGTCTTTGCACAAAACGTTCCCTTGAGATCTCCAATTTTCTTGAAGAGATCTCTAGTCTTTCCCATTCTGTTGTTTTCCTCGATTTCTTTGCATTGTTCATTTAAGAAGGCCTTCTTGTCTCTCCTTGCTATTCTCTGGAACTCTGCATTCAGTTGGGTATATCTTCCCCTTTCTCCCTTGCTTTTCGCTTCCCTTCTTTCGTGAGCTACTTGTAAAGCCTCATCAGACAGCCACTTTGCTTTCTTGCATTTCTTTTTCTTTGGGATGGATTTAGTTGCTGCCTCCTGAACAATGTTACGGACCTCCGTCCATAGTTCCTCAGGCACTCTGTCTATCAGGTCTAATCCCTGAAATCTATTCCTCACCTCCACTGTATATTCATCAGGGATATGATTTAGGTCATACCTGAATGGTTTAGTGGTTTTCCCGATATTCTTCAATTTAAGCCGAAATTTTGCAAGAAGCAGCTCATGATCTGAGCCACAGTCAGCTCCAGGTCTTGTTTTTACTGACTGTATGGAGCTTCTCCATCTTTGGTTGCAAAGGACATAATCTGATTTCGATATTGACCATCTGGTGACGTCCATGTGTAGAGTCGCCTCTTGTGCTGTTGGAAAAGAGTGTTTGCTATGATCAGCATGTTCTCTTGGCAAAACTCTATTTGCTTTTGTCCTGCTTCATTTTGTACACCAAGGCCATGCCTGCCTGTTATCCCCGTGATTTCTTGACTTCCTACTTTAGCATTCCAATCCCCTATGATGAAGAGGACATCTTTTTTTGGTGTTAGTTCTAGAAGGTGTTGTAGGTCTTCATAGAACCGATCAACCTCAGCTTCTTCGGCCTCAGTGGTTGGGGCATAGACTTGAATTACTGTGATGTTGAATGGTTTGCCTTGGATTCGTACTGAGATCATTCTATCATTTTTAAGATTGTACCCCAGTACTGCTTTTCCCACCCTTTTGTTGACTATGAGTGCTACTCCATTTCTTCTAAGGGATTCTTGCCCACAATAGTAGATATGATGGTCACCTGAATTAAATTCACCCATGCCTGTCCATTTTAGTTCGTTGATTCCCAAGATGTCGATGTTCAATCTTGCCATCTCATGTTTGACCACCTCCAGCTTACCTTGATTCATTGATCTGACATTCCAGGTTCCTAAACAGTATTGTTCTTTACAGCATCGGATTTTCTTTTCACCACCAGACACATCCACAGCTGAGTGTCCTTTCGGGTTTGGCCCAGCCGCTTCTGGCGCTACTTGGAAATACCCTCTGCTCTTCCCCAGTAGCATATTGGACACCTTCCGACCTGAGGGGCTCATCTTCCGGCGTCATATCTTTTAGCCTTGTGATACGTTCCATGGGGTTTTCTTGGCAAGAATACTGGAGTGGGTTGCCATTTCCTTCTCCAGTGGACCACATTTTGTCAGAACTCTCTGCCATGACCTGTCCGTCTTGGGTGGCCCTGCACGGCATAGCTGTTAGAGAACATACTTTATCAGTGGAAGGCTATTAAAAGACAGACCAAATATTTACTAAGGGAGAAATCTTGTGGCTCCTAGACAGAGTCCATAGGACAGTTCAGATTCCTGGGTCCGAGGTCAAAGACAGCGCTCCAACCTCAGAGCCAGGAATCTGCACTCCTGTCCCCCACTCAGCTGGCATGGAGAGAACCACGCAGGCTGCCTCTCTGAGCTCGCAAAAGCAACCTTGGAGCTGAGAGAAATGGGGCATGCCAGTAGGTGTGGAGAGGAGGAGACTGGTGAGGCCGGCTTAAGATGTATCCCCAGGCCTCCCCAGCCTCCTTCCCTCCCACTCTGTCATGCCCCAGCTGGACGGTGCAACAATCTGGCGAGTAAGTCAGGAGTCCCTTGGACCACCCTGGGGTCAAACGACAGAACTGGCGAAGGTGCCTGTGGGGCGCACCGGACCGCCTTTGAGGTCTGCCACGGCACCAGAGAACGGGGGTCGGGACACACAGGAGGTTAAAGGCATGCACTCCATTGATTGAGTCAACCAGGCTGAACATGTCTGAAGAGACGGCACTAGGGTGCTGGGCAGAGTAAGTATTTGATTTCCCTTGTGACTTCCTGTTTGAGTTGCCTTCGGAGCGTCTGAGGTTTGTCAGACTCCATGTAAGCGTCTGAGGTTTGTCAGGCTCCGTGTATGGTTTCAAATAGAGGTAGGCATAATGTGGGCAGGTAGCTCCCGTTTAGAAAGCTCTGCCACTTCCTTGGAATGCATGCTCAGGAACTTTAGGAAGTTCAAAAGAGATTTTAGAATTAAGATGGCCAAGGGTAAATTGACCTTCTTTTGCCAACTGGACTGGCCAGCATTTGGAATTAGTTGGCCAGACATAGGATCCTTTGATGTAAATCTTGTAAATGCTGTATATAAAAATGTGGTGAATAATGGGCAATGGGATCAATTCGCCTATATTGATTGTTGGTTGAATTGGGGCGGAAAGAATCCCCCTTAGTTACAGAAGTGTAAATGTGTAAATATGTTACTGGCAAAGGACCGCAGGGGCAAGAGACCCCGGTGCTGTTTGAATCAAGTAGTGAGATAGATTTGCCTCAGGGAAAGTGAGGTTATCAGCATTTGGATAAGTGCCGACCAAAATCCACTGAAGGCGAGAAAAGGTTGAATATAAAGTTCAATATTGTAAAGTCATGATGGTATGCTCCGAG
This sequence comes from Heloderma suspectum, assembly GCF_057233095.1. Classification (NCBI taxonomy): domain Eukaryota; kingdom Metazoa; phylum Chordata; class Lepidosauria; order Squamata; family Helodermatidae; genus Heloderma; species Heloderma suspectum. The sequence continues at coordinate 195,894,779 of NC_139462.1, forward strand.
GTAAAGCCCAAAGCCCCTGTTCTCCCTGATTCAAGCCCCACGGAAGGAGCTTGAAAATTGGGAGACCCTGCCCAAGGTGCCCTGAGCTCCCCCCCATCTTATTCGGTCTGTTAAGTTGGGAGGAGAGGTTGTTGGGAGAGGGAGGGGGCCCTCCAGAGACAGTTTGTCTGCCACCGTATCCAAGTTTGTTAGAAGAAGCAAAAGCAGTTAAAAAAGTTGCAACTTCTGAAGAAAGAGATTTGTTTGAAGTCTTAAGGACTGTGGCAAAATCAAGAAACAAAGACAGAGCAAGTTCTTAAAATATCAGGGTTTGTATAAGCTTATCTCTGTCAGCCTGCTCAGAGCAGAGCCAAGGGGGACTTGCCTAACCCCCCTTCGCCGCGGCTGGTTTAGCCTTAGCAAGCAGAGAGGCTGGAAGGTGTCTGTGAGGACCTGACAAAAGAATGAGATTTGCAAAAAAACAAGAAAAGCATCACAGCTGGAAAGCTGAGCAGCACTGCTCTCTTCTTATCTGTGGAGGAATCTAGAAGAGGTGTAAGGTTACACCTTCCCCATTCAAACTGATGAAGAGACAGAGAGCTTTTGTTAAAAAATCTCTTCTTTATGGCCCAAAGCCTTCTTTGTTAGAGGCACTCTGCACATGGACTGGAACTTTGGACAGTTAAAGACTTGCCGTAAAAAGTACTGTGAGGCTTGTCATAGCCTTAAACTCCCGTTGTTGTAGATTGTGTGTTTGTTTGTGATCAGCTCAGTGTACAGTTTGATTTGTGATTTCAACACTCAGATAAAAAGCTGCATTTGACTGAAAGAAGCCTTGAGAAGAGAAGACTGAGGGGAGATAGGATAGCGCTCTTCAAGTACTTGGAAGGTCGTCACAGAGAACAAGGCCAGGATCTCTTCTGGATCATCCCAGAGTGCGGGACACGGAATAATGGGCTCAAGTGGCAGGAAGCCAGATTCCGGTTGAACATCAGGAGAAACGTCCTAACTGTTAGAGTGATATGACAATGGAACCCATTACCTAGGGAGGTGGTGGGCTCTCCCACACTGGAGGCATTCAAGACGAGGTTGGACAGCCATCTGTCAGGGATGCTCTGATTTGGATTCCTGCACTGAGCAGGGGGTTGGACTCGATGGCCTTGTAAGCTCCTTCCAACCTTACTATTCTATTATTCTATGATTTCCAAGGCTTTGATTTCATTTACCCTAATGAAGCATACAGATACAAATTTCTAGAGATTCACAGACTACAAAGGAAACAGCCTTCAAAAAGTTCAAAGAGAAACTACGAAAGTTAGTTTCTCTTTAAAAAGGGGGGCAGCAAATTCTCTTAACTTAAGAGGTGAGAGGGAAAGATCCCCCCCACTCTTCTGTGATACCTCTAAGCCCAGCTGTGTTTGAGAAAGTTCCTGCCCCATGTGTTCCAGCTCTTTCTCAAAATCTGAACTGTTCTGACGTTCCATTTGCTCAGAGGCAAACCTGACACTGCCCAAACTCATGCAGTGTGGAGTTGCCAGTGCAAAAATGGTGGCTTGGAACTGTTTGCATGTATGAGAATGCCCTTCCCTTGATTTTGATGGGCCCTGACCATGTAGTCAGAGGAGCAGTATAATGGTTAGATCTGCTCCACCATGCCCTACGATACAAAACAAATGTTTTCCAGTCATGGTGTTAGATTTTAATGATATGAAAAAGATATAAAAGAAGGCAAAAGAAAGTAGCAGACAAAAAGGCTTAAAAAGAAAGAGAGCTTATCCCAAATGTGTGTCGTTGAAATTAGTAAGAAAGTCTAAGCAAGTGAGTTTCTGTCGAAGCAATGGCAAACAGCCCAACTTGCAGAGAAGACAAAGAGTTAAAGCTGGTGCATGGCACAGAGAGTTTGAAATATGATCTGTAGAACAGGCAAGCCAAAAGATAAGTGTGCCTGTTACAAGAGGGGGTCTATAGCAGCCATAAAAAGGGGCAAAGCCCCCATATGAGGCTTTAACAAAAATATTACCCACTAGAAGTGGACAATTAAAATTTAAAAAGGCTTTTCTTAAATTGAAGCAAGCCTTAATATCACCGCCTGCTTTAGCCTTGTCAGACCCCAGATCATGAAGTTTTTAGAGCTATGGTGCACATGAAAGCACATGAAAAGAGTGCCATTCCTGAAAAAAGGAAAAGGCAATGCTGGCAGCCACCATGGGCGGAGATATAAACCGTGGTTTGAGAGCACAGAAGCGACCAGGGGGGGGGGGGGCAGAAAAGGAAAGGGCTGACCGGGGCTCGATAAATGTGCGTATTGTCAAGAGAAGAGACACTGGAAGAAAGATTTTCCAGAGTTGAAAGAGAAGAGAAAAAAGACTCACCCTGAAGGCTGCCAAATGCCAGCAGAGTCCTCCGGGAGGGGGGAGTCTAGCTAAAGGGCCACCACCCTACGAACAAATGCTCGTACACCCTACGAACAAATGCCCCGGCGAGAGAAAGTAGAAAGCATGTAACTATAAAAGGAATTAAAGGGGAAAAAAACCTAAATTGCCCATGTGTAAGCCCCTCCTCACGAAGACTGGAAATAACATACTGGAACATGCCTTTGTAGTTTCATCTGCATACCTGGTTGCCCTCTTGGAGCGGGACTTGTTAACAAAACTGCAAGCTAAAATCTTCTTCCGTGATAATCAGATTGTAGTACAGCTGCCAATAATGCAGGGCTCAAATTATCAGATGGCCCTTCAAGCAATCGAGATTGTGTCAGAGGCCAAAGGGACTGAGATTTTAGAGAATGTTAATCCATGTGTGTGGGCAGACAGAACCCCTGCCTGAGCAAATGCATAACACCAGTTAAAATCTTCTTTAAAAAGGGAGAGCCCTGGCTGAAGAAAGCCACCCGTGGAGGCTTGAAGCTGCTCATTGAGAAGTTCAAAAATTATAGTTAGCTAATAAAGGGATCATCCCCCTTTAACACTCCGATCTGAGAGCAGTGGCTAACTGCCCTTTGTGCCTCAAAAATGATTCAAAAAATGTTTGAGCCCCCAGCTCAAATGAGATGTCGCCCATGGGCTTACTATCCTTTTCAGAGATTTCAAATTGACTTTTCAGAGTTGCCCCAGACTCATGGCTATCGGTACCTGCTAGTAATGATAAAACCAATTGACTGCACGGCACAGACAGTAGCCAAGATCCTGTTAAAAAGTAATCCCTAAGCTCTTGTTACCTAAAGAGAGTGAATCAAATCAGGGGCCCAATTTTGTTGGACAAGTGACGCAAGTAGTGGCCCAGACATAACAAACTAACTAGAAGCTACACCCCCCTTGGAAACCTCAATCCACAAGTCAAGTTGAGAAGATGAACTGCACCTTAAAGACAATGCTCACTAGAATTTGTTTAAAAATTAAGTTGAAAGGCCACAGGCCTTGCCAATCACCTTGACTCGAATACGGTGCACCCCCAAGGGAAGAATTAAATTAACATCCTTTAAATGTTATATAAGTGCCCACCTCAGATATTACCTATGGATGACAGCTTAAATGTAAATTTAGAAGTAAAAGTTTTAAGATTCAAGATTATGTTACTGCCTTGCAGTCTGTTTTGTTTTCACAGGTTTGTGACACCTCACCAATCCTGGCCTTTAGACGCTCCAGCGCATAATCTCAATCCTGGTGATTGGGTGCTAATCCAGTCCTAGAAAAATGAACTACTACCGAGAAGCGGAAGGGTCCATTTCAGATCCTACTTACCACTCCCATTGCTATAAAAGTTGCTAAAGGGAAGAAGTAGATTAATCACACTGAATAAAGGCATCACCTGCACCAGAGAGGGTCACACCGAAAGCTGACCCACCTGAAGGTCACCGTTAGAATAATGAACCCCTGAAAGGACTCAAGTAGCTCTACAGAAAGAGGGCACTCTCGTTTCAAGGGTTCTTGTTGAACGGAACAAAACTGAGTTCCAAAAGTTAAAAAAAAAATCTGTTTTTGTTGTCAACATTCTAGTAGCTAGAACAAAGGCATCCTAGGCCTCACTTGTTGTTTAGAAAAAATCGTCAATGCCACAGTGATAATAGTTTGCGCCTTTAAGTGCGTAGTCCACCGCTGGACCAAAGAGAGTATAAATTTGAGAAAAGCCTTTTGAGGGGGGAATTGTAGTAAAAATGTAACCTAAAAGCCATTGTATGTGTCTTAAGCAGCACGTAGTATTGTAAGAGCTGCACATGACTGGAATGAGCGGACAGTAACCCTAAGATAAGGTTGCTAGGCAAACCGCTGGCAACCAATCAAAAGTAACACGCTGGCTGAGGAATGCAAGCTAAGTGATAAAACTGTAGCGCGGGGGTTGCCCAGGGTCGACTCTGCTTTTGAGCGTGAGCTCCTTTGTCGAACTGTTTGCAAACAATAAAATCGAGTTGGACCCAGCCTGAAGTTGACTCTCCTCTTTGGGCAAATTGGACTAGCCTCCAGGGGGCGAAACTAGCATTTTGTGCAACAACGGGCAAAAAAGCTGTAAGCCTGCAAATTAGGAGGCTTAAAGCCATCGTGATAGCATTGCACCCTAAGGCAATGAGTGAGATAGCTCACTTGGATATAAAACATTAGCATCTGATTATGAGGGAGTTCAGGCCACCCTCCCCAAGGAACACATCAGGGGGTTCACCAACATGACTGATAGCCCCCTACCATCCATGGGTCTGGTGTGCATGAGAAGAAGAAATGATGCAGGATCCTCACATGGAGAATTTGCACATGTAGAATACTGTCCCACGAGCACCAAATTTACAGATGGTGAGGAATACGGTTGCCAGGCATATGGGGATGGGGTAGCCCATCTGGCCCCACAACCCTCCTTCTCAAGTGCATTGGAGGGTGGGGTTGTCTGAACCCACCGCTTGTTGTCGCATGCTTTACCAAGAAATACAGATTCAAGTATCATGTTAGAACTAGGGATGGGCAAATCCATCCATTTTGCTTTCTCCCTCAATTGAATTTTTAAAAGTTCTTTCTCTTCTGAATATGAAGAACGTTGTGAGTTTTAGTAAATTCTTATAAAATATGAATGGAAAAGAAAATCTCACCCATCTGCACCAGCCAAATTCAATAGGTACAGCAGTTTCCCAGCAGGGAGTGGAGCATGATGTACTTCTCTGTTGTATAGCTGTTAAAAGTTAAAGGTGAGGAACTTATCAGAAAAAGAGGTGGCAATCCTAATTCTGCACTAACATGGTTGAATACACAAGAATACAAAGTCAGGCTTTTAAGAGCTAATCACTCATAGCCATGGGCCTGGATGGATGAATCTGTCCATTTTGGTTTCTCCCAGATTTGATCTTTTTAAATCTCAGGTTCTTTTTTGTCCCAGATATGGAGAACAACTTATCAAGACCAAACTGAAATGAAATTCTCTCCCATCCCTAGTCAGAACTGATTAGGAAGTATTATAGAAAGTCACACAAAGTGAAATCTAGAGTAAACTATTTGCTAGTCAAACTACAGTACAAAATAGCTGTCTGAAGCTGGACAAAGTGCACATGTTCCCTTTTTAAGCTCCACATTGTCTTATCACTCACCATCCCAAATTTTTCACACGGCTGTGGGTGTTTTAGGGGTCTGGATTGAGAAGGACCAGAGTAGGCTAGTAGGGTCTGCATGGGAGGAGAGAGAGTGGGATCCCCCAAAATCAGGCAGCCGCAAAGGGACTTTCTGCAAGTGGAGCCCTTCCTCTTGCAGAAGGTCCCTTCTTCAGGTTGGATGCTGTTGCACTCATGTCCTGCATGTGTGTTTCCCATGGGCAGCTTGTTTGCCACTGTGTGAACCAAATGCTGGAATCGATGAACACTTGGTCTGATCCAGCATGTCTCTTCTTATGTTCTTATCGTCCTGGATCCAACAAAATAAGAGTTGTATCCATGAGGCTCTCTTCAGAACCAACTGCTCAACATAAAAACATTACAAAGAAAGGAAGGAGGACACAGAAAGATGTGTTGCCTATGAAACCTCCATCCAAATGGTAATTTATAGTGGTTGGAGCTGTCTGGATTTTTAATTTTACGAGCTTCTTTGTGCCAGTTATTTGCTGTGGTGATAACTCTGCTCTGATAGTAGCAAAGACTATTCCAGCCCTGCTGCTCATTCTACGTATTTGATTCACACACACACACCAATAGTTGGGTTATTTTTAACAGGGTTGTTGTTATCTTCAACCAGTAACATATCTCATCACTTGACGTAAAATTAAAAAACAAAATCAGACCTCTCTCAGTCCAAGGCAGTAAAAAATCCTGATGCTCCCTTCAGTTCGAGGTTGCTTTGCTGCTTTCATATATCAATGGAATGTTAACTACCTTTGCCACCACTAATGAATAAGGTGAGGAGATTGGAGAGCAGATCTGGGGTAGGGGGTGGAGAAGAGGCCCATAAATCCTTCTTCCTTTTGCCTATGCCATCTGTCAATCCTGGATTAAAAGAAAACCCGGCCTACGCATCTGTACAATACAGACTTGCTCTGCACAAATAATCTGACTGACCTTTTGTTGTATTTTTGTGATCTGTTATTGCTCAGTGACCTTTGTGGCAAATTGATGCACTTGGGAGTCGGATTTCATGCCCACTGCTGTTAGTGGGAGGCTTTCGATTAACTTCCATGGCTTTTGGATCAGATCCCATAAGATGGTTGGGCAGGAGAGAGATTCAAAATAATTAAAGGGAAGTCATATGCAGAGAACATTGGGGGCTAAAAACAGCAACCCCATTACTCTGAGATCTCAGAACAGTGATTTTGTCAAATTGATGTCAGGGAGAGAGAACATGTTCTGAAAGGGGTAGGGGAAAAATATAATATGGGAAGTTTTACATTTGGGTGGTTTAAATAAGCTATTACCTGCTCTTCGCCAAAGGGAGACAGAAGAAACAAACAGTATATGCCACTTTAAATTACAAAAAAAGGCCTTGCATTCCACCCAGTAGCCCTAGAATTTAGCAGACCACTGGCGAACATAATTATGGAGGTGTGTGGATCTGTGCGCATTGACTGTTCATACATGGGGTGCGTGCAGCATCTCTATGCCACTTTCAGAACTCTTGCCTTTTCTATAATACGTGGAGCATGTATAGAAGAAAATCCAAAATACACAGCTGGGCAGTATCTTCAAGGGGGCCAACCAAAATGCCACAAAAGCGTGCAAGCTTTTGAGTTCTTTAATTAGACATGGATGGATTTGTCAATTTTGGTTTCTCTCAGTTTCTCATCTTTACAATCTTAAATTCAGTTCATCTTGAACTTTTTGAATTTCTCTAATCTTAAATTCAGTTTGTCCCAACCAGTGAGGATTTTTTTTAAAAAAAAGATTGCATGAAAATCCATAAGCATTTTTGTGCACATTTCTCCAAATACATGCATTTTTGTATGCATTTTTTGCCTAATATTCCCATTTTTGCAAGCAATTTTCTTAATACAATGCATTTTTTAACATTATCTCCCTAATATACACATTTTTATACACATTTTTTTAATTGGAGAAGTCAATTGCAAAATATAGAGTTGTGCAAATTTTGGAGGATAATTGAGTTTCAGTGCACATAATCCAGGGGTGTTGAACCTCTTTCTGCTCAAGGACTAACACTGTTTTAGACAAGCTCTTAGAGGCCACACTTCAGTGATGGGTGGGACCAAAGGCACAAAGAGTGGGACCAAAACCAGCATATTTTAGCTTCAAGCTCTTAATGTCAGTAACTAAGCCTTAGGAGAGCTATTTCAACCTTTTAGAATGGGGAGAAAACTGCACAAAATCCAGGAAACCACCAACCAATCAGTGGTTTGGGAAAGGGGGTGGGGCCGAGGGAAGGGGGCTTGGTCTTCTGGGGAATGCCCGAGGGCCAGATTTGGCCCCTGGGCCTGAGGTTGTGCACCTGTTGCATAGTGGTTCAAAAGTATGAAATTAGGTAAGTTTGCACTGAAATGTTAACTGAATGAACTTCTCCCCCATCCCTAGTCCAAATAAAGGTATTGTCCAATTGTGGATTTTGGATTTTTTTCCTCATAGACTAGGATGGCTATCTTTGTTTGTTTGTTTTTAGAAGAAAAATGGAGACATGAATCTTTCCTCCCACCATGGGTGATGTAGGGAAAGAGAAGACTGGCAGCTACAGGCTCCATAGAACATCCACAGGCTGGTACCACTGTCTTTCCTTATGCTGCAAGGTGACGTGCAGCACCAGTGGTGACCTACAGAGCACGTGAGTGTTGCCCCAGTGTCAGGAATTACCAAAGCAAAGCTAGTACTAGGAACCCATGAAACTATGTGCTGTTGCCCCCTATTGGTGAGCCACCATGGCCATGGGCTGAGAATTTCTTAGCCAGTCAAATGTTTTAAGGCTCCAAAGTGACTCTGCTCATCCAGGCTTGTCATTACTTCCCCTTGACCTGGAAGAACTGGCTCTAATGAATTCCAGGTCAAGCTGGAAAATTGCCTGGGTCTCATGATTTTTGGCTTCTGACTCCTGGTTCTCACTCTGTGGCTGACTACAAGACCACCCACTAGGGATGGATGGACTCACCTCTGTTCACACCACCACCTGTCCTCCAAACCCCTGCCGGCCACCCACCCCTGCTTGCCGTGCGAGGCGCCATGCAGTCTGTGGGTGCCTAGCAGCAGCCTGTTCCCTCAGCAAGCCCCCATTTTTTTGCAAAATGGCGGCTTGGGTTTTTCCATAAGTGTAATGTTGCATAAATGGCAGCTGTAAAGAGGCCATTTACACAACATTACAGGCATAAATGGACCATTTATGTACATAATGTTGCATAAATGGCCCCTTCACAGCCACCATTTACATAACATTACATTTACAGGAAAAAACGAGCCCCCATTTTTTTGCAAGATGGTGGCTCACCGAGGGACTGGGGGGCTGCCAAGCACTTGTGGACTGCACAGTGCTCAGCCAGCAGGTCAGTAAGCATGGTGGCTCAGCGAGCAGGGTTGAGGAGGCTAAGCAATGGGTGTGGGGAGTCTGCTAAACTCCACCCCCATCTCAGACTCCTGTGACATCCCTATCACCCACTCAACATGTGCCCTACAAGTGAGCCTGCCAACATGACATGAAGCCTTATGCAGTTTAACCTCTGTTGTCTAGACCATACTGATCCAAAAGGTGTGAGAAGGTGCACCACAGAACGATGCTTGCAGACCAACAGTCCATATAACTTACATAACTAAGATAAGGCACATGGACAAAAACATGGTGGATAATGGATCGGGGGTGTGTGTCTCTCTTTCTTCCTGGTTACCAGGCATATGTTGAATGTGAGGAAAACTCAGTAGCTGATTCAGTCAAATAAAAGTTGTATTAGGTATTTTTTCTTCTTAAGTTTGGATCTAGCCAGTTTTCCTAGGCTAGATTAAAATGATGGAGACCTGATGGTTCCTGTGGGCAGCGAGAACTTCTCAGTGTTGTCTCTCCCCCCACCCTGCTTTCCTCTGCATATGTTCATAGCTACTCTTATCTTCCAGAATTAAGCCCTACTGTATATATCCTATACCTTCTCAGAGGTAAGCTCCATTAAGTTTACTTACTTCCAGATAAGTGTGTACAGGATTGCAATCTTTGGAAATGACTGATAGTCTTGTTTTAATGTAAAGAACAAGAGCTCTCTTTTATACTTTGTCTCCTTTTTTCCTTTCCTTTTCAAGTACCCTTTTCATTTTCTGAAGCATCAACAACTGGTACGATCAGTTATGAACTGCTGTGTGCGATTTGTGTTATCTCAATGATACAGAAAACAGGTCTTCTTGTGTTCGTGAACTACTTTAAAAAGAAATTGAGTGAGCATGAAACATATTATGGATAAACTGAAAAAGAGGTGGGGTGATTCATGAATATATCCCCTGTGAAATGGACCGCCCTCTATTTTGGAAATTTGTGAAGGCTACAAAATCAAGAAAAAATGTGAACAAGGGCATGTTGTGATGTAGTCAGTTATGGTTGGCTAATTGATACCACCAAGAAGCCTGTTCAGAGTGTGGGTAGTCTTCCTGCCCTTATTCTGCTTTGGCTTTGTGATGCCATCATGCAACTAAATCTGATTGGCTGCATGATGACTAATATGTCATCATGTTGGCTATGTGATCTCTGATCAGCTGGGATTGCCTCAGTAAGGCGCACCTGTTTAAAAAACTGCACTGAAGCTGCATATTGGGGAAAGAAGCAGGTGTGAACAGGTAGCAAACTGAATGAAATGGCAAATAAAAGGGAAGATTTCATGAAACTGGAACTGGATATTGGAAGCATGTTACTCCATTGTTAAAACAGCTGATTTGGCTCCCAATTTGTTCCTAGGCCCAATTTAAAGTATAGTTTATTACCTTTAAAGCCCTATAGCATATGGGACCAGCAGAGCTGGTGTCAAGGGTAGACATGGTCGGACACCTGCCCCCTGGACTCGATCCTCCTCCTCACCATGGCAACCTGCTTGTTCACCTGACTCTTGCTGTGGCCCAGACAACAGTGGTGGTGAGAAGGAGAAGCAGCCGATGCCACAGCCTGCTTGGTTCACTGACTCTCTGCCCATCAAGCAAGCAAATGCCAAATGGTGATAATGATGAGAAAGAGGATAAGGAGCATTAGCAGCTAGTGACAGTCCATAGAGACCATATGAAGAAAAAGAATTTAAGTATATCCGAAGGACAAAATTAGAACTAAAGCAGTATATGTCCATTAAAATAATAACAAAATGATACCGAGTTTCACAAAATTGATGCAATTAAAAAAAAAAAGATATACTCAGTTAAGAGGATCAGAAATAGCTCCTGTACAGAGAAGGAGATATACCACTGTTTTTGGCAGTGAGTTTCTTCAGAGTGTACATTTCACTTTTTACCCTCTTGAGTCTAGGGAAATAAATAATTGCTTTTTAAAAATATTCTCCCTCTTCCATGACTGTCAATAGCCCCTTTTATGCATCACTCACATGAAGGGGTTCTCACCCCATCAATGCTGTTGTCTCCATCCCTTGTCTCCCCGCAGCTTCCCTTGCCCAGATGTCAGGTGCTTCTGTGGGATCTGGAACCCTGTATGATATAGGGAGAGACAAAGCTGCCCAGTTTGGTTTCTCACAGTTTCTAAGTTTTCCAATCTTAAGTTTGGTTCATGTTGAACTTTGAGAATTTCACTAGTCTTAAGGTCAGTTAACCCTGATCTTTGAGAATTTCTTTTTAAGAGTTCATATGAAAATTCATAAGCAGTTTTTGTACACATCCTTCCTGATACATGCATTTTTGTTTGCATTCTTGCCTAATATATATACACACACACAAGCTCAATAGTACATCTTCTTGAGTATTCTGTTAGATGTGAATCTCATTGTCTCTACCGTCTCATCCATGCACAAAGGCACATGGCCCTTTCCTGGCCACTTCTTTATAGACATGTTTAATTATGAGTAGGGAAAATGTAACACTGGAAATAGTGTTTTCTTCCTAGCTGAATTCTTCTACTACAATAGAAATGCAAATAAATAAATAAGCAGTTCCTTCAAGACTAGGCAAAATAAAAATAATGAAAGAGGAGTTAAATTAATATCAGGAGGCAACTAGCGATAATGTTATCTTGTCTGCATCTAATTGCCACCAATAATAAAATATTCATAGGACAGTATAAATGAATATCTCATCTCCATGCACAGCATTACTTGGCAACACTTTCCTTCAATATATTTCTGCCCAGAAATGCAAACATGCTGTGAAATAAAAATGCCATGGTCACATAAAGAAACTTCCTGCCAAGACTTGGAAGAATGGGTATTTCTCAGTTAGAATAATGCAGTGACTTGACATTCCTAATGAAATGTAGCCTTCTGATAGTCCTACATTTTTAATTCCTTTGCAGTCACAACTTTCATTAGGTAAATTAATTTCTAGACTATTGGAATCGGGGAAGAAATAACCTGCATGATGAAGAGAAGTTTCTATTTGCTCCCTCCAGTACTAGGCTATTATTACACACCCTTTAAGGCAGCTTTGGTGCCCTCCAGATGTCTTGGTCCACAACACCCATTTTCCCCAGCCAGCAATAGTAATTCTGTTTGGGGGTGATGGAAGTTGTAGTCCAACACATCTGGCAGGCACCAGGTTGGGGAAGGGCTGCACTATGGATCACTGTGCAGAATGTTGCCTACTCTTGCTCGAGTTCATCCTCGCAATAAGTCTGTTAAGTAGGTCAAGATAATTTCAGTGTTATAGATGACTTGAAGCTGAGAAATGGAGTCAAAAAGATGAACTTTAAAGTGATTGTTTTGATGGTTTTGATATGCAACTATTCTCATTTCCATGAAATTTTATTTTGAAATAAAGTTAAAAATATAGGCAGCAAAGAAGAAGATACCTAGCAATACAACAAAATCACTGAAGAAATAAAGAAATGAGTGAATTAAAATCCTTAGTATATCATGGATATGGAACAACAAGACTGAAATATCTTAAGAGTTCTCTAATGTCTAATGAAAGACATTATTAATTTTCTGGTTAACTGAGAATTAATATTTGGAGGAAGGGTTGGTCATCCGCCTTCCAGAGCCATGTGGGAAGAAGAAGGCCCTTGAGGTTGTTAAGAGATGGCTGTTCGAGTCGATTCATAATTTTGTGAAATTATGGGAAATAACAGCAGCAATACATAAGTACAAACTCAATCCCTAATCAGTGTTCTGGTTACTATGGGCTGAACTCCTGAAATAGAAACTATGATAATATATTACATTGCTGTGTGTCACTTCTTGTTTGCTTCAGAAATGATCACAATATGTAGTATTTTCTCCTTAAAGGCAGTGTGTGTAATATACACACATAATAAACCACAAAAGAGGCTGTTGACTCAAGAACTACATAAGGCACCTAATGCATAATTAGTCCCATATTCAGCAGTCTCTACTTCACACATGGCAGCTTCCAGTGGGGTAGCTGTGTTAGTCCATTGCAGTAAAAACAACAGAGGGTCTTGTGGCACATTTACGACTCAGAAATACATTGTGGCATAAGCTTTTGTGGACTAGAGGCCACTTCATCAGATGCAGCATTGTAGTATCTTCAGTGGACTCAGGGCAATTCTGCATCAGAGATATTAAGGGCATGTTTATGCATGTTTAAACAGAAAAAAGTCCTACATCTCCCAGAACTCCCACTGCACCTCTCCTAGTTCTGTTGCACCTGCAGGACCTTCCCCCAGCACAACAGGAAGTAGCTCTTTTGAAAGCAACCCCACTCATTTCCAGAATGGGACAAGTCAGCACCGCTCCCTTCTATGAGCTTCGCTGACCTGACCTGTTCCAGAAGTGAGCTCTTTCCGGATGCTTCAGGAACCTCTCGCTTCCTGTTGCACTAGCTGCGAGTCCCGCTAGCTCATAGCCAGCATAGGACATTGCCCCAAGTGCCTCCCCTTCCTTTCATTTCAAATGGCTCAGCAAAGTTTGCAGTGTCCAGACCTGGCACAACCTCTCTCACTGCCTGATGCGGGACGGAACACACACTACCGCCACATTGCACTCCTTCCCCCCACTGTTTTATTGCACGTGTCCCCTTACCTTTGCCACTGCATCAGCTCTATGGAGAGCTGTGCAGACAGAAAAAGCACCTGTGGGGCTCTCGTGAGAGTTTGTGTGGGTCTCATGGGAGCCCCACAGCCACTTCTTCCAGCTGTGCGGTGCTCCATAGAGCCAACACAGCACTGGCAAAAATAAGGGGAAGTGTGCAAAGAGGGAAACAGAGGATGGGTGACTGTTCCAGAGAGCTCTGCTGGCCACTCTCTCGCAGTCCAGCAAATGGTATGGTGGGAAAGCAGCTGGCAGGGCTCTTCAGAGCATCTGCAGGAGGCTGTGTTGGAGTGGTGGCAGGCCCTCCTGGCAGAGGTGGGGGAGAATGGCACCATTCACTGCTCCTCCCACTCTGCCGCCTGATGTGGGCACCTCACCCTGCTTTCTGGGATGGCCGGCCCTGGCAGTATCTGTAGGGATGCACTTATGTGTGAATGTCCCAACCTTCCCCCAAAGTATAGTCTTCTAAGGGCAAGAGGAAGAAGCATAATGTGTATTATTCAACACACACCATGATGAATAGGGACAATAATGGGATAAAGAAAGCAAGCAAAACAAATGGGAGAAACTTTACAGATTACAGAGCCAAGAACCAGCATGTGGAATCCTTTTGTCTGTTCTGGGGATCTAGGGAACTTTATTTATTTAGTGGAAATACCTTCACAACTTACATACAGTAATAAATGTGACTAATTGTGTAAGAAGACACTTACTCCCCCCTCCCCCTGTGTCATCTCAATTCCATATAACAAGTGAGCCAGTTTCATTCTTTTCTTAGGCTGCAACCCCCCCAAAACAACAACAACAACAACAACAACAGCAACTCCAACTCATCTGGGAAATGGTGTGGCAGAAACATGACTGATGAAGATACGCTTCCCTGTCTAGACAGGAAGTCTATTGCATCACAATTTGTTCATTTCCTGCCACTAAAACAGATAGGGATGTCAGAGAATTCCACCACGGATCTCAGTGAGGCTGAATGCCAGTGCATTCGCCCCCCCCGAAATCTGTGGCGGAACAAAGCCCCCACACCACCACCTTGTGATAGGCGCGCGAAACGGACCACTTACCTGGTGCCATTCACGCTGCTTTGTGGCTGCCATTCGCTTCCCCATTTAGGCCGTGATAGGCTACGTAAATACTTACGTAGCCTATCACGGCTAACGCAGGGACGCCATTTGCGTCCCTGTGGAGGCCATGATAGGCTACCTAAATATTTACGTCACCTATCACAGCAAAAAAAGGGAACGCAAATGGCGGCCGCCGTAGCCGCCACCATTTGCTTCCACAGGCTCCACAGGCCTGCGAATGCACCCGGCTGGCGGCTCCGCAGAGTTGCTGCGGAGCGGAGCCGGCCGGGTTAGGATTTCGGGGGGAGGTGCGGAGCGCCTCCCCCCCCCACGAATCACCCCTGTGAAAAGGTAAGTGACTTTCGTACATCCCTAAAAACAGAAGAGGTCCTGACTCCATTAACAAACCTGAACAATGTCTTTGATATAGCAGATGCCCGTGTTCTGCTTGACCTATTTGTTATGTGAAGAGAACAGTGGTGCTAAACACATTCCAGAAGTGCTGCCTTTGCTGTATGGTTATACTACAGAGAATGCATAGAGATATGGGATGGGATCCAGATTTACTTCACTGATGGAAGTGGACTTTCCCATTCCCTCCTTCCCATGGAAGGCCCTCTAACCCCCTGCAAAAGCTACACAGGGTGTCAGAAGACTCTGCTGAATGGGGTAAGCATGTGGTGTGTCCCTTCCGCCATATTCGATGGAAGGTCCTCCCACGAGCATAGCCCTTCCTCTCACAGAAGGTCCCTTCCTCTCATGGAAGGCCGATCCTGGATCCAACCCATGTCGCACAAATGCATTGAATGGGGCACACTGATACACTGTCTGCATCCGTCCTTTCAATACAGTTCTCTTAAATTTGTAATAGCAACTCAGGCATGACCAAGGGTGACTCTGCATATGCTTTGGAAGTAGGGGGAGGGATTGCACAAGAAAGTGGGAGATGTTCTTTCCAAGCTTTTGTTGTCTCATCTGAATGGGAAACACATGGATCTAATCTGAGGGGAGATGCATGAACTATACCCAGATTGGGGCGCTGAATATCTTCCAAGGGGCATCTCCTTTTCCATGAGACACTACTAGAGGAGTGCAGAAAAGATGTGTGCATTAGGAATGTCCAAGGAATCTGTTTGAGGGTAGAACTCAGTGAGTTTTTGCCAGCTTGGCCCCCCAGACTCTGGCTTGCACATCCCCAAGCTTGCCTGATGAGCAGGCAAACGTGTGGTTTTCCATTTATATATATATATATGTGCAAATCGCAATTTGCACAAAATTGTGAGTATAAATATGTACGGAAGTTGCAATTTCTACAAAATTGTGTCCGGAAATAGCACAGTTTTGTGAAAATTGTGCTATTTACAGCTGTGATTTTGCACAAATCATGATTTCTGTAAATATTTACACCCATGATTTTGCACAAATCTCGGCTCGCACATATTAAAAAAACCCAGCAAAGTTCCCGAGCTTGGGGAACTGGCCTACTACTCGGCTCACGAATGTGCAACAAGTCAGGGGCAGTGCGGGGATCCGTCGAGTCAAAAGCGAACAGGATTTCCCCACGACAGCCACCCATAGTGTGCTATCTCTTCTTCTCCTGCATGTACATCATACATAAAACTATAGCTATTTACACTCTAGTTATTTTTTATAGGTATAATACATTCAACCAGTTTTTACAGAGAATACACATCACTGCCAAACAGTTGCATTCCAGTATTTTCCATCATTGTTGTCCTCCCCTTTTCCCCCCAGTCCTGTTTTTCAGTAATCTTTGAAAACTTTAAAACACAGTTTCAGTGTCCAATGTGGACTGGCCAAGTGCAACTGAGGCTTTTTATTAGGATTGAGCATGGACACCCCTCCCCCGATCCAACTTGGAGGCTGCCTTGGGGCTTCTGAGGCAGGCCCAATTTGGCTCAGGCTGATTTGGAGGGCGGGGGGCAACTCGCTGTGGCCTATGAAGTTGAAGTGGGATCAGACATCCGAATCCTGCTTTGGACCCCCCAATATACCACCCAGCCCATAGCTCCTTACCTGGGTCCTTGTTCCATGGAGGGGGGAAGCATGCCACCACTGGGAGAGGCATGCCACCACCATGGGAGCCACTGCCAGGGGAGCCACTGCTGCCAGTACTGCTGGGGGAGCCCCTACTGCCGCCGCCAGAGAAGCCTCTGCCGGGGGAGCCAGCACCAGGTAGGGATGGATGGCACCCCACAAAGCTGTGCAGCCTCCTACCTTCATTAGCAAGCCCATCACCGCCCACCAATTGCCTTTTCTGCCCTCTTTGCAAAGAGGAAAGAACGGGCAATTGGCAAGAGGCACCGGCCGCCTGTCAAGCCTGCATGGTCTCCTTCCTTGCGCAGAAGAAGACCATGCAGATTTGATAGGCACGAGGTCAGGAGTCACCTGCCATCTGCACTCTCTCCCTTCCTTGCAAGGAGGGGAGGGTGCACAGTTGGAGGATGGCTCCTGCCTCTGCTCAAGCCTTCACAGGTTCCTTGCTTGCAAGGAGCCAGGGAAGGCTTGAGTGAGGCCAGCGGCAGTAGCTCGCAATGGGGGCGGGCTGCTCCCTAATCAAGCCAAAGTGGACCAAAGTGCTTTGGAGTGACCTGATTCACTTTGGGCCACTTCAAGCTCCCTCTGCCTCGCCTTGGAGGTGGTCTGAAGCGGCCCGCAATGCACCGCTTTGACTCGGCTTCAGGCTGAAGCGGTTCACAGCCCTACTTTTTACTGCTCCTGGGCCCTTAATTAGCCATTGTCTCCTCGCTCTTTTAATACAATGTCGTCTTCTCAGCAAAGATACCACATGGATCGTATATTGGATGCATGGGAACCCATCTTTAGGAAAACAGATATACTTTTCTAGATCAGTTTGTAAGTTCAAGAAACATTCCTGCATTTCAGATAGGACTCTGTGATAAAATGGTATTTTGTTTTGTTGTTTAATTGTATGTTTGAAAGATTATTTGCATGACTGATGTATTCTAACATATCCTTTCTCCTAAAGGATATGTTAGGTAAGCAGGTGGGAGGGGGGAATTAGAATGTTCAGATTTTAAATGATGTCTCCTGATTGGCTGTTTCTTTTTCAGTTGGGAGAGCAAGGGAATAAGAGGCACTTGGTTTTCTTTAGAGGGTTAGATAGGGATTAGCTTTCTGAGGGCACTGAGCTCTAGCCTGGGTGGTGGTTAGATTCCCCTCAGAGGTGGAGGGAGGTATATTTATTATTTTGAAGCCTTATTATTAGAAGTGGTAGAGTAGGTAAGAAATTAATAAAAACTTGAAACAATAATTTTACCACATAAAACTCAAACTGCATTGAAACATCTTATACTTGATAAATTGTTGTTGTTCAGTCGTTCAGTTGTGTCCGACTCTTCGTGACCCCATGGACCATAGCACGCCAGGCCTTCCTGTCCTCCGTTCTCTCCCGGAGCATGCTCAAGTTCATATTCATTGCATCGGTGATGCTATCTAGCCATCTCATCCTGTGCTGTCCCCTTCTCCTTTTGCCTTCAGTCTTTCCCAGCATCAGGGTCTTTTCCAGGGAATTTTCTCTTCGCATTATGTGGCCAAAATATTTGAGCTTCAGCTTCAGTATCTGTCCTTCCAATGAGCACTCAGGGTTGATTTCTTTTAGGATGGACTGATTTGACCTCCTTGCAGTCCAGGGCACTCGTAAGAGTCTTCTCCAGCACCACAGTTCGAAAGCATCAATTCTTCGGTGCTCAGCCTTCCTTATAGTCCAGCTCTCACAGCCATACATTGGTTACATTTTTTATTTGTTCTTTCAAACCACACCATTCTCAGCCTTGCTTGTTACCAGGAAAAGGGTTAGATGAAACTATGAAAGAAATAAGCCATAGTCTATGAATCTACACCCTCCCTCTCTCCTCATGAGGAGAAGGGTGGTGGCAGCATCCTAATAAAAGTTTATAAAAAGGTTTTCTAAAGAAATGAGGAAAACACAACAGTAGTGGTTGCTGAAGTTATAGTTGAAGTATTTCTTCTGCACACACTTGCTCTAAGTTATTATGTCAAGGAAGAGGTTGAAAGAATATGGAGGTACTGAAATTCTGGAGCTAAAATTTGGTGTTGTAAAAATGTTTATGAGGAGTGGTGATGATGTAATAATCACAGGTGGGGAAAAGGTGATACATCCCAGACTCATTTGTTCATTCATTCGTTCCCCCTTTTGTTTCCTTGTGTCTGTATCCTCCATTTATTTCCATACATCACTTCTGTTTTCTCTTCTCCTATTTTTACTCCTTCTCATGCCTTCTTTTGTGTCTCTTTGGGGCACTTCTTTTGCAATGACATATGCCTCCAACTTCAAGCACTGCAGACACAGGCACTATAACAATTTTTTTTTGTTGCGAGCAGCGACTGTAATGGCAGCATAAAATGCCATTATGTAAGTAGGAGAAAAATGCCTGAGCTTGAAAATTGTGCTGGGATCAAAGTCTTCCTAAAGTGATGGAGGGAGATGTAAATGGCCTCAATATCATGCATCATCTTAATGAGAATCAACAATGTGATTGTGTACAGAGAAACTCTTACAGGGCTCGTTTTCAGCGGCATAATCATGCTACCGACTGAAGAACCAACTTCAAGGCTGTCAGGCAATTGCTAGAAATGTGTGTCAGTGATCCTGCTGGTAAAAAAAAAAAGATGCCTTACAAAACCTAACACAGACAGCCTTAATTATCCTCCAAAAAGAGTGTCAATGCAGATGTATGCAGTTATGTCCACATACCAGTGATTACCAACATATCTCAGATGTCAATAGCTTACTGGTGGCAATAGCTTACTGGTTTATCAATGTGGTGCAGCACTGGAAAAAAACCCCATTGGGGGACAGTTACTGAAGGGTTGAATTGCATTTGGGGGGCAGCATTGTCCCACATGTTAGGTAGCTGAGAAATAGGGGGGAGGAGGTTTGAGGGTGGGGGAGCAGCTGAATGCTAGTGCTAACTTCCAGCTCTGAAGGTCTCGTCCCCACAGTTCTGTCACTGACAGATAGAAGTGAGTCCATCAAATGCAATGAGGAAGAGCTTTCCTAATATATATATATATATATATATATATATATATATATATATATATATATATGGCGAAATCCTATGCATATTGAGACAGAAAGAAGTCCTACACCTCCCAGCATTCCCCAACCAGTATGGGACGATGTATAGGATTGCACCCATAATTCTGTAATTATTTGGACATGAGGAGGTTAAAAAGGAGGATGCTTATATAAACCTTTGCCAGTAGGCCAAAAGTAGGCAATGACAAGAATGAAGTAGGGTTTGGTGAACATCTTTGCTGCTGCAAAATGCCCTGTGGCATCTCCCATCCAGTTCAGGATTATGTCTGTAGTTTCAAGAAAATGGCTCACCCTAGTTAAGCTATTAGCAATGGAGTAGTCATGGTCGTAGTAAAATATTCAGTCTATTTAGGGTTTCCAACATTTGAACTAGCACCTGACATTGCCACTGTGCCACTGACAGAATCTGAAGTGCAGGCACTCATTATGACATTCTCCACAGCCACACCCCCAAGGAGAGTCCACAAATGCAGGCAACTGTGTTATCAACAAACCAGTTCTAGCAGTTTTCATCTCCACCAGGAGCAGGCTAATGGGTCTTAATTAGGGATGTTGGAGAAATCCACAAGGGAATCAAATGAGTTCAGTTTTCTATGAATCCAAGCTGTGGATTCCGCACCGGGCTGGCTTTTCCCAAGTTGCACAGATTCTGTGGACTTGCAGAATGTTTTCTTTTCTTTCTGGAATTTTATGCAAGTTTAGTCATAGAGAAATATAAATTTAGTCATAGTACTTTTTTTAAAAAGTGCTGGCCAAAAATGTGCATTACCCCATAGACTAAAGCATGAAAATGTGCATTGGATGTGTGTGGAATTTGCACGTTTTGGGGAGGATTTGCACATTTTCACAAGTGCATATGTGAACGTGTGCAAATTTTGGAAATTGGAAAAAATCTGAACCTGTCAATGAGTGGACGATGGAACGAAAGGCACCTGACAGTCTGCGAAATGCAGATGGAACAGATTTTACAAAATCTGTACATCTCTAGTCTGACCTGCCCATTCAAGGCCAAGTCACTTTACATTACAACAAAGAATAATATATTCTTGCTGAAAAATTCAACATCCCTCCACCACCACCCAGCTACTGTGCAAATTGCAGCTAAGTTCATAGGAACAGGGAAATATGAGTGGGGCGGCAGATGACATCAGCATCCCTGCTAATAAAACACTGTGGTGCTGCATCTCTGTGAGCCCTGGCTCCACTACGCCACTGGTGCCTTTAGCAGCAGTTTTATCTGCAGCACTTAACAGATGAGAATATTTAGATCTATGCTGGCCTTTCCTAATCTGGTATCCTCCAGGTGTGTTGGACTACAACTCCCAGCATTCCCCAGCCAGCCATGCATGGCTAGCATGCTCTCCAATGGTCCTTCCCTCAGGAAAGGGTGGTGTGTGTGAATGTGCCAGACACCACTGCCTGAAGGTGCTTGGGCCACCCAAGCTGGCATGATCTCCTTTCAACAGGGCTTCCCACACTTGACAGGTGGGGGTCTGGATCCTAATATTTTTAGCTTGGCCAGCAAGACCAGCCCAAAATGGTAGAGTCCTGTACATGCTACTAGACTATATTCTAAGCACCACTATAAGTTCTGTTGTAGAATATGTCATTTGATAGAATAAAGATGCCATGCTTATTTTTCCTTTCTGAATGGATATATCCACATTTGAATCAGTCTTATACTTCCTGCACTCTGGGGCTTTTCAACTGCAGCACTAGTTCTTCTCAGGTCTATGTAATGATTTCCAGAGGGTAACTATGTTCGTTTATTGCAGAAAAAACAACAAAGAGTCTTCTGGAACATTAAAGGTGAACACATTTATGCTGGCATAAACTTTTGGGGGCTGTAGTTCATGGAGTATTAAGGAGAGTTTCAGGTTTTCTATATGATACGTACTGGGAGTGGAGGAGGAATCCTAAACAATAAGGTCAGAAGGACATTCAGTTCAGGAAGTTCTGATCGTGGCAGTGACATTATTAACAGCGGTCATTTACAGTGCAGCTCTTGCTGATAACACAAACATCCTGGCACTGGGTAAGCCAATTAACGTGCAGTGTGATAAGAATCCTTTATCCTGATTCAAGGCCCTGGTGATAGTAGTAAACCTGTTGATGAATTCTAACTCAGCACTCTCTCACTCTAATATCCATTTAAAGTTCCATTGCTTCACAATGGACACTTTAAGATCTGTGAGAGAGTGTCCTGGGAGGGTGAATTGTTCCCCCACTGGTTTCTGTGTATTGTCATTTTTTTTTTTTTAATGAATAAAGCACTCCAGGATATGTTGCTATTTCTCAAACCATTGCTTAGGGAGTATAACAGGTAAAACCTGGAATAAGAAAAGAAGTTTGGGGAGGATCAAACCATGATAAATGCAGTCATTTCCAGCCCTCTGACTTATTGATAATACTCTTTGTAACATTGATAATTACAACGATGGAGCTGACATAGATCTTTTGAAACTAGTAGCTCTAGATATCTGAACCCACTGTGACAAAGTTTAAATCCTGAAACGTTGCTTACGTTAATCCCCTCTAATGCTGAGATGTTAAAACATAATAACATAGATTTTGAACAGATAATTTCTAAACCTGCAACTTCTTTAAATTTAAAGCACTGAATATTGCCATTTCTGATGTCAGATTTGTGTCCATTTATTCCTTTTCATAGAGACAGGTCCATTTGTCCTATGTAGAATGGAGAAAATTGCTGTGTGTGTCAAATCTTGCCAGTCTGGTTGGATTCTGTATGTGGAATTAGGAGGGGGCATTTTGTCCTTTGCCTCAGGGGGCAAAATGTCTTGGGCCAATCTTATACCAATATTAAATATAAAAAACATATTTTCCCCTGCTCTCCCATCCATGTTTATAATCCAGTTTGCAATGAACATAAATTCACTCCTACAAATACCAAAACAAAAATGAAGTCTGAAAAATAGGCTTTGATTTTCATGTCTCTCAAACCTTGTCATCATATGAGGCCTGTCTTCTGGAATGATGTATAATTGACTTCCATAAAGAAAATATGACAAACCAAGATATGCTGTAAATGGATTTCAAACTTTTCTATTTTTGGTCCATCCATAATCCTCTAATACACACACACACACACACACACACACCCCTACCTCAATGTCTCCTGATTCTCTGCCTTCATCTACCTGACACAACATTATATTTAGTCTCAGTCTGTTTTTGTGTCATCCAGTTGATTTCTCAGTACCTTACTGTGCTTAAGTTAGTACTCTTTGGATAGCATCTTGCCCATCAGTCATTATCTTCCTTTCCCCTCCAATTTTCTTCTAAGCCCCTTACAGAATTCAGCCTTGTTATCCATTGTATCCTAAATTACATCGACCCATTCACTTTCTATCTTCTGCATCAAGTAAATAATCCTCCTTGTGACAGTTGCTATTCTTTTAAAAATGCAACTGAAGACTTCAAATTGCTGTACAAGATCCTCTTGTTATCCTTTTGTGGTTCCTCACTTTTAACGTACACAATAAATTTGACATCATCGAATAAAGAATTTACACAGTTTCACAATGGAATGTACTGAATACTTTAAAATCCACAGTACCCTATTTTGCTAAGCATCCTGAAGTTTATGAAATGGACAAAACCTGTTGCGTAACCAAATATTAACTACTAGCATCCTATATTTATTGACATCCTTTCCTGGGATTTTATTGAAACAGGCTGGATGTACTCACATTACATGAAAGGCAACTTCAGTAGCATAGAGAGCAAAGGCATGTGTGAGCATGGGAGGGATCAAACAAGGTCTGACAGGATCAAGGCAAGGACCCATGGCAACTTCACAATGGAAAGAATGTAGAAAGCGTCCTTAGTAGAAGGTGAGATTTCCTCTGTTTTGATAAAAAGTTGCACAGATTGCAGGGCTGGTACTGAAATAGCCTGATTCTTTTCTGTACTGAGCTGCAAGACACATAGGAACATAGGAAGCTGCCTTATATTGAGTCAGACCACAGGTCCATCTAGCCCAGTATTGTTGACACTGACTGGCAGCAGCTCTCCAGGGTTCCAGGCAGGGTTCTTTCCTCGCCCTACCTGGATAATCAAACCTGGGGCCTTCTGCATGCAAAATAGGTGCTCTCCCATTGAGCTATGACCCCTTTGTGAGGCAGGCCAGTCACTCTGGGTTGAATCCAGACTTTCAGCACAATCCTTTTATTGGCATTCAGTTTTTAATAATTTCAATATGGTGTTTTAATCATTAATATTTTTACTACTGTACTTCTTATATTCACCATTCCGGAATCTGTTTTAGATAGGGGGCGGTATACAAATGGTGTAAATAAATAAATAATAAAATCTTATACATATCTATTCAGAAGCGACTCCCGTTGCGTTCAGTGCGGCTTACTTTCCGATAAGTGGATACAGACATGGAGTCTTACAGTTCAATCCTATGCATGTCTACCCAGAAGTAAGTCCCATGGAGTTCAAAGGAACTTACTCCCAGGTAACTGATTCCAGCCTTATTTATTTATTTATTTATTTATTTATTTATTTATTTATTTACAACATTTGTATACCACTGTACATCTACACAGATTCCAAAGCGGTGAACAATAAAAGGTACAAAGATAAGATAAAAGAATAAAACTGTTTTTATTTTTATCCTCCTCCTCCTCCTCCTCCTCCTCAGAATTCTGATAGACACCGTAGCTGGTCAGTCAAGGAAGGCTTCCTAAAATAAAGATGTTTTCAGCAAGTGCCAGAAACTACACAGTGTTGGTGCCTGCCTGACCTCCAGAGGCAGGGAGTTCCATAGAAAGGGGGCCACCATACTGAAGGCTCTTCTTCAGTTGGACTCCAGTCAGGCCACAAGTCCATGCAGAACCACTAGGAACAATTATGACTAATTTGCCCCATTGCTTTCAGTGGATCTACTCCAAGTATAATTAAGTCTGATTCTAACCCTCTGTCAGAACCTCTAACACAGCCTTCCCACAATCCCATATATGCTGGACTACAACTCCCATCATACCAAACTAGCATAGCCATGTTGGCTGAGGAAGATGAGAATTATAGTCCAACACATCTGGGGGACACAGGTTTGGGGAAAGCTGCTCTAACGTAACCGGTGAGGCTAACAAACACAAAAGGTGGCATTGAAATCAGTGGGGCTTATATTAATTATAACATTCCATTTATTTTGAAGGGATTTAAGTGTGACTAAAATGTCTCTGGACTGGATCAGTGGTATTTTTGTGTGTTTGCAAATGTTAATGTTTGAACATGCATGATGCAGGTTGATATGAAGTCATTGTGTACACAGGGGGAAGACAAAATCCTATTGAAATGCCTCCTTGGAAGGTGGGTCATGACCATAACGCTTGCCAACGTCCATATAATTAGAACCATTAATGGGTATATTTCACAGGTCATTTTAATACGGAGAAAGCTTGCTCTTAAGAAAGAGTCTGCATGACTAATAATGCTCTTGAAATGGCATGAACAATCAAGCAACCTCACAGTGAAAACCTCAGAAGTTTTCTCCCTTGTTGGTATTAATGCCAGAATAAAATATTACTTGTAACTTTCAATTCAGCTGCAAAAACATTCTGAGACTGATTCATGCCCCATTTTCACTTACCTCTTGGATTTATGGTGCCTATCCTACCAGGCCATGGCTAGTGGGCTTATGCTTTACAATACCCAGATGCATTTGAATGACAGATTCTTGCAAAAATAAATTCAACCATGAAAATTGCACGTTGATGGTATTGGAAAGTTGCTACTTCTTCAGGAAGAACATTCTTGGGTCTAGAGCTGTCAGCAGCAATATGAAATCCCTTTCTTGCAAATTAAGAACTGAATATGAAAATACTTACAAATAATAGCAACTTATTGTTTCATCAACAAAACAATTATAACCACACAAGGACACTCTTACAGGAGACAAACTAGTTCCCTTGTTTTGCTCTCCCTTTGAGGTCGGTGATCAGATTCTGTCTTTCAACAATGGTGTTTTGAAAGAGATACACTTGCATCTCTTGGTGCTTTGAACACCACCTGTCTATGCTGGAGCATCATTCTGAAAATTATTAGCATTCTGCAGTGTCCCTCTTTTATATGTATTTTTTTTAAGAGTTGAAAGGTTTAATTGACAGGTTTTTTTATTGTTACATATTCACAGGCTTCACAACTGTCACATGCGAATAATGATAATTCAGAGTCTGCCAAAGGAAATTGTTTTAAATTCACTGTGTTCTTCAGTTTTCTTTTTTGTCTGTTTGTGATGTGCTTAATGATCTCCAGTCATCAGAAAAAAAGTCCAAAGGGCCGCTTGTTGCTGAGATGCAGAACATGCATAAAGAGCGGTCCATAGGAGGCTGCTTTCCGCCAGGCATGTGGTGAGTCCATCAAGCTCAGTAGTGTCTACTCCAGGGGCAGGCAGAAAGTAGATCCCCAGATGTCTTGGACTTCACCTTCCAGTATTCTTGACCATTGGCCATGCTGGGTGGAGCATCTGGGAATTGAATTCCAAAATATCTGGAGATCTACCCTCTGCCCACCCTGGTCTACTCTAACTGGAAGTGGCTTTCCCAGGGTTTGGGCAGAGGCCTTTCCTATCATTTGCTACCTGATCCCTCAAAGTGGAGATGCCAAGATTTGAATCTATGACCTTCCAAATGCCTGGCAAAATGGTTGAAGCAGAATTTCTCCAGCCAGCCTGGAAGGCTGGATTGGACTTTTCACCCAAGAAAATATTCTTTGAAGCCTGAAATCCACTCCCACACAAACTTCTTTATTACAAATCCCCCTTTCCAGTTATTAAGGTGTTTGAACAAAATAACTTTGAGTCTCAACTAGATTGAAATCGAGCTCCAGGCGTGTTCCAACAAACACCCCTTGCAGGTTGAATGGGGGAGTGAGGTCCTGCCCATCAATCAGCCTGTTTGTCAGGTTTGGATCAGAGCCCATAGAGCCCCAAAGCAGTTCTGATTCTGAGGAAGAGATAGAAACTGTGGGAGAGGAACCGGCACACTGTTCAGAGGCGCCACTGGAGGGAGAGCCCCTCCCTGCTCACATTCCTGAGAGTGACAGTGACCCTGGCAGGGAGAGGCAGGTACGACTGGAGCTTCTGGACACGAGGTGCTGGTGCAGGGACAAGCGGGAGATGGAGGGGGCTGAGAGGAGGCGCTCAGCCCACTTGGCACAACGACAACAGCTGCGCCCCGATCCCCAATGGGAAAGGGGTGGACTCTCTCCCCCTACCCCTTAAGTTCAGAGGCTTCCTGCCCTTTCCCTCCAAATGGAGACCAGCTGATTCCCTAAGGCTAGAAACCCCTGGTAGGCAGCTCTCTTAAGTTTCCTTCTTAGGCTAAGGCAATAAGCATCTGTAAGTGTCAGATTACCCCTTCATGGATCACTGCCTTGTTGTGGCGAAGGGGCTTGCGTAACTCAGTGAAGCCATAAACTATGCCGTGCAGGGCCACCCAAGATGGACAGGTCATGGTAGAGAGTTCTGACAAAATGTGGTCCACTGGAGAAGGAAATGGCAACCCACTCCAGTATTCTTGCCAAGAAAACCCCATGGAATGTATCACAAGGCTAAAAAGAGATGATGCTGGAAGATGAGCCCCTCAGGTCGGAAGGTGTCCAATATACTACTGGGGAAGAGCAGAGGGAATTTCCAAGTAGCGCCAGAAAGAGTGAAGCAGCTGGGCCAAAGCCGAAAGGACACTCAGCTGTGGATGTGTCTGGTGGTGAAAAAGTCTGATGCTGTAAAGAACAATACTGTTTAGGAACCTGGAATGTAAGATCAATGAATCAAGGTAAGCTGGAGGTGGTCAAACATGAGATGGCAAGACTGAACATTGACATCTTGGGAACCAGCGAACTAAAATGGACAGGCATGGGCGAATTTAATTCAGGTGACCATTATATCTACTACTGTGGGCAAGAATCCCTTAGAAGAAATGGAGTAGCACTCATAGTCAACAAAAGGGTGGGAAAAGCAGTACTGGGGTACAATCTCAAAAATGATAGAATGATCTCAGTACGAATCCAAGGCAACCCATTCAACATCACAGTAATTCAAGTCTATGCCCCAACCACTGAGGCCGAAGAAGCTGAGGTTGATCGGTTCTCTGAAGACCTACAACACCTTCTAGAACTAACACCAAAAAAAGACATCCTTTTCATCCTAGGGGATTGGAATGCTAAAGTAGGAAGTCAAGAAATCACTGGGATAACAGGCAAGCATGGCCTTGGTGTACAAAATGAAGCAGGACAAAGGCTCATAGAGTTTTGCCAAGAGAACATGCTGATCATAGCAAACACCCTTTTCCAACAGCACAAGAGGTGACTCTACACATGGACATCACCAGATGGTCAATATCAAAATCAGATTGATTATGTTCTTTGCAGCCAAAGATGGAGAAGCTCTATACAGTCAGTAAAAACAAGACCTGGAGCTGACTGTGGCTCAGATCATGAGCTTCTTATCGCAAAATTTTGGCTTAAATTGAAGAACGTAGGGAAAATCACTAAACCATTCAGGTATGACCTAAATCATATCCCTTATGAATATACAGTGGAGGTGAGGAATAGATTTAAGGGATTTGACCTGATAGACAGAGCGCCTGAGGAACTATGGACGGAGGTCTGTAACATTGTTCAGGAGGCAGCAACTAAATCCATCCCAAAGAAAAAGAAATGCAAGAAAGCCAAGTGGCTGTCTGAGGAGGCTTTACAAATAACTGAGGGAAGAAGGGAAGCGAAAAGCAAGGGAGAAAGGGGAAGAGATATCCAACTGAATGCAGAGTTCCAGAGAATCGCAAGGAGAGACAAGAAGGCCTTCTTAAATGACCAATGCAAAGAAATCAAGGAAAACAATAGAATGGGAAAGACTAGAGATCTCTTCAAGAAAATCAGAGATATCAAGGGAACGTTTTGTGCAAAGACGGGCATGATAAAGGACAAAGAAGGCAGGGACCTAACAGAAGCAGATGAGATTAAGAAGAGGTGGCAAGAATACACAGAAGAACTCTACAGGAAAGATCTGAATGTCCCTGATAGCCATGATAGTGCGGTCACTGAACCTGAGCCAGACATCCTCGAGAGTGAAGTCAAGTGGGCCTTAGGAAGCATTACTAACTACAAAGCTAGCGGAGATGATAGTATTCCAGCTGAGCTGTTTAAAATCCTAAAAGATGATGCTGTTAAAGTGCTGCACTCAGTATGCCAACGAATTTGGAACACTCAACAGTGGCCACAAGACTGGAAAAGGTCAGTTTACATTCCAATTCCAAAGAAGGGCAACGCCAAAGAGTGTTCAAACTACCGTACAGTTGTGCTCATTTCACATGCCAGCAAGGTTATGCTCAAAATACTACAAGCTAGGCTTCAGCAGTATGTGAACAGAGAACTAGGGATGCCAGAGAATTTTGCCACGAATCTCGGGGAGGCCAAATGCCAGCGCATTCGGCCCCCCGAAATCGGTGGCGAAATGGTCTGCCCCCCCGGGACGGGACTTACCTTCGGCAAATCTTCCTGGCGGCGGCGGCGGCTCCGGCAGCAGTGAGGCGGCGGTGCAGCGGCGGCGGCTGCCTCCGCTGCCATTTCCAGTAAACCCCCCCAAAAAACCAAAAAAATGAGATAGGCTACGTAAAGATTTACGTAGCCTATAACGACTAGATTTTTAAAAAACACCGTGATAGGCTACGTAAATGTTTACATAGCCTATCACGACTGCTTTAAAAGAAAAACAACAACAACGCGCATACGCAAATGGCAGTGCCCATGGGTGCCACCATTTGCATTTCTTATTTTGGCACGTCTTAGTCTACGTAAACATTTACGTAGGCTAAGATGACGAAAATAAGGGGAACGGAAATAGCGTAGCGTCTACGCTATTTGCATTCCCCTTATTTTTGCTGTCTTAGTCTACGTAAATGTTTATGTAGACTAAGAAGGCGAAAATAAGGAATGCAAATGGCGGCGCCCATGGGTGCCTCCAGTTGCGTATGCGCATTGTTTTTTTTTTTTAAAAAGCAGTCGTGATAGGCTACGTAAACATTTACGTAGCCTATCACGGCTGACTGCAGGGACGCAAACGGCCGTGGCTATGGCCACTGCCATTTGCGGAGCCGGCCGGCCAGGATTCGGGGGGGGAGGGATGGAGTCCCTACCCCCCAGCCAGAATTTTGGGGGGAGGGACAGAGCGCCCCCCCCGGCCAGAATTTCTGGGGGAGGGATGGAGCACCTCCCCCCCCACCACGAATCAATTCCGTGAAAAGGTA
Organism: Heloderma suspectum; assembly: GCF_057233095.1. NCBI lineage: Eukaryota > Metazoa > Chordata > Lepidosauria > Squamata > Helodermatidae > Heloderma > Heloderma suspectum. Next base: position 195,924,784 of record NC_139462.1, read on the forward strand.
AGTGACTTTCGTACATCCCTACCAAGAACTACCAGAAGTACAAGCTGGGGTTTGAAGAGGCAGAGGAACTAGAGATCAAATCGCCAACATTCGCTGGATCATGGAGAAAGCAAGAGAATTCCAGAAAAACATCTATTTCTGCTTCACTGACTACGCTAAAGCCTTTGATTGTGTGGATCACAACAAACTGTGGCGCATTCTTAACAAGATGGGAGTACCAGACCACCTTGCCTGTCTCCTGAGAAACCTGTACGAGGGTCAAGAAGCAACAGTAAGAACCAGACATGGAACAACCGATTGGTTCAAAATTGGGAAAGGGGTACGACAAGGCTGTATATTGTCGCCCAGCTTATTTAACTTATATGCAGAGTACATCATGAGAAACGCCGGGTTGGATGAATCACAGGTCAGAATTAAGATTGCCGGGAGAATTATCAACAACCTCAGATACGCAGACAATACCACTGTAATGGCAGAAAACAAAGAGGATCTAAAGAGCCTCCTGTTGAGGGTGAAAGTGGAGAGTGCAAAAGCTGGTTTGAAACTCAACATTAAAAACCTCAGATCATGGCATCTGGCCCCATCACTTCCTAGCATATAGAAGGGGAAGAAATGGAAGCAGTGACAGATTTTATTTTCTTGGGCTCCAAGATCACCGCAGATGGTGACCGTAGCCATGAAATTAAAAGACGCTTGCTCCTTGGGAGGAAAGCTATGGCACACCTAGACAGCATTGTAAGAAGCAGAGACATCACCTTGCCGACAAAGGTTCATATAATCAAAGCTATGGTTTTCCCAGTAGCAACGTATGGCTGTGAGAGCTGGACTGTAAGGAAGGCTGAGTGCCGAAGAATTGATGCTTTCGAACTGTGGTGCTGGAGAAGACTCTTACGAGTCCCCTGGACTGCAAGGAGGTCAAATCAGTCCATCCTAAAGGAAATCAACGCTGACTGCTCATTGGAAGGACAGATACTGAAGCTGAAGCTCAAATATTTTGGCCACCTAATGCGAAGAGAAAACTCTCTGGAAAAGACCCTGATGCTGGGAAAGATGGAAGGCAAAAGGAGGAGGGGACGGCAGAGGATGAGGTGGCTAGATAGCATCACCGATGCAATGAATATGGACTTGAGCACACTCCGGGAGAGAGCAGAGGACAGGAAGGCCTGGCGTGCTATGGTCCATGGGGTCACGAAGAGTCAGACATGACTGAACGACTGAACAACAACAAGCGTCATTACTAGGTTGAACGGAAATAAAGCCTTGGAAAAGAGCCCTATCATCTGCGTGTTGATCCTGGCTACTTGAGGATTTCAGAAGGCAGCAAGGGCGCTCCTGACACTGTTCTCCCACTGACCTGTCCACAAGCCATGCATTTGGCATTAGTGAGAGGATGCCCTTTTGGTTGGATCTATAGAACATAGGAAGCTTAGTTAAACCGAATCAGATCATTGGTCCATGTTGCCCAAAACTGTTGACACTGACTGGCAGAGGTTCTCCAGGGTTTCAGGCAGGATTCTTTCCTAGCCCTACCTGGAGATGCCAGGGATTGAACCTGGGACCTTCTGCATGCAAAGCAGGGACTCTACCACTGAACTATGGCCACTCCTATGTGGATTAATGGTGCTGTTGGAAGTAGACTTCCCTGTCCCCTCCTTCCCATAGCAGCCCTTCCAACCCCCTGAAAATACTACACAGAGAGTCAGGAGACTCTGCTGAATGGGGTGAGGTGTCGGGGGAGGGTAGATCCCCCCCAATTAAGCAAATGCACCTTTTGGGAGCAGAGGAAGGCAGATCCTGGATCCCATGTACACACAACGAGCTCCTCAACACAAGGAGGAACCCCTTGTGTGGAAGAGATCTGCTGTGCATACATTGGTACATGCATAGAACTCCTTTTTCACAGTTGCCAAACAGGCAGCCTAAGTGGTGGGGGTGAGGTTGGGCTAGCTCATACCACCCATGGCCCACTCATACATGTTTTTTTTTTTTAATGTTTGACGGAATTTGACTGAACCCCCCATTCCCTCAGCTATAAATGGATGAGTGAAACGGCAGTCTCTGAGATGCACGGCTGCTTTTATAACTTCCTGAGGCACTCTTGGACAGCTGAAATTTTGAGCATTAAGTAGCTGGATGGATGATATTCTGGAGGTGACGGACTTGACCTTGGGGGAGCTGGGGATGGTGACAGCTGACAGGAAGCTCTGGCGTGGGCTGGTCCATGAAGTCACGAAGGGTCAGAAGCGACTGAACGAATAAACAACAACAACAAAAGCAGACCAAGCTAAAAGGGCAGACTTTTATAACCACATTTTCCCCATATTGATTTTGTTCAGGTTAACAGCAATACTTGGAGCTATCTCTAGATGCTCAGAGTGCTTTACATGTGTTGTCTCAGGAAGTCTTGCACAGCCTAACAGCTAGGCCAACACTGTTGTAGATCAGGGAGCTGCGGCCAAGAGGAGGTGGTTTTCCTACCTCATGGGCTCCTGACCACTGTGAGATTTGAACTAGGGCTTTCCAAAAAGGGTACCGAATGAATTCATGACCAACCAGACATCAGAGAGGCCTGAGAATTTCATTTGGTTTGCATTCGAACGTGAACCAACATGATTCACATTCCCCAAACTAATGTGTGGATCAGAATGCAGTTAACCTTCTGATTTCACAGTTCTCTGAATTTTGCGATGCAGTTTTCAGCTTAAAAATGTGTACTCCACAATCAGATGCATATAAGATGTGTGTTTTACAGTACAATGCATATGAAATGCATACATTTGTTCCTCCAGACTTTTATTTAAAAAAAAATCATGCAGATTAATACAGAAATGGGGCAGGACAGACTTATGCAAAACTGAACACATGCAAAACTGACTTGGACCAAAAATAAAGTGATTCATCCATCCAGCTACTTCTTCACCTCCAGCTCTGTTTTTCTTCCACATCTAGTCAGAGAAACTGTAGTGTCTTGATTCTCATAAGGAAAGATTAACAATTTGGTTTTAAGAGTAAAGGGAAAACAGTGCTTTTCATTAAACATTCCTTTCACAGCTGTGGAGGCTGGATTTTTTTTTTTTTTGCTGGAGGTTTTTTTTTAATTTAAAAGCCTTTTTAATGAGACTGTGTGCTCTGATTCCTTGTTAGGCTACAACAGAAACAGTGGCTGGAGATACCTGCTGTACCTGAAGATGTTAATCCTGCTGCAGCATATTCTAGTCTCAGAAGTGCAGGTAATGGGTTGGCTGTGGGGATTTCAGTCTGAGATGCAATAACATCTCTGCAGCCAGCCAGCCATCCGCAATAAAGAGATAGTCTTTTGTGTTTACTCCAATTCAACCTGCAAGCATTGTTTAGGGAAAGTAGTCGCCTGCTAATTGAGCAGTCTAGGTTATGAATGATGGGACTGGCAAAACTATTTTTTTATTCAGATGTTTGTACTCAATACTATTTGTCTAACACACTGTCTAATCAGTCATCCTGGCATAAGCTGGGAATGGATGTTGACACTTCATACAATAGCTGGCATAGGTTTGTGGTGTCCTGATCCAGAACTTTATCGACATTCTGATGTAAAAAATTGAGATCCTGCCCACTTCAACAGTTCCTAATCCTAAAATGTTTGTGAGGAGAAGCTCACTATGCATTTGAAGAGATTCTTTCTTTGCTCTATCTGTGTTGGACAATTCCACTGGTGTGGAGAATATTGCCCCAACCACATAATAAGCTGCTGCACAAAACGTACAGCATAAATCGTATGATTGTTTACTTGGACATAAGTCCCACTGTGTTCAGTAGGACCCACTCCCATGTAAGTTAAAGTGGGCTCCATATGATTGTCAAAGCTTGCAAACAGGTCATCTATCTTCTAATTCTCCTCCCTGTGCCAGTTTTGATTTAGAACACAAGCCCTTTTGGGTATCCTTTGGGCATCCTTTAATACACTCTTCTCCTGAACACTGAGAATTTTCTGCTGTTGTATGGCTAAATAAATAAGCCATTCTAAGACTAAAGAAATAACAAAAATATGCCTTTTGTTGTTGAATATGTAATTTAAGGTACCCTGTTGTTTTGACTGGAAGGGGGACCATTTTGAAGGAGTACTTCTCTTATCCTGTTGAGCCCAAAATGACATCGGTTTTTAAAACTGTCAACATTTACCATATTGGTTATAAGATTCATTGTATTATGAAAGATATTGTTAATGAGACCACTTGTTTGTGCTTTGTGGGGATGCAACTCTTTCAGAGAATTAGGAGTAAATATACTGTCCCCATAATGACTTAGCCTATTAGCAGACGGGAAACAAAGGACAGAAATCTCCTTCTGCCTTGCTTCATTGGCTAGGACAGGGGTCCTCAAACTTTTTGGGCGGGTGGCCATATTTGGAATTTTGATAGAATGTTGTGGGTGCTCTCACAAAATGGCTGCCAAATGACTTGCCCATTCATAAAATAGTGGCCATAGTGGGAATAACCATTTCCCAGAAGGCAAGCTAGTGAGACTAGAAGAAAAGCAATTAGCCCAAGAACCTAAATATAAGCCAGTGATGTGGTCTGAGCTCCAGAACACAAAACCACTCCTTTGAATTCCAGTAAAGATGGTACTGTTGCCTGTTGGGCAGCACTTTGCTTTGCAGTGTGACAACCTCCCAGTTATTTTTTCTAAAAAATCTTAAGTAATAAAATAAAAATCGGGAGGGTCAGGGAGTCTGGTAGGCACCAAGACGAGTGTCTGGGGCAGAATGTTGGAGGCCCCAGGACTAGGAAAAGAGAATCAGGTCTCTCTCATTTGGGGGCTAGTATGAGTGTAAATTCTGGAAACCTTGACTGGACCAGGAAGCTGGATAACCCCACTCGGTCATAAAGCTTGTTGTGTGTGGTCACAGGTAAAATCACATCTCTGTCTAACCATGGGATTGACTTAAAGATCAAGGAGATAACCACTGGAAAACACTTCCCTCACAGTTAGACCATCAGTGTGGGCCTGTTGACAGCAAAACTGGATGACCTCTTTAAGAGATGGCCTTGATATAGGATCATGGTTTCAATGTACTGTGGGTAATTCCTAATACAGGAATTGCTGTGTGAAATTCCTTGCACAGAAGAGAATGTTGCATAAACATAGGGATGGTAATGATTAAGATTATTGTGATAAAGGTGATAAATAGTCAACACATGTGAAAGGTTTGTTGAGGGCTAGAAAATCAGTCATTATGTGCAAACTCACCTGAAAGATATTAAATCAGTTGATGTGTTCCTGTACAGGCTGTTAGATGCAAATTTGATGGATCTGGTCAGACCCCAATCCATTGTTTCGCTGCCAGTCCCCCTTGACAGCACCTTGATTTGCAATTTAGTATGTGCAAAATAAAGTCCTCGGTCTGCATGTCCTGTCAGTTTATCTTAATAAAACAATGAAGAATGCTGATCTCAGGAGAGGAAGAAGACTCTCTGTTGACAGTTAGCTATTTTTCATACTGAAGTGCCATTTGGCAGAAAAAGAAAACCATTTGCTGTGTAACCGGAGTCTCCTGTTCCTATAGTTTGTAGCAGCTTTGCTCTGATCATATATACTAATGGCAAAATCAGTCTCCAAGTGCCTATCCCTATGCAGCCAAACTACCCCCCCCCCACACACACACACAAGAAGGAGGCATTTCAGTGTGCTTGGGAGAACTTTGCAGACATACAAAATATATTTAGGGGAAAAGAATGAAGGGAACACAAACAACGCCCCAAACCAAAGCAGTCCAGTAAGGACTGAGCATGCTCAATAGGCATGGGATGCTGACTGTAGGGGAAAAGAAATGGAAAACAGGGGGCAAAGGGAATGGAATGGACCATGCAGGAGGAAGGTGATTGGCTGGAACACTGAACTCCACACTGCAAAATGTTGTTCGAAGTCCCACTTGCTTAGTCAAATTCCACCATGTTTGCAGAAACAGCAGGAATTCAAATACTACGTACTGTCCGGTTTTAAGCCCCCCCCCCCACCTCTCAAAGCTATCATTTTCAGGGCAGAGAAGAATTCAAATCTCTTCCACCACACTTATTTTTTTAAGTAATTGTATCCTGCCCTTCTTCCCTCATGGAACTCAAAGCAGCATGCATGGGGTTTTCAAGCCATTGGCCATCCAAGCACTGACCAAGCCCAAAACTGCTTATTTTCAGTAAGAGGATGGCCTTCATGTGCCTTCCAACACTGCTATGGGACCCTTAAGAACATAAGAAGACCAAAGACCTATCTAGCACAGCAGTCTGTTCACACAGTGACCTATGGGAAGCCCACAGGCTGGACATGGGCACAATTTAGCACATGTCCCCCAGCAACTCCTATTCAGAGATATTGTTGTTGTTGTTCAGTCGTTAAGTCGTGTCCGACTCTTCGTGATCCCATGGACCATAGCACGCCAGGCCTTCCTGTCCTCTGCTACCCTTCTTAAATTAATTGCCGGAATTAAGGCACTCTTAATTCTGACCTTCCTAAAGGAAATCAACCCTGAGTGCTCACTGGAAGGACAGATACTGAAGCTGAAGCTCAAATATTTTGGCCACCTAATGCGAAGAGAAAACTCTCTGGAAAAGACCCTGATGCTGGAAAAGACTGAGGGCAAAAGGAGAAGGGGACGGCAGAGGATGAGATGGCTAGATAGCATCACCGATGCAATGAATATGAACTTGAGCACGCTCCAGGAGAGAGCGGAGGACAGGAAGGCCTGGCGTGCTATGGTCCATGGGGTCACGAAGAGTCGGACACGACTGAACGACTGAACAACAACAAATTCCGACCTGTGATTCATCCAACCCAGCGTTTCTCATGATATACTCTACATATAAATTAAATAAGCAGGGCAACGATATACAGCCTTGTCGTACTCCTTTCCCAATTTTGAACCAATCGGTTGTTCTATGTCCGGTTCTTACTGTTGCTTCTTGACCCCCGTACAGGTTTCTCAGGAGACAGGTAAGGTGGTCTAGTACTCCCGTCTCTTTGAGAATTTGCCACAGTTTGTTGTGATCCACACAATCAAAGGCTTTAGCTTAGTCAATGAAGCAGAAATAGACATTTTTCTGGAATTCTCTTGCTTTCTCCATGATCCAGCAAACGTTGGCGATTTGATCTCTAGTTCCTCTGCCTCTTCGAAATCCTGCTTGTACTTCCAGTAGTTCTCGGTTCACATGCTGCTGAAGCCTAGCTTGTAGGATTTTGAGCATCACCTTGCTGGCATGTGAAATGAGCGCAATGGTGCGATAGTTTGAACACTCTTTGGCATTGCCCTTCTTTGGAATTGGAATGTAAACTGACCTTTTCCAGTCTTATGGCCACTGTTGAGTGTTCCAAATGTGTTGGCATATTGAGTGCAGCACTTTAACAGCATCATCTTTTAGGATTTTAAACAGCTCAGCTGGAATACTGTCATCTCCGCTAGCTTTGTTGTTACTAATGCTTCCTAAGGCCCACTTGACTTCACTCTCTAGGATGTCCGGTTCAGGTTCAGTGACTGTACTATCATGGCTATCAGGGACATTCAGATCTTTCCTGTAGAGTTCCTCTGTGTATTCTTTCCACCTCTTCTTAATCTCATCTGCTTCTGTTAGGTCCCTGCCTTCTTTGTCCTTTATCATGCCCGTCTTTGCACAAAACGTTCCCTTGATATCTCTGATTTTCTTGAAGAGATCTCTAGTCTTTCCCATTCTATTGTTTTCCTTGATTTCTTTGCATTGGTCATTTAAGAAGGCCTTCTTGTCTCTCCTTGCGATTCTCTGGAACTCTTCATTCAGTTGGGTATGTCTTCCCCTTTCTCCCTTGCTTTTCGCTTCCCTTCTTTCCTCAGTTATTTGTAAAGCCTCCTCAGACAGCCACTTGGCTTTCTTGCATTTCTTTTTCTTTGGGATGGATTTAGTTGCTGCCTCCTGAACAATGTTACAGACCTCCGTCCATAGTTCCTCAGGCACTCTGTCCATCAGGTCAAATCCCTTAAATCTATTCCTCACCTCCACTGTATATTCATAAGGGATATGATTTAGGTCATACCTGAATGGTTTAGTGATTTTCCCTATGTTCTTCAATTTAAGCCAAAATTTTGCGATAAGAAGCTCATGATCTGAGCCACAGTCAGCTCCAGGTCTTGTTTTTACTGACTGTATAGAGCTTCTCCATCTTTGGCTGCAAAGAACATAATCAATCTGATTTCGATATTGACCATCTGGTGTTGTCTATGTGTAGAGTCGCCTCTTGTGCTATTGGAAAAGAGTGTTTGCTATGATCAGTGTGTTCTCTTAGCAAAACTCTATGAGCCTTTGTCCTGCTTCATTTTGTACACCAAGGCCATGCTTGCCTGTTCTTCCGGTGATTTCTTGACTTCCTCCTTTAGCATTCCAATCCCCTATGATGAAGAGGACATCTTTGTTTGGTGTTAGTTCTAGAAGGTGTTGTAGGTCTTCACAGAACCGATCAACCTCAGCTTCTTCGGCCTCAGTGGTTGGGGCATAGACTTGACTTACTGTGATGTTGAATGGTTTGCCTTGGATTCGTACTGAGATCATTCTGTCTTTTTTGAGACTGTACCCCAGTACTGCTTTTCCCACCCTTTTGTTGACTATGAGTGCTACTCCATTTCTTCTAAGGGATTCTTGCCCACAGTAGTAGATATAATGGGCACCTGAATTAAATTCGTCCATGCCTGTCCATTTTAGTTTGCTGATTCCCAAGATGTCGATGTTCAATCTTGTCATCTCATGTTTGACCACCTCCAGCTTACCTTGATTCATTGATCTGACATTCCAGGTTCCTAAACAATATTGTTCTTTACAGCATCGGATTTTCTTTTCACCACCAGACACATCCACAGCTGAGTGTCCTTTCGGCTTTGGCCCAGCCGCTACACTCTTTCTGGCGCTACTTGGAAATTCCCTCTGCTCTTCCCCAGCAGTATATTGGACACCTTCTGACCTGAGGGGCTCATCTTCCGGCGTCATCTCTTTTAGCCTTGTGATACGTTCCATGGGGTTTTCTTGGCAAGAACACTGGAGTGGGTTGCCATTTCTTTCTCCAGTGAACCACATTTTGTCAGAACTCTCCACCATGACCTGTCCGTCTTGGGTGGCCCTGCAAGGCATAGCTTATGGCTTCACTGAGTTACGCAAGCCCCTTCACCACAACAAGGCAGTGATCCATAAAGGGGATTCTGAGATATACTGCCTCTAATACTGGAAGTAGCATAGAGCTTTCATGACAAGTAGCTGTTGACAGCCTGATCCTCCATGAATTTGTCTAATCCAGGGATGATGAACCATTTTCAGCCCAAGGGCTGATTTCCATTTCCGGGGGCCACATTCTAATGATGGGTGCAGCCACAGGGAAAAGTGGGTAGGGCTGAAAAATCCACACACACCCCTTCCCATTGTTACCTATTTATAGTAGGAAGCTTGCCTACTTAGAAGTAAGCATGAGCTGCATGTTTACTCATAAATAAGCAGGACAAGCCTCTGCTTGTCTGCCCAGAAGTAATCAGGAGTGAATTGCTCAGCAGTTTCCTCATCTGGCCCTACCCCCTCTGCCCCACAGGGTAAAGCTAAGTGTGGGACCTGAAAACTGTACAACTAGCATTTTAATTCCTGCTGTTTCTGCCAACATGTTGGAATTTGACTAAGCAAGTTGGACTTGTAGGAACCACATTGTCCAATAAGCTGCGGATCAGTGATAAGTGCTTTCCCCTGCTAAGCACTGATCGGCAGCCTTTTTCAGTGCTAAGCAGGGGAAAACACTTAGCTCTGAACAGCTCTTGCTTTCCTCTGTGTGGCCAGGGCAGGAAAGGAAGCTGCCAGGCTGGATGGGGAACCTTCACAGGCCTGAGGTTATTCATCCCTTTTAAAGGTCTCATCCTTTTTGAACACATCCAAGTTGGTGGCCTTAGAGTATCTTCTCTGCCTTTTTCCTAAATAGCACCTGTCCTAGTAAAGATATTTGGGGGATGCCACTGCTTGCTCCACTCCCTTTTTTAAGCCTGCACATTCAGGTCTATAGGAAAACAAAGGAATCCCCTGTAGAGTGAGTGTAGAAGCCCACAATTAGGCTACCATGGTGAAGATGGTTGAAGTAACTAGCTTTCTTTGTCTCATCCTTGGTGTTCCTGGGAAGAGCTGACCAACTACTTCCAACTATCAGGACCTTGAGTCCTTGTCTTGAGGTATAAGAGGCACACAGGAGACTTCAGACTTTCCTAGTGTTTAGACTGTGTCCTTCCTAACCCTAGAGAGAGCTACTGAAAAAACAAACAACATTTCTCTGCGATGGATTTTTCTAAACCATCCGATTTCCTGTTACAGTGTTTCTATATATCTTTCAACCTGAGGGAATTTGATTGCTTCAGTTCCCAGTAGAGGTCTTCTGGTTAATTCCTTTGCTCCTGTCTGTTAGGTGATATGTTCCTGTCACAGTCAAGACACTTTGGATATTTGTTGCTTTCATTGCATGGGTATCTGTTCAAGCTGGTATACCCTATTTATTTGCCATTTATCTCCCTAGTTCTGCTTAGCCATACTTTACCCCTCTGATGCTTGTGGGCATCCAGGTTTTATGCAGCTGTTCCTTAGCCTACTATTATATCTTTGTGGCCCTTCCTCCATTAACATAGCCCAAGTAAAGTCTTTTCAATAGCATACCTATGCCAGGAGCAATATTTAAAAGGTTTAAAAAGTTTGGTATAGTGCAGCATGATTTGGGGGGTACTTTTGAGGAAATCCATATAGAGTGAAATCCAACTGTGTCCATCCACCAGCAGAATGGACACCAGTGGCAAAATGGATTCCCCCTCTACCTGTAGCCTCCAACCACCTCCAAAATCTGTTCTGGAAGGTTGGAGGACTCTCTGGAGCAGATGTTGAGCATGCAAAGGAGGTGGGGTGGGGTGAGGAAAAGTCCCTTTGTGGAAGTTGGCTTGCATGGCACTGGATGCCACCCATATATTTTATTAATTTTATTAGATTGATTAGCTGCCCATCTGGCAAGCTACCTGGCCACTCTAGGCAGCGTACAATATGAATAACAACACAAAACACAACATAATCAACTGAACAAAACATTATTGCTCTAAAAAACCCTAACCCACCCCAAATGCCTGCCTGAACAGCCAGGTTTTCAAAGCCCAGTAGAAGCTCATCAAAGAGGGGGCATGGTGGAAGTCACTAGGGAGGGAATTCCACAGAGTGGGGCCGCCACAGAAAAGGCCCCCTCCCTAGTCCTCACCAGCCTAGCTATCCTGGCTGATGGGACAGGCAGAAGGCCTTCCAAGGCCGATTTTGTTGAGCGGCATCCCTGGTGTTGCTGGAGGCACTCCTTAAGATAGACTGGGCTAGAACCGCATAGGGTTTTAAAGGTCAATACCAACACCTTGAATTGGGCCTGGAAAACAACTGGTAGCCAGTGCAACTCCTTCAGCACTGGAGTGATGTGTTTTTGCTGACAACTGCTTTTAATTAGGCAGGCCTCTGCGTTCTGCACCAGCTGCAACTTCTGAACTGTCTTCAAGGGTAGCCCCACATAGAGCACATTACAGCAGTCTAGGCAAGAGGAGACCAAGGCATGAACTACTGAGGGGAGCAGATGGTTAGGGAGGTAGGGGTGCAGCCTCCGTATCAGATGGAGTTGGTACAGTGCCACCCGGCTCACGGCTGACATCTGAGCCTCCATGGACAGCTGGGAGTCTAAAATGACTCCCAGGCTGTGGACCTGGTCCTTCAGGGGCAGTTGTACCCCATTCAGCACCAAGTCAACATCCCCCAACCTCCCCTTGTCTCCCACCAAAAGTACTTCAGTTTTGTCGGGGCTCAGTTTCAGCTTATTCCTTCCCATCCAGACACTTAGCGACTCCAGACACTTGGACAGGGTTTCTACAGCCACCCTTGGTGAGGATTTAAATGAGAGGTAGAGTTGCGTGTCAACTTATATTCTAGTAAGGCTATGTTTTTACTTTCTAATTGTAATACATACAATGGGTTGGATCCAGATTTAGGCATTTGCAACTGGGCTGGTGGAAACAGACTTTTGTGGAAATGCTACACAGAGGGTTGGGAGACCTGGATGAATGGGGTGGGCTGTGGTGTATGTGTGTGGGTTGGGGGGGAGGGGGATCCTCCAAAACCAGGTGAAGACAGCTTCTGTGAGCAGAGCCCTTCCATCCATATCAGTGGTCGCCACAGAAAAAGCCATTCTAATCAGGCTGTGTTTTTGGTTTTATTTAATTATGTAGTTATGTTGTATTCCTTATGTCAGTATACATGGGGTCGTCCAGGTGGTCTCCCATCTAGGCACTGACCAGATACATACCTGCTTAGTTTCAGCCAGGTGACTGCATCACATGTCCTCAGACTAGGCCCTGGAATGGTTGTCCTTCACAGGAACATAGCAAGCTGCATTATACCAAATCAAACCAATGGTCCATGTAGCTCAGTATTCTCTACACTTTCTTGCAGTGGCTCTCTAGGGTTTTCCCCCCAGTGTTACCTTCAGATGGAATCTGTTCATCTGGATTCCCCCTTTCTCTTGAGACTGCACTGCCTTACTGTCTATTTAAAAGTTTCCGACTAATGATGGCCCTTCCCCCACTGCTGGCTCTATTGAAGCTGTTTCTTAAACTCTGTAAATGCTGACAGGCATCAGCCAATCACATAATGCCACAAGATGATTCAGAAAAAAAAATACTTTACAAAAATGATGAACGGGGAGGGGGAGGGAAAAGGGAGTCATTGAAAAATAGATGGCTGATTTGGTATCGGGTAAAACCTAACTGAATTACCTGGAATGGTTTTGACAGCCTTGATTTCTTTTAATACTGATCTATACCATCTACATGCTCCCTATGGAATTGTCACAGTCCAGAAGGAAGGGAAATATTGCTATAACTGGGATTAGCTGAAGAGAGCTGTCGCAAGTCTTTACTGATTCTTGCCATTATTTACAAGTATGATGTGTGCTGCAACAGAGCCGCCCGCTATGGCATTAATCTAAAGGAATTTAAACATAGTTCCATTGCTCTGTAGAAAAAACTGACATAAGCCTATTTAACTGTGTATACAATAGATAAAATGAACAGTCTCTAGAGGCTTCTGTTCTGGGGGAAGCAATTATATACGGTGGAAAAACCTCAGGCCCCTAGAGAGACGTCCCTGTTCGTCTAGAGGATGGATTTGGAGATTGCTGCTGCCTCCGAAGTTAGCTTGTCACTGTATTGATTAAGGAAAGATGATTTCTGCCCTTGACTCCAGCTTTTGATTTTATGAGATGCTTTCTGGACAGCAAGCAATATCTACCAGCATGGACCACTGTTTGCCACTGCTTCCATAAGGTTTGTAGGAGAAAATGAAAGATGCCCTTCTCTACACTCGTGTCTTTATTAATACATGAGTGCATATAAGGTGAGGTCATTCATAACTGGAAGGAAGGCTAAGATTTAAAAATTAATTTCAGAAGCCTTGGCAATGGCTGCAGGTAGAGAAAGGAGACAGGTAATGGACTTTGGATGGAGGTGAGATGGGGGAAGCACCTTACCGACATCCATGGTGCCAGTTCACGCACTGCACAGCAGTCGGCAGCCCTCAACGGGAAGTTGCAGTCAATCCGGAGTGGGGCTCTGCACACAACATGCTCACCCAGACTCAGTGGTTGAGTGTGGGTTGTTGTTGAACTGTGGGTTGTTCGTGGAACTGTGGGTTAGCGTGTTGTCTGAACCTAGGACATTTTCCGCAGGGTGGCTGGTTAACCAAGCCGGGTACCCAACAACAAACCATGGGTTCTCAAGGTGGCTTTTTCAAGAAAATTGAACCCCACTTCATGGTTAACAAGCCAGCTATGGAAAATGCCCTGGGTAGGCATGTTGATTGTGTGCACTCTGGTTGGTCCAGGAGGCCAGTGGACTCCCCTGCACCTGGCCCCCACTTGCCAAGCTGTGGGGCATTGACGGACCCAGCTGCCGAGTTGTTGTTACCATGTGCACCCCATCCACTCTCACTATCTCCTCCTTGTGAGGAGGAGATGGCTAAAGTGGTTGGGGGGGGTGGCGCCGAGGACTCTTCCTGCTTCCTGGCTGTCAAGCAAGCCCTTAACAGCCAGTGGGGGCAGGATGAGGTCTTGGTGCCCCAAGCCCTCTTGCCATCTCCTTTCGAGGAGATGGCTAGAGCACTTGGGATGTGCGTGGCACTGAGGACTCTGGCAGTCAAGCCTTTGTGTGTATAAAGCACAAGGGCTTGACTACCGGAGTCCTTGGCACACAGAAGAGGGGCGGCTCACACAGCTTAACGGATGGGGTGAGGCAAGCAGGGAGGCTCACTGAGTGGGTCCAGGCCGCATGAGCGAGGGGGGCGGCTCATCGAGCTCCCCTGCACCCCAGACAGAGGTGATCCCATCCATTCCTAGTCCTGGGTTCAGACAACGTGCTAACCCATGGTTCAACGAACAACCCACAGTTCAATAACAACCCACACTCAGTCACTGAGTCTGGGTTAGCATGTTGTGCGAACCCAGTCATTTTCTCTAATGGCAGCACAATCCTATGTATGTTTACTCAAAAGTCATTCCTATTCTGTAAAGTGAAGCTTACTCCCCAAGCCAGGTGGGTATAGGATTGCAGCCTGCATGCATCTGTATGGTGCATTTTCAATAGGGATGTACAAAATTGGCCTTACCTGGCTCCGCCGGGTTCCGCTGGGGGGGGAGGCGCTCCGTCCCTCCCCCCAGAATCTTCGCCGGCCGGCTCTGCTCTGCGGGGATTCCGCGGAGACGCCAGCCGGCTCCACCAGCAGCCAGACATCCGGCCGCTGGCTAGCAGGGACACAAATGGTGGCGGCTGTAGCTGCTGCCGTTTGCGTCCCTGTAGTCAGCCGTGATAGGCTATGTAAATCTTTAAGTAGCCTATCAAGTCTGACTTTAAAAAAACAACAACGCGCATACGCAAATGGCAGTGGCTACGGACGCCGCCATTTGCGTTCCTTATTTTGGCCCATCTTAGTCTACGTAAATATTTACATAGACTAAGATGGCGAAAATAAGGGGAATGCAAATAGCGTAGTGGATGAACTCCGTGGCGGAACGGCCTGCCCCCCCGCCCCCCCACAGATTTCCCCTGGGATGAGACTTACCTGGGGCGGATGTTCTGGACAGTGGCGGCTCCAGCGGCAGCTTCAGCGGCGGCGGTGGCTGGTCTTCCGACCGGCTGCCGCCGCCGCCATTTGCAGTCTGTTTTTTTTCTTCTTCCTGCATTCGTGATAGGCTACATAAAGACTTACATAGCCTATCACATCTGGGTTAAAAAAACCAACAATTTGCGTTCCTCTTTCTTGTCTTCGTCTTAGTCTACGTAAATATTTACGTAGACTAAGACGGCCAAAAATAAGGAACGCAAATGGAGGCGGCCGTAGCCGCTGCCATTTGCGTACACGTTTTTTTTTTTTAACCCAGATGTGATAGGCTACCTAAGTCTTTATGTAGCCTATCACGGCTGAATTCAGGGACGCAAACGGCGGCAGCTATGGTCGCCGCCATTTGCGTTCCTGCTAGCCAGTGGCCGGATATCCAGCTGCTAGCGGAGCTGGCCGGTGGCTCCGTGGAATCCCCGCGGAGCGGAGCCAGCTGGCCAGGATTCCGGGGGGAGGGACGGAGCGCCTCCCCCCCCAGCGGAACCCGGTGGAGCCAGGTAAGCGGCGTTTCGTACACCCCTACATTTTTGGATGTACTCCCCAGTCCAGCCCGTGGAGCCTTCTTGGGCTGCTCCAGGAGGAAGCACTTGGCCTCCAAGCCGCATCCCCTGGAGGATTCCTCCCCTGGAGGAATCCACTGTTAACAGCAGGGATGTGGGAGGTGGAGAACTCAACTTAGAGCCTTTTTACATGAGGCTTTTATTGTGTGGGTCATGATTGCTCACTCATGATCATTTGCAGGTCCTTTATATGACATCATTATCCTCCAGGGCCTCTCTCATGCTTTGGAAGCATTTTCCTGGTTTTATTCCTAGCAAGGAAAGTCTGGTATTATTTAGAAATGACAGAATGAGAGTCTCATGGAATTGCACAATTCTGCTATACCACAGCACCATCCAGTGGTTGTATAATGAAACATATAGAAAGGCAGAGAAAGAAAACCGCTGGAAAAAAGTGCATGTAAAGGAGCTAAGCTTAATCCTGCAAAGAACCTGTAAGCAGAAAGTTTGGTAAAGGTGTGGAATAAAAGCCTCATGGAGAAATGCCCTTAGACTCTAAGCAATATAGTTTACACTGGGCTCAAAGACCTAATAGGGGTAGATGAGCCACCTTTTATGTTGGATTGGCTCAAAAATAAGCTGAGTTACTTCCCCCCAAATTGAACATCACTGATTTTCCATTCATGTCTTTGGAGCCCCACCTAGACTAGAAGATGATCCCTTTGGACTGTCGTCTTTTGTCTTCACCTGCCCCCTGACTATAGTGCTTGGATGCTTCCAGTTCTGATATATGGTAATCACCACTGAGACTCTGTTGATGAGATGTAGTAATTTTATTTACAAAAACATTTATATTTTCACAATCTTCCTGAATAGTCTCAAGGAGCAAGCAAAATGAGGTAGTTTCACAGCCTGTGTGCCACGACTGCAAAGGCCCTGCCCCGCGTCCCAGCCACCCATAACTCAGATGATGGTAGGAGGTGAAGCAAGTCTCCAAAGACAAACATAGCATGCAGAGAAGGTGGCCATTCAGATATCCTGGTCCCAAGCCATTGAGGGCTGTTTAGTACTGCGAACTGGCTCCAGAAATGAACTGGAAGGCAGTGCAGGTGGAACCAACTGGTGTAATATGCTCAGAAAAGTGGGCTCCAGACAACATTCTGGCCTCAGGTGGCCATGTGTCTTCTTTTGCAGAGGACAGTCCTCCATTTGAAAGACTGCAAGAGCACTGTCCTTGGTTTGAAGGCATCTCTGTTTGAAGGGCTGCCCAGTCCAATTCCAGTTTAAGCATAAAGAACCATAAGAGGGGAGAGCAGCAGGGGCCATGAAGTTGCCCATCGACTTGCATCCACACATATAAATCAGCACAGGCAACATTTATGCAGACGTGTGCCCTCTTTTGTTCTCTTTATGGCAATTCACAAGTGACCCCCCTAACTGGAGTTTTGACCAGCTGAGATCTGGGTGAGGAAAATGGATGAGCAACAACATACCTGACCACTGTGGATTTCAGGGGAGAATTCCATCTTAGCCACATGAACCATCAAAGCCCACAGTTGTGTCCTAGGTGCCTCACTCTGCATTTACAAGTGTTATGGGTGGATCCATCCAATCCTTCATGTATTGTTCCCATAGCACAAAACAGTTGGACTCACATTAGAGTTATAAATTATATGCTTCTGTGCGTACAGCTCCTTAAGATGCCATTAACTTTTGCTTACAATACAATTTGTGATCAGTCAGTGGGTTCAGTACTTACAGTGCTATAATGAAACAAGGTCTGTCTGAAATTGTACCTGAACATCGCATAAAGGTACAAACAGGACTTGTTTTCCTTTTGGTATCTTCTCTTGTGTATTGACTAATTTAGAGAGACACCACTTTATTGGCAGTAAGAGGAAGGGAGATGAAGTCAGCTCAGAAGTTTGGAGATCCCCAATGTAGCTAGCCTAGAATGTCCTCATTAACTTTTCAAAGCCTCCAGATTTGGTGGACTCACTGCAGCTAGTTGTAAATTATGCATGTGAAACCAGTGATTTCCTGCCCATTTAGTACAGAGAGAGGCTGTGATGTTTTGCATTCACTTTCTGTGCTGAACTGTTGTTGTCCAGAAACTTAGATGCTGTTATGGAAATCTACAACATTTAGGATGCAGTCCTATGCACGTTTAGAGAGAGAAAAGGCCTGCAACTCCCAGCATTCCCCAGCCAGCAAGACTGGCTGGGGAATGCTGGGAGTTGTAGGCCTTTTCTCTATCTAAACATGCATAGGATTGCACCCTTAATTTCCATTCTGTTTCTTGTTTGATTTTTTTTGTTTACTATCTCTCCCCCTAGCTCATTCTCAGAAGGTGTAGGGAATCTCACAAGCAAGACAAATAAAATACTTATTAGGACCAGCAATGAAAATACTCTTTTAAGCAAGCCCAAGTGCTTGGGTTTCCCAGCAGGGACATGGCAGTAGGAGTGGTGCCAGAACACGCAGCTCTGCTATCTCTCCACACAATGTTAATCATGTGGACTAAAGAATGCCTGAATAGATTTATGGCCTCCTTTTGGAAGTCCCTTTTAGTTTGAAAATCAGCTTGTCACATGGCATGGGGACCAGGTTACCTGGCAGAGCAGCCATCATCAAAATTGCGGCAACAGCCCTAGGTGAAAGTAGACTTGCAGCTGAAATCTGTAAAACTTAAAATTTGGACATTTCTGACCCTTCCAAATGTTGCTCCAAGAATTCTAGTGTCCGTACCAAAATCCACCATGCTTTTGAAGAAACCATCATTGGATTCATTTTTGTCCCACTTGCATTGATGAGCCATATATTTAATTCTGCATTCTTTCAATAATGTAATACTTCCATGGAAAGCCAGCTGCATCCGTAGGCCTTTTATACCTATTCACCTGTGGTAATTTCACCAAGTCCTATGATATCTTGTACAACTACTTGAAACTAACATGCATGTGAATGAAATATTGTGACTTCAAAACCTATGGTGCAGTGAAACTTAGAAGAAAAGATGGCCATGCCTTTGGAGTTATAGCCAGTCCCATGATACTTTGTGCCCACAAGCTAAAACACATACATGGAAATACTTGAGGGCTTTAACTGAAGCAAGGAGGTGTTAATATTGAAGGCATAGCAGTGTAGCAGGAAATATCTGACATTCAAATAGGCAGAGAGATTTTCTATGGAAATCCATCGGTTGTGACTTGGGAAATAAATTCCTTTGGCGTGTCATTTGTCTCTGTGCATCTATACTGCACAAAGACCCCGCATGGAAAGTTAGGTAAGTAGATGAGATGGAAAAACAGAGGTCCTTTGTAGAGCATCCTTCCCACCATAACACCGGCATAACGTGGCACCATCAAAAGAGAGAAACAAGAGGCTTTATAGCTGGATAGTCTACTTGTCTAATGTAGGAGATCGGTTCTGCTGGTGATGCTGCAACTAATGTATGAGCATCAGACTGGGCTGCCCAAGGCAAAACTCCCCTACCTCTTTATTGCTCTTCCCCTATCTAGGGACTATAAAGCGAAGTATTCTCTAGTCTGCAGTAGATCCTTGAGTGCATCCCTCACCACCCCACCCCCACCCCTGATTTTCCCCAGGGAAATTATTCCACAGTCCATTACTGCTCACTGCTGGGACATATTTTTTAATATATATTCAACCTATTCTCTCTCCTTCCCTTTAAGTCTACTACATCTAGTTATATGTTTCTGAGTCAGAGTTTTCATTTAAAGAAAACTGGTGGTTTGGTTTTTATTGTATTTTTTAGGAGAAGAGAGTTTATATTATGAAATGCAGACCTGTCATACTTTTCCTTGAAAAAAGAAGACCCCCCCCGCACCAGTTCACCAATGACTTGCTGAACAAAACAAGCTATTTTAAAAATAATGTCCATATTACCTGTGCATCTACCATCTATAGATGAGATGGTACACAACATTTTAAATTAGGGAGTCAAATTATGATTGAATATGGGTTTTGATTTGAAATACTGTGGGTTTAGGTGTTATAATGATCTGAGTAGTGTGTTTGTTTTCTTGAAGCTGCCTTTGAAGTGTACTAATTAGAGTGAATTTAAAAAATACTAAAACGAACACCCAAACAATATTATGCTGGCTTTTCAGATGGATTTAATAGTCAGAACTTGGATTCGTGTCCCTATTTTTTGTCCAATTTGATGCTAGGTTATAATGGCTAATCACAAAAAGTAGTAGTAGTAGTAACAACCGAGGTAGCAGACTGGGGAGGAAAGGAGTTGAGCCTGAGGGACAGTGGCTTGCCTAAGGCCATGGAGAAAGTTAATAGCTGGCATGAAGTTTGATTTTGGAATTTCATGGTTCACAGCAAACAGTCTTTGCCACAATATTCACTAGCTTTCATTGTTCATAATGATTTCTTGTGTTGGCTGGGGATGGGAGAACCAGCAAGGCTCAAGGTTCTCAAGAGTTCCACCTCAAAGCCCAGTCTACCTCATTCCCATTCCCAAATGCAAACTCCCCCCCCCCTTCAAATGGGAAAAGTTGCATCTGGGTGGGCATTTTTCAAAGTATGAGCCCAAATGTGTACTTTCCCTCCATTGACTAAAGAGTGAAAATGTGTACTTTTCCCCCAAAATGTGATTTTTAAGGACACATTTTTTTCAAGAAATGCATTTTGCAAACATGCTCCAGGATATGTCAGCTTTGCCTGAAAAATGTGCTTGCGTTCTGGAATGTGATCGGGGCAAATTTTGATGTTTAACAAACTGAAATGAAACTCTCCTCCATCCTTCAGGAAGGTTCCAAGTTTGGGCGGAGTTCTTGAGCCAGATACCGTCAATGGGCTCCCCTCTCTGAACAGGCCTACCTCCTTCAATGTCCCTGCAGCCCACTCCTTCTGAGCCCAGTCCACAAAACTGCCCAGAAATAGGGCTCAAGGCAAGTGGAGGTTGCTTCTTTTTCTCACTTTTGTCATTGTTTGCATGCTCAGACAGGGCAGGTGAACTGGCTCTGACAACAAGAAGAAGGGACAGCAGTGCCAGGAGGCTATGGCGGGTGGGCACTGGGTCCCCTGGGGGTGGGCCTTGGCAGTTGCCCAGTGATGCCGACCTCTGATATCAGTCCTGGTGCAGGTTACCTTCTGATCTGTATCTCATATGTCCATATGAAGCTGCTGATTAACATTCTCAGAAACTGAGACCAAACGCTACTTCTCCTGAATTGCTCCAGCAGTGTCTCTTGCCCCCTGTTTGGCCGTCTCTTGGCCATTGCAACATGACGTTCATTGCACACCAGAGTGAGGGAGCTGATTGGTATTGGGACCGCAGCACATGGGGAGGTGGGTGAGCCCTCTCCCCCACACCGTGGTCCTGATGAAAATGCCCCCCCCACCCCCCGGTCTGCTGCTATTTGCCCCGAGAGAAGCTCCCAGTGGCACCAGCAGAAGCTTCTGTCTCAGAATGAATAGCACGGCGGCGGGGTGGGGATTCCATTGGGATCATATTACTTGCACTGCACAGTCCTGTCCCTGGTCAGGCACAGTCCTTTCCAGCAGCTGCCATTTAGATTAACTGCAGTGACACAATCAATATTGTCTCTAGTTTGGCCCTCTATCAGCCATGTCCAGCTGGAATAAACACTGCTGGCGTGTTAAGACCTTGATGAATGTGCCCAGTTCCTGAATCTGAGGATGGACTTTCTGGCTGCTGGGAGCTGAACTACATGAGTAGGTAAGATCTTGAAACCCACATATACTAGGGCTGAGCACGGACCCCGCACTTCGCTTCAGATGCTGATTTGGGCCTTCGGAATCTGCCCCACTTTGCTTCAGACTGATTCGGACCCTATCTGCTTCCCATTGACTTGCATTGGAAAACACAAATGGCCATAACATGTTCATTCTTCATGATAAATAGATGAAATTTGAGGAACTCTCAGTCCCCTTGGAGGGGATCCCACCTGCCAAATTTCAGACAGTTTGGTCCAGTAGTTTATGTGCTAGGCACAGGTGAAATTTGATTTTTTTCAAGGAAAACTCTCAAAGCAAAGAGCTATAACTTTTTACAGGTTGCACAGAGGTGCATGAAATTTGGGGATCTCTCTACCCCCATGGAGGGGATCCCACCTGCCAAATTTCAGACAGTTTGGCCCAGTAGTTTATGTGCTAGGTGCAGATAAAATGTGCTGTTTTCAGAAACTCAAACCAAACTCAGAAGGGTAGGGGTGGACGAAAGTCACTTACCTGTCGTCGAAGGCCGTTCGCGGTGGGGGGGAGGCGCTTCGCTGGTCCCCCCGCGAAGTTCAGGCCGGGGGGGAGGCTTCCCGCCTCGCCCGGCCGAAATTCAGGCCGGGGGGGAGGCTTCCCGCCTCGCCCGGCCGAAATTCAGGCCGGGGAGGAGGTGCCTCGCCTCACCCGGCCGCGAACGCGAAAGTAAAAAAACACACACAAAAAACGTCCCCTGATAGGCTACGTGACGATTCACGTAGCCTATCATGGCTAGATCTGCAAAGACAGCCGTGATAGGCTATGTGAATCGTCACGTAGCCTATCACGGGTGACTTAAAAAAAAAAAAAACCCGTACGCGAATGGCGGCCCCCATAGGGAGCCACCATTCGCATTCCTTATTTAGTCGCTGTAGTCTACGTAAATGTTTACGTAGACTATGGCGAAAATAAGGGCAATGCAAATAGCGTTGCCCTTATTTTCGCCGTAGTCTACGTAAACATTTACGTAGACTACAGCGACCAAATAAGGAACGGGAATGGCGGCTCCCTATGGGGGCCGCCATTATCCGTACACTCTTTTTTTTTTTTTTTAAAGTCACCCGTGATAGGCTACGTGACGATTGACGTAGCCTATCACGGCTAACTTTGCAAATCTAGCTGTGATAGGCTACGTGAATCGTCACGTAGCCTATCAGGGGGCTTTTTTTTTTTTTTCCTTTCATTGCAATGGCGGCGGCGGCAGCCGGTCAAAAGACCGGCTGCTGCTCCTGCCTCGCTCGAACACCCGCCGAACCGCCGGCTGGACCAGCCACCGGGAGGGACATTCGGTGAAGGTAAGTCCTGTCCCGGGGGGGGGGGTGCGGAGGATTTCTCCCCGAAACTTGTTCGGGGGGCCGAACACGTTGGCGCTCGGCCCCCCGAAGTTTCGGGGAGAAATTCTCCGCCATCCCTACAGAAGGGATAATCATCAGAGAAGTTAGATGTTGAAGCCGAGGAGGTCACTATCCCTAATCTCTGCTGTAGGCATCTTTGAAGTGCAAATAACTTCTCTCCCCCAGCACTACTTTCCCATTCAGCTTCACAGTGGATGACCCCAGGCTCTCTTTTGCTGAATGTGGAATACACATTACCTGGGAAAACAGGGTGGAGTCGTTTTTGTGCTAGTGTGTGTGTGTTTAGCACACACAAAATGAATATTTTATATTTATTTTATATTTTAATTAAAAAAATAGCCACACCACACCTGCCAAATTTCAGGAAAGTTTTTAATTTAAAAAGAATGATGCAAGTGAACCGAAGGAATTGAGAATGTAGCAAAGTGCACATCATTATCCAGTTTATTGTTATATATGCGGTTGGTAATCAGGTTGGGCACTGGAAACCTCCACCTTGTGGATCCATACTTCCCCCACGCCATCTCCTCATGGCGGCCTGCCTAAGCTTCTTGGGGGTGAAAGACAGAGAGCTTGGAGGGGTTCCAGCACTACCAGCCTTCTGCTTTCCCCTGCTTCCCGCCTGCCTGCTGGGATGTGGGGACCTGTTCTCTGGGCAAGACCGACTGGTGCTGCCTCCTTAAGTGCAGGAGCAGGCGCTGCTGGTGTAGTGCCCTGACTGTTCCCCCTGCTCAGAGATGCCTTGCAGTGGTAGCAGACAGCAGTGCTGGGATCCACTCCCACCTCAAAGTGGTCCCACACAATGCTGCCCTGATGTTTCTGTGGAGACAGAGACTGCCTGCCTTGAGTCTTGGGGGTCACCACACGAGCAGGGGGAACAGTGGAAGAGGGGTCAGGTGCTGGAGCCTCTGCCCGCTGCTCATCCTCCACCACATCCTGGAGGATCTCCACCTCTTGACCCTCCACCACACTGGGACATCAGACACCTCTGATGTAACATCCATCTGTGGGCTCCCCTCTTCCACTACAGAAGGAGATGGTGCTCCTTTGGCAACAGTGCTACTGCTGCTGCCTGCACCAGCCTCCTCAAACAGTGACCTCCAGGCACTACAACTGGCCTCCACGCTCTGCTGCCCTACTGGACCAGGATGTGCTATCCAGACTGGGGGAGAGGCAGCTTGCCTACCAGTGCTGCTAGTCCCAGCGGCACCTCTGCCCCTCCTAGCACCACCCCAAAGATGCCTCATATGGGGCTTGCTTGCTTTGCCATACAGTGTACTATTATATTATTTAAATAATAGCACAAGCACAGACACACAGAGAGACATACAAGAGCAAAAGAAAAGCAAACCCTGAACTGCCTACAAGCGGGGGGTGTGTGTGTGACTATAGTCCTAACAGAAGAGAAAAGGGGTTTTATTATTATTATTATTATTATTATTATTATTATTATTATTTTAGGGGAAAGAGTAGGGATGGCGGAGAATTCCGCCACGGATTCCAGTGAGGCCGGATTCTTTAGAATCTGGCCCCCTGGAATCCATGGCGGAACAGCCTCCTGCCCCCCTGCCCCCTTCAGAATCCCCCTGGGACGGCACTTACCTCGGGTGGATTCGGCGCTGGCAGCTCCAGTGGTGGTGGCGGCGGCGGTGGCGGTGGCTCCAGCGGCGGCTGGTCTGGCCAGCTGCAGCAGGGCTGCCGCCGCTGCCATTGCTGTCCTTGGACTGCGATAGACTACGTAAGAATTTACATAGCCTATCATGGCTAACCTCACCCCTCCCCCAAAAAACAATGCAGCGTACGCAAATGGCAGCGGCTATGGCAGCCGCCATTTGCGTTCTTTATTTTTTGCCGATTTATCTTATGCAAATATTTACGTAGGCTAGAACGGCGAAAACTAAAGGAACGCAAATAGCGTCCACTACGCTATTTGCGTTCCCCCTTTTTTTTGCCATTTTATCTTATGTAAATATTTACGTAAGATAAATCGGCGAAAAATAGGGAACGCAAATGGCGGCTCCCATAGCCACCGCCATTTGTGTACGCTGCGTTGTTTTTTGTTTTTGTTTTAAGTTAGCCGTGATAGGCTACATAAATTCTTACGTAGCCTATCACGGTTGTCTGGCTGGATGCAAATGGCAGCCACTACAGTGGCCGCCATTTGCGTCCGCACCAGGCCGTCTGCGGCCGGAAATCCAGCAGCAGACGGCCCTGGCTGGCTGCTCTGCAGCCTGGCCACGGAGCGGAGCCAGCCATCGAGGATTCCGGGGGGAAGGACTGGATCGCCTCCCCCCCCATCAAGGATTCTGTGGGGAGGGATGGAGCAAAGGTAAGTGAGTTTCGTACATCCCTAGGAAAGGAATAAAAAATGGGAAGGGAAGGAATACAGGAAATGAGAAGGGGTGATGGTAACAAGGACAAGAAAGTTCTCTCTCTCTCTCTCTCTCTTTCTCTCTCTCTCTCTCTCTATATATATATACACACACATACATACATATACATACACATACATCTTCAGCAAAGGAGATCATTACCTTGTCGTGGTGCTGGAGCTTGAGCACCTCAGTGACATCATGAGCTAAACCGTGAAGGGACACCCAAGACGGGAAGGTCATGGCAGAGAGGTCAGACTAAATACGATCCCTGGGGAAGGAAACGGCAACCCACCCCAGTATTCTTGCCATGAAAACTAAATGGATCAGGACAACCAGAGATATGTCGGTATACCATCGGAAGATGGGACTCCCAGGTTGGAAGATGGTCAAAATGCTACTGGGGAGAAACAGAGGATAAGTTCAACTAGCCTCAGATGTGATGACGCAGCTAGCTCAAAGCCGAAAGGATGGCTGGCAGCCGATGGTGCTGGTGGTGAACTACAAATCCGATGTTCTAAAGATCAACACACCATACGAACCTGGAATGTAAGATGTATGAGCCAGGGCAAATTGGATGTGGTTATTGGGGAGATGTCAAGATTAAATATAGACATTTTGGGTATCAGTGAACTGACATGGACTGGAATGGGCCACTTCACATCAAATGACCACCAGATCTACTACTGTGGACAAGAGGACAACAGAAGAAATAGAGTAGCCATCATAATTAATAATAAAGTGGCTAAAGCAGTGCTTGGATACAATCCAAAAAGTGACAGAATGATCTCAATTTGAGTTCAGGGTAAGCCATTTAACATCACAGTGATCCAAATATACGCCCCAACCACAGAGGCTGAAGAAGCAGAAGTAGATCACTTCTATGAGGATCTGCAGACCTACTGGATAGTACGCCAAACTAAGATGTTATTTTCATTACAGGAGACTGGAATGCTAAGGTGGGTAGTCGAACGACACCTGGAGTTACCGGCAAGCATGGTCTGGGAGAACAAAATGAAGCGGGACATAGGCTGATAGAATTTTGCCAAGACAACTCATTGTGCATAACAAACACTCTCTTCCAACAACCTAAGAGACGACTTTATACATGGACTTCACCAGACCGTTGACACCGAAATCAGATTGACTACATCCTCTGTAGCCAAAGGTGGCGGACATCTATGCAGTCGGTAAAAACAAGACCTGGAGCTGATTGTAGATCAGATCACGAAGTTCTTATTGCACAATTTAGAATCAGACTAAAGAGAATAGGGAAGACCCACAGATCAGTTAGATATGAGCTCTAGGGATGTACGAAAGTCACTTACCTTTTACGAAATTTGATTCGCAGTGGGAGGGAGGCGCTCTGTCCCTCCCCCCAAAATTCTGGCCGGGAGGGGGTGTCCTGTCCCTCCCCCCCGAAATTCTGGCTGGGGGGGAGGCGCCCCGTCCCTCCCGCTGTGAATCCTGGCCGGACGGGTCTGCAAATGGCGGCGGCCGTAGCTGCCGCCGTTTGCGTCCCTGCAGTCAGCCATGATAGGCTATGTGAATGTTTATGTAGTCTATCACAGCTGAGGAAAAACAAACAAACTGCACATACGCAAATGGCGGCGCCCATGGGCACCGCCATTTGCATTCCTTATTTTGGCACGTCTAGTCTACGTAAACATTTACGTAGACTACGGCGAAAATAAGAGGAACGCAAATAGCATAGTGTCTACGCTATTTGCGTTCCCCTTATTTTCTCCGTAGTCTACGTAAATGTTTACATAGACTAGACATGCCAAAATAAGGAACACAAATGGTGCCCATGGGCGCCGCCATTTGCGTACGCGCATTTTTTTTAAAACTCAGCTGTGATAGGCTACGTAAACATTTACGTAGCCTATCACGTTTTTTTTTTTTAAAATCTAGCCGTGATAGGCTACGTAAATCTTTATGTAGCCTATCACTTTTTTTGTTGTTTCTTTTTAAACTTGGAAATGGCGGTGGCGGCAGCCGGTCAGAAGACCGGCTGCTGCCGCCGCCGCCGAACTGCCACCGCAGCCGCCACCGCCAGGGAGATTCGCCCAAGGTAAGTCCCGTCCCGGGGGGGGGCAGGGGGGGCGGACCGTTTCGCCACCGATTTCGGGGGGCTGAATGCGCTGGCATTTGGCCTCCCTGAGATTCGTCACGACATTCTCTGACATCCCTAGAGCTGACTAATATTCCTCATGAATATGCGGTGGAGGTGAAGAATAGATTTAAGGGACTAGATTTAGTAGGTAGGGTGCCGGAAGAACTATGGACAGAAGTTCGCAACATTGTTCAGGAGGCAGCAACAAAAAACGTCCCAAAGAAAAAGAAAACCAAGAAGGCAAGATGGCTCTCTGCTGAGACACTGGAAGCAGCCCAAGAAAGAAGGAAAGCAAAAGGCAACAGTGATAGGGGGAGATATACCCAATTAAATGCAAAATTCCAGAGGTTAGCCAGAAGAGATCAGGAATTATTTTTAAACAAGCAATGCGCGGAAGCGGAAAAAGATAATAGAATAGGAAGGACAAGAGACCTCTTCCAGAAAATTAGAAACATCGGAGGTAAATTCCAGGCAAAAATGGGTATGATCAAAAACAAAGATGGCAAGGACCTAACAGAAGCAGAAGAGATCAAGGAAAGGTGGCAAGAATATACAGAAGATCTGTATAGGAAGGATAATAATATCGGGGATAGATTTGACAGTGTGGTCAGTGAGCTAGAGCCAGACATCCTGAAGAGTGAGGTTGAATGGGCCTTAAGAAGCATTGCTAATAACAAGGCAGCAGGAGATGACGGTATCCCAGCTGAACTGTTTAAAATCTTGCAAGATGATGCTGTCAAGGTGATGCATGCCATATGCCAGCAAATTTGGAAAACACAAGAATGGCCAACAGATTGGAAAAAATCAACTTATATCCCCATACCAAAAAAGGGAAGCACCAAATAGTTCAAAACTATCTAACAGTGGCACTTCTTTCACATGCCAGTAAGGTAATGCTCAAGATCTTGCAGGGTAAACTCAAGATCTTGCAGGGTAGATTCATGGAATGAGAATTGCCAGATGTACAAGCTGGGTTTAGAAAAGGCAGAGGAACTAGAGACCAAATTCCCAATATCCGCTGGATAATGGAGAAAGCCAGGGAGTTTCAGAAAAACATCTATTTCTGTTTTATTGAGTATTCTAAAGCCTTTGAGTGTGTGGATCATAACAAATTGTGGCACGTTCTTGGTGGTATGGGGATACCAAGTCATCTTGTCTTCCTCCTGAGGAATCTGTATAACGACCAAGTAGCAACGGTAAGAACAGACCACAGAACAACGGACTGGTTTAAGATTGGGAAAGAAGTACAGCAGGGTTGTATATTCTCACCCTACCTATTCAACCTGTATGCAGAACACATCAGGTGACGTGCTGGGCTTGATGAAGCCAAGGCTGGAGTTAAAATTAGGGATGGCAGAGAATTCCACCATGGATCTCGGTGAGGCTGAATGCCAGTGCATTTGGCCCCCTGAACTCCGTGGCAGAACGGCCTGCCACCCCCCGCCCCCCACGGATCCCCCCCGGGATGAGACTTACCTGGGGCGGATCTTCCGGGTGGTGGCAGCTCCGGCAGTGGCTTTGGCGGCGGCTTTGGCGGCGGCTGGTCTTCCGACCGGCCGCCGCCATTTGCAGTCTTGTAAAACAACAACAACAACAACAAAAACAACGTGATAGGCTACGTAAAGATTTACGTCGCCTATCGTGGCTGAGTTTAAAAAACAAACAAACCCGCGTACGCGTAGTATTTACGCATTAAAAATACTACATAATTATGTACTTTTAATAAATTAAAAAAAATTTATGTAGACTATGATGGCTATTTGCGTCCCTTTTTGATTCGCCATTTTAGCCTACGTAAATATTTATGTAGATTAAGATGGCCAAAAATAAGGAACGCAAATGGCGGCGGCCATAGCCGCCTCCATTTGCATAAGCAGTTCCCCCCCCCCGGAGCCCTCCGCGGACGGAAATCCGGCCGCGGAGGGCTCTGGCCTGGCTGGGCCTGGCTGGCTGCTCTCCAGAGCTGCCGCGGAGCACAGCCGGCCATGGAGGATTCCGGGGGGAGGAATGGATCGCCTCCCCCCCTGTCGAGGATTCCGGGGGGAGGGACAGAACTCCTCCCCCCCCATCAACATAATCCACGGAAAGGTAAGTGACTTTCGTACATCCCTAGAATTGCTGGAAGAAACATTAACAATCTCAGATATGCAGATGATACCACTTTGATGGCTGAAAGTGAGGAGGAGCTGAGGAACCTCATGATGAAGGTGAAAGAAGAAAGTGCAAAAGCTGGGTTGCAGTTAAACCTCAAAAAAACCAAGATTATGGCAACCAGCTTGATTGATAACTGGCAAATCGAGGGAGAAAACGTGGAGGCAGTGACAGACTTTGTCTTTCTAGGCGCAAAGATTCCTGCAGATGCTGACTGCAGCCAGGAAATCAGAAGACGTTTACTTCTTGGGAGGACAGCAATGACAACTCTTGATAAAATAGTGAAGAGCAGAGACATCACACTGGCAACAAAGGTCCGCATAGTTCAAGCAATGGTATTCCCTATAGTAACCTATGGCTGTGAGAGCTGGACCATAAGGAAGGCTGAGCGAAGGAAGATAGATGCTTTTGAACTGTGGTGCTGGAGGAAAATTCTGAGAGTGACTTGGACTGCAAGAAGATCAAACCAGTCCATATTCCAGGAAATAAAGCCAGACTGCTCACTTGAGGGAAAGATATTAAAGGCAAAACTGAAGTACTTTGGCCACATCATGAGAAGACAGGATACCCTGGAGAAGATACTGATGCTTGGGAAAGTGGAAGGCAAAAGGAAGAGGGGCTGACCAAGGGCAAGATGGATGGATGATAATCTGGAGTTGACGGACTCGACCTTGGGGGAGCTGGGGGTGGCGACGACTGACAGGAAGCTCTGGTTTGGGCTGGTCCATGAAGTCACGAAGAGTCAGAAGCGACTGACCGAATGAACAACAATATACACACACATACATACAGATGCACCCACGCACACACACAGAGAATGGAAGTAAGGGCAATCTAATGGCTGAGAGAGAATTGAGAACGGGGGGATCTAAAGAATGAGGCAAAGCAACTAAAGTGAAATTTTCTGGTTCTTTAAATGAACAAACAAGAAGAATGAAAGGTAAAATCTATTACAGAAGGGTGGGGTGGGGAGATTAAGAACCAGGGAGGAAACTCAAACTAAGTACTAAATGTTTTTTTTTTAAATGAAGAATCTACAAAAGAAAGAGAATGGTTGAATTAATAAAGAGGAAACTCAAAGCTGCACACACAGGATCTTTCTCTAACTACAAAACCACCACCTAACCAGCGGTCTCTCTCTCTCTCTCTCTCTCTCTCTCTCTCTCTCTCTTGCAATGAACAAACGCAAGGTGATCTCTCCACTCCAGTATTCTCACTCCTCCTCTCTACCACTGCGGGGTTCCGTTCAGTCCTAATTTGGCAACTAGAGTTGCCATTTGCCAAAGCGCACTCCCTCTTCCTCTCCCCTTCCCTGCTCTCTCCTCTTCTCTGCCTCCCAGATCTCTCTCAAGTTGATACATTTGTAACCAGCCTGTGGGCTGCTCTGAAGGCATCAGAAGAGCTATGAATCTCCGAGGCTGACAAGGTGCCTAGTTGATGAGATGCTTCGCAGCACCTATTCTGATCTGCCTCGTATCATGCCGGGGCATCTCCGAAGCAGCCTGCTTTGCCTAGCTATTTGGGATTTGGACTGAAGCAATGCACAGCCCTACTGAAAAGCCTAATCAAGGATGGCAAGCATCCCAGCCAGACGGTGGGCAATAGGACTGTATGTGTCAGTGCTAAGGGCCTGGTGTGGGAAGGAGAAGTAGAGAGCTGAATCCAGCAATTTAATCTTCTGTAAGCAGGGCCCTCCCCTTCATGGATCACTGCCTTGTTGTGGCGAAGGGGCTTGCGTAACTCAGTGAAGTCATAAGCTATGCCGTGCAGGGCCACCCAAGACGGACAGGTCATGGCAGAGAGTTCTGACAAAATGTGGTCCACTGGAGAAGGAAATGGCAACCCACTCCAGTATTCTTGCCAAGAAAACCCCATGGAACGTATCACAAGGCTAAAAGATATGACGCCGGAAGATGAGCCCCTCAGGTCGGAAGGTGTCCAATATGCTACTGGGGAAGAGCAGAGGGTATTTCCAAGTAGCGCCAGAAAGAGTGAAGCGGCTGGGCCAAACCTGAAAGGACACTCAGCTGTGGATGTGTCTGGTGGTGAAAAGAAAATCCGATGCTGTAAAGAACAATATTGTTTAGGAACCTGGAATGTCAGATCAATGAATCAAGGTAAGCTGGAGGTGGTCAAACATGAGATGGCAAGATTGAACATCGACATCTTGGGAATCAGCGAACTAAAATGGACAGGCATGGGCGAATTTAATTCAGGTGACTATCATATCTACTATTGTGGGCAAGAATCCCTTAGAAGAAATGGAGTAGCACTCATAGTCAACAAAAGGGTGGGAAAAGCAGTACTGGGGTACAATCTTAAAAATGATAGAATGATCTCAGTACGAATCCAAGGCAAACCATTCAACATCACAGTAATTCAAGTCTATGCCCCAACCACGGAGGCCGAAGAAGCTGAGGTTGATCGGTTCTATGAGGACCTACAACACCTTCTAGAAATAACACCAAACAAAGATGTCCTCTTCATCATAGGGGATTGGAATGCTAAAGTAGGAAGTCAAGAAATCACCGGGATAACAGGCAGGCATGGCCTTGGTGTACAAAATGAAGCAGGACAAAAGCTAATAGAGTTTTGCCAAGAGAACATGCTGATCATAGCAAACACTCTTTTCCAACAGCACAAGAGGCGACTCTACACATGGACATCACCAGATGGTCAATATCGAAATCAGATTGATTATGTCCTTTGCAGCCAAAGATGGAGAAGCTCCATACAGTCAGTCAAAACAAGACCTGGAGCTGACTGTGGCTCAGATCATGAGCTGCTTCTTGCAAAATTTCGGCTTAAATTGAAGAACGTCGGGAAAACCACTAAACCGTTCAGGTATGACCTAAATCATATCCCTGATGAATATACAGTGGAGGTGAGGAATAGATTTCAGGGATTAGACCTGATAGACAGAGTGCCTGAGGAACTATGGACAGAGGTCCGTAACATTGTTCAGGAGGCAGCAACGAAATCCATCCCAAAGAAAAAGAAATGCAAGAAAGCCAAGTGGCTGTCTGATGAGGCTTTACAAGTAGCTGAGGAAAGAAGGGAAGCGAAAAGCAAGGGAGAAAAGGGAAGACATACCCAACTGAATGCAGAGTTCCAGAGAATAGCAAGGAGAGACAAGAAGGCCTTCTTAAATGAACAATGCAAAGAAATCGAGGAAAACAACAGAATGGGAAAGACTAGAGATCTCTTCAAGAAAATTGGAGATCTCAAGGGAACGTTTTGTGCAAAGACGGGCATGATAAAGGACAAAGAAGGCAGGGACCTAACAGAAGCAGATGAGATTAAGAAGAGGTGGCAAGAATACACAGAAGAACTATACAGGAAAGATCTGAATGTCCCTGATAGCTATGATAGTGCGGTCACTGAACTTGAGCCGGACATCCTCGAGAGTGAAGTCAAGTGGGCCTTAGGAAGCATTAGTAACAACAAAGCTAGCGGAGATGACAGTATTCCAGCCGAGCTATTTAAAATCCTAAAAGATGATGCTGTTAAAGTGCTGCATTCAATATGCCAACAAATCTGGAACACTCAACAGTGGCCACAAGACTGGAAAAGGTCAGTTTACATTCCAATTCCAAAGAAGGGCAACGCCAAAGAGTGTTCAAACTACCGCACAATTGCGCTCATTTCACATGCCAGCAAGGTGATGCTCAAAATCCTACAAGCTAGGCTTCAGCAGTATGTGAACCGAGAACTACCGGAAGTACAAGCTGGGTTTAGAAGAGGCAGAGGAACTAGAGATCAAATCGCCAACATTCGCTGCATCATGGAGAAAGCAAGAGAATTCCAGAAAAACGTCTATTTCTGCTTCATTGACTACGCTAAAGCCTTTGATTGTGTGGATCACAACAAACTGTGGCAAATTCTTAAAGTGATGGGAGTACCAGACCACCTTACCTGTCTCCTGAGAAACCTGTACGAGGGTCAAGAAGCAACAGTAAGAACCAGACATGGAACAACCAATTGGTTCAAAATTGGGAAAGGAGTACGACAAGGCTGCATATTGTCACCCTGCTTATTTAACTTATATGCAGAGTACATCATGAGAAATGCCGGGTTGGATGAATCAGAGGTCGGAATTAAGATTGCTGGGAGAATTATCAACAACCTCCGATATGCAGACGATACCACCCTAATGGCAGAAAGCGAAGAGGATCTCAAGAGCCTCTTGTTGAGGGTGAAAGAGGAGAGTGCAAAAGCTGGTTTGAAACTCAACATTAAAAAAACGAAGATCATGGCATCTGGCCCCATCACTTCCTGGCATATAGAAGGGGAAGAAATGGAAGCAGTGACAGATTTTACTTTCTTGGGCTCCAAGATCACCGCAGACGGTGACTGTAGCCATGAAATTAAAAGACGCTTGCTCCTTGGGAGGAAAGCTATGGCCAACCTAGACAGCATAGTAAGAAGCAGAGACATCACCTTGCCGACAAAGGTCCGTCTAATCAAAGCTATGGTTTTCCCAGTAGTAATGTATGGCTTTGAGAGCTGGACTATAAGGAAGGCTGAGCGCCGAAGAATTGATGCTTTCGAACTGTGGTGCTGGAGAAGACTCTTACGAGTCCCCTGGACTGCAAGGAGGTCAAATCAGTCCATCCTAAAGGAAATCAACCCTGAGTGCTCATTGGAAGGACAGATACTGAAGCTGAAGCTGAAATATTTTGGCCACCTAATGCGAAGAGAAAACTCTCTGGAAAAGACCCTGATGCTGGGAAAGACTGAAGGCAAAAGGAGAAGGGGACGGCAGAGGATGAGATGGCTAGATAGCATCACGGATGCAATGAATATGAACTTGAGCACGCTCCGGGAGAGAGCGCAGGACAGGAAGGCCTGGCATGCTATGGTCCATGGGGTCACGAAGAGTCGGACACGACTGAACGACTGAACAACAACAACAACAACAACAAGCAGGGCCCTTCCTATTTGCAAGGCAGATCTTGGATCCAGCTCTATATTAGTACCTGGGCTTTAGCCTAATTCTTTTAGATTATTATAGATGTTTTTTTTTTAAACTCCAAAATGTAGAATTATTATATAATACAAATTTGTACTGAGAAAAGATAAGAAAAAACATGCCATCAGAATATTGTAACAATGATCAAAATTTATATCACATAATCAGAAAATGAAAGGTACATAATGAATTAACATAAACTCATATCAACGACAGCACTACTTGTCTAAGATTTTCTCAAGGCAGGGACCTATTTCCAATAAAGGATAAATGGATTACAATACTGCAGAGATGTCTCATTTGCATTGCATTGAACTTCCCAGAGATGTTTATATGCAGTTAATTTATTCATCAGTAATCTGTTCCGTGCATTACATTTCCAAATATCAAGTTCCAAGAACTGTGTCTGTTTTCAAGCCTTAGCCAGCAATATCTTACCATGTGACAGCATGTTTGCAACCAATTCCTTATGCTTACATTTCACATGAGAACCCAGATAACACAACAATATAATAATAAGAGAGTTCAATGGCATTTCATACCCAAAAATGTCTTTACTCATATGGGAAACACTGTAGCTTAGTGGTAGAGCAGATGTTCTGCATCCCTGACATCTCCAGGTAGGGCAACAAAAGATACCTGTCTGAAGCCCTGGAGAGCTGCTGCCAGTTAGTGTTAACAATACTGGGCTAGAAGGACCAATCGTCTGCCTCTGGATAAGGTGTGTTCATATATGTCCAACAGAAGAAAGCTCATTTTTCTAGTATGCTTGTGCAGGAGCTCACTCCCAACCAAAATGGGCAAATATACCCCTATTCCATAGGCTTTAGCTTCATTTTTTTTCTTCCAAGAATATGTAGGCAAAATAAAGGATGTGATGAGCTCATTGAGTAGGTAGATGTGGATGTTAAGATAGAGTGAAGTTTTACTAGGGACATCTGGCAAAAACCGAAATGAGTTATAGGGATGCTGAAGGAGTAGATAATTTAAGACCAAACACCATCTGGACTTATTTGGGGAGTACAGTCTGTTTTCCCAATGGACTTTTGAGAACAGTATAGAATAGATGATGAATGATGATATTCAGAAGAGAAGATGTAATTTTGGTAGCAAAAAAAGAAAAGAAAAAAAGAATGAGGATAAAAAACAGAATGAAAGAGGAAATGGAGTGAGAGTGGAAAGGCAATAAAGGGTAAGAATGGGAACTACAGAGCTCCATTGGGTATTTAAGGGGAGACAGTCTGGACTGCTAAGGGCTAAGGACTCTTCCAATCTTTGTTCTGTTTTCGTTTTGGTACCTCCAGCTTTATTTATTTATTTATTTATTTATTGCATTTATACCCCACCTTTTTTCCTCTTGCAAGGAACCCAAGGTGGCTTACATTATCGTCCTCCTCTCCATTTTATCCTCACAACAACAACCCTGTGAGGTGGGTTGGGCTGAGAGTCTGTGACTGGCCCAAAGTCACCCAGTGAGCTTCCATGGCCGAGTGGGGACTAGAACCCGGATCTCCCAGCTCCCAGTCCAACGCTCTTGCCAGTACACCACACTGGCTCTAGTCACCACACCATTATCCTGCGTGAACTTTGTTTCTTTGCTTCAGTGAGTCTCATATTACATCCATCTGTATTCCAAAGAGTGATTATTTAGAGATTTGAATGTCCATCTATTCCATCTGCCCTAGGTCTCCTAAATATGATTGGTCAGGTGGAATAATCAATGAGGCCTGCTGGAAGATGATATTAGCATGTAGGTGCCATTTCCATTGACATAAATGGAGGAAGCCCCTTCATGCAAGACCTTCCTGTGTGTGCGCTGGCAAATGCAAGGAGCTGTGAATCAGAAGGGCAGCCTTTAAAGGAGTCTAATTCTTAAGATAGTAACAATGTATCTTTTTTCCTCTCAAGGCAGCCAGGCATGAAAAGGAAAGATATTTGCGATGGTGGGCTATTCAAATACAGTTGATTTGAACATATTTAAAGTGCTATGGATATATTTGTAGTTAGTTGCACAATGTCTGAGATGTCACAGGAAGAAATCATCATAATCTTCCAGCGGCATCCTCAAGTAGCATTTCCATGGCCTCTTGGCAAGGGAAGATTTGTATGTCTATTAAGGTACAGCTCGGTTTAGCTGCCAGTGATACTGACAAAGCCTGACAATGAAGCTGTCTCTCCAACTGCTAATTAGAAGGATGCTTGCAAAAATTTCTTTCAGCTATTTATTTTTCAATTTAGGTTTCATTCTGAAGATAGAATTCAAAATGAATTTTCCCCTTAGAGTGCTATTCTATGCATGTCTAATCAAAAGTACGCAAGTCCCGTTGTGTTAAGTGTGTTTAGGATTGCAGCTAGGCATAAACAAATTTATCCATTATAATTTCTCTCGGTTTCTCAATTTTCCAGTCTTACATTCAGTTCGTCTTGAACATTGAGAATTTCTTCAGTATTAAATCTGGCTTATCCTGAACTTTGATAATTTTTTAATAAAAAGTTTGCATGAAAATTCACAAGCATTTTGTGCTCTTTCCTCCTAAGACATGCATTTTTGCATAATATACATGTTTTGCAAACAATTTTCATAATATGCATTTTTGAATGTTATTCTCCCTTATATGCACATTTTTGTACACATTTTTATTGCAAAATTCAGAGAGGTATGAATTCCTGAGTTTCAGTTTGCATAGTAGTTCAAAAGTGCGAAAATCACCAAGTTCACATTAAAATGCAAACTGAACAAATTTCTCCCCCATCCCTAATTGCAGCCTTAGCTCTTATCACCAAATGAAATGAAGCTAGTGTTTTCATATTTGCTAAAAAAACAGAACAGAATGCTGGACTAGATGGTCCCTTGGTCTGTTCCAGCATGGCTCGTTGTAAAAAGAAAGGAAGGGTTGTGTTGGTATGGATAAAATTACATAGAGGTTCACTTCATGCAAAGGCCTTGGCACAAGGAGCTGCCCCCATATGTCTGAACCTGAGAAGCTAGCTAGACAGCAAGTTGCACATATTAATTTAGTCTAAAGTCTGACTCCACTAATATTCCAAGGGGTTATGTTGTGAGCAGAGTGGATGCAGCTTGAAATCCCAAGAACTGTGAAATTCTCAGAGTGAGATACATACATCTGGGATCTTACAAAAGGGTCAAACTCTTGTCCCTTATCCACAGGGAGTTGATCCAACCATTCCACAGTGTGTCCTGCTCTTGCTTCTGCAGTCCAAATAAAACTCTATTTCATATGCACATGGGTGCAGAGCTAGGAAGAAACGTGTGCGTATATTTTTTTCTTCTACGGTGTACAAAGGGTTCCTTTTGGCAATTGGTCAGGTATTGTTCCACAGGGGTGAAGAAGTGTCCAGCAGTTGAGAATGAAAGCAAAAAATATGCAGGAAGAATGGCCCTCGCTCTAATTTGGCTTTGTTTGCCCTCAGTGACATCATCACATAGCCAGATCTGATTGGCCATGTAGCATTTTGACACCATCACGTTCATTACATGATCCCTGATTGTCTGGGATCACCAATATGACTGACTATTCCAAGAAAGAAGAAGACCCAGATGGCACTGAAGTGGCAAAAAGGAGAGAAAATAATGGCAACAGGAACAAAAAAGATAGACATTCACATAATTTAGGGCATTTCGGGAACCATTTTGGCCGCGTGCCTCAAAGCATCACTTCCATGCTTAAAATCAAAATGGATGAACATTTGGCACAGCCCTACACATATGTGAGTGTATAATACACAACACTTTAGACAGGTTTCATGCTTTTTCCTTCATAAAGTGCTTTAAATATCAGAATAGCATAATTGGTGAAGTGGCCCTATCAGTGGTAGCATATGGATGCTTAAGATGGTGTAGGTCAACAGCGACACCAATGAAGTGTCATAAAACATAATTTACATGATCACCTTGACAGCCAGGTCAGCTACTACTAGGCAGTACTGTGCTGTAAGTTCATGAAAGAGAACGTTTTGGTTGAATGGGGTTATAGTGAAAGAAGGGGCAAAACTGCCTTCCTCTTTCACCTTTTGGGGTAGGGGTGGATTTTAGGGCTGGAAAATAACACTTCATGGTGCTCCTGCAGAGTCCCTTTGACAGGTATCTGCCATTTTTATTTTTCAATGATGTCCTAGAATGATACCATGTCATGACAAACTCAGATTGTTGTTCAGTCATTGAGTCATGTTATCCTGGTGATTTCTTGACTTCCTACTTTAGCATTCCAATCCCCTATGATGAAGAGGACATCTTTTTTTGGTGTTAGTTCTAGAAGGTGTTGTAGGTCTTCATAGAACCGATCAACCTCAGCTTCTTCAGCCTCAGTGGTTGGGGCATAAACTTGAATTACTGTGATGTTGAATGGTTTGCCTTGGATTTGTACTGAGATCATCCTATCATTTCTGAGATTGTACCCCAGTACTGCTTTTCCCACCCTTTTGTTGACTGTGAGTGCTACTCCATTTCTTCTAAGGGATTCTTGACCACAGTAGTAGATAGAATGGTCACCTGAATTAAATTCGCCCATGCTTGTCCATTTTAGTTTGCTGATTCCCAAGATGTCGATGTTCAATCTTGCCATCTCATGTTTGACCACCTCCAGCTTACCTTGATTCATTGATCTGACATTCCAGGTTCCTAAACAATACTGTTCTTTACAGCATCGGACTTTCTTTTCACCACCAGACACATCCATAGCTGAGTGTCCTTTCAGCTTTGGGCCAGCCTCTTCACTCTTTCTGGCGCTACTTGGAAATTCCCTCTGCTCTTCCCCAGTAGTATATTGGACACCTTCTGACCTGATGG
Organism: Heloderma suspectum; assembly: GCF_057233095.1. NCBI lineage: Eukaryota > Metazoa > Chordata > Lepidosauria > Squamata > Helodermatidae > Heloderma > Heloderma suspectum. The sequence goes on from NC_139462.1 coordinate 195,963,999, forward strand.
GCTCATCTTCTGGCATCATCTCTTTTAGCCTTGTGATACGTTGGGTTTTTTTGGCAAGAACACTGGAGTGGGTTGCCATTTCCTTCTCCAGTGGACCACATTTTGTCAGAACTCTCCACCATGACCTGTCCGTCTTGAGTGGCCCTGCATGGCATAGCTTATGGCTTCACTGAGTTACACAAGCCCCTTCGCCACAACAAGGCAGTGATCCATGAAGGGGGACAAACTCAGAGCACTGTCCCAAAACCTTATTGGGTGAAAAAACAAAACACACACAAAAATGTGGCTACCAGCCTGAGAAGCTGACAGGGGTTGGGAGGAAGCACCAGTGAGCTTTGAGCCCCTGCTCTAAAAGATTCACCCCAACCCCCTGAAAATAGCTGAAAGTGGATCTGGAAGTGGAGGGGGTGTCATCCCTACATATTGCTTATAAGGAATTTTTGGCTGGCAAAGTACTTTCCACTTTTTTGTACTGCAGTCACTACAGCTCTGTACATTATGGGTAATTATTACTTCCACTCTATAAATGAGAAAGCGAAGCTGAGGCCAAAGTCACTCAATGAATTTGTGAGAGATGTGGGAATTTAAGCCCAAGTCTCCCATGTCCAAATCCAGCATTTTTTCCATTGGGCCACCTTTATGTCTAGTCAGTCTAACAGTTTATGATGAGAATACTAGATTATTTAGTGCTTTTTTTTTTTTAGAGAAAGTTTCTTAAAAACCTCTAGTACACACACAAACATCTAGTTTATATCCAAGGCATATCTAATCATGCAAATCCTATTGACTTTAATGGGCATTGTCTCTCTAAAACTCTTATCTTTGGAAAATCACCCCCCTGCAATTACCTGCTGAGTATATTTACTCTGCTTTTAAATCCAAATGAGCTTCATGGAAAGAAAAGAGCAAAATGCTTGATGATTCAACTAGTTATTGACTTAACATGTGGAAAAAGAGTATTTTGAGATTGGTGTAACTGAGACTTGGTGGGATGACTCCCATGACTGGAATACAGCAATTGAAGGCTTTAACTGGTTTAAAAAGAACAGGAGAAACAGAAATGGAAGTGGAGTTGCACTATATGTTAAATATACATATATCTGCACAGAAATACAGGAGGATGAGCTTGGTAGCCCCATCGAGAGCATCTGGATCAAAATAAATGGAGCAAAGAATAAAAGGAACCTGGTGGTTGGAGTCTACTACCGGCCACCCAATCAAGGAGAAGACGAGGATGAAACTTTTGAAAAGCAAATTGCCAATGTTTCATGGAAGCATGATGTAGTAGTAATGGGGGACTTCAATTTCCCTGATATTTGTTGGGAGACAAATTCTGCAAAACATGGCCCCTCCAGGAAATTCCTGACTTGTGTGGCGGATAACTTCCTCCTACAGAAAGTAGAGGAAGGAACTAGCGGATAAGCTATCCTTGACTTGATCCTAACCGACAGAGATGACTTAGTGGATAAAGTAGCAGTTATTTCTACACTGGGGGAAAGTGACTGTGTTATAATTGAGTTCTTGGTTCTAAAGGAAGCAAAAGATGAGTGTAGCCAAACACGTACACTGGATTTTAGGAAAGCCAATTTTAATAAACTCAGAACAATGATCAGTGAGGTCCCATGGCAAGTGACTCTAATGAGAAAAGGAGTCCAAGATGGGTGGGAGTTTTTAAAAAAAGGAAATTCTCAAGGCACAATTACAAACAATTCCAGCAAGAAAAAAGGGGTGGAAGACAACAGAAGAAGCCAATGTGGCTTCACAAAAAGCTCAGAGATGACCTGAAAACAAAAAACAACAACGCATGTAGGAAGTGGAAGGAAGGCCAAGCAACAAAGGAAGAGTACAGGTAGGTAGCACAGAATTGCAGGGATGACGTCAGGAAGGCTAAAGCTGAGAACGAGCTGAGGTTAGCAAGGGATGCTAAAAGCAACAAAAAGGCTGTCTTCAAATACGTGCATAGTAAAAGACAGGAAAGAAATGGTGGTCCAGCTATTAAATAAGGATGGCAAAATGATAACAGATGATAAAGAAAAGGCAGAAGTGCTCAATTCCTACTTTGGCTCCATCTTCTCCCAAAAGAGGGTCTATGACCCCCCTGGCAAAGGCAAAGTACAGGCTGAAGGGGCAGGATTGCAGCTTGAGATCGATAGGGATATGGTCAAGGAACGCCTAATTACTTTGAATGTACAAATCTCCAGGGCCAGATGAACTGCATCCTAGAGTAATAAAGGAACTGGCAGAAGAGCTCTCAGAACCACTGTCTATTCTCTTTGAGAAATCATGGAGGACGGGTGAAGTGCCAGATGATTGGAGGAGGGATAATGTTGTTCCTATCTTCAAAAAGGGCAAAAAGGAGGAATCTGGAAACTACAGACCAGTCATTCTGACATCAATCCCTGGGAAAATTCTGGAGCAGATTATAAAGCAATCAGTCTGTAAGCACCTTGAAAACAATGCAGTGATTACTTGAAGCCAACATGGATTTGTCAAGAACAAATCCTGCCAGACAAATCTGATCTCATTAATCTGATTAGGTAACCTCCCTTGTGGAATATGGGAATGACGTGGACATAATATAGCTTGACTTCAGCAAAGCTTTTGACAAAGTGCCCCATGATATCCTGATCAGCAAATTAGCTAAAAGTAGGGTAGGTGAAACAACTATCAGGTGGATCCACAGTTGGCTACAGGATCGGACTCAAAGAGTGCTTATCAGTGGGATCTTCTCAAACTGGGGAGAGGTAACAAGAGGGGTACCACAGAGCTCAGTCCTGGGCCCAGTGCTCTTCAACATTTTTATTAATGACTTCGAGGAGGAGGTGCAGGGAATGCTGATTAAATTTGTAGATGACACAAAATTGGGTGGGATAGCTAATACCTTGGAAGACAGAAACAAAATTCAAAGTGATCTTGATTGGCTGGAGCGCTGGGCGGAAAACAACAGAATGATATTTAATAGGGATAAATGCCAAGTTCTGCACCTAGGAAAAAGAAACCAAATGCACAATTACAAGATGGGGGATACTTGGCTCAACAATACTGCAAGCAAGAAAGATCTTGGAATTGTTGTAGATCACAAACTGAATATGAGCCAACAATTTGATGAGGCTGCAAAAAAGGCAAATGCTGTTTTGGGCTGCATTAATAGAAGTATAGCTTCCAAATTACATGAAGTATTTGTTGTTGTTGTTGTTGTTGTTCAGTTGTTAAGTCGTGTCCGACTCTTCATGACCCCATGGACCATAGCACGTCAGGCCTTCCTGTCCTGCGCTCTATCCCGGAGTGTGCTCAAGTTCATATTCATTGCATCGGTGATGCTATCTAGCCATCTCATCCTCTGCCGTCCCCTTCTCCTTTTGCCTTCAGTCTTTCCCAGCATCAGGGTCTTTTCCAGGGAGTTTTCTCTTCGCCAAAATATTTGAGTTTCAGCTTCAGCATCTGTCCTTCCAATGAGCAGTCAGTGTTGATTTCCTTTAGGATGGACTGATTTGACCTCCTTGCAGTCCAGGGGACTCGTAAGAGTCTTCTCCAGCACCACAGTTTGAAAGCATCAATTCTTCGGCACTCAGCCTTCCTTATAGTCAAGCTCTCACAGCCATACATTACTACTGGGAAAACCATAGCTTTGATTAGACGGACCTTTGTCGGCAAGGTGATGTCTCTGCTTCTGACTATGCTGTCTAGGTGTGCCATAGCTTTCCTGCCAAGGAGCAAGCGTCTTTTAATTTCATGGCTACAGTCACCATCTGCGGTGATCTTGGAGCCCAAGAAAATAAAATCTGTCACTGCTTCCATTTCTTCCCTTTCTATATGCCAGGAAGTGATGGGGCCAGATGCCATGATCTTCGTTTTGTTAATGCTGAGTTTCAAACCAGCTTTTGCACTCTCCTCTTTCACCCTCAGCAAGAGGCTCTTTAGATCCTCTTCGCTTTCTGCCATTAGGGTGGTATCGTCTGCATATCTGAGGTTGTTGATAATTCTCCCGGCAATCTTAATTCCGAGCTGTGATTCATCCAACCCAGCGTTTCTCATGATGTACTCTGCATATAAATTAAATAAGCAGGGCGACAATATACAGCCTTGTCATACTCCTTTCCCAATTTTGAACCAGTCGGTTGTTCCATGTCTGGTTCTTACTGTTGCTTCTTGACCATTGTACAGGTTTCTCAGGGGACAGGTAAGGTGGTCTGGTACTCCCATCTCGTTAAGAATTTGCCACAGTTTGTTGTGATCCACACAATCAAAGGCTTTAGCGTAGTCAATGAAGCAGAAATAGACGTTTTTCTGGAATTCTCTTGCTTTCTCCATGATGCAGCGAATGTTGGCGATTTGATCTCTAGTTCCTCTGCCTCTTTGGAACCCAGCTTGTACTTCCGGTAGTTCTTGGTTCACATACTGCTGAAGCTAGGGATGTACGAAAGTGACTTACCTTTCCGCGGATTATGTTGATGCTGGGGGGGATGCGTTCCATCCCTCCCCCTGGAATTCTGGCCAGGGGGGGAGGCGCTTCGTTCCTCCCCCCCGGAATCCTGGCCGGCCGGCTCCGCTCCGCAGGGATTCTGCGGAGCTGTCGGTTGGCTCCGCCAGCAGCTGGACATCCGCCCTCTGGCTAGTAGGGACACAAATGGCGGCGGCCGTAGCTGCCACCGTTTGCGTCCCTGCAGTCAGCCGTGATAGGCTACCTAAATGTTTACGTAGCCTATCATGGCTGATTTAAAAAAACAAAACAAAAACGCGCGTACGCAAATGGTGGCGGCCATGGCCGCCGCCATTTACATTCTTTATTTTGGCACGTCTTAGTCTACATAAACATTTACATAGACTAAGACGGCGAAAATAAGGGGAACGCTATTTGCGTTCCCCTTATTTTCGCCGTCTTAGTCTACGTAAATGTTTACGTAGACTAAGACGTGCCAAAATAAGGAACGCAAATTTGCGTACGCGCGTTTTTTTTTTTAAGTCAGCTGTGATAGGCTATGTAAACATTTACGTAGCCTATCACGGTGTTTTTTTAAAATCTAGCTGTGATAGGCCACGTAAATGTTTACATAGCCTATCATGTTTTTTTTTACTGGAAATAGTGGCGGCGGCAGCCAGTCTGAAGACCGGCCGCCGCCACCACATCACCGCTGGAGCCGCCGCCGCCAGGAAGATCTGCCCAAGGTAAGTCCCGTCCCGGGGGGGGTGGGGGGGTGGGCCGTTCCGCCACCGATTTCGGGGGGCCGAATGTGCTGGCATTCGGCCTCCCCGATATCCATGGCGGAACTTTCGTACATCCCTAGCTGAAGCCTAGCTTGTAGGATTTTGAGCATAACCTTGCTGGCATGTGAAATGAGCACAATTGTACAGTAGTTTGAACACTCTTTGGCGTTGCCCTTCTTTGGAATTGGAATGTAAACTGACCTTTTCCAGTCTTGTGGCCACTGCTGAGTGTTCCAAATGTGTTGGCATATTGAGTGCAGCACTTTAACAACATCATCTTTTAGGATTTTAAACAGCTCAGCTGGAATACTGTAATCTCCGCTAGCTTTGTTGTTAGTAATCCTTCCTAAGGCCCACTTGACTTCACTCTCTAGGATGTCCGGCTCAAGTTCAGTGACTGCACTATCATGGCTTTCAGGGACATTCAGATCTTTCCTGTATAGTTCTTCTGTGTATTCTTTTCACCTCTTCTTAATCTCATCTGGTTCTGTTAGGTCCCTGCCTTCTTTGTCCTTTATCATGCCCGTCTTTGCACAAAACGTTCCCTTGAGATCTCTGATTTTCTTGAAAAGATCTCTAGTCTTTCCCATTCTATTGTTTTCCTTGATTTCTTTGCATTGTTCATTTAAGAAGGCCTTCTTGTCTCTCCTTGCGATTCTCTGGAACTCTGCATTCAGTTGGATATATCTTCCCCTTTTCCCCTTGCTTTTCGCTTCCCTTCTTTCCTCAGCTACTTGTAAAGCCTCCTCAGACAGCCACTTTGCTTTCTTGCATTTCTTTTTCTTTGGGATGGATTTAGTTGCTGCCTCCTGAACAATGTTACGGACCTCTGTCCATAGTTCCTTAGGCACTCTGCCTATCAGGTCTAATCCCTTAAATCTATTCCTCACCTCCACTGTATATTCATAAGGGATATGATTTTGGTCATACCTGAATGGTTTAGTGGTTTTCCCTATGTTCTTCAATTTAAGCCAACATTTTGTAAGAAGCAGCTCATGATCTGAGCCACAGTCAGCTCCAGGTCTTGTTTTGACTGACTGTATAGAGCTTCTCCATCTTTAGCTGCAAAGTACATAATCAATCTGATTTCGATATTGAACATCTAGTGATGTCCATTTGTAGAGTCACCTCTTGTGCTATTGGAAAAGAGTGTTTGCTATGATCAGTGTGTTCTCTTGGCAAAGCTCTATTAGTCTTTGTCCTGCCTCATTTTGTACACCAAGGCCATGCTTACCTGTTATCCCGGTGATTTCTTGACGTACTACTTTAGCATTCCAATCCCCTAGGATGAAAAGGACATCTTTTTTTGGTGTTAGTTCTAGAAGGTGTTGTAGGTCTTCATAGAACCGATCAGCCTCAGCTTCTTCGGCCTCAGTGGTTGGGGCATAGACTTGAATTACTGTGATGTTAAATGGTTTGCCTTGGATTCGTACTGAGATCATTCTATCATTTTTGAGATTGTACCCCAGTACTGCTTTTCCCACCCTTTTGTTGACTATGAGTGCTACTCCATTTCTTCTAAGGGATTCTTGCCCACAGTAGTAGATATAATGGGCACCTGAATTAAATTCGCCCATGCTTGTCCATTTTAGTTTGCTGATTCCCAAGATGTTGATGTTCAATCTTGCCATCTCATGTTTGACCACCTCCAGCTTACCTTGATTCATTGATCTGACATTCCAGGTTCCTAAACAATATTGTTCTTTACAGCATTGGATTTTCTTTTCACCACCAGACACATCCACAGCTGAGTGTCCTTTCAGCTTTGGGCCAGCCTCTTCACTCTTTCTGGCGCTACTTGGAAATTCCCTCTGTTCTTCCCCAGTAGTATATTGGACACCTTCCGTCCTGAGGGGCTCATCTTCTGGCATCATCTCTTTTAGCCTTGTGATACGTTCCATGGGGTTTTCTTGGCAAGAATACTGGAGTGGGTTGCCATTTCCTTCTCCAGTGGACCACATTTTGTCAGAACTCTCTGCCATGACCTGTCTGTCTTGGGTGGCCCTGCACAGCATAGCTTATGGCTTCACTGAGTTATACAAGCCCTTTCGCCACAACAAGGCAGTGATGAAGGGGACATGAAGTACTAGTTCTCCTCTAGTCAGATTTGGTTAGGCCTCATCTTGAGTATTGTGTCCAGTTCTGGGCACCACACTTTAAGAAGGATGCAGACAAACTGGAGAAGGTTCAGAGGCGGGCAACAGAGATGATCAGGGGACTTGAAACAAAGCTCTGTGGGGAGAGACTGAAAGAACTGGGCATGTTTAGCCTTGAGAAGAGAAGACTGAAGGGAGATAGGATAGTGCTCTTCAAGTACTTGAAAGTACTTGTCACAGAAAGGAAGGCCAGCATCTCTTCTCGATCATCCCAGAATGCAGGACACGGAATAATGGGCTCAAATTACCGAAAGCCAACTTCTGGCTGAACACCAGGAAAAACTTCCTGACCATTAGAGCAATAAAACAGTGGAACCAGTTTCCTAGGGAGGTTCCACAGTGGAGGCATTCAAGATGAGTTCCACACTGGAGGCATTCAAGATGAGGCTGCACAGCCATCTGTCGGGGATGCTCTGACTTGGATTCCTGTATTGAGCAGGGGGCTGGACTCGATGGTCTTGTAGGCCCCTCCCAACCATACTATTCTATGATTCTCTGTGCACATCTATTTTGCAGTCATTGTTCCATCTTCACAATGGAGTTTTAGAAAGAAAAAATGTGTTAAGGGAGGATTTAAAATGTCACAAAGTTTGTATATGTTTTACACTGCAATCCTAGGCATGTCTACTCAGATGTAAGTCCCATTGAGTTAAATAAGTGTGCATAGGATTGTAGCCTTAAACCATTGCCTAGAATACTGGTATGCATTTTTTTTCCAGATGGCTGTTCTGAAGTTTTCTTCTACAATCTGTAGCTTCTGTTGCTAGGCTGAGGCATCCAAATGTATCTCCTCCACTTTACTGTGGTATGGTTTCTCTCTGTTGCTTGCATATCACAGCTCTGATGTGTGGGATAATATGTAGAAAGTTGGATGGTCCTGCCTTGTATGTGAAGGGAGGTTGATTTGATGGCCAAGGAAGACCATTGTCCCTTTGGACACATATAGGAGTTTGTTTATGACCATAGTGGCCCTCCTTGTGTTGTATGTATACATGGTGATTTACAAAGCCAAAATGGGCACATTTTTGTGAATATACTGCCTTGCTTTATACTTGAATTCTGCATGCCCCGTCTAGCTTGCACAACTAGTTCGCTCAGATGTGTAAATGCAACCTGAATGGATTCCTTGACATGTGTCCTTGTGTGGCTTATTCCTCAGTTAATATTATTCCTCAATACACCAATAACTTATTATTAATACACCAATAACTTATTATTAATACACTATTATTAATTATTAATACACCAATAACTTATTATTAATACAATAACTTATTATTAATACACCAATAACTTATTATTCCTCAATACACCAATAACTTATTCCTCAATACAACAATAACTCCTGTTCCCCTTTAGAGCAGTCAGTCAGATAGGAGTATGATTCAAAGCAATGACACAAGCAGCCAGATGTGACAGTCACATTTGGCAATTCTGTTGTGCCTACTCATAAGGGAAGAGAAGGGAGTGTTAGAGAATTTGTTTCCCTCCCATCAATATTGTCAACCTAGATAGCCACTGTTTATATCAGATAGACATTCTTTCATGACAAATCTCGTAAGAGTGCCAGTTGCATAAACCAAAATGGCAAGAGCATTCATAAGAATAATACCCCCTTATTAATACCATCAAGCAATGGTTTCTATAATCTCTATGTGGTGAAATCTGTATGGAACTTGACTGTCTGCAGAGGTCCAACACGTGATGGATCCTGGTGGCGCCATACTTGCCAGAAAGCATGGTGACACTGACATGGATTGTTCAGACAACCCAGTTTACATGGTCTGGGACCTCACTGTTTAGTGGCCAAAAGAATAGTCTGGCCACGGGAACAGTCTAGCTGCAGTGATCCAAGCTCAGGTAATCTCCCAGCTGTATTACTGTAATGCATTGTATGTGGGGCTGCCCTTGAAGACAACGGAGAAGCTTCAATTTGTGCAGAATGTGGGTGCCAGGTTTTTAGCTGGTATAACTAGTTGGACTCATACTAGACCAATTCTGAAAGGGTTACACTAGCTGCCAATTTACTTCTAAGCCCAGTTCAGGGTGCTAAATGGTTTGGGACCCAAACACCTGAAGAAGCACCTCTCTCCATACCGGCCTGCCTATGCCTTAAGATCTTCAGGGGAAGTTGTGGCAGATCAAGCAGATCTTTCATATTTGCATGATCTGACTCCTGCTGTTCGATTAGGAAATTCTATAATCAAATGCAATTCTGGAATTAAAAATAAGTTTCCAGTGCCTAATACCACCAAGTTGTATTGGCCCCAGGAGCGTAGCCAAGTCATTTGTGGTGTTAGAGGGGCCTAGAGATCCATAATGCTTGCTTAAGTTCATTATTGGTGCAATTCCCATACTAGTAAGCCTCTGAGCATGTGAAGATGATTCAAAGGGACAATAACAGCCTTCTCAGAACATTCCTTGCTAATGAGGAGGAAGCCTTATCAGGCCGTGCCTGAGAAGTGAAGCTATATGTTTATGCTGAGCTGCAGGTGGCTGTGCTTGAGAACCAAGTGCTGTTAGTTTATGCTGGGAATGAACGCGAGGGGCACGTGCTGCTGTTACGCTGCTTATTGCTGACTTGTAGAGTATAAGACCCACTGTACCCAATGGCTCGGGGTTCAGCGAAGCTGTCTGATCCAACCATTGGGTACGCCTGTGTGCTGTAAAGTTACCCAATAAAGTACTCCTTGTAAGCAAACCTTTGAGTCTGATTTATCATGATCTTGGCACCTCTAACCTAGTTCAACGCCCACTGAAGGGGCGACACATCTAGCAGAGAGAGCAGGGTGCCAAAGATACTGCTGTGTTCAGATTCAGAGGGAAGGAGAACGAGGGGGTTGGTGTGTCAAACCGCCTCCCAGGGTGGCCACAGGAGGGGCTGTGGGGTCCAGCCACAAAGCAATTGGCAGTCCTGAGTGGCCCGATTGCACGGCCAGAGGTCGAAGAGGACTGCACCCCAGTGGGTCTGGAAACTGCATTAGAATCTCTGCAGCTGGGAAAGTGGTCAGCTAAAGAGAAGCAGCATGCAGGACCTCTAGCATGGTTATTGCCGACAGCTTTAGGAGCTGTCAGGCAGCAGGATGCAGAATGGAGAAAGGAAACAAGAGGGGAAAGGAAACAAGAGAAAAGCTCAAGGCTGAGCTGAAAGAAGATCTGAGGCTGTTAATTAGAGAAATGTTGCAGGACAGCCTGGCTTCTAATGAAGCGGGGGAGCATGAAGCCGAAGAAGTAGCTGTTAGCCTGGTATGCCAAGGTTGGAAGAATTGCCCACGGCGTTCCGAGGGGTGCCACATCATCACCATGCCTGATTGGGATGTTGAGAGTGCTTCCCTCTCACTTCCCATCCTACCGCTGAGAGAAACTGCGCCCCTCTCTGCTGGTGCTCGGCAGAGAGGGATGCAGTTGCTCACAGCAGCGGCAGCACTCACTTGGGCCCTGCACACCACCAGTTGGCTTACATCCCAGCATGAGCTGGGTCCAGCAGTGGGAGGGTTCTGTCAAGCAGGTCGCGGGGCAGACTCACGTGAGTTCGCACAACCCTACTTTTACTGATTCGAAAGGGATCCAGATAAGGGGGTGTCAATGTTAAATTTAGAGTTACGTCTTTCACTTAGTAGAGTATCATAAAACTATTAGGTCAGACGGGCCATCAGATATGTGACCAAGAGGCCTCACTCCAGTCCATAAATATGTAAGAAAAACAAGCTCACAAGACAGGATGGTGTCAAGCCAATATGTCTGTGTCAAAAACATACCTGTAACATGTCTAAGAAAGCTAAAATGTTTAGATAAGTATGTTGGTATGCACATTAGTCTCGATAAGAAACTTCAAATTTTGATAATTTTATTTAGATATATGAAGATTTAGAGTAGAAAGGTTATCTTTAAAATTCTTGGATAAGAAATATACAGTGTAGTAAAAATAGTTTAGACATATTCTATAGCATCCAAAAATTCTATAAAGGAGACTCAGAACACACAACAGTGGAAGCTATCCTTTAGGATCAGCTTTCCTTAATGTGTTGCCTGTAGAATCAACCTGGTAAGCTTGGTATTGATTATCACTGGGAACCAGCAAATGTACTTGACTCTGCTTAGAAGCCTTGTTTAAGAATGATGTTAGATGTTTCATGTGTTTGAATTTATACATGCATAAGCTCTTGTATTTAGTACTGTTATGCTCATACTTTGTAGTAAAAGGGCAAAAAGACAAATCTTGTCTGACAGAGTGTTTTTTAAGAACTAGAATTCCGTATGACTCATATCAGAGTCTTCAGCAAAGGAGATCGTTACCTTGTCGCGGTGCTGGAGCTTGAGCACTTCAGTGACGTCATGAGCTAAACCGTGAAGGGACACCCAAGACGGGAAGGTCATGGCAGAGAGGTCAGACTAAATACGATCCCTGGGGAAGGAAACGGCAACCCACCCCAGTATTCTTGCCATGAAAACTAAATGGATCAGGACAACCAGAGATATGTCGGTATACCATCGGAAGATGGGACTCCCAGGTTGGAAGATGGTCAAAATGCTACAGGGGAGGAACAGAGGATACGTTCAACTAGCCTCAGATGTGATGACGCAGCTAGCTCAAAGCCGAAAGGACGGCTAGCAGCCGATGGTGCTGGTGGTGAACGACAAATCCGATGTTCTAAAGATCAACACACCATAGGAACCTGGAATGTAAGATGTATGAGCCAGGGCAAATTGGATGTGGTTATTGGGGAGATGTCAAGATTAAATATAGACATTTTGGGTATCAGTGAACTGACATGGACTGGAATGGGCCACTTCACATCAAATGACCACCAGATCTACTACTGTGGACAAGAGGACAACAGAAGAAATAGAGTAGCCATCATAATTAATAATAAAGTGGCTAAAGCAGTGCTTGGATACAATCCAAAAAGTGACAGAATGATCTCAATTTGAGTTCAGGGTAAGCCATTTAACATCACAGTGATCCAAATATACGCCCCAACCACAGAGGCTGAAGAAGCAGAAGTAGATCAGTTCTATGAGGATCTGCAGCACCTACTGGATAGTATGCCAAAAAAAGATGTTGTTTTCATTACAGGAGACTGGAATGCTAAGGTGGGTAGTCAAACGACACCTGGAGTTACCGGCAAGCATGGTCTGGGAGAACAAAATGAAGCGGGACTAGGGATGGTGAAGAATTTCTCCCCGAAACTTCAGGGGGCCGAGCGCCAACGCATTCGGCCCCCCGAAATCAGCGGTGAAATTCTCCGCCCCACAGCCCCCCCCGGGATGGGACTTACCTTTGGCAAATGTCCCTCCTGGCGGCGGTTCGTCGGCCTTTCGGCGGGGGCGGGGGCGGATGCCGGTCTTCTGACCGGCTGCCGCCGCCGCCATTACAAAGTAAAGTGTTAAAAAAACAACAACCCCGTGATAGGCTACGTAATGATTTACGTAGCCTATCACGGCTGACTTTGGAAATCTAGCCGTGATAGGCTACGTTAATTGTTACGTAGCCTGTCACGGGTTGGTTTTTTTTTAACACTTTGTTTCGCGGCCGGGGAGACGGGGCGCTTCTCCCCGGCCTGAATTTCAGCCGGGCAAGGCGGGAAGCCTCCCCCCCCTCGCCTGAACTTTGGGAGGAGAAACAAAGCGCCTCCCCCCCACTGCGAAGCACCCCTGCGAAAAGGTAAGTGACTTTTGTACATCCCTAAGTGGGACATAGGCTGATAGAATTTTGCCAAGACAACTCACTGTGCATAACAAACACTCTCTTCCAACAACTTAAGTAGGGATGGCGGAGAATTTCTCCCCGAAACTTCGGGGGGCCGAGCGCCAACATGTTCGGCCTCCCGAACAAGTTTCGGGGAGAAATCCTCCGCACCCCTCCCGCCCCCTGCGACCCCCCCGGGACGGGACTTACCTTCGCCGAATGTCCCTCCCGGCAGCGGGTCCGGCCGGCGGTTCGGCGGGTATTCGAGCGGGGCGGGAGCGGGGCGGGAGCGGCAGCCGGTCTTTTGACTGGCTGCCGCCGCTGCCATTGCAATTAAACAAAAAACAAAAAACGCCCCCTGATTGGCTATGTGACGATTAACGTAGCCTATCACGGCTAGATTTGCAAAGTCAGCCGTGATAGGCTACGTCAATCATCACGTAGCCTATCACAGGTGACTTAAAAAAAAAAAAAAAAAGCGCGTACGGATAATGGCGGTCCCCATAGGGAGCCGCCATTCCCGTTCCTTATTTGGTCGCTGTAGTCTACGTAAAGATTTACGTAGACTACGGCGAAAATAAGGGCAACGCTATTTGCGTTGCCCTTATTTTCGCCGTAGTCTACGTAAAGGTTTACGTAGACTACAGCGACCAAATAAGGAACGCGAATGGCGGCTCCCTATGGGGGCCGCCATTAGAGTACGCGCTTTTTTTTTTTTTTTAAAGTCACCCGTGATAGGCTACGTGACGATTGATGTAGCCTATCACGGCTGACTTTGCAAATCTAGCCGTGATAGGCTACGTTAATCGTCACATAGCCTATCAGAGGACTTTTTTTTTTTTAAACTTTCGAATTCGCGGCCAGGCGAGGTGGGAAGCCTCCTCCCCGGCCTGAATTTCGGCCGGGGCGAGGCGGGAAGCCTCCCCCCCGGCCTGAATTTCGGCCAGGGCGAGGCGGGAAGCCTCCCCACCGGCCTGAACTTCGCGGGGGGAGCAGCGAAGCGCCTCCCCCCCACCGCGAACAAGCTTCGGCGAAAGGTAAGGGACTTTCGTCCACCCCTAAACCTAAGAGACAACTTTACACATGGACTTCACCAGACAGTCGACACCGAAATCAGATTGACTACATCCTTTGTAGCCAAAGGTGGAGGACATCTATGCAGTTGGTAAAAACAAGACCTGGAGCTGATTGTAGTTCAGATCACAAAGTTCTTATTGCACAATTTAGAATCAGACTAAAGAGAATAGGGAAGACCCACAGATCAGTTAGATATGAGCTGACTAATATTCCTCATGAATATGCAGTGGAGGTGAAGAATAGATTTAAGGGACTAGATTTAGTAGATAGGGTGCCGGAAGAACTATGGACAGAAGTTCGCAACATTGTTCAGGAGGCGGCAACAAAAAACGTCCCAAAGAAAAAGAAAACCAAGAAGGCAAGATGGCTGTCTGCTGACACACTGGAAGCAGCCCAAGAAAGAAGGAAAGCAAAAGGCAACAGTGATAGGGGGAGATATGCCCAATTAAATGCAAAATTCCAGAGGTTAGCCAGAAGAGATAAGGAATTCTTTTTAAACAAGCAATGCGCAGAAGCGGAAGAGGATAATAGAATAGGAAGGACAAGAGACCTCTTCCAGAAAATTAGAAACATCAGAGGTAAATTCCAGGCAAAAATGGGTATGATCAAAAACAAAGATGGCAAGGACCTAACAGAAGCAGAAAAGATCAAGGAAAGGTGGCAAGAATATACGGAATATCTGTATAGGAAGGATAATAATATCAGGGATAGATTTGACAGTGTGGTCAGTGAGCTAGAGCCAGACATCCTGAAGAGTGAGGTTGAATGGGCCTTAAGAAGCATTGCTAATAACAAGGCAGCAGGAGATGACGGTATCCTAGCTGAACTGTTTAAAATCTTGCAAGATGATGCTGCCAAGGTGATGCATGCCATATGCCAGCAAATTTGGAAAACACAAGAATGGCCAGCAGATTGGAAAAAATCAACCCATATCACCATACCAAAAAAGGGAAGCACCAAAGAATGTTCAAACTATCGAACAGTGGCACTTCTTTCACATGCCAGTAAGGTAATGCTCAAGATCTTGCAAGGTAGACTCCAGCAAGTCATGGAACAAGAATTGCCAGATGTACAAGCTGGGTTTCGAAAAGGCAGAGGAACTAGAGACCAAATTCCCAATATCCGCTGGATAATGGAGAAAGCCAGGGAGTTTCAGAAAAACATCTATTTCCGTTTTATTAACTATTCTAAAGCCTTTGAGTGTGTGGATCATAACAAATTGTGGCAAGTTCTTGGTGGTATGGGGATACCAAGTCATCTTGTCTTCCTCCTGAGGAATCTGTATAACGACCAAGTAGCAACGTTAAGAACAGACCATGGAACAACGGACTGGTTTAAGATTGGGAAAGGAGTACGGCAGGGTTGTATACTCTCACCCTACCAATTCAACCTGTACGCAAAACACATCATGCGACGTGCTGGGCTTCATGAAGCCAAGGCTGGAGTTAAAATCGCTGGAAGAAACATTAACAATCTCAGATATGCAGATGATACTACTTTGATGGCTGAAAGCAAGGAAGAGCTGAGGAACCTCATGACGAAGGTGAAAGAACAAAGTGCAAAAGCTAGGGATGTACGAAAGTCACTTACCTTTGACGAAATTTGCTTCGTGGTGGGGGGGGAGGCGCTCTGTCCCTCCCCCCGAAATTCTGGATGGGGGCGAGGCGCCCCGTCCCTCCCGCCGCGAATCCTGGCCGGCCGGGAACGCAAATGGCGGCGGCCGTAGCCACCGCCGTTTGCGTCCCTGCAGTCAGCCGTGATAGGCTATGTAAATGTTTACGTAGCCTATTACGGCTGAGTGAAAAAACAAACAAACGGCGCGTACACAAATGGTGGCGTCCATGGGCGCCGCCATTTGCCTTCCTTATTTTGGCACGTGTAGTCTACGTAAAAATTTCCGTAGACTACGGCGAAAATAAGGGGAACGTAAATACGCTATTTTCGTTCCCCTTATTTTCTCCATAGTCTACGTAAATGTTTACGTAGACTACACGTGCCAAAATAAGGAACGCAAATGGCGGCGCCCATGGGCGCCACCATTTGCATACGTGCGGTTTTGTTTTTTCCCCCCACTCAGCCATGATAGGCTACGTAAACATTTACGTAGCCTATCACGGTTTTTTTTTGAAAATCTAGCCGTGATAGGCTATGTACTGGAAATGGTGGTGGCGGCAGCTGATTGGAAGACCGGCCGCTGCAGCTGCCGCCACTGGACCACTGCCAAACCGCCGCCGGAGCCGCCGCCGCCAGGGACATTCGCCAAAGGTAAGTCCCGTCCTGGGGGGGCGGGGGGGCAGACCATTTCACCACCGATTTCGGGGGGCCGAATGCGCTGGCATTCGGCCTCCCTGAGATTCGTGGCGAAATTCTCTGACATCCTTAGCAAAAGCTGGGTTGCAGTTAAACCTCAAAAAAACCAAGATTATGGCAACCAGCTTGATTGATAACTGGCAAATCGAAGGAGAAAACGTGGAGGCAGTGACAGACTTTGTCTTTCTAGGCGCAAAGATTCCTGCAGATGCTGACTGCAGCCAGGAAATCAGAAGACGTTCACTTCTTGGGAGGACAGCAATGACAACTCTTGATAAAATAGTGAAGAGCAGAGACATCACACTGGCAACAAAGGTCCGCATAGTTCAAGCAATGGTATTCCCTATAGTAACCTATGGCTGTGAGAGCTGGACCATAAGGAAGGCTGAGCGAAGGAAGATAGATGCTTTTGAACTGTGGTGCTGGAGGAAAATTCTGAGAGTGACTTGGACTGCAAGAAGATCAAACCAGTAGGGATGGCAGAGGATTCCGCCACGAATCTCGGTGAGGCCAAATGCCAGTGCATTTGGCCCCCTGAAATCTGTGGCGGAACGGCCTGCCACCCCCCCACCCCTCGCAGATCCCCCCCGGGACGAGACTTACATGGGGCGGATCTTCCGGGCAGTGGCGGCTCTGGAGGCGGCTCCGGCAGCGGCTGCGGTGGCGGCGGCTGTGGCGGCTGGTCTTCCGACCGGCTGCTGCCGCCGCCATTTCCAGTCTTGGTAAAAAAAAAAAGACATGATAGGCTACGTAAAGATTTACGTAGCCTATTATGGCTGGGTGGGTTTTAAAAAAAAAAGATGTGATAGGCTACGTAAATCTTTACGTAGCCTATCATGGCTGGGTGGATTTAAAAAAACAACACCCGTGTATGCAAATCAGCATCTACCCCAGGGTATCCTGTCTTCTCATGATGTGGCCAAAGTACTTCAGGTTTGCCTTTAATATCATTCCCTCAAGTGAGCAGTCTGGCTTTATTTCCTGGAGTATGGACTGGTTTGTAGTGATGTACGAAAGTGACTTACCTGTTCGCGGATTATGTTTATGGTGGGGGGGAGGCGCTCCGTCCCTCCCCCTGGAATCCTTGACGGGGGGGAGGCGCTTTGTTCCTCCCCCCCAGAATCCTCTAACGGCCGGCTGTGCTCCATGCCAGCTCTGCGGAGCAGCCGGCCAGGCCCAGCCAGGCCAGAGCCATCCGCAGCCAGATTTCCGGCTGCAGAGGGCTCTGGGTAAACAAAAAACAAAAAACCGCGTACGCAAATGGCTGCGGCTACGGCCGCGGCCATTTGCGTTCCTTCTTTTTGGCCGTCTTAGTCTACATAAATATTTACGTAGACTATGACGGCGAAAATAAAGGGGAATGCAAATAGCGTAGCGGGCGCTATTTGCATCCCCTTTTGATTCGCCGTTTTAGCCTACGTAAATCTTTACATAGGCTAAAACGGTGAATCAAAAGGGGACGCAAATAGCGCCCGCTACGCTATTTGTGTTCCCATTTATTTTCACCGTCATAGTCTACGTAAATATTTACGTAGACTAAGATGGCCAAAAAGAAGAAACGCAAATGGCGACGGCCGTAGCCGCTGCCATTTGCGTACGCGTTTTTTTGTTTTTTCTTTACCCAGAGCCCTCTGCGGCCGGAAATCCGGCTGCGGACGGCTCTGGCCTGGCTGGGCCTGGCCGGCTGCTCTGCAGAGCTGGCGTGGAGCACAGCTGGCCGTTCGAGGATTCCGGGGGAGGGACGGAACGCCTCCCCCCCACCATAAACATAATCCGCGAACAGGTAAGTCACTTTCGTACATCACTACAAACCAGTCCATACTCCAGGAAATAAAGCCAGACTGCTCACTTGAGGGAATGATATTAAAGGCAAACCTGAAGTACTTTGGCCACATCATGAGAAGACAGGATACCCTGGAGAAGATGCTGATGCTTGGGAAAGTGGAAGGCAAAAGGAAGAGGGGCTGACCAAGGGCAAGGTGGATGGATGATATTCTGGAGTTGACGGACTCGACCTTGGGAGAGCTGGGGGTGGCGATGGCCGACAAGAAGCTCTGGCGTGGGCTGGTCCATGAAGTAATGAAGAGTCGGAAGCGACTGACTGAGTAAACAACAAAACAACATATCACAGTGAGGCACTGAACTGGCTCTAGATGGTATCTGGTTGTAAGAGAATTCTGACTCTATGCGCAGTACACAGATGATCAGTAATTGTCAATGTACTGACAATATAGTGTGGGAGAATCTCTGAACCAGGGCATATGCCACAAAGTTCTTTCTCATTTACCCTTGTTAGGGAAAGTTCTTTATGTGGTAATGAGAAAGAGAGAGAGAGAGAGAGAATTCTTCGTGCCGGCACCCCAATTTTGGAACACTCTCCTTATGTTACAATATTTTCTGGACTAGGTCAAAACTTACTTATTTATCCAGGCATTTTAAAGTTGGGATATGTTTTGTCTGCTCTTCTTTATTTTTGTTTGTTTTTGTTTTGCGGTCTCCAAATTGTGTTATGAAGTTGGTTTTATTGTTTTGTGGGTTTGTATTGTTGTTATGATTGTTTTATTCATACATTTATTGTACGTCACCCTGGTATCCATGAAGTGTGGCTTAAAATATTTTTAATAAATAAATAATAAACAAAAAGTCACTCTATGATGGGAAAAAAACAATGATCTGAATCTGGCTTACCCAAGCTTTAATAAGAAAAGTATTTTATTTTTATTTCTATACACTGAAAACATTCCTATACCACCCTTACATAAACAATTTCCTGGGCGGTTTACAATAATGGATAAAAACCAGAATAAAAATGGTAGAAGGCAGTACTAAAAACATCAGAGCAGGAAAAAAAATCCAGATTTTAAAAGCTTGAGAAAACAAGAAGGTCTTCGCCTCATGCCTCATAGTGCAATTCCATACATGTCTTCTCAGAAGTATGTCCCACTGAGTTCAGTGGGAGTTAGTTCCAGGTAAGTTTGTATAGGATTGTAGCCTAAAAGACAGCAGCTTAGGCACCAGGCAAATCACCCTAGGAGAGAGTTCCACAAATGAGGTACCATAGCTGAAAAGGCTCTCCCACAACAAGTGGCCTCACTGCAGATGGCCAGGCACCTGGTGGAGGGCATCTGATGGGCAGGTGGATTTGGGAGATGTGCCAAGTCCCAAGCCTTGTTGGCCTTTAAAGGTAAGTACCAGCACTTTGAATTGTACTCGGAATTGAATTGTGCTTGGACTCATTTGTATTTCTATTTCTTCTGATACCCATTCCTCACATTTCTAGGAAAGTAATACTCTAGTCTATGCTTCATTTCATACCAATGATTTACTTTTGTTTTCTCTATAAAAAAAACTAGAAGAAATCAAATGATAGATACCAATGTGTAACAGTTATGTTTAGACTTTAGAGTTGTTCCAAGTATCCACTGGTTGATTGGGATGTGTGTGTAGAAATATTTGGCCCCCAATAATGTCATTGTGTGAATATTCACCATGTGTCCAGTTAGTTCGGTGCCATGGTTTTCCCTAGCTCCACCTTGGTGCCAGTCTCCCCTTGGTTACGCCTTCTTTATTGTTCACAGATTATTCCTATAGGTGATCCTCGTCTTTGCTGTGGGGAAATATAGTCAATTGAAATAGGTAGCAAAATAAGCCAGTGATAAGGAGCAGGTAAACTTTTTCATCTTCTTTCTTTCCAAATTGTCAAAAGAGGGAGGATCTTTCTTGACAGAACAGAAATCTGTTCCTGAAAATGGCCAGTAGTTTCAACTCATCCCTAGTTCTGTTTGTGAGAAGTAAATATAGTTGTCAAGGCTGAGCAGTGGGCAGCTGTCAAAGGTGAGCCCAGGGTGGCCACTTATGAATCGTCAAGAGGACACGCGCATCACCAAAAAAGTGGACAAAAGAGGACACCAATTTGCATAAAATGCTAATTTATATGTATAGATGCAAATTTAGAAATAATTATTTTAATTTAAATAGAAATACAGTACATCTCACTGTTGAAGACTGTGACCAGTGTGTGCCTTACTCAGTCTGCTGCCCAGGTGCTGTTGATGGGCAACTTCAAGGCCCAGCTCTTCCTTTTTTTGGTTCTTTACACTGAACTGAACAGCCCTTCAAATAGAGGATGCCTTCAAAAGAGGACAGCCCTCTGTAAAAGAGGGCACTTGCCACCATGAACCAGGGGCTGAATCAGAGATGAAGGATCAATCCCTACCTGAGGAATGGAGACACACCTTGTTGCTCAGGTAGGGTCCCGACCTAAACAGGAAGACTTCCCTATTACTTCCTGTCCAGGAGGACCCAAAAGCCATCCTGGGTGGGTGGGGCTAGTCTGGAGCCTGAGAAAGGCAGGTACCCAGAAACGAAAGCAGCTTCAAGCTATAGCAGTAATAGCTTTCCATAGGGGGCATTTGCACACAGAACCGAAGGGTCCCAGTCTAGTCTTAGCAGCTCCTGACAGCAGTGGTTTTATTATTGTGTTTTTTAAAAAAAATTAAGACGTGAGATGCAAAATTATCTTATAGTTCTAAGTGTTGTTATAACATTAGTTTCCTACAAGGAGAGTAATCAAATAGGTCAGTTTTAAAATAATAATAATAATAATAATAATAATAATAATAATAATAATAATATCATCCTAGCTGGTTTTTCAGGTTAGAGTAGACTCAGGAGGCTGATTCCTGCTAACTAGATAAAGAAAAGCTCTCGGTAGGCTCTGCATTTTGATTAAATTCTTCATGTTTCAGAATAACATGATCCCACGTGTGATCCTCTGTAAAGTTAGGTATGCATAAGGCCATCATTTTCACTGGGCTTCTATATGCCTAACTTTGCATAGGGTCAGGCTCAAAGCAGCAGTGTTCCAGGGAGTGGCTTGACAACCTTAGGACATAGCTGATTTTGTATGTGGCTAATAGACTGGGTGGATATTTAGTGAGTTGGTTTGTTCACAGCTATTTCTTTATGGTCATCATTGATTTGCCTATACAATTTAGTTTGCATGGAACTGTTTTTCATAAATTAAAAACTGATAAGTAAAAATAATGTATTAGTTGCAAACGGCAAATTTATTTGGGTTGAAAGGGTTTAGTGGCTTATGAGAATGAAATACTGATTTAATATGCCATCTAGTTTTAGGTGTGCGTGCAGACATAGCTAAACTGAAGGTCCATCAGCAATTGCATCTTGATTCTTATTTGTGGGGTTTGCATTATAGTAATAAAATCAGTATGCTGTTACTTGTCTGACTGTAGGATGTTCAAGACAGAAGCAATCCCACTGTTTGTTCATCAGTGAACAGGGACATTATTCATTCCAAATGGTGATAATAACTTGCTATAAAGTTTTCTTCTTAACAGCCCAGTGGTATTTGTTGTTCAGAAGAGACACCATCTGATCTGGAAGGTCTTTCTTATCTCCCACAGTGTAGTTACAGAGTTCAGATTAAGACAGAACCCAAAGTGTAGTGGTCAGCATGTTGCACTAGGTTTGAGGAGATTTGGGTTCAAATCCCTGTGTAGCCATGAAGCTTCCTGGGTGACCTTGAGCTGGTTGCACTCTCGCAGTCTGTCATTCCTCATAGAGTTGTGGTGAGGATAAAGGATAACTATAAACACCATCTTGAACTTCTTGGTTATTAAATATTCATCATTATGTTCTGTGTCTGAATATGGAGAGGGCCTGCATGTTCCCGGTACCTCTGCCAGGAAGAGGCAAGTGTGTCTATGTGTGGGCTGTGTCCCAGAATGCAGTGCTTTACTTTTCACCACAGAGGCAAATAGCGGCCATTCATTTATATGGAAGTAAAGGGTGGAACAGGGACATTAAGGGAGTCAGTGCTTTAAAACGAAGCAAGTATGAGTCTTTTCTGGTCTGGCTCTTCTACACATTTCAGGAGTTGTTAGCTCCTCTTTGAGAATTTTCTAATTATTAACACAGAAGTAAATTTTCCACAGGAATTTATAGCAGGACAATTTAATGTCTTTGCTGACTGTTGTGAGTTTCTTTCATGCAGAACTGAAGGCACAATATACAAAAAATACATGAGAAACAACTTTGGTAAATCTGGCTAGTGATATATAAGTATTATTTTATATCTACTTTTATTCAAATGTTGAAAAATGCATTAACAATTAAAATGCTTGTAAAGAAGACATCATGATTATCTTTTAAAGGAATATTTATTTATAGAGCCATTGAAACAACTCTAATAACAGATGCTATTTTTTTTTTTAAAAAAGAAATAGCCTAAGAATGTCAGCATTAATGCTTCTTGGGTAAATTAAATGCATTTCAGTTTTGTGGATTAAAATACAGAATACGTTTGCCCCATCTGCATTTTACTTTGTTGCTGCCTTTTGGTATGTTTTTTAAAAATGTATGACTGACGCTCTTTATGCTATTAAGCTTTTTTATTGAAAAAAATTATTGCATGAAACTACATTCCCAGGAACAACTTGAATACGAAAAAAAAAGCTGCATTGCATGTTCAATAGTGCAATTCACTTATCTACTGTATAATATAAAACACTTTTTACAGAGAATACAAAACGAATAACTAGTTTACAGATTATATTCGCTGGAGTATTATTTAGTTTTAATATAAACTAAACACTTTGAAAAATGTATCAAGTGGCTTTTCTTTCTTTCTTTTTCTTTTTGCAAAACTGCATAACAAATATATGTGTTCGGTAATTTACATAGATGCCTTTATAACAGGAAAACAGTTACAGTTGATCGGTTGGGCTCATCTAATCACTTTTCTCCCACCACAAGCAAACCTTTCTAACCACCCTGTGGTGAGATTGAGATGGAACTGCATTTTATAAAGGGTGCAAGATGCATTTTGGAGACCTTATTTTTGATACGTGTTACGTGTAGAACACAAGTGGCTTGCAAGCGGATTGCATGTTGGATCCTTCTAAGGGTTAAACTAGGTGCAGCATGGGAGATCCACGATCAGATATCCCACTGGGAGGGGGGCAATTGGATCAGGGCTGAGGCACTGAGGGAGGGGTTAACCCTTCCCTTACAGTGCAATCCCATACATGTCTACTCAGAAGTAAGCCCCACTGAGTTCAATAGAACTGCAATTGCAGCCTTAACCATTTAAATTGCCCACTTCTAAGCTGGGGAAATAGAAAGTTGAGAGGACAATTTAAATATGGAAAATAGTGTGGGTGAAGGGCTAAATCCCCCTCTCCCTATGCCATGGACCAGTCTGCTTGTAACTCCTCCCCACACCCCAACAGCTGTTTGTAACTTTTCAAATTCTGCCTTGTCTAGTTCTGTCTCATCTTGTCTCATCTGACACAGTTCTCTCTGGATCTCACCAGTGAGTGAAATTGAAACATATTTTGTGATTGGACAAAAGTAATAAAGTAAACCCACTCCCTCCATTTCACTTACTGGGGTAATGCTCACATGGTATGGTCAGCACATATCTTAATATCTTAATATTAACACCCTGAACCAAATCATTTTACTTGGAAATACTTTCTTCTGATATTAATGAAACAGATTTTCAAGTAACTATAAAAAGGATCCACAGCCTAAAACTGAAAGAATATGCAGTCATACCAAAATAGCAGAAGTTATGGTTTATATTTGCTATGCTTTTGTGGATTTTTAGGATATAGGTATCTTCCAGTGTCAGTGGAAGATCACCATATCTCCATATCACCATATCACTAGAGATATGTCGGTATACCATCGGAAGATGGGACTCCCAGGTTGGAAGATGGTCGAAATGCTACTGGGGAGGAACGGAGGATAAGTTCAACTAGTCCCAGATGTGATGACGCAGCTAGCTCAAAGCCGAAAGGACGGCTAGCAGCCGATGGTGCTGGTGGTGAATGACAAATCTGATGTTCTAAAGATCAACACACCATAGGAACCTGGAATGTAAGATGTATGAGCCAGGGCAAATTGGATGTGGTTATTGGGGAGATGTCAAGATTAAATATAGACATTTTGGGTGTCAGTGAACTGACATGGACTGGAATGGGCCACTTCACATCATATGACCACCAGATCTACTACGGTGGACAAGAGGACCACAGAAGAAATGGAGTAGCCTTCATAATTAATAATAAAGTGGCTAAAGCAGTGCTTGGATACAATCCAAAAAATGACAGAATGATCTCAATTTGAGTTCAGGGTAAGCCATTTAACATCACAGTGATCCAAATATACGCCCCAACCACAGAGGCTGAAGAAGCAGAAGTAGATCAGTTCTATGAGGATCTGCAGCACCTACTGGATAGTACTCCAAAAAAAGATGTTGTTTTCATTACAGGAGACTGGAATGCTAAGGTGGGTAGTCAAACGACACCTGGAATTACCGGCAAGCATGGTCTGGGAGAACAAAATGAAGCGGGACATAGGCTGATAGAATTTTGCCAAGACAACTCACTGTGCATAACAAACACTCTCTTCCAACAACCTAAGAGACGACTTTACACATGGACTTCACCAGACGGTCGACACCGAAATCAGATTGACTACATCCTTTGTAGCCAAAGGTGGCGGACATCTATGCAGTCGGTAAAAACAAGACCTGGAGCTGATTGTAGTTCAGATCACAAAGTTCTTATTGCACAATTTAGAATCAGACTAAAGAGAATAGGGAAGACCCACAGATCAGTTAGATATGAGCTGACTAATATTCCTCATGAATATGCAGTGGAGGTAAAGAATAGATTTAAGGGACTAGATTTAGTAGATAGGGTGCCGGAAGAACTATGGACAGAAGTTCGCAACATTGTTCAGGAGGCGGCAACAAAAAACGTCCCAAAGAAAAAGAAAACCAAGAAGGCAAGATGGCTCTCTGCTGAGACACTGGAAGCAGCCCAAGAAAGAAGGAAAGCAAAAGGCAACAGTGATAGGGGGAGATATGCCCAATTAAATGCAAAATTCCAGAGGTTAGCCAGAAGAGATAAGGAATTATTTTTAAAGAAGCAATGCGTGGAAGTGGAAGAAGATAATAGAATAGGAAGGACAAGAGACTCTCAGTGGCTTTCGATACCATCGACCATGGTATCCTTCTGGATAGGTTGTCTGGGATGGGAGTTGGAGGCACTGCACTACAGTGGTTCCGCTCCTACTTGGATGGCCGATTCCAGAAGGTGGTGCTGGGGGATTATTGCTCTGTGCCATGGCAATTGTGCCTTGGGGTTCCACAGGGCTCTATTTTATCCCCCATGCTGTTTAACATCTACATGAAACCGTTGGGGGAGGTTATCCGGAGGTGTGGGCTGAGGTGCCATCAATATGCGGATGACACCCAGCTCTACCTCTCTTTCTCATCAAAACCAGGTGAGGCAGTGGCTGTTCTGAATCAGTGCCTGGGCACAGTAATGGACTGGATGACGGCCAATAAACTGAAACTCAATCCAGACAAGATGGAGGTACTGTTAGTGGGTGATTTGTCTAGGTGATATTCAACCTGTTCTGGAGGGGGTTGCACTCCCCCTAAAGGATCAGGTTCGTAGTTTGGGGGTGCTCTTGGATCCAGAACTGTCACTTGAGGCACAGGTGAACTCAGTGGCATGGAGCACTTTTTATCAGCTTAGGCTGGTATACCAACTATGACCTTATCTGGACAGAGATAGCCTAGCTACAGTGATCCATGCTCTGATAACTTCTTGTCTGGATTACTGCAATGCGTTATACGTGGGGCTGCCTTTGGCCTTTGAGGTCATATTACGCCAGTTAGGGGTGCACAAAAGTCACTTACCTGGTCTCGCAGCTTTTCGCAGTGGGGGGGAGGCGCTTCGCTGCTCTCCCCCCGAAGTTCAGGCCGGGGGGGGGAGGCTTCCCGCCTCGCCTGGCCGAAATTCAGGCCGGGAGGGAGGCTTCCCGCCTCACCCGGCCGAAATTTAGGCCGGGAGGGAGGCTTCCCGCCTCGCCCGGCCACGAAATAAAAAGTTTTTTAAAAAATGCCCCCGTGATAGGCTACGTAAATCTTTACGTAGACTACGGCGAAAATAAGGGCAATGCAAATAGCGTTGCCCTTATTTTCGCCGTAGTCTACGTAATCTTTACGTAGACTACAGCGACCAAATAAGGAACGTGAATGGCGGCTCCCTATGGGGCCCGCCATTAGCCGTACATGTTTTTTTTTTTTAAGTCACCCGTGATAGGCTACGTGACGATTTACGTAGCCTGTCACGGCTGACTTTGCAAATCTAGCCGTGATAGGCTACGTTAATCGTCACGTAGCCTATCATGGGGGCGTGGTTTTTTTTTTTTAGTTTTATTGGAATGGCAGCGGTGGCAGCCGGTCGAAAGATCGGCTGCCGCTCCTGCCCCTGACGAAGACCCGACGAACCACCGCCGGGACCCGCCGCCGGGAGGGACATTCGGGAAAGGTAAGTCCCGTCCCGGGGGGTGGGTGCGGGGGGTGGGGGGGGTGCGGAGAATTTCTCCCCGAAACTTCTTCGGGGGGCTGAACACGTTGGCGCTTGGCCCCCCGAAGTTTTGGGGAGAAATTCTCCGCCAACCCTAATGCCAGTACTTTTCCAGCTGCACTGGCTGCCAGTCCATTTCCGGGCTCGATTCGAAGTGCTGGTGTTAACATTCAAAGCCCTTAACAGCTTGGGGCCAGGTTACCTGAAGGATCACCTCCTCCCATATGTGCCTGCCCGGACCTTAAGATCATCCTCAGCGGCCCTTCTCCATGAGCCCCTGCCAAAGGAATTGAGGCGGGTGGCTACTAGGAGGAGGGCTTTTTCTGCTGTGGCACCCCGGCACTGGAATGAGCTCCCTAGTGAGGTTCACCTGGCACCTACATTGTATTCCTTTCGGCGCCAGGTGAAGACCTTTTTATTTTCCCAGGCATTTTAGCATTTTAGCTTTCTAAATTTTTAGCTTCGCTGTTTTAAATCTGTATTTTAAAACTCCTGCACTGCTACTAGGTTTTATTATGGTTGTATTGTTATATTGTGGTTTTAATGTTCTATATATTTTAAATTGTTTTATTGTGTGTTGTTTGGTTTTAATTTTTGTGAACCGCCCAGAGAGCTTTGGCTATTGGGTGGTGTAGAAATGAAATAAATAAATAAATAAATAAATAAATAAAGAGACCTCTTCCAGAAAATTAGAAACATCGGAGGTAAATTCCAGGCAAAAATGGGTATGATCAAAAACAAAGATGGCAAGGACCTAACAGAAGCAGAAAAGATCAAGAAAAGGTGGCAAGAATATATGGAAGATCTGTATAGGAAGGATAATAATATCGGGGATAGATTTGACAGTGTAGTCAGCGAGCTAGAACCAGACATCCTGAAGAGTGAGGTTGAATGGGCCTTAAGAAGCATTGCTAATAACAAGGCAGCAGGAGACAATGATATCCCAGCTGAACTGTTTAAAATCTTGCAAGATGATGCTGTCAAGGTGATGCATGCCATATGCCAGCAAATTTGGAAAACACAGGGTTGTATACTCTCACCCTACCTATTCAACCTGTACACAGAACACATCATGCGACGTGCTGGGCTTGATGAAGCCAAGGCTGGAGTTAAAATTGCTGGAAGAAACATTAACTATCTCAGATATGCAGATGATACCACTTTGATGGCTGAAAGCGAGGAGGAGCTGAGGAACCTCATGATGAAGGTGAAAGAAGAAAGTGCTGGGTTGCAGTTAAACCTCAAAAAAACCAAGATTATGGCAACCAGCTTGATTGATAACTGGCAAATAGAGGGAGAAAACATGGAGGCAGTGACAGACTTTGTCTTTCTAGGCGCAAAGATTACTGCAGATGCTGACTGCAGCCAGGAAATCAGAAGACATTTACTTCTTGGGAGAAGAGCAATGACAAATCTTGATAAAATAGTTAAGAGTAGAGACATCACACTGACAACAAAGGTCTGCATAGTTCAAGCAATGGTATTCCCCGTAGTAACCTATGGCTGTGAGAGCTGGACCATAAGGAAGGTTAAGCGAAGGAAGAGAAATGCTTTTGAACTGTGGTGCTGGAGGAAAATTCTGAGAGTGCCTTGGACTGCAAGAAGATCAAACCAGTCCATACTCCAGGAAATAAAGCCAGACTGCTCACTTGAGGGAATGATATTAAAGGCAAAACTGAAGTACTTTGGCCACATCATGAGAAGACAGGATACCCTGGAGAAGATGCTGATGCTAGTGGAAGGCAAAAGGAAGAGGGGCCGACCAACGGCAAGATCGATGGATGATATTCTGGAGGTGATGGACTCGACCGTGGGGGAGCTGGGGGTGGCGACGACCGACAGGAAGCTCTGGCGTGGGTTGGTCCATGAAGTCACGAAGAGTCGGAAGCGACTGACTGAATAAACAACAACAATCTTCCAGTGTGTGTTGTAATTCTCACAATCCTAGACAATCACACTTCATGTGTCTTTTTAATGTGTCTGAAACAATATACAGACCTGATCTCTTTGATGTTGTTAACATGGGTGTAATATGTTAAAAAATGGAGTTACACAATCTTGCGGATAAATTTAAAAAACTGGCCAGCCCATCAACTTTCATGTACCAGTGTGCCACATGACAGTTTGTCAGATTTGGCAAAGTGGTTTGCCTAGGAAATGGCTGCTCAACCTGGGTGAATGCCTGTGAATCTTCCCATTCCCAAACAAGGAAAAGAAAAGTGAATTTTGCTCCTAGCACTAAAATAGCACTAGCCCAGATCCTGTCCCCATGCAATAGATATGGTACAGGTGAGTTGTAGACTTCTTGCTTTTTTCCCCCTTTTTAAAAAGATGTTCACTGAAAATATATATTTATTTCCAAAAACATACTACAACATAAAAGGTCATACTGAACCATAACATAAGCTGTAAGGATGAGTGCAGCTTTGTGAAAAATGACTTTTCATTCATCAATTTGATAATCAAATTAACATCCATGTGCTGTGTCAGCCAAACCTTGACTTCTCAGCATTCTTGATATGCCCTAGGTATATAAGCCATAACTTCTCATAACATATGCAATTAGTCTGCTAAATGGGAATTTCCATTCCAAATTGCTTTGGGGGGCATAGGATGATGACTTCGCTATTTTAAATAATTTGAGACAAAAATTACATCTGCTTTTCTATCGTTCTTCATTTCAGATAACCAACACCTCTGACATGGTCAAGAATGATGCTGAAGATCTTGACCCTGAAATAACGGGTGAATTAAAGGATTGAGATGTATTGCCGAAGATGCGGCCGCATTCAGCTGCGGCGTGAACAAGGTGGGAATAAATGCAGCATGGGGCAGCGGTGGGATCGTCAGATGGGACGGGTGAAAGGGAGTTGCCGATACCAAATGGAAAGGGTGCCCAGTCAGTAATGCTGAGTGTGTTGGCATGAAGGCTGGAGTAAAAGGTGACAGCGATATCGGAGCAAAATGAGATTGTGAGAATGGGTGTATATGGGTCAGGGAAAGATGGCTGCTATGAGGATGTACTCCAGCAGACAAAGCAAAGCTCTGCAAAAGTGTATGGTGGAAAGTGGCGACAGAAGAGCATTGCTGAACAGGAACAGGCTGAACAGCTGGGGACGCAGAGAAGGCAGCTGGCCCTGGGGCAGGCAGGACCTTGAGATGCTTTGCCACAAGTTGTCTCTGCATATGTTGCTGAGCCTGCAGCTGAAGAAACCGATATTTGTCTATCTCATCGGGGGAAAATGTTATAGGTTGTTGTGTCAAGGGAGAGGAGATGCACTCACTGTTCAGTTCAGTCTTGTTTTCTGTTTCGCTGGACTTATGCATAGCACTGTCAGAGTAACGGTTTAGATTCCCTTCCCCTTGATTCAAGTTCACACTTGCACTGTGTTCTTCTTTGGTCTCTGTTAGATTTGCAACAACAGAACATCTATGAGAAGGGAAAGCACCAGGAAAACTGTTTGGCACTGGGTCACAGCTTTGTAGAAGGGGTTGCATTTCACCAGTTAAGAGATGTGACGGCTCCTTTATTGCTGTGTCCTTTTCCATATTCGGATCTTGATCGCTAGTCCCTCTTTGAATTAAGCCTGTAAGCAGGCAATTACCATAGTCAGTGCTTGCTGTAAGAGTAACATTATCTATTGCGACCTGATCTTTGCCCACACTGCTTCCCGTTGTGCTGGTTTCACTGCTCCACAGGCAGCTCATATCAATGCTGAGGGCTTTCTCGGGCAAAGGTAACATTGCTTCGCTACCCGCTGAAGATGCACACTTAATACCAGGTTGACTATAGAGGAGATCTACGCCACAGGCATTTGAAGAGCTCTCTGTGTTCTGAGTTTGCTCCTGGCTTCTCTTTGATTTCACCTTCTCTAAAAGTAGCTTGGCAGTTAATGACTTCTTCTGTCCCACCAGTTCTCTTCCTAAGTGGTTGACAGAGCAAAGGCCAACATATTTTGATGGACACCTAGCATACTGGCAGTCTCTGTGTGCAGAGTCCGGTTTTCCTGGCTCCATGCTACCATTGCTCTTCATATCTTTTTTGTGTCTGTCCCAGTCTTGCCTCGATTCTTTTTCAAGGGATCCTGAACTGCTGCCTTTTGATCTGGTCAAACTTGATGATCTTTCGCTGCTTCCCGAATCTTGGATGGAAGAACATTTGGAGCTGCTGTTACTCCTGCTCCTGTTGTGTTTACAGAGAGGATGTCGATTTCTGCTTTGCTTTGATACGTCTCTTTGTAGTAAATGCCTATATCTTGAATGTCTTTGATGTTTTACTGTGTGCCTCTGTGTACAGTTTCTATATCTTTGACTTTTTTTGTGGAAAAGGCAGTCCTCATCTGCATCATCAGAAGATGAAATGCAGTTGTGCTTCTTGTGTTTACATTTCTGCCTTTCAACTGGCTTTTGTTTCCTTTTGCAACAAAAAGGCAGATGACTTCTGCTGTGATCACTTGATCTGTGACTAGAGTAACAACTAGCATAACTAGTTGCACTGCTAACAGAGGTGTCAGAATAATTAGATTGTCTGTCAGAAAAGGGCTTTTCCAAAGAAGAGAATTTCCAGCAACCAGCAAAACTCCTATTACCTTCACTTCCCAAGCACTCAGCGGGGGAGCCTAACTTATAACCCAGCATGGAATCTTTCCCACTATCGCTTATGTCACTGGTGCAGGTGACCAAATCTAAATTGGTTTGTCTTTGGGAATACATTAAATCACATTTTGCACATTTTTGCTGTTTTGTTCTAGACACCAAGGGGTAGATGCAAATGTTTTCAGTTATTTCCTCCTTTAGAGTTTTTTCACAGTTCTGCAAGTGCTGTGCTAAAGATCTCACATGCATTGTTGTATGGGGAAGTGTTGCTCTTGTGTAATGCCTTTGTGAGCAATCAAGGTGAACAGGCACTTTAGGTATATTCTCATTCAAATAATCTGAAACATACTTCGGAGCACTTTGATTCATTTCATTCTCTGTGTCTGAATCCAATTTTGACTGGGATGTTTTGAGGCTTAGAGCTATTTTCGTCTTCTTTGGCTTCAAAGATGGATTATTTTGTTCATTGGACAGTTGCTTGTTCTCGGTTAGACCTGAGGCTTTGATCCCATCTACGTCCATAGTTTTTGAGTGCTCTTTCGGACTTTCGGTGTTGATTTCAGGATGCCCGTTGTCTCTATGAGACAAGGAGAGTCTAAAATCAAAATATAATGGATTACAACCATAGGAAATGGAAGGTTCTGTCTTTGTAAACAAAAGAAGTTCTGTGGGCCACCGTAAGGCTGTGTTGCCATCTTTACTCAGTACATGAAGAAAAGGCAATGCTTTAGGTTTTATTTCATGAACCAGTGCATCACCCCTAGGTGTTTCAGTATTTGCATTCACAGTTTTTGAACCATCAGAAGATTGTTTGAATACATGGGGATTGTAATTTACCTCAGATGGATCTCCCTGCTCAGATGATGGTTGGGCTGCAAACTTGGAGACACATTCTGGTAACAGGACATCACTGTGCATGTAAGTGTTTTGTTGCATACAAACATTGCTAGATTGGCATTGCAGTGTAACAACAGTTTCCAAGGATTTCTGAGTCTCATTTGACTCCCTTCCTTGTTCTTTTATACCAGGGGACTCAACACATTCCAAATCTGAAGGATGTAGTTTGTCTTTACGAAATGAAAGATGAATCCCCACTTGCTCTCGGTTGGTGTTCTGATCATTTTCTTTCTGCTTTTTATTTTTCCCAGCCAGGTTAAATGATGCAATACTGTTGGGGTGACCTTGAAGTGTGTTTAACCGTTTTTGCACATTTGCTTTCCTCTCGTCATTCATATGTATGCAAGCGTGGCACTCTTCAAGCATCTGTTTTGTTTTATGCCTAGGTGATCCGGTACAGTCATATGCTTCTTCCATGTTCTCACTGAAAACAGATGCTGATGACTCGAGCTTCAAATGGGCTTTTTTGGAGAAGGAAAAAGACACTCCAGCCCGGTTACAGGCATTGGTGCCACAGGAGAATGCTGGAGAGATGCGATTTCTAAGCACATGGCGTCTCTCTATGCAAGATTGGTTCTTGCTTAGCCAAAGCTCCTGTTGTTTCTCTAAAGTGCTGCTGGTGAGACTTTGTCCTTCAGTTGTGTTCTCAGCTTTACCTTCTTGAGCTAAGGGAAGTTTTTCTTGTAGTTGCTGCTGTTTTTCTACAACCACTTGGGGAGTTTTAAACACAGGTCTGCATCCGGCAACACTAGAAATAAATTAAATAATAACATCACTTGAGTTAAAAATGAATTCATTTTTCAGAAATTGTTAGTATAGCTCATTGAGAACTATTGACATGAATAGTTACATTGAAAATATGAAGTCCGCCAACCAGCAGGATCAATGAGGCGTTGGAGGGAATATAATGGAAATAATGGGGGTGATACAGCTGCAACAGATGCAGCCTTCTGACCCCATTCCAATGGTGTGGGAGTTAATGGACACAGTATGTTGCAGCAGGCTCACCACAGCCTGAAATGGTTTGGTATGGTAGGCGACATCTTCTTGGTATCTACGGCTTCCCAGTAAATACCCAGCACAGTAAGCTGAACTAAAGGCACATATGCTGTGGCTGTCAGGGTGGAAACTGAGCCCATAGAGCCCCAGAGCAGTTCTGATTCTGAGGAGGAACAGCAATCCATGGGAGAGGAGCTCGCTCATCTCTCACAAGCACAACAGCTGGCAAAGATTCCTCCTGCCAGCATTCCTGGGAGAGATAGTGACCCTGGCAGTGAGGGAGCACTGGAGGGGGGCTTGCTGGATGCTCGGCGCAGACGCAGGGAGCGGCAACAGATGGAGGGCGCCAAAAGGAGGCGCTCCGCTTGTTTGGCGCTAAAACAACAGTTGCGTCCCGAGGACCCAAGGGTAAGAGGGATTCTCTCTACATAGCCCATAAGTTCAGAGTCTTCCCGCAGTTCTCCTTCAAACGGGGACCAACTGCCTTACCTGGAGCTTAGGCTACTCTGCTATCTACCCCAGTGCAGTTCCTTGCTTAGTCACTAGTGATTAGTATCTGTAAGAGTGATAAAGGAATAAAGGAATAAAGCCTCGGAAAGAATCCTTGTCGTCTGTGTCCTGAGTTGGCTATTGGAGGGGACTGTAAGAGGCAGCTAGGGCATTCCTGACAGCTAACTGCACTGGGGTAGATAGCAGAGTAGGTTGCTGAGTCATCCCAGCCATATCAACTCAGTGGTGTGTGTCCGTGTGGGACAAGTGTTACTCCTTACTGCATGGGTGGGGAAATATCAACTTTACTTGGGAGAGTGCTATGCTAAAAGCTGTAGGGTGGCTTTAGGGATGTCAGAGAATTCCGCCACGGATCTCGGGGAGGCCGAATGCCAGCGCATTCGGCCCCTCGAAATCGGTGGCGGAACGGTCTGCTCCCCCTGCCCCTACGGGACGGGACTTACCTTGGGCGGATCTTCCTGGTGGTGGTGGCGGCAGCGGCTCTGGCGGCCGGTCTTCCAACCGGCTGCCACCGCCGCCATTTCCAGTAAAAAAAATAAAATAAAAATGTGATAGGCTACGTAAAGATTTACGTAGTCTATCACTGCTAGATTTTTAAAAAAACACCATGATAGGCTACGTAAATGTTTACATAGCCTATCACGGCTGATTTAAAAACAAAACCAAAACACGCGCGTATGCAAATGGCGGCGCCCATGGGCGCCGCCATTTGCGTTCCTTATTTTGGCACGTCTTAGTCTACGTAAACATTTACGTAAACTAAGATGGCGAAAATAAGGGGAACGCAAACAGCGTAGATGCTACGCTATTTGCGTTCCCCTTATTTTCGCCGTCTTAGTCTACGTAAATGTTTACGTAGACTAAGACATGCCAAAATAAGGAATGCAAATGGCGGCGCCCATGGGTGCTGCCATTTGCATACGCACATTTTTTTTCCTTTTAAATCAGCCATGATAGGCTACGTAAAGATTTACGTAGCCTATCACGACTGACTGCAGGGACGCAAACGGCGGAGGCTACGGCTGCCGCCATTTGCGTCCCTGCTAGCCAGCGGCCGGATGTCCGGCCGCTGGCGGAGCCAGCCGGCCAGGATTCTGGGGGGGAGGAACAGAGCTCCTCCCTGCCCAGCCAGAATTTTGGGGTGAGGGACGGAGCGCCTCCCCCCACCGCGAATGTCACCCTTCGAAAAGGTAAGTGACTTTCCTACATCCCTAGGTGGCTTCCTCCTTAAGGAGAACCTGATTCCACAGGTGGAAGAGGGAGAACGGGAGCACAAGTTATGCAGGTACAAATGCAGTGCTTTGATGCAAGCCTCGTTGGGGTGGAAGATACACAATTTTTTAGGCCAGGGTAGGGCCAAGAACCATGATAGTGTGATACAAGGCATGATGCAGAATTGGCCAGTACATGTACTTCTAGCTGGTACCTGGTCACTATGAATGGAATCATGTGTCCTGCAATGACATATCACTTATGGTGGTTATCATGTTTTTAAAAATATTTTTTTAGTTAGAAACATCAAGTACAATCCCAGCACATTTAATGTCATTCAGTCTCTACTCATGTCTAGGCAGGCTGGAGAAATTCAAGATGGATTAAAGTGAGCTCGGATTTCTAAGAATCCGACCTGTGGAATCCACTGCAGAGCAAACCCCTCAGGCCCTGTGGCATCCATGGACTTTTGGATGATTTTTTTACTTTCCTGAAATTTATGCATATAAATCCGTAGAAAAATACATAAGTTCCTGCTGAGGAAACGTAGAATGGAATATGGGACAATACATTAAATGTTACGTACTGGGGTAAATTATGTAAATACTTACATAAATACTTATGTAAATATTTATGTATTATTTCCGTATTTTTCCACATGATGAAAAAAAATATTCGCATCCATCTGTGGGCGGATGATGGAATGAAAGGCACCTGACAATCTGCAAAACACAGACAGAGTGGATTTTACACGGTCCGTACATCTCTACTCATGTCAGCAAGGCCTAATGTGTATGGCTCCTTGTACATTGCCCAGAGGACTATTGTTATTGGGTGACTGATACATGGAATGAAGGACTATAAATAATTGTTCCAGGATTCACTGTATCTCTTGTTTGAAGCATTAAGATTGCTGTCTTCAAACCACTTAAACCATAGTATATTCATAGAAATTGGTAAGAGTACCCCCAAATAAACAATTTTTGAGTTGTTGCCATAGCCCCAATCCCAAAGTTCCCAATCTGTAATGATGCACAGGGTGAGTTGCCAGCTTTCCAATACACCACAGCTGGGGTCTCCATTGTGGTGCCTGTGGACACTTCTATAGCCACCTGCCAGTCTCCCTAGGCATGCTACAAAACAAAGGGCTGCCCACCAGCACCATCTTTATTTGGGTTCAAAAGAGTTTTGGAGGTCAGGCCCCACCTCTGCCTCGTATGTAAGATCTTGCACAAGTTAGTTTTATTTATTTTCATAAGTTTGCCTTCTGGAAAATGAGTGTTTTGTGACGGGCCATGCCCACCATGGCAGCTATTTTGTGAAT
Source organism: Heloderma suspectum (assembly GCF_057233095.1). Taxonomy (NCBI): domain Eukaryota; kingdom Metazoa; phylum Chordata; class Lepidosauria; order Squamata; family Helodermatidae; genus Heloderma; species Heloderma suspectum. Next base: position 196,000,386 of record NC_139462.1, read on the forward strand.
GGCCAACCCCCTTTCATGGCAGCCATTTTGTGAGAGCATCCATAACAGTTTCTCAAATGTCCAAATCTTCCAGCAACCCGAAAAGGTTTCGGGGCCCAGCACTGCAGGGTTGGAAGCCGCTCCATGCATGTAAAAGATATGTTTGGATGGAGCCCTCCTGAAATAACCTCCTTGACAGCAAGTGTGTTGTCAGGGTTAGAATGTTGGGCTGGGACTTGGGAGACCTGCTTTCTAGTCCCTACCTGGCCATGAAGCACACTGGGTGACTTTGGGACAGTCACTGATTCTCAGCCTAACCTACTGTTGTGAGAATAAAATAGAATGGGACTTCCGGTCGGAGCCATGTCGTCTTGGTAGCGACCTGCGGAGCTCTGCAGGTTGCTTATCTCAAACAGCTATGATAAGGTTGAGAAACCTTTTAAAATTCCCCTGGAATTAAAAGGGGAATTTTACAGTACCATCCAGTTGAAATCTTGGAAGAACAGCTCCTTTTGCGCTGCAGCAGAAGGGGTGCAATCTAAGGTCAGTGGCCAGAGTATCATCTACTGAACACTGTTCGAAACTCCTAGCAATTAGGAGACTACAAGACTGACAAGTTCCAAAAAATATTTGTGAATTTAAACTACTAACAATACCTGGGGACTGGCACTTAAATCTAACTAAATGTTTGTTTTTTCTGTTTCTGCAATTATACTTGCTTGTTGTGCTTCTGGAAGTGGAGGATGGCAGTATCAAAGGGAAAAACAACAGGTCTGGGAATGCCACCTACCCCCCCAATTGCTCCCCCGGCAAAGGTTTCTAGAAATGCCAGAGGTGAAGAGGAGTTGCTTGCTTTGATAAAAACTATGTCTTCTCAGCTATCAGTGCAGTCAAAGAAGCTTGAAACAATCCAGGACTCAATCACTGCCCTCCAAGGGGCTGTGGATTTAATTAATATCTCTCTTCAGAAAATGGAAACAAAGGTTAATGTACTTGAAGATCAAGTTATTGCTCAGGAAACTGCTATGCAAGCATCTCACAATACTTTGTCTGCTCGAATTTCCGCATTGGAGCCTTTACATGCAGAGCAAACCTTCATATTCTTGGTATTAAAGACTTGGCTGCTGATGTATGTTTGGCTGAATTTATGGATAAACTTTTGCATGAGTTATTGGTTTTGTCATCTGATTCTCCACTGGATGCTGAGCATGCATATCGTGTCCCTGGCTCAATATGTGGCACTAAAGGGACTTCTGGGACTGTTGTTCAGTTTTCACGAGTTTCTACAAAAACTATCTTCTGCATCTGGCAAGAGAACAAGGTGAGCTACAGTGGGGACCAGCAAATGACAAGATTATGCTCTTTCCTGATTATACTAAAGAAATTGCTTACAGAAGAAGGCAATTCACCAAAGTGAGAAGTTTGGCAAAGCAAAATAACCTGCAATATCATATTAAATATCCTGCTACATTTTGCATTCTTTTTGAAGGCCAGATGAAAAAGTTTTTAAATCCTGAAGCAGCCTCATCATTTCTCATTGGTGTTAACATTAAAACAAGGGAGTCAACTTTCTCAGCCTCCTGAGTTGGAATTTAGCCATTTTTACTGTTCCTCTGAAGTCTTGTTTGGGGTTTAGCTGATAGGATGTCTGGGAAGTTTGCCAGATTAAATGTTTGCATATTTTTCTTTTCTTTCTCCTTTGTGTGTTATATTGTATGTGTGTATGTGGGTGTACACATATAAGTACATTTTTAGGTATTATATTACTTAAAATAAATAAATGGTTTGTTTTTATTTTTATTTTTTATCCTTTCCTTAATTCTCTTCTTCTCCTTTAAAAAAATAAATAAATCATTAATATTAGTATTACTATTATTATTATGGGATTATGATTATTATTATTTCTTGTTGGTTAAACTTTTAATGTTTACTAATATGTGTCAATGGAATGGTAATAAATGGTTAATGGAAATGGATGGTTTCCTCTCGTTTATTTGCTATAAGACTGAGGTTATAACATTGAAAGACAAGGCTCACAGTTTATGGAGCAGCGGATTGAAGATTTAATAATACCTGCAATGTCTGGAAGAGTGCTGTATAGGTATAATTTGCAATTGGACTTATATTTGGATATTTGGTTTGCTTTCATTGAAGCTTAGATATAGTCTTTTGTTCTTTCTTTCTTTCTTTCTTTCTTTCGTCTCTCTCTCTCTCTCTCTCTCTTTCTTTTGCTTTCCTCCTTAGTTTTTTCTTCCCCAGAATACTGTAATGTTGGAAACTGTAGATTTTGACTATGATGTTTGTATTGTTTATTTCACTTATAAAAATTAAAATAAATATAGATTCAAAAAATAATAATAATAAAATGGAATGGAGGAGGAGGACCTTCTAAGGAGCCTTGGGTTCCTTGCAAGAGGAAAAAAAATGGGATATAAATTAGTGGGGGCTGGTGGAAGTGAGTCCCATTGAACTTGGGGACAGGGGGCGGATTGGACTTCCTTTTGAGCAGACATGCATAGAATTGTGCTGCTAGTAAAAATCCAACCATCTGCTTGATGCAGTGAAGGCTGGTGGCTCTGACTTCGGTGGGGCCATGAATCCATTCTGGATTTCAGTCAGAACCAGCCAGAAGTCTAAAGGAGCTATCCAAGGTACTCAGCCTATTTTGGCTCCTTTTCTGGCTATTCTGGCTGGTTCTGGCTGAAATCCAGAATCAATTCACAGCCCCTCCAAAACCGGAAACGCCAGCCTTCACCAATATAAATGTAATCATAATTAAAGGAAAATAACAGCAATCTGGGATTACATTTGTAGGATTGATGTGTGTGTTTAAGAAGCCTCTGGACCAGGTACTGTACTGTGTCTGTAGTTATCAATTTAACAATCAGTATTGGAGAGCACATATTTTGCATGTATACGTTCTCAGCTTCCATTATTATAATTTCCAGGTGTACGTTTTCATGTAGCAGAGCTAAAAAAGGCAATGGGGAATCACTGCCGATCAGACTAGACACAGCCTCCCTCAACCCAGTGCCCTCTAGATGTTTTGATCTACATTTCTCATCACCCCAGCCATATTGGCTATGCTGGCTGGCCAGATGGGAGTTGTAGCCCAATACAGCTGGAGGGACCAGGTTGGGGAAGACTGGAGTAGAGAATAATATGCAAGATGGACTAACAGACTGACTCGGTGTAAGTTATTAATGCAGTACAAGCTGCCTAGTGGAAGTGATGACATCTCTGTTTTCCTTTCACAATGTTGGTGCTATTTTAGTTCCCTCAAAGGAGCTATTTGGGAGAGTTTGGATATCTGCAAAGTCATGAAAATAAGGGTTTATAGACTAAGCAGAAATAACTTAAGGTTTCTTTTCACTTTTCCTAGCAACCTTTTTTTTTTTTACTAAGATTTATTATTGCTAAGAGCATTAAACTAAAATCAGTTTTAAACCTTTTTACTGCTAAGAGCATTAAACTAAAATCAGTTTTAATAAAATAAAATGCAATCTTAATAAAATGTTAAAACTTAGAGCTGAGTGAAACAGGAGGCCAATTTTATGAAACGTCTTGCTGTCCCCCCAGACCTCCCTCACTCTTTGCAGCAATCTTGGGATTGCACTCGTAGGCAATGAAACTGCTACTGCCATGTAGGGATGTCAGAGAAATCCTCCATGGACCCCACTGAGGCTGGATTCTATTGAATCTGGCCCCCCAAAGTTCTTGGAGGATCGGATCTCCCACTTCTGCCCCCCCCCCCGCGAAGGCCTCACTGGCAGATCTTTACATAGCCTATCATGTCAAAGAGCAGGGACGCAAATGGCCAGTGAACATTTGTACCCCTGCCAAACCTTCATTTTTGCATTGAAAATGTTTGTTTCCCCAAACTCAGCACAGTACTATTAAAAATCATTCAGTTCAGATCAGATTAGAAAAAGGATAAAATTCCAGACTTTAAATGCCAAGGAATTAATACAGGGCTTCCAATTTTATGGCTTGTAGAGCAAGGATGTTTGGTGTCAAGGATAAATGAAAAAAATGGTTTGCAGAGCATGTGATTATGATCTGTGCATTATATAAAGCAGAAGTAAAGTTATGAAGATTTCTTCAGGGACTACTGAGGGAAAAAAGGAGATGAGATTAAAATGTACTAGGAGTTCCAAATGCGTACCATTCTGACTGCTTCCGCAGCTCCGCCAGCTGATGGAGTCGCTTGAGTGCTTTTTCCTGCTTCTTCTCATCTTTCCAGGACTTTGAAGCCACATTCCGTGCAAATTCCCTTTGTTTTAGCTCTTTCAGTCTCTGTGTGAGAGAGGTACAAGAATAAAAGACGATGCATCTCCTTCTTAGCCCATTTATGCATTTCTGTTTCTGCAGAAACACCACCAGGCAAGATACATGAGGCAAAGCTGATAAAAAGCCATTATAATTTAACAAGGGATTCCCAATGAGGTTTAGCTGTCTTCATCAGGGGAATTTATTTAACTGCTAACTTGACACAAAATTGCATCTCTGTCTACCATATGTAGATGAATGGTCTCCAAACAGGACTGACATAACCAAATGCAACAGGAAAACAACAACCCAGAAAGCACTAAAAGCACAACTGCAGGGTTAGGCTGTGAACCAGAGGAGGTAGTGCACACCTGAGTCTTTGGGGGGAGATGGAGATGGGGGGGGGATTGTCCATTCAGCAGCTGGCACCATAGAACAACAAAACAAGCCATTTTCAATTTCAAACTGGGTTGGATCCAGATTAAGGCACATGCAACTGGGCTGGCAGAAGTGGATTTCCCCTCCTCCTCTCAGACCTCCCATCCCCCCAGTCCCCTGATAATGCAACACAGAAGATTGGGGTCCTTGCTGAATGGGGTGAGCTGTGGTGTGGGGCTGAAAGGTGGGATCCCTGAAAATCAGGCAGAGGCATCTTGCATGAGCAAAGCCCTTCTATCCACAGGCTTGTATCCAATGTTAGTCCTACATAGTTTAGACCCATCAAAATGAATGTGACTTAAGTTAGGGGTACGACTAACTTATGCCTCATTCATTTCAATGGGTCTATTCTATGTAGGACTAACACTGGATACAACAAACAGAAGGCAGATCCTGGATGTGTGTATGTATGTATAGAATTACATCCATATGTAAATGATTCAATAAAAGACATGCACATACTCATATTAATGAAAGGACCCTCTTGTCTAATATTCTCCCAAGGCATAGTTCTATACCAATAAAGTATAAATGGATTCCAAACCTGCAAAAAACATTTCCATATTCTGTGTTTCCAGATATCTTATGATTGTTTCCATGCTTTGGCAACAACCTCTTGCCCATTTTTGATGATACGTTATATAGTTGCGTTAGCGTTTAATTGAATGCAATGCGAGAAATAACTTGTTTTGTTGGAAATGTACCCTGCAGAGCTAGTTGAATAAATCCCCAACTATTTCTCAAAACAGCATCAGCAAACAGCCACTGAACGAGCATATGTGGAACAGTGAGCATACATAAAAAATATACCACAGTGGCATTGCTTCGGCGAACCAACTGTACAAAGATGCCACCTCGTTTTGCATCCTAACAGGCACTGCTGAACAATATCAAAATAATTGCACTCATCCATAAGGGCGCTCAACCAAGATAGTGAGCTTGGGAATTAACATATATTTAAGTGTGCAATTACATTTCTTCATGCCATTAGGTACCTAACTGGCTCGTTAAACCTAGTCAAATGTGCCAAAGTATGATTTATTTTATTGAATTCTACTGATTGGTCTTTGGCTCCTACAAATAACCACAGCAAGACATCTGCAGTGGCAAATAGGTTCATAAGATTAGGTGGAAGGACATCTGCACACCTGTACAACATGTGGCCTCACCCTGGCACAATAAGATTGCCCAGATTCTTGGCAAACACAGCTGCATGAATCAATATGGTTGTTGCTTGAATTAGCTGCCATTAGCAAATACAGAAAAGCAGTGATGTGGAAAAACATCATACCATGTTAGGCAGGGGAAGATGGGTCGGCAGGCTAGGCAGGGCCAGCATCAGAGGTCAGCATCATCAGGCACCCACTGAGGCCCTTACCCCTGCAGAGATCCCGCTTCCCTGGAGCCTCCTGCCTGGGGGTGGAAGAATCTGATGAAGAATTTGAGGTCAGCAAGATTCTCCGAACTCCATCTTGAAGCTCAGATCAACTTGCTCCTGTGCTCAACTGCAACCTGTTTGACTTTATGTTCATACAGGAAATGTGCACACTTTAAAAGGGAGAAGTGCTCATTTTTTAGTGTGCACCCAAATGCACGCTTTGCTCTGTAGACTAAAGCATGAAAATCTGATTTTATTTATTGGTGGGGGGTGGGGTGCACAGTTTTTATAGTGTGCATTTTTAAAGTGCAAATTTTTCAAATGTGAACACAAGTTCAGAGAACATGCAAGTTTTTCCTGAAAATATGTGCTCATGTTTGTGTTCACAGTCAGTGCAAATCAGCACAAACAGGGCAAATTCAAGTAAAAAATGAAACAAAGCAAAATGTTCGTACATCCCTACCCTGGTTTGCTTACATTGCAAATCTAGAAATAGAACAGAATCTTTCAGTTGCCTGAGCAACCCTTGATCCCTCTGGGAAGTTCTGTGGATTGGCATAGAGGGAGAGGGCAATTGAGAGGGTAATCGGAGAGAATAATGTGCATTATTCACATATCAGAGGTCCTGAAGTTCCACATGGACCTATGGCCCGGTTGGAATCCACCCAGAGAAGAGCCTTCATTGTGGTGGTCCCCTTTCTGTGGAACTCCACCTCTGGCAGTCAAGCAGGAGCCAACATTGTGCTGTTTCCAGTGCCTCCTGAAAACATATTTATTTCCAGAAGTCTTCCTTGACTGACCAGCCATGGGTTTTATTGGAATTCTGTTTCTTAAAAGAAAAGAAAAGAAATAGTAATAATTTTTAAACATGGTGTTTTATTCTTTTATCCTATTTTGTATCTTTTATTGTTCAGCACTCCAGAATCTGTCTGGATGTGGAGCAGTATTTAAACATTGTAAGTAAGTAAGTAAGTAAGTAAGTAAGTAAGTAAGTAAGTAAGTAAATAGTATTTATTACATTATTATTAATTATGTGTTGAATTTATTAGATGCCTTTCTCAGAAAAAGACTCAAGGTGTTCTACAACAGAACATAGATCCCACTGAGAGAGGAGGGTCCACTGAAGGCATCTGGCCCAAGCCCACTCCCGAACCCGCAGCAAGCACTGAGGCTAGGAGTGGGAAAGAACTGGAAATGAGTCACCTGTGCACCATCTTCAAGGCCTTTTAGTCATCACAGGGGTCATTCAAAGGTTATGATGCTGCTGCTCTTACACAGATTTTTGCAAACAACCTACCATGTGGATAAATTTCATCACATGAAACTTCTCCATGCTCGGACTGCCATACTGAGGCAACTACTCATAGTAGCATTGGTGATCTCCCCCAGGTAAACTGTTAGGTCCAGAATCTGCCTTCTGCAAAAGGAAGGGTCTTTCCATGGGAGAAAGGCTCTGCTCGGATCCATCCTCTGACTGATTTTTGGTGATCCACCCTCCTCCCACACCCATCTCATCCCATTCAGGAGGGTCTCTTGACCCTCTGTGTAGCATTTTCAGGGGGTTAGAGTGGCTGCTGTGGGAACTAGAGGCTGATTGCACCTCCACAAGTGCAATGGATCCAGCATGGATCTGGACCCAACCCTTACATTATGGCTTCCATGTGGAAGCACCATCACATGGAAGTGGTTTTGACAGTGCTCCTTTTTGAGCCATAACCTTTGAACTGGAGCTGAGCCAACTTCCACTGGAATAACCCTATGGGTTTTATTCATGTATTGTTTGTTGTAAGTTGTTATGATGGGATGACAATGGACAGCTACTGCAAATACATACATACATGTCTGTATTAAAGAAAGTTGGATTGTTTCCCATATTCTTACCTTGTAACTTACATTTGGGCCACAATGCAGCGCAGAGTTAAGAACATATAAAGCCATTGGTCTCACTAGACTCAAACATTTGGGCCACAATGCAGCGCAGAGTTAAGAACATATAAAGCCATTGGTCTCACTAGACTCAAACATATGTAACCTTGCATTGGATTGTGGCCTGTTTAGCCTCTGAGAGATCTTACCCTTCAAGGGACAATACAATGCCTTGTATAGTGGAATACATCCAATTCAGCAAATTTTTCCCCTCATAAAAGCTCCTCCACTCTTCTGTGGAATTCCCCATCAGTGAATGAGCCCATACATAGACAGGGGGCTAATATTTGGCTGTCTAGATGAAGCAAGCCTGTTCTTTATCTGGTTCGCTGAAAAGTAACCAGTTGGCAAGCCTAGTTCAACCCCAACTGAATTAGGTCCACAGCCTCTTTGCTGATTTTGGAAGTCCAAAAATGATTGGACATTCAGATCACATTGAAGATAAGGGCCGGCTGCAGTCCTATGTACACTTACTAGGTAACCAAGCCCCATTAGATAAAGTTGCACTTAGGTTTGAGTAAATATGCATAGCACTGGGCTGGAAGGATTTCAGCAATTTATCTGAATAAGCAAAGCTCTGTTTACATCATATTTTTAAAACTCTGGATGTACTTGACAAAGATGGTATATTAGACATGGAGAGACAAAATACAATTTTAGAATTGTTTTCTTTTCCTTAATAGACACAAACCATACATTAATGTAGTAGAACCAATAAAATGATTTGTAAAATGACTTCAAAATATCTACCAGAAAATGAGTATGATAAACTTATTAAAAAGCATAATTGGGGTGTATGTCTGAAGTGTAGGGTATTAGCTATCTAAGCAATTGGCAGAAAGAACAACGGGAGAATTCGCTTTCACCATGGTAACTGGCATTCTAAAAATAACATTGAAAGGCTATTACTTTTCAGGATTAAACATGTGAGAAAGACAACTTTAAAATTAACTGATGCATTTCTGTCTGTTTTACAGGATCACAAAATAAAACTGCTAATTACTGGGAAGTGGGTTCAGTAGCACAGTTGCATACACATGGCTGTAATTCACCGCTGCTGATATGCAGCCCCTATCCATTTAGTTACTTATTATTTATTATCATAAATAAATTATTTCTTGTTGTTGTTGCTGTTGCTGCTAAAAAGCCATCAAGGCAGCGCACAACAACTTAAAAGAATCAGACCATAAGACAGAACCATAAAACATCCAATGGATCCATTCCTGTCCCTGCCCACAGCAAGGTAAGCAAGCTAGATGGGGTTCAAAGGCCCATCTAGCTCAAAATAGCACAAATGTGGAACTGGAGGTGAGATGAGAATGCCTTTGTTGTTCATCCTGCCCTCCCTGGCAGGGCTTAGGACAGATGGAGGGCTTTGAGATTGGAGCTCCCTATCTATTGAGCATACAGATATATGGATCTTGTAAAATCTGTTCCATCTGCATTTCGCGGATCATCAGCTGCCTTTCGTTCTGTCATCTGCTCATTGACGGAACCGGATTTTTTCCCCCAATTGCCCAAATTTGTGCAAATTCAGACTTGCAAAAATGCATAAATCCCACCCACCCACCTTGAGCATTTTCATGCTTTAGCCTATGGGGGAAATTCACATTTTCAGCCAATGTTCTTTTTTATTTTATGTATTTTTCTAATACTAAATTTGTGGAAAGTATAGACATGGTCTTCAAGTCTGCAGAACCCATGTGATTCAGGAAAAGCTGGTCTACTGCAGAATCCATGGGTCAGATTCATAGAAATCCAAACTCATTTGATTCCACTGTGGATTTCTCTGGCATCCCTAATTTAGCATCAGTCCTGTAGGACTGTGCATTTACTCCAGTTATTCTAAAGTTCCGTCAGAGGGCAGCCCCCCTCCCCACATATATAAATGGAGCACTCTTCACAGAAATCTAAGGGCTCTTTATCCAATCAAAAGAAATGGGACTGAGTACCAGTTCATGCAATTCAGTCCAAGTCAACCTCCAGCATATGAATGGCTGTTATCTAGGGATGGACGAAAGTCACTTACCTGATCCCAAAGCTTGCTTCGCGGTGGGGGGGAGGCGCTCCGTCCCTCCCCCCGAAATTCTGGGTGGGGGGGAGGCGCCCTGTCCCTCCCCACCGAAATTCTGGCTGGGGAGGAGGCGCCCCATCCCTCCCTGCCGAAATTCTGGCTGGGGGGAAGTGCCCCGTCTCTCCGGCCGCGAAACCCCTTCTCCTGCCGGGACGCAAATGGTGGCGGCTGTAGCCATCGCCGTTTGCGTCCCTGGCCTGCAGTCAGCCGTGATAGGCTATGTAAATGTTTACGTAGCATATCACGGCTGACTTTGAGAAAAAAAAAAGCGCGTACGCAAATGGCGGCGCCCATGGGCACCGCCATTTGCATTCCTTATTTTCGCACGGGTAGTTTACGTAAATATTTACGTAGACTACGGTGAAAATAAGGGCAACGCAAATAGCGTTGCCCTTATTTTCGCCATAGTCTATGTAAATATTTACGTAGACTACCCGTGCCAAAATAAGGAACGCAAATGGCAGTGCCCATGGGCGCCACCATTTGCGTACGCGCTTTCCCCCCCCAAAGTCAGCCATGATAGGCTACGTAAACATTTACGTAGCCTATCACTGTGTTTTTTGAAAATCTAGCCGTGATAGGCTACGTAAATCTTTAAGTAGCCTATCACGTTTGTTGTTGTTGTTGTTTTACTTGGAAATGGTGGCGGCGGTGGCCGGTCAGAAGACCGGCCGCCGCTACCGCACCGCTGCTGGGAGCCGCCGCCGCCAGGGACATTTGCTCAAGGTAAGTCCCATCCCGGGGGGGGGGGTGGACCGTTTCTCCACCAATTTCGGGGGGCCGAATGCATTGACATTCGGCCTCCCGGAGATTCGTGGAGAAATTCTCTGACATCCCTACTGTCATCCCAAAGATAACATAATGTAGGATTCAGCACATTTCTGAATTCAGCTAGAGCTTCCCAGCAGTAACTCTGCAATCCCAAGAGCATTTCTTAAAGCTGTCACAGTAGAGGAAAGCGTTGCTGGGGAGAAGGAGGGAGGGGGAGGAAATAGTTTCATGTGGGGATTGGAGTTAGGGTTGGGCCTTTGAAAAAAGTGCTCATGTTTGTTTGTCTAATAATGAAAAAAAAATAATGATACCCCAATCCCCCCAGTAGTGAGAAACTGTAGCTGTTGTATTGGGGGATGTGTCAGGTAAAAAAACAAGTGGCACACACTTGTGTCACCAGGGAAACACAGAAGATAGGATTTTAGAGAATGGAGAGAACAGTTACTGCATCAACACTTAACATGCAATCAGGTGGCCTTCTAAAAAGGGAGTTTAACAAAACCAGCTGATATCAAAACAGCCCAGCATCAGAAATTCATACCTGCTGCTAGTATTGTATGCTTTTGGAAAGTGCCTTTGTTTTTAATTTGCTGTCCAGGTTCTAATTAGCTTCTAAATGGGTTTTTAAGCTTTTAAATTGCTCCTCAAAAATGTGTGTGTGTGTGGTGTGAGGAGGGCTATTGTGTGTGTGTGTGTGTGTGTAATGCTGAAATCTTTTGTTTACATAGTGGCTTATGGTTTTTTTTTTCATGTGTTCAGCCCCCCTTGCAACCCTGAATCTGAATTATTTACTGCTAAAAGGAAAGTTTGCTGAGGTTAAATACCGAAACGGAAGTACAATCCCCTTAAAATATGCATCAGCACAGATTCAACATGCTGATGGTGACTTTATATCTTTTTTGCTTAGTGGAAACCAAGTGATGCCGAACATTATGTTGAAAGACAAGGAGAAATAGGGCAGACAAATCCTCTTCAAGTTGCTCTTCCATTTCTGAAACAATGCGTCATTGTTATTTGGAGAACTGCTGGTGTCGCTCAAAAATAATCTTCTGCAGTGGTATGAACTATGGAAATGACAATAAGTTGAATGACAAAACATTTCACAGCCTTTGATTAAACCATTTCCTATTTGTTTCACTTGGCTAGTAGATAAATACAGCTGCGTATATGTTGTTGTTTCACATTCCTTTTCCAGGCGATATTGTGAAGTTTGCTGAATTTGTTTCTAGCCGAAAGGCAGCATACGGGCCTCAAAGCCAAAGATCCTGACAAGGTAGACTGATGTGCAGTTACCACCTATTTTACGCCTGCTTGTAGATATAGTTTATTCACACATATCATTGGATCATACATGAAAGGAACTGGAAAACATGGCAGAAAGTGAAGGAGGCAGGGCCAGCATCAGACTTGGGCTCCCCTCCAGTGCTGGCAAGGCTCAAACACTAACATCTCCACTACCATCGGTGGTGGCGGCAGCTCTCATGCTGCACCACAAGCCTCTTCCTCCAGGCAGGTTGACGTACCCAGGGATGGTGCTTGTGCAGCCGTCTCCTCTTCCATTTCCTCCAGGCAGGCTACCGTTGTTCGTGCCGTGGCGGTGGCAGCCTAATCGGTCAGACAAGGGTGTTCCACAACCACGGTGCCTCTGCCCCAAAGAGCTTTTATCTGGTAGCCACCCTTCGTACCTGTTTCGACAGGGGCTCCCTGCGAAGGGCCTCTGTAGAAAATCTTAGGGTCTAGGTGGGTAAATATGAGAAGAGGCAATCTAGGGGCACCTCTAAATTGCAAAGTTGATGCTTTAGGGGAGTCCAACCCCCTCCAGAACATGTTGAAAACCATTCCGCCAGTGTCACGATTGATTCTGAGCGCAGGGAGATAGTTAGTGGCTCAGATTCAGAAGAGGAACAGCCAGAACCGGGGGAGGCATTTTCCTAAGCCAGTTCAGATATGGGTAGGCATGCTTCTCAGGTTACTAACTCCCAGATGGCTGGGCCTGAAGCCCCCCCTTGCCCCCCTCTGTGAGAAGCTGGGAGGAGGAGGACGAGGAGGACGAGGAGAGTGGGGGCTGTGACCTAAGAGATGCTAGACTGCGGCACAGAGCTAAGAGGGAAACATCACGGGTGGAGCTCAGACGGTCGACCCGGTTGGCGATGCGTGAGAGGCGATGTAGGGAAGCATCACTGGAAGGGCAGGACATTCCTCCCTAAGTTAGTCTAGCCAGCAAGCCTCACTTCAAACTGCAGGCAACTTCAGTGTTCCCATTCGAATCCCCTGGAGGCATTCTTTTGTAGCCTGAGAGTCTTTGAGGATAAGGTTGGGTGTCATCTTCATACCAATAACAGATTAATCTACATCTCCAGATGACCTCTCCCCAAGGATGTTCAGAGGGAGGGGGGGTGAAGGGAACAGTCCCCCCCGCAGGTGATTTATAGTCCTCATAATCCCAGCTTTCATTAAAAAGAAGCAAGTCTCTAGCCCTTGTAGAACCCAAGATATGAGACAAAGGGAAGTATTTAATAGGGCTGCTGTACTCCCATGGATTGTGTTGCACCAGTGGACCCACCACTGGCACAGCGGGAATTAATGCTTGGTAAAGGAACCTCAGAAAGGAGCGGAAACACTAATGTCCAGATCAGGACAGGTCAGTGGAGTTCCCTTCTGTGAGCTCTGCAGACCTGCCCCATTCCAGAAATGAGCATCTCCGCTCATTTTCAGTTGCTTTAACAACTTCTAGCTCCCCGTAGGATATAGAAATACTGCCCCAAATGTGTAGCTGCTGTTCTGCTCATTTGTTTTGTAAGCAAAAATAGTCAGCCCCCACCTTTCAGTGTTTTTAGCCAATGAATTAAGTCTTAGCAACAACTGCATGCTCACTGGCTGGAGAAAGAACTTCCTGGGTCGTTTTAAAGCTGGGGACACACTTCCTTGTGGGAAGTGACTGCTGTTTTATTTTTTTAAAAAAACAGAAATCCATGATTTTAGTGTAGGTATGGATGGGCAGTGTGAGTCCTCCCCCACCAAAGGTACCAGCAAAGAGAGGGGTTCATGATATTTCTAATTCAGGCCTTCTTTAAAAATGGTTTCTCCCCATTTTGAGAACACCTGAGTTCTCAAAAAAAAAAAAAAAATCCTGCCAAAGCATGCAGATAAAGCCCATCATTATTATGGCTACACTGCAATAGTCAGAGCTACAGCTGAGAGTGTGTGGGGAGGCTGTGATGCTAATTGTAGCAGCAGTGCTATTTATTAAGGGCTAGAAGAGCAGTACTGGGGTACAATCTCAAAAATGATAGAATGATCTCAGTATGAATCCAAGGCAAACCACTCAACACCACAGTAATTCAAGTCTATGCCCCAACCACTGAGGCCGAAGAAGCTGAGGTTGATCGGTTCTATGAGGACCTACAACACCTTCTAGAACTAACACCAAAAAAAGATGTCCCCTTCATCATAGGGGATTGGAATGCTAAAGTAGGAAGTCAAGAAATCACCGGAAGAACAGGCAAGCATGGCCTTGGTGTACAAAATGAAGCAGGACAAAGACTAATAGAGTATTGCCAAGAAGAACACGCTGATCATAGCAAACACTCTTTTCCAACAACACAAGAGGCGACTCTACACATGGACATCACCAGATGGTCAATATCGAAAAGAGATTCATTATGTCCTTCGCAGCCAAAGATGGAGAAGCTCTATACAGTCAGTCAAAACAAGACCTGGAGCTGACTGTAGCTCAGATCAAGGTGCGTAACATTGTTCATGAGGCAGCAACTAAATCCATCCCCAAGAAAAAGAAATGCAAGAAAGCAAAGTGGCTGTCTGAGGAGGCTTTACAAGTAGCTGAGGAAAGAAGGGAAGCGAAAAGCAAGGGAGAAAAGGGAAGATATACCCAACTGAATGTAGAGTTCCAGAGAATAGGAAGGAGACACAAGAAAGCCTTCTTAAATGAACAATGCAAAGAAATCGAGGAAAACAATAGAATGGGAAAGACTAGAGATCTCTTCAAGAAATTCAGAGATATCAAGGGAACGTTTTGTGCAAAGACGGGCATGATAAAGGACAAAGAAGGCAGGGACCTAACAGAAGCAGATGAGATTAAGAAGAGGTGGAAAGAATACACAGAAGAACTATACTGGAAAGATCTGAATGTCCCTGATAACCATGATAGTGCGGTCACTGAACTTGAGCCGGACATCCTAGAGAGTGAAGTCAAGTGGGCCTTAGGAAGCATTACTAACAACAAAGCTAGCGGAGATGACAGTCTTCCAGCTGAGCTATTTAAAATCCTAAAAGATGATGCTGTTAAAGTGCTGCACTCAATATGCCAACACATTTGGAACACTCAACAATGGCCACAAGTCTGGAAAAGGTCAGTTTACATTCCAATTCCAAAGAAGGGCAATGCCAAAGAGTGTTCAAACTGCCGTACAATTGTGCTCATTTCACATGCCAGCAAGGTTATACTCAAAATCCTACAAGCTAGGCTTCAGCAGTATGTGAACCGAGAACTACCGGAAGTACAAGCTGGGTTCCGAAGAGGCAGAGGAACTAGAGGTCAAAGCGCCAACATTCGCTGCATCATGGAGAAAGCAAGAGAATTCCAGAAAAACGTCTATTTCTGCTTCATTGACTATGCTAAAGCCTTTGATTGTGTGGATCACAACAAACTCTGGCATATTCTTAAAGAGATGGGAGTACCAGACCACCTTACCTGTCTCCTGAGAAACCTGTATGAGGGTCAATAAGCAACAGTAAGAACTGGACATGGAACAACCGATTGGTTCAAAATTGGGAAAGGAGTACGACAAGGCTGCATATTGTCACCCTGCTTATTTAACTTATATGCAGAGTACATCATGAGAAACGTGGGTTGGATAAATCACAGGTCGGAATTAAGATTGCTGGGAGAATTATCAACAACCTCCGATATGCAGACGATACCACCCTAATGGCAGAAAGCGAGGAGGATCTAAAGAGCCTCTTGTTGAGGGTGAAAGTGGAGAGTGCAAAAGCTGGTTTGAAACTCAACATTAACCAAACGAAGATCATGGCATCTGGCCCCATCACTTCCTGGCATATAGAAGGGGAAGAAATGGAAGCAGTGACAGATTTTATTTTCTTGGGCTCCAAGATCTCCAGAGACGGTGACTGTAGCCATGAAATTAAAAGTCGCTTGCTCCTTGGGAGGAAAGCCATGGCAAACCTAGACAGCATAGTAAGAAGCAGAGACACCACCTTGCCGACAAAGGTCCGTCTAATCAAAGCTATGGTTTTCCCAGTAGCAACGTATGGCTGTGAGAGCTGGACTATAAGGAAGGCTGAGTGCCTAAGAATCGATACTTTCGAACTGTGGTGCTGGAGAAGAGTCTTACAAGTCCCCTGGAACGGAAGGAGGTCCAATCAGTCCATCCTAAAGGAAATCAACCCTGAGTGCTCACCCAGACATCCAGGTTCAGGGCTAAGTCCAGAAGTATACCCAGACTGTGAGCCTGAGACTTCAGGGGGAATGTAACCCCACCTAGCACTGGTTGAATCCCTATTCCCCGATCCACCTTTTGACTAACCAGGAGCATCTCTGTCTTGTCTGGATTAAGCTTCAATTTGTTCACCCTCATCCAGTCCATTACCAACACCAGACACTGATTTAAAACGAGAACAGCTTCCTTGGTTTTAGATGAAAACAAAGGAGAGATGGAGTTGGGTGTCATCAGGATACTGGTGGCACCAAACCCTCAAACTCTGGATAATCTTACCCAGAGGTTTCATGTATATGTTAAATGGCCTGGGGGATCAAATGGAGCCTTGAGAACACCACAGGCCAACAGCCATGGTGTCAAATAGGTATCCGCCAGCACCACCTTCTGAAATTGATCAGAGCCAACATACAACAGCCACTATTCCCACCTCAGAAGGATTTCATGGTTGATGGTATTGAAAGCCACTGAGAGATCCAGTGGAAACAACAAGGACTTACTCCCCCTGTCCAATGATGTTTTGTTTTTAACATGCCTTCTGCATGCTCTGGAATAGCATGCAATTCTATTCCAGAGCATTTTCTATGTGTTTAGATTTTAATTTTTAACCTATCTTTTAATTTTTTTTCTTCTCTTAAATTCTCCCCCACCTGCATCTGTTGTGTCTATTATAAAAGTAAAATGAAACTGTAATAGAATATGATCCAGAACTTAGACCAGAGTTCTCAGAATTAATTCAGTTTAATTCCCCTTAAATCAGTCCATTGAATCAGTTATGCAAGAGTGTCTGGCAATTACCATCAAGAACACTACATGTATTCCATCTTAACAGATTTGCAGATCAGTTTGTTAATAACCTTTTTTTGCTGCCTCTGAGGATTTTCAAATTGAACTTGGCAGTGGCTTCATGTATGCTCATTATAGTTCAGGTGAAGGAATTCTAATGTCGTAAGGCTCAGATGATGCCCACTGGTTTAATTGGGAGCCTAAAGCCCAAATGGCACTCCCCTCCAGGCCAATAAGGTCTTGTTGCACTATGCAGTCTGCTGCCTTCTTCTGTCCCAGCCTTCACCAACCTGGTGCCCTCAAGGTATTTCTACTTCAACTCCCATCAGTCCCAACCAGCATGGCTAATGGTAAGGAATTCTGGGAGCTGTAGTCCAACACATCAGGAGAGCTTCAGGTTGGGGAAAGTTGCTCTATCCCACCCCCTCCGACCCTAAGGCTGTAATCCTATCTGTACCTGGGAAAAGCTCCCATTGAACACAGTGAGATTTACTTCTGAGTAGACATTTTTAGGATTGCTCTGTATATCCCCCCCCACCCCCCCCACCCCCCCCCTCTCTCTCTCTCACACACACACACACACACACACACAAACACTTGGCTTTACCTGCTAGAAACCCTAATAGTTGGCGCTCTGAAGAAAACTGGAAGGGAAGGAGGAAGAGAAAGAGCAGATGTAAGAGGGGAGAAGCAAGGGAGGAAGATAAAAGGGGACAAAGAGAAGGGGGCAAAAAGGAAGAGGACAAAGGGATAAAGAAAAACAGGAGCAAGAAACAGCAGGAAACTAAAGAGGTAAATAGAAAGCAATGGAAAGGCAAAGAAACAAGAGAAACCCCTGCTGAACAAAAAATGGGAAGAGAAGGCACACAAAACAAAGTCCTTCTTGTGCACAGATGTGCAGTATCTGCAGCAGCCAGAATCTAGGGATGTACGAAATTGGCCTTACCTGGCTCTGCCGGGTTCCGCTGGGGGGGGAGGCACTCCATCCCTCCCCCTGGAATCCTCGTGGGGGGGGAGGCACTCCATGCCTCCCCCCCAGAATCCTGGCTGCCCAGCTCCACTCCACGGGGATTCCGCGGAGCTGCTGGCCGACTTGGCCAGCAGCCGGACATCCGGCCGCTGGCTAGCAGGAACGCAAATGGCGGCGCCCGTAGATGCCACTGTTTGCATCCTTGTAGTCAGCCGTGATAGGCTACATAAATCTTTACGTAGCCTATCACGTCTGACTTTAAAAACAAAACAAAATGCGTTTACGCAAATGGCAGCGGCTACAGCCGCCGCCATTTGCGTTCCTTATTTTGGCCCGTCTTAGTCTACGTAAATATTTACGTAGACTAAGACGGCGAAAATAAGGGGAATGCAAATAGCGTAGCAGACGCTATTTGCATTCCTCCTTATTTTTGCCGTCTTAGTCTACGTAAATATTTACGTAGACTAAGACGGGCCAAAATAAGGAACGCAAATGGCGGCGGCCGTAGCTGCCGCCATTTGTGTACACGGGTTCTTTTTTTAAAAGTCAGATGTGATAGGCTATGTAAAGATTTACATAGCCTATCACGTCGTTTCTTTTTTTTTTTTAACCTAGTCTTTATAGGCTATGTAAATCTTTACGTAGCCTATCACGTCTTTTTTTTTTAACACTGGAAATGGCGGTGGCGGCAGCCGGTCAGAAGACCAGCCGCCGGAGCCGCCGCCACCTGGAAGATCCACCCCAGGTAAGTCTCATCCCAGGGGGGATCCGCAGGGTGGCAGGGGGTGGCAGGCTGTTCCGCCACGGAGTTTGGGTGGCTGAATGCACTGGCATTCGGCCTCACTGAGATCCGTGGCGGAATTCTCTGCCATCCCTACCAGAATCCCACTGGCAAAGCAACTGCCTGCTGCTGTCTTCATCTGCCTCACCAAGGGGCCATAGCTCAATGGGAGAGCACCTGCTTTGCATGCAGAAGGTTCCAGGTTCAATCCCTGGCATCTCCAGGTAAGGACTCCTGTCTGGAACCCTGGAGGGAAAGCTACTTACAGTCAACCTTGACAATACTGGGCAAGATGTGCCAATGGTGCCAATACAATTTTGAGCCATACACATGGGGTTCAGCAACCAACTGGATCACCCCCTTGGGGAGAATGGGTCGGCATGAGGCAGGGAATGGATGTTGTTGCCACTCCCATAAAGTTTCAAACTGGCCCCCTTTGCCTAAAGGTGGATGGCTCTGCACAAGAGTAAGAAGACGCTTCAAGCGATCTGTCTCTTAAGTAAGTGCTGTAAGTTCCAATGAAAATTAATGTGTTGTATGTTCATTTGTTTTATTTACATCTTTGAGTTTGGATGGACCCCCCTCCCCGAATTGTTAATGTTTCCAACTCACGTCGGGGATTAAGGCAAATAATCCTGCCATCATACTTGTGTTACCTTGATAATGCACAAACATGCAGCATGCATTCATTACTAAAAAAAAGTGTGTGTTGATGGGTTTGTGTGTGTGTTTGTTTCCTAGAAGTATACCTTGAAGATTTGTTGCTCATTTATATCCAAGCACAAAGATCAGCAAGATTCTCAAACTCCATTGGACTCAATTATGTTGCTAAATTGTGCCTATTAATCAGATAGATGGTAACAATCTATACTCTAAGTACAGAGGAAAGGCATAAGCTGGTGCAGTAGATACATTCACCGTGGCACAGAGTGGCTGTAAAAAGGAAGAAATGAATTAGATGATAGAATCATCCACTAGAGGAAGGGAAGCAGCTGCTAGAGAAGCATTATCTGCCTTAATGTTAGAGCAAAATGAACCAAAGTGAGGGTGATGGTGATATTTGAATGTCAGAATATTTGTGCCAGTGGAAACATGGACAGCAGTTCATAATATGAAGAGAACTCCAACAACCTAGGGCAGGAGTAGGCAACCTTTTTGGGCCCCTGGGCACTGTCCTGGGCACCATCACAAAATGATCACACTGCAGATGAAAGCATTGGCCAGCAGCTGTCTGATTCTGAGCGCAGGGAGATAGTTAGCAGCTCAGATTCAGAAGACGTACAGCCAGAACCAGGGGAGGCATTTTCCCAAGCCAGTTCAGATATTGATTCTCTTGGACCTCTCAGCGGCTTTCAATACCATCAGCCTGGAGAGGTTGTCTGGGCTGGGAGTTGGAGGCACTGAGCTGCAGCAGTTCCATCCTACTTGGATGGACGATTCCAGAAGGTGGTGCTGTTGGATTATTGCTCTGTGCCTTGGCAACCTTGCTGTAGGGCTCTATTGTATTCCCCATTTTGTTCAGTATCTACTAGGGATGTACAAAAGTCACTTACCTTTTCGACGGGGTGATTCGCGGTGGGGGGGAGGCATTCTGCACCTCCCCCCGAAATCCTAAACCATCCAGCTGCGCTCCGCGGTGGCTCCACGGAGCCACCGGCCAGGGCTGTCCACAGCCAGAGTTCCGGCCGCGGATGGGCTGCTGCGGACACAAATGGCGGCCACCATAGCAGCCGCTATTTGCGTCCTGCGAAGCTGCTGTGATAGGCTACGTAACTATCTACATAGCCTATCATGGCAAGCCAAAAAACAACAACAACAGCGTACGTAAATGGCGGCAGCTATGGCGGCCACCATTTGCATTCCCTATTTTGAGCTGTTTTAGCCTACATAAATATTTATGTAGGCTATTACGGCGAAAAAAAGGGAACGCAAATTGCGTAGTGGGCGCCATTTGTGTTCCTTTCCCTCCCTCCATTTTAGCCTACATAAATATTTAGTGTGCCATTTCACATGCCTTTCGTGGGTTGAGGGGGCAGGGGCTTCGTTCCGCCATGGATTTTGGGGGGCCGAATGCACTGGCATTCAGCCTCACCAAGATCCATGGCGGAATTCTGACATCCCTAGTATCTACACAGAATCATAGAATAGTAGAGTTGGAAGGGGCCTGTAAGACCATCAAGTCCAACCCCCTGCTCAATGCAGGAGTCCAAGTCAAAGCATCAATTAATTCAACAGTGGAGTAGATGGTGGGGTATAATTCCTAGACCAGTTTGGGATGATGGGACTTGCAGTCCAGCAATCCAAAGGGATGCCAGCGGGGGTAGACTGATTCAGATGGTGCCCATCTGCACAGTCTAAGAGTTGGGCACCATTGGCATCTTCTTCCAAGAGATCATGGAGTATAGTTCCCTGGATGAATGCTGATTCATTGGCACTCCTGCAAAACATGATTGTCTGGTTAGGCTGGCTTTCTGTTTGCCCCTCCTTTTCTTTCTTATCCCTCATTTCTTCCTGTATTGTTCATTGCACATTTCTAGTTTAGACATGATCCACCATCCAGAATGAGGCTGTGAAAGTACCACCTGTTCCCAGTGTTTCCTGTACACTGTTTATATCCAGGCACAGCCCTAAGAAATCAGTTTCATCTCTGACTCCTTTTGAGCTCACCCCAGTGAATGGTCAGCATGGGAGCACCTGATGCTATAGTACGGCTGAAGCCAAGGAGATGTAGACTTGTTTGATGCTAGAGTGGGAGACCAATGGAAGCCCCAGCTAAACCTCTGTAAGCTTCCCCCCCCCGGAGGCAGAATGGTCCAAAACAGGGGACCCAGAAGCTCCAGATGTTGAAGTCCAAAATATCTGGAGATCTACCTTTTCATAGAATCATAGAATAGTAGGGTTGGAAGGGGCCTACAAGACCATCGAGTCCAACCCCCTGCTCAGTGCAGGAATCCAAGTCAGAACATCCCTGACAGATGGCTGTCCAGCCTCATCTTGAATGCCTCCAGTGTGGGAGAGCCCACCACCTCCCTAGGTCATTGGTTCCCTTGTCATATTGCTCTAACAATCAGGAAGTTTTTCTTGATGTTCACCCAGAATCTGGCTTCCTGTAACTTGAGCCCATTATTCCGTGTCCTGCATTCTGGGATGAACGAGAAGAGATGCTGGTCTTCTTCTCTGCGACAACCTTTCAAGTACTTGAAGAGCACTATCCTATCTCCCTTCAGTCTTCTCTTCTCAAGGCTAAACGTGCCCAGTTCTTTCAGTCTCTCCTCATAGGGCTTTGCTTCCAGTCCCCTGATCATCTTCGTTGCCCTCCTCTGAACCCTCTCCAGTTTGTCCGCATCCTTCTTAAAGTGCAGTGCCCAGAACTGGACACAGTACTCCAGATGAGGCCTAACCAGTGGTGAGTAGAGGGGAACTAGCACTTCCCGGGATTTGGAAGCTATGCTTATTAATGCAGCCCAAAACAGCATTTTCCTTTTTTGCAGCCACATCATATTGTTGGCTCATATTCAGTTTGTGATCTACAACAATTCCAAGATCCTTCTCGCTTGTAGTGTTGTTGAGCCAAGTATCCCTCATCTTGTAACTGTGCATTTTTCCTAGGTGCAGAACATGGCATTTATCCCTATTAAATTTCAATCTGTTGTTTTCTGCCCAGTGCTCCAGGCTATCAAAATCACTTTGAATTTTGTTTCTGTCTTCCAAAGTATTAGCTGTCCTGCCAAATTTTATGTCATCTGCAAATTTGATCAGCATTCCCAGCATCTCCTCCTTCAAGTCATTAATAATAATGTTGAAGAGCACTGGGCCCAGGACTGAGCCCTGTGGTACCCTGCTCATTACCTCTCCCCAGTTTGAAATAGGGATGGCGGAGAATTTCTCCATGAATCTCGGAGAGGCTGAATGCCAACGCATTCAGCCCCCTGAAATTGGTGGTGAAATTCTCTGCCCCCCCGCCCCCCCCGGGATGGGACTTACCTCATGCGAATGTCCCTCTCGGCGGCAGGTCCCGGCGGCATTTCGGCGGCGTTTCGGTGGGGGTGGGGGCCAGTCTTCCGAATGGCTGCCGCCACCGCCATTACAAAGTAAATGTAAAAAAACCAAAACCACACATGTGATAGGCTACATAACGATTTACGTAGCCTATCACGGCTGACTTTGGAAATCTAGCCATGATAGGCTACGTAAATCGTTACGTAGCCTATCACGTGTGTGTGTGTGTGTCTGTGTTTTTACATTTACTTTTTTATTTCGCAGCCGGGGAGATGGGGCGCTCCTTCCCAGCCTGAATTTCGGCGGCAAGGGATGGGCCCCTCCCCCCCGGCCTGAATTTCGGCCAGGCGGGGCGGGGTGCCTCCCCCCCCGGCCTGAACTTCGGGGGGAGAACCGAAGCGCCTCCCCTCCACCGCAAAGCAAGCTGCAGGACCAGGTAAGGGACTTTCGTCCATCCTTAGTTTGAAAAGATCCCACTGATAAGCACTCTTTGAGTCTGATTCTGTAGCCACCTGCGGATCCACCTGATTGTTGTTACTATTTGCGTTGCCCTTATTTTCGCCGTAGTCTACGTAAACATTTACGTAGACTACAGAGACTAAATAAGGAACGCGAATGGTGGCTCCCTATGGGGGCCGCCATTATCCGTACGCGCTTTTTTTTTTTTTAAAGTCACCCGTGATAGGCTACGTGACGATTGACGTAGCCTATCACGGCTGACTTTGCAAATCTAGCCATGATAGGCTACGTGAATCGTCACGTAGCCTATCAGGGGGAGTTTTTTTTTTTCTTTGATTGCAATGGCAGCGGCGGCAGCCGGTCGAAAGACCGGCTGCCGCTCCTGCCCCGCTCGAACACCCGCTGAACCGCCGGCCGGACCCGCCACCGGGAGGGACATTCGGTGAAGGTAAGTCCCGTCCCGGGGGCGGTGCGGGGGGCGGGGGGGGTTCGGAGGACTTCTCCCCGAAACTTGTTCAGGGGGCCGAACACGTTGGCGCTCGGCCCCCCGAAGTTTCGGGGAGAACTTCTCCGCCATCCCTAATTATGTCCACAGCATTCCCACAGTCCACAAGGGAGGTTACCTGATCAAAAAATCAGATCAGATTAGTCTGGCAGGATTTGTTCTTGACAAATCCATGTTGGCTTCAAGTAATCACTGCATTGTTTTCAAGGTGCTTACAGATAGATTGCTTTATCATCTGCTCCAGAATTTTCCCAGGGATTGATGTCAGGTTGACTGGTCTGTAGTTCCCAAATTCCTCCTTTTTGCCCTTTTTGAAGATAGGGACAACATTATCCCTCCTCCAATCATCTGGCACTTCACCCGTCCTCCATGATTTCTCAAAGAGAATAGACAGTGCTTTTGAGAGCTCTTCTGCCAGTTCCTTTATTACTCTAGGATGCAGTTCAACTGGCCCTGGAGATTTGAACATTCAAAGTAATTAGACATGAAACAACTGGGGGAGGTTATCTGAAGGTGTGGACTGAGGTGCCATCAATATGTCAGTGATGCCCATCAATCTCTCCTTTTCATCCAATCCAGGTGAGGCAGTGGCTATCGATGCCTGGGCATGGTAATGGACTGGATAAGGATAAATAAACTGAGCCTTAATCCAGATAAGATGGAGATACCATTAGTGGGTGGTTCATTTGCCCCGATCAGTGATATTCAACCTGTTCTGGAGGGGGCTGCACTCCCCCTAAAGGGTCACATCCGCAGTTTGGTGGTGCTCCTGGACCCAGAACTGTCTCTAGAGGCCCAGGTGGACTCGGTGGCACAGAGCACCTTTTATCAGCTTAGGCTGATATACCAACTACATCCTTATCTAGACAGAGATAGCCTAACTGAAATTATCCATGCCTCTTGTCTGGGGGGCCGATCTACATTGCACTTGCCATCACAATGAATTCGGTGTCCCGTCGGGTTAAACACTCTCACATTAAAATGTGATTATTCACATTCATCCATTTTCCCCATTGCAGTGCTTCATCAAATGTGTGAGCTCGGTTCTAAGGATGCACGAAAGTCACTTACCTGGTCTCGCAGCTTGCTTCGCGGTGGGGGGGAGGCGCTTCGCTGCTCCCCCCGAAGTTCAGGCCGGGGGGGGAGGCTTCCCGCCTTGCCCGGCCGAAATTCAGGCCGGTGGGGAGGCTTCCTGCCTTGCCCGGCCGCGAACTTCAAAAGAAAAAAAAACACCCCTATGATAGGCTACGTAACGATTTACGTAGCCTATCACGGCTAGATCTGCAAAGTGAGCCGTGATAGGCTACGTAAATCGTCACGTAGCCTATCACGGGTGACTTTGGGAAAAAAAAAAAAGCGCGTATGCAAATGGCGGCCCCCATAGGGAGCCACCATTCGCGTTCCTTATTTGGTCCCTGTAGTCTACGTAAAGATTTACGTAGACTACGGCGAAAATAAGGGCAGCGCTATTTGCGTTGTCCTTATTTTCGCCGTAGTCTACATAAATCTTTATGTAGACTACAGGGACCAAATAAGGAACGCGAATGGCGGCTCCCTATGGGGGCCGCCATTAGCCGTACGCGCTTTTTTTTTTTAAAGTCACCCGTGATAGGCTACGTGACGATTAACGTAGCCTATCACGGCTGACTTTGCAAATCTAGCCATGATAGGCTACGGAAATTGTTATGTAGCCTATCACGGGGCGGTTTTTTTTTTTTTTTTACTTTTCTTGTAATGGCGGCGGCGGCAGCCGGTCGAAAGATCGGCTGCCACCCCCGCCCCTGACGAAGACCTGCCGAACTGCCGCCGGGACCCACCGCCGGGAGGGACATTCGTGAAAGATAAGTCCCATCCCGGGGTGGGTGGGGGCTGGGGGGGCGGAGAATTTCTCCCCGAACAACCTTCGGAGGACCGAATGCGTTGGCACTCGGCCCCCTGAAGTTTCGGGGAGAAATTCTCCCCCATCCCTACTCAGTTCACACTTGGGCACTATGCTGTTTTCCTGCTGTTTTCCTGCGCGTGCTTGTCTGATCTTGGATGCTAAGCAGGGTTGGCCCCGAACAGTAGGGAAGTACGAATTGTGTACCTTCTGTGCTGCTTGACTTCCACAGTTTGAGGCCAGTGCTCCGTACCGTTGTTCGCAAGCCCGCGGAATTCTCCTCTTTTTTTTCCACTCCAAGAATTACGAAGATAAATCTGTACCGACAGCTGTAACTCTGCATAACTTTTGTAAGAAAGGCTATTTTTCGTAGATATTTACGTATTTTTTCCCCTGCCCTGACACGTGCAGGAATTACTTTCAGCCAAAACACTTCCTCTTCCTCGGGGCTTCCCAAAACAAGGCTGCCCTAGGTGTGCCTGAGCGATGCACTCTTTGCTTCAAGCAACTAGGGATGTCAGAGAATTTCGCCACGAATCTCAGGGAGGCCGAATGCCAGCGCATTCGGCCCCCCGAAATCGGGGGTGGAACGGTCGCCCCCCCACCCCCCCGGGATGAGATTTACCTGGGGTGGATCTTCCTGGCGGCAGCGGCTCCGGCAGAAGCTCTGGCGGCGGTTCGGCAGTGGCGGCTGCGGCGGCGGGTCTTCTAACCGGCTGCCGCCACCGCCATTTCCAGATAAAAAAAACAAAAACAAAAAAACGTGATAGGCTACGTAAAGATTTACATAGCCTATCATGGCTAGATTTTTAAAAAACACCGTGATAGGCTACGTAAATGTTTACGTAGCCTATCACGGCTGACTAAAAACAAAAAAAGCAAAAAACGCGTGTACGTAAATGGCGGCGCTCATGGGCGCCACCATTTGCATTCCTTATTTTGGCACGTCTTAGTCTACGTAAACATTTATGTAGACTAAGACGGCAAAAATAGGGGATCGCAAATAGCGTAGCGTCTACGCTATTTGCGTTCCTCTTATTTTTGCTGTCTTAGTCTACGTAAATGTTTATGTAGACTAAGACATACCAAAATAAGGAATGCAAATGGCGGCGCCCACGGGCGCCACCATTTGTGTACGAGCGTTTCTTTTTTTTTTTTTTAATCAGCTGTGATAGGCTATGTAAACATTTAAGTAGCCTATCACGGCTGACTGCAGGGATGCAAATGGCAGCAGCTACGGCCGCCGCCATTTGCGTCCCTGCTAGCCAGCGGCCGGATGTCCAGGATCTTCCAGGCAGCAGCAGCTCTGGCGGCAGCTCCGGCGGTGGTTCGGCAGCGGCATCTATGGCTGAGCAGAGAGGAGAACTAACTCTGTGCATGTCTACTCAGAAGTAAGCCATATTGAGTTCAATGCTACTTACTCCTACACCTGTCAGCACCCCACTTGCCCCCAGCTCAGCCTTGTATTTCCACGTCCAGCTGAGGATCAACCCTCCTGTTAGTTATCTCAGAAGACCCTGGGGTGAATCGGGTTTTTTTTTTTTTCCAGAGAACAGCTGGATGGAGGGAGATTCCCCCCACACACACACAATAGAAGAATATATTTGTTCATATTCCCTGGTATGTTTATTCCTCATTTTGTCCATTCCCTGAGCATGTGCAGAGTGTGCTTTTTATTCAAACAAAGAGAAGGTTGCTGATCTTTCCCTTCATGCTACATTTGTAGAGGTGAAGTGTGACGGCTTCAGAACGAACTTTCCATTATACTGTCTCTTTTTCTTCATGAGTTTCATAACAGAAGTGTGGTGCAGTGGTGAGAGTCCAGCCCAAAGTCACCCAGTGAGATAACTAACAGGAGGTTTGCTAATGAGCTGGATGTGGAAATACAAAGCTGAGCTGGGGGCAAGTGGGGTGCTGACATGTGTAGGAGTAAGTTGCATTGAACTCAGTAAGACTTACTTCTGAGTAGACATGCACAGAGTTGGTTCTCCTCTCCATTTTAGCCTCACAACATCACCAACAAGGCTGGATGTGGAAATAGGAAGCCTAGCAGGGGGAATAATACTCATGCAGGGCTCTAGACCGGCATGGTCATTTTAAAAGGTTCTTTCTTTCTTTCTTTCTTTGTTTCTTTCTTTCTTTCTTTCTTTCTTTCTTTCTTTAAAACAGTGTTGCTTGAAGCAAAGAGTGCATCACTCAGGCATACCTCGGGCAGCCTTGTTTTGGGAAGCCCTGAGGAGGAGGAAGTGTTTTGGCTGAAAGTAAACAGAGACGGAGGATTTCAATTGAAAAAGAACACCCACAAGCAAGGCGGTGAGCACAATTCATTAAAAAAAAACCTTACATATTTATTATTGAAATATACTACCTTGCGTTTTTATTTACGAAAATTTCGCGACTCTGTGTGGATGACAAAAAAAAAGCCGCATGACTGCTGGCTCCGCAGGATCTCGTGGTGCCGTTCCGCAGAGGATTCCGTTGCACATACTGAAAGGAATTTGATCCCATTTCAGTCCATGGAGGAATTCTCTGACATCCCTACCGGTCAGTAGTTGGATGGGTGACCGCCTGGGAATCAGGCTTCCTGCATTGAGCAGGGGGTTATTCTATCCCTTCAAATCAGATTAAGTTTGATCTTCGAAGGTTCCTGCACTGAGCTTCACAACTTCGAAGCTTCGAAGATCATGCCTGAATTAGAAAAAAAAACATCGCGAAGAAGCCCTGATTCTGCAAGGATAATGCCTTAATTTAAAAAAAACACAACATCTGGAGTGGGGGATAGGAGGGGGTAAAACTTAGTCTCATTTGAAGGGATAGACAACCCCCTGCTCAGTGCAGGAAGCCTGATTCCCAGGCAGTCACCCATCCAACTACTGACCAGGGCCAGCCCTGCTTAGCTTCTGAGATCAGACAAGTGCGCACACATCCAGCCCTTTGCTTGTTGCTGAAGAAATGGGGGCTGCTGAGGAAGCTATGCAATCGGTACCCGGAAGAAGACACGGGGCTGTTGAGAGCTGTGATTGGACAGGAGGGAAATACAAGCACCGCCGTATATGGACAGGCGGGGGAGGGGACTATGACCGGATACGGTAGTGAAGGTGGAAAATCAGAGCACATTAAGGGGAAATACTGGGATATTAGGGTATTGAAAGCGGGAGCATGGAAGTGGACTGGTTCCAATTTGAGGCAGCTACTGCATAGTGTGAAAGGCAGGCGGTGAAACCTCATTGGAAGTGAAAAAAGGTGGTAAATGTAGATCCAGCCTGGATTACTGCAATGTGTTATACATGGGGCTGACTTCGAAAACAGACCGGAAACTTCAGCTGGTCCAAAATAGGACAGTGAGATTGTTAACGGGGACTGGCCAACATGATCATATTATGCCAGTACTTTTCCCTGTGGACTGGGTGCCAGTCCATTTCTGGGCCTAATTCAAAGTACTGGTGTTAACAACACTCAAAGCCCTAAACAGCTTGGGCCAGATTATCTGAAGGATCATCTCCTCTATACATATGTACCTGCCTAGACCCTAAGATCATCTTCAGCAGTCCTTCTCCAGAAGCCCATGCCAAACAAAATGAGGTGGGTGCTACCAAGAAGAGGGCCTTTTCTGCTGTGGCACCCCACCAGTTGTGGGATTAGCAGTCTAAAGTGGCTCGCCTGGCACTTATGCTGTGGTCTTTTTGCTGACAGGTGAAGATCTTATTTTCCCATGGATTTTAGTCTTTCAGTTTTTGTTGCTTTAAATGTGTTACTATATTTTAGATCTTCGAACTGCCACTAGATAGTATTTTGGTTTTTATTTTTTTATTTTATTAGGTAGTTAAACATTTAAACTTTTATATTATGTTTTACCATGTTGTATTTTACGGTTTTAATTGTTGTGAGCTGCCCAGAGAGATTTGGCTAGTGGGCAGGATAGAAATGTAATTAATTAATTAAATAAATAAATTCCAATGTTGTCAGAAGTGCTCAGCTGATATGTAGACACACTCAAAAAGCCCATGGTGCAGCCCTCCTAGCACCGTACCACTTCAGAATGCATGTAGGGAGCCACATGATTTATAGGCCTGACAACAAAATCTCCCTGCCTATAGTAAGCTAGCATGTCAGAGATAAAAAATATTAGTCCAGCCTTCTAGCAAGTATACTGGTATTTAACAAAAAAAAAAGCAAAAGCATTGAAACCACCTACACATCTACAGGAAAAGAAAATGAAGTTACTGATAGCTTTTAAAAAAACTTCCAGCGGAGAAGTTTTATACGAATTAACAAGTACATTAAAACAATTGGCTGTGAAAGTGATAAATAGAGTGCATTTTTAAAAAGGCCTCAGAACTGTGTTTGCCTCTGTGCACATTAACTATTGTCAGCTGAGCCATGAGTGCTAAATTCTAAACTTAGAAAACCCAGTCTCTCAAGATTTGAAGGGTTAACTGTGACAGTTCTTATTAAGAAGAATATTTCTAACAGTTATTAAACTAGCTGGTGTTATTCTCATGACACAGAATAGATCACAGCCAGATGTAATCTACCACCATACCAGTCACTAGGGATGTTGGAGAAATTCGAGACGGATTAAAATGAGCTCGGATTTGTAAGAATCCAACCTGCAGAATCTGCTGCGGAGTGCCCCCCTCAGGCCGTGCGGAGTCCGTGGACTTTCGGATGTTTCTTTTTACTTTCCCGAAATTTGCGCATATCAATCCGTAGAAAAACACGTAAGCTTCTGCTGAGGAAAAGTTGAATGGAATGGGAGACAATACGCTAAATGCTACGTACTGAGGTAAATTATGTAAATACTTAATTATTTCTGTATTTTTCCGCATGATGGAAAAAAAATATTCACATCCATCTCTGGGCAGATGATGGAACAAAAGGTGCCTGACCTCCTCATGGAACTCAGACGGAGTGGATTTTACACAGTCTATACATCCCTACCAGTCACCATAGTAATTTCCTCCCAAAGGGCACAAATTTACTGCATTTCCATCCCAGAATGTTGGGAAAACTGTGTTAGCAGCATTTCCAATGACGGTCATTTCCAGTAATAAAATTCTTTAAAATCTGCACATTAGAGCTTGTTCATATAATCAAGACTAGGAAGTTGCTCTTTTGGGATGGTTAGCTTAGATTTCTTATCCTGATATATCAACTCCTGTCTACACAGAGAGTCTTATGTTATATATATAATTCAAAGTCTGGAATTAGTTGGTCATCCCTTTTAGACTGCCTTCCCATTAACTGATGCTCATGAAACATACTTCATTGGAAAGCTCTTGAGATGCAGATTCCATGAATAACCACAGTTTTCACTATAATTAAAAGCTGGGAGTTTATTTATGTCCATAAAGCCTTTTTTTTTTTTTAAGAATTGGGCACTCTTCTATAACAATGTACTATAAAGTTTTATTTTTAATATCAAAAAATGTCAAGTATAATTAAACAAACATAATTGCAAATTGGAGCAAAATGAAATAAGAACACCAAAAAAAGTCTCTGTACACCTTTATAGATACAGGTGCAGGCCAAAATACAATGAAATGTTGGTAGCATATGGCATGTAAACAAATAATGAAGGGATTAAGAGACACCTACAGTTAAAAGTAACCCAGTCAAAGTTTATTTATTGCTTAGAAAGGAAGTCTCTAGCTGGTAAATTTAAGAAAATAACATATAAAAGTCTCTGTATACTATTAGTTAAGTTAAACCTTTTGTTCGATTTGATTTTTCTCTGTAAACTCTGTTTGTGGTGAACCAATTCCAGTATATTTCAACAGTCCCACTGTCAAAGGGAAGTAGTTAGGGATTTCTCCCTCAGGATTTTAGTGAGAGCACATTTGCCTCTGACCCAGCAGAGTTGGCTGGGGTTTTTTTTCCTGCCCCATACGAAGTGGGAGATAGCTGATGAAGCTTAGTTGTGGTAATGGAAATAACACTCCTTCACAATTAAGGATGAAACTTACAGCTCAGGCTTATGGATACTTAGGTAATTCCCACTGAATTCAATGGAACTAACTCCTAGGCAAGTGTGCATAGGATTAAGGCTGCAATCCTATACTCACTTACCTGGGATTAATGCCATTGCACTCAGTGGAACTTACTTCTGCATAGACATTATAGGATTGCACTGTTTGGTTTATATTTATTTATTTATTATTATTTATTATTAAATTTATTAATTGCCCATCTGGCTGGTCACCCAGCCACTCTGGGCGATGTACAACATACCATAAAACAATTTAAAACAATAAAATTCTACCATAATTTTTTTTTTTAAATACCCTAACCCACCCCAAATGCCTGCCTGAACAACCACGTTTTTAATGCACGACGGAAGCTCATTAAAGAGGGGGCATGACGGAGTTCCCTAGGGAGGGAGTTCCACAGAGTGGGGGCCACCACAGAAAAGGCCCTCTCCCTCGTCCCCACCAGTCTAGCTGTCCTGGCTGATGGGACAGAGAGAAGGCCATCCAAGGCTGATCTTGTTAAGCAGCCTGTCTGGTGTTGCTGGAGGCGCTCCTTAAGATAGGCTGGGCCAGAACCATATAGAGTTTTAAAGGTCAAAACCAACACCTTGAATTTGGCCCGGAAAACAACTGGTAACCAGTGCAACTCCTTCAGCACTGGAGTGATGTGATCTCGCCGGCGGCTGCCTTTAATCAGGCGAGCTGCCGCGTTCTGTACCAGCTGCAGCTTCCGAACCATCTTCAAGGGTAACCCCACGTAGAGCGCATTACAGTAGTCTAAACGAGAGGAGACCAGGGCATGTACTACCGATGGGAGCAGATGGTCGGGAAGGAAGGGGCGCAGCCGCCGTATCAGATGGAGTTGATACAGCGCTGTCCGGCTCACAGCTGCACCTGAGCCTCCATGGACAGCTTGGAGTCCAAAATGACCCCCAGGCTGCGGACCTGGTCTTTCAAGGGTAGCCGTACCCCATTCAACACCAGGTCAACATCCCCCAGCCTCCTCTTGTCTCCCACCAAAAGTACCTCGGTCTTGTCAGGGTTCAGCTTCAGCTTATTCCTCCCCATCCAGCCACTCACAGTCTCCAGACATTTGGACAGGGATTCTATGGCCAACCTTGGTGAAGATTTGAATGAGAGGTAGAGCTGCGTGTCATCCGCGTATTGATGACACTGCACCCCAAACCTCCTGATGATAGCCCCCAGCGGCTTCACATAGATGTTAAATAGCATCGGGGAGAGATGGAACCCTGTGGCACCCCACAAGTAAGTGGCCACGGGTCCGAAACCTCCTCTCCCAGTGCTACCCTCTGGTACCTGCCAGAGAGGAAGGACCGGAACCACCGCAATACAGTGTCTCCAATGCCCAACCCCTCCAGGCGGTCCAGGAGGATACCGTGGTCAACAGTAACAAAAGCCGCTGAGAGGTCGAGGAGAACAAGGAAGGAGCATTCACCCCTATCCACAGCCCTCCTCATATCATCCACCAAGGCGACCAAGGCCTTGTAAGTGTTAGTGTTTGCCTACAATGGATTATTGTATACACCATTTCTATTCTAATCCTTGCACAATGCATAGAATATTTCCTTATTCAAAAATGTTCACCCTCAGAGAAAAATGGAAAAAGATGATAGCACAAATATTAACACTGAACATTTCCTCTGACAAGCACACCTAGCCTGGGGAGCTAGAATCAGATAATCGAATTCTGTAGTTTCTTGTATAATGTTAATACTTCAGATTATCATACAGTCAATGGACTATCTCCAGCTATGAAATTAACTGTCTCATGGGTCCCCCCCCCAATTTAAAAGGGGGCTAAACTGCTAATTTACATGTTAATTAGCATTCAGTCTAAAAAAGTAGCAAATGTAATTCTACAGTGTCTACCATTTAACAATTGAGTTTATCTAGACATTACGTTTCAAAGTAGCTTCCTATTACTTGCTAGAGATTTCGGGAGTTCTGAAGACGAAAGTAATCTCATTATTTTAAACCACACACACACTTTTCAGGAATGACTTCTGTTAATTTATTTGCATAATAAGATAGTAACAAAGCATTTCCATCACATCAGGTGTGTCGGTTCTCAATAAAGCCCACCTAACTGCATAGATTTGTGTTTTTAAAATAAAAGACTTGCCTAAACTGACATTTAAAATGGGAATATGTTGCCTCAAGTCATAACAAGTCACTAGACTGTGTTCACTGGCATTTGACCATTCTATTTCTGCTATCCAAACACTGATTTCACAGATGTGATTGCGGTAATGCGCAAGTTAAGTATCTTGGCAGAACTCTGTAATAAATTAATACTTCAGAAATGAGTACTTCATATTAGAAAAGTATATAATATTGATTTCCATTTCCAAATGAAATTGGAATAAGGAAAACAAAATGTAGAATTCATTTCAGAGATGCCACAGAAATATTAGGCCTCCTCCTTACCGTACTTTCAAGATACTGCTACAGACAATATTATATAAACACATGTTGCAGTACTCCTCTTTCTTTTTTCTTATGTACCTTTGGGTAGATTCAGATAATTTGCTAACACCCATTCATGTGGTCACATAAGGGCTGGTTAGGATGCATAAATCAGTCTGATGAACATATATGCATGCATGCATATATGTGCTGTACAAAATTCCACCCCTGCCTCTTTACAGTATTTATAGATGCAAGTGAGGTATCAAAATCTGATTCTCTCCATCAGAGACTCTTTGGCTTCATAATTTGAAATCCTGCATCCCTTTATAGAAAAATATTATCACAAACTTTAGGATAATTAGGATTCAGCATTGTCCCCATATGCACCTGGACATGTTTCACAAACAGCTGTTCTGTTTGTATCAAATATAATTGATTTTAAATTTCATAAGGTAACCAAGCTCTGTCTTTCTGGAGACTCATTCAAGTAGGGATGTCAGAGAATTCCGCCACGGATCTCAGTGAGGCCAAATGCCAGTGTATTCGGCCCCCCAAAATATGTGGCGGAATGGCCTGCCACCTCCCCGCCCCCCCGCGGATCCCCCCCAGGACGATACTTACCTGGGGCGGATCTTCCGGGTGGTGGTGGCTCTGGCGGCGGTTCCGGTGGTGGCTTCAGCAGCGGTGGCGGCCGGTCTTCTGACCGGTTGCTGCCGCCACCATTTCCAGGCTTGTGGGGGGGGGAAGATGTGATAGGCTACGTAAAGATTTACGTAGCCTATCATGGCTAGGTTTAAAAAAAAAGAAAAAAAGACGTGATACGCTACGTAAATCTTTACGTAGCCTATCATGGTTGGGGGTGGGTTTAAAAAAAAAGTGTACGCAAATGGTGGCGGCTATGGCTGCTGTCATTCGCGTTCCTTCTTGTTACCGTCTTAATCTACGTAAATATTTACATAGACTATGACGGCGAAAATCAAGGGGAAAACAAATAGCATAGTGGGCGCTATTTGTGTCCCCTTTTGATTCGCCATTTTAGCCTACGTAAAGATTTATGTAGGCTAAAACGGTGAATGAAAAAGGGATGCAAATAGCGCCCGCTACACTATTTGCGTTCCCCTTGATTTTCACTGTCATAGTCTACGTAAATATTTACGTAGATTAAGACGGCCAAAAAGAAGGAATGCAAATGGCGGCGGCCGTAGCTGCTGCCATTTGCGTACACGGTTGTTTTTTGTTTTTTTACCCAGAGCCCTCCGCGGCCGGAAATCCGGCTGCGGACAGCTCTGGCCTGGTTGGGCTGGGCCTGGCCGGCTGCTCTGCAGAGCTGCCGTGGAGCACAGCCGGCCGTTTGAGGATTCTGGGGGGAGGAACGGAGCGCCTCCCCCCTGGCCAGGATTCCAGGGGGAGGGACGGAACGCCTCCCCCCCACCATCAACATAATCCGCGAAAGGTAAGTCACTTTCGTACATCCCTACATTCAAGGTTTTCAATACATCTGGCATATTAATTCATTGGCTGGAATTCATTTGGGTTCATTGGTGACAAACATACAAGGACAGGCTTCCATTATGTCTTTAAAAACATCAGCTAAAATGTTAGCTTTGGGGCATGCAGTTCCGTGTACGCTAGGGATGTACAAAAGTCACTTACCTTATGACGAAATTGATTTGCGGTGGGGGGGAGGCGCTCCGTCCCTCCCCTCAGAAATTCTGGCTGGGGGGGAGGCGCCCCGTCACTCCCGCCGCGAATCCTGGCCGGCCGGGTCTGCAAATGGCGGCGGCTGTAGCCGCCGCCGTTTGCATCCCTGCAGTCAGCCGTGATAGGCTACGTAAATGTTTACGTAGCCTATCACGGCTGAGTAAAAAAACAAAAACAAACTGCACATACACAAATGGCAGCGCCGTGATAGGCTACGTAAACATTTACGTAGCCTATCACGGTATTTTTTTAAAATCTAGCTATGATCGACTACATAAATCTTTACGTAGCCTATCACTTTTTTTGTTTTGTTTTGTTTTTTACTGGAAATGGCGGCGGCGGCAGTCGGTCGGCCGAACCGCCGCCGGAGCCGCCGCCGCCAGGGAGATTCGCCCAAGGTAAGTCCCATCCCGGGGGGGCGGGGGAGCAGACCGTTTCGCTACCGATTTCAGGGGGCTGAATGTGCTGGCACTCGGCCTCCCCGAGATTCGTGGCGAAATTCTCTGACATCCCTAGTGTACGCCCTAGGCAATGGGGTAACTTCTGTGGGGGATCAGCTCACCTATTAGACTTTTAAACAATGACTTCTCTGCAGTTTAGCAAAGCAGGTGAAAGACTTGCTGAGTAGTATGACGTTCAGTGATAAGTATGGAAATACCATGATGTCAGATTAGGGATGTCAGAGAATTCCGCCATGGATTCCAGCGAGGTCGAATTTTTTAGAATCCGCCCCCCCGGAATCCATGGCGGAATGGCCTCCCACCCCCCTGTGAAATCCACCCGGGATGGAACTCACATGGGGCGGATGCGGCGGCAGTGGCTCCGGCTCCAGCGGTGGTGGCGGTGGTTCTGGCGGCGGCGGCTCCAGCTGGTCTCCCAGCCGGCTGCAGCCGCCATTTGCATTCTTGCAGCCGTGATAGGCTACATAAGAATTTACATAGCCTATCACAGCAAAGAGCAGGGACACAAATGGTGGCCACTACGCCATTTGTGCCCCTGCTCTTTGCTGTGATAGGCTACGTAAGTATTTACGTAGCCTATCACAGTAAAGGCAGCCACGCAAATGGCGGCCGCTGCTCCATTTGCGTGGCTGCCTTTACTGTGATAGGCTACATAAATAGTTACGTAGTCTATCACAGTTGCTTGCAAGGGCGCAAATGGTGGCTGCTATGACGGCCGCCATTTGCGGCTGCAGCAGCCCGGCCGTGGCTGGAACTCCAGCCGCAGCCAGCCCCAGCCAGCGGCTCCGTGGAGCCGCCGTGGAGCAGAGCCGGCTGGGGAGGATTCCGGGGAGAGGGACGGAGCACCTCCCCCCCTCTGCGGATGCCCTGGCGCAGAGCCAGGTAAGGGATTCGTACATCCCTACCTCAGATAACTGTATTGTGCTGAAGTTCCTGCTACAACTCCAAGTTCTCTAGCAGCCCCCCACTGTGTGTGTGTGTGTGTGTGTGTGTGGTGGGGGGCATTATCACCAGCCCTGTACCCTTTCCTGGGATCTCCAGACATGTGAGGACAGCTCTGTATACCTGGTTTGGACACCATAATAAAGGCCTCTTTTGCAGCTAAGAAGTTCCCATGTGTTTCTTGAACTGAAAAAGGAGGGAGGACACCTACTGGTAGTCAGAAATGTAGATTGTCCTTGCGGTAATGCCAAGGGACAATGGTCAAGAATACCCATTTGGATTGCCCTGGGGAGCTACAAGAATTTTGTTTTAGTTTGTAAATCACTCAAAAATGCTCCGTTTGCAACTCCAAACATGACCAGGAGCGCATGTTCTCCAAAAATGTTCTCAAATTCCCAAACTTGCATTTACATTCAAAGAATGTGCATTTTAAAAAATGTGCTCTTTTAAAAATGTGGACTTTCATGCCTTGTCAATGTGGGGGATGGGAAGTGTGTGTTTTTGAAAAATGCACCCTTTTCCCATTCAAAATGCCCACTTTCCCCACTTGAACAAACCAGAAAAACAGGTCACAAATGAGAACAAGAATGAGAAGCTGGGTCTTGGGTAGCCGGCTCAGGTCGACTCAGCCTTCCATCCTTCTGAGGTCGGTAAAATGAGTACCCAGCTTGCTGGGGGAAAGGTAGTCATGACTGGGGAAGGCAATGGCAAACCACCCCGCTACAGTCTGCCATGAAAACGCCAGCGAAAGTGGTGTCCCTCTAGGGGTCAGTAATGACCCGGTGCTTGCACAGGAGGAACCTTTCCTTTCCTTGGAGAATTGTGCTGAGCTCAAGCATGCCTGGTTCTCCCATAGGCAGATCGCTCTTTGCTGGAAACCAGTGTCAATATGGGAATGAGCTGGTATTGTTTTGCAGAGCAGCCTTTGTAATGAGCTAGAGAGGAACCAGGAGGGATATTCCAAGGGGGAGCCACAACCCTCAATGAGTTTCCTGTTCCTTGCTGGGACCCATGGGAGGTATTCAGGCAAAGTATGGCAAGATACCAGTCAGACAGCTGAGAACCAGGACTGTGAATAGCTCCCTGTGGAGCAAAGTTATTAGGGTTGCTCCAGCTGACTGAAGCCTTATATCAGCCTTCCCCGACCAGGTGTCCTCCAATTTTTTTTTTTAGAACTGCAGTTCCCAGCATTCCTGACCATTGGCCATGCTGGTGGGGGCTCACAGGAGTTGAAATTCAAAACATCTGGAGGGCACCAGGTTGGTAAAGTCTGTCTTATATAGACCAGCAGAGAGAGAGAGAGAGAGATGTGGGTGAAGCCTGGCCTTTCCGGAGGGAGCACTCTTGGAAGTCATCAGGACAAAATTCTAGTGTGTTGTATTTTGCTCTGGCAGGTTTGAAATGCCTTCTGTGGCCCCTGGGCATGCTAGGGTGGAAAGGAAGAATTTCTGGGGCTGCAGGTCATTCAGGGAGGAATAATCTGCATTGTCTACAACATGTCCCCTCTGTTAGTCCTAGCTCATTGACAGCCTGTTCTAAAAACATACAGGGCTGGATCTAGTTAGGCACATGCAACTGGGCTGGTGGAAGCAGACTTCCCCACTCCCTCCTCCCCACGGCAGCCCTTACAGCCCCCTGAAAATGCTACACAGAGGGTCGGGGGACCCTGTTGAATGGGGTGAGCTGGTGGATGTGATGGGAGGGAATCTCTGAAAAATGAGTGGAGGCCTCTTCCATGAGTGGAACCATTCTGTCCGCCCGGGACAGTTCCTGGATTCAACCCAAAATTAAATGATGTGCGTCAGTGGAGGCTGGTGGCTCCAATGTCAGTGGGGTTGTGAATATCTTCTGAATTTCAGTCAGAACCAGTCAAAACTCTGAAGGTGCTTCGCACCTTGGACAACTCCTTTAGAGTTCTGACTGGTTCTGGCCAAAACCCAAAGCAGATTCACTTCCCCACTGACATCGGAGCCACCAGCCTCCACTGATGTGCATGCATGAGAGATGTTTGTAGGGATGGATGAAAGTCACTTACCTGTCCTCGAAGCTTTTCGCGGTGGGGGGGAGGCGCTTCGCTGCTCCCCCCACGAAGTTCAGGCCGGGCAGGGAAGGCTTCCTGCCTCGCCCAGCCGAAATTCAGGCCGGGGAGGAGGCGCCTCACCTCGTCCGGCCGCGAACTAAAAAGTTAAAAAAAAAAAAAATGCCCCGTGATAGGCTACGTGATGATTAACGTAGCCTATCACGGCTAGATCTGCAAAGTCAGCCGTGATAGGCTACGTTAATCGTCACGTAGCCTATCACGGGTGACTTAAAAAAAAAAAAAGCGCGTACGCAAATGGCGGCCCCCATAGGGAGCCGCCATTCGCGTTCCTTATTTGGTCGCTGTAGTCTACGTAAATCTTTACGTAGACTACGGCGAAAATAAGGGCAACGCAAATAGCGTTGCCCTTATTTTCGCTGTAGTCTACGTAAATTTTTACGTAGACTACAGAGACCAAATAAGGAACGGGAATGGCGGCTCCCTATGGGGGCCGCCATTATCCGTACGCGCTTTTTTTTTTTTTAAGTCACCTGTGATAGGCTACGTGACGATTGACGTAGCCTATCACGGCTGACTTTGCAAATCTAGCCGTGATAGGCTACGTTAATTGTCACGTAGCCTATCACGGGGGCGTTTTTTCTTTTCTTTTCTTGGAATGGCGGCGGCGGCAGCTGGTCGAAAGACCGGCTGCCACTCCCGCCCCGGACGAACACCTGCCGAACCGCCGGCCGGACCCGCCGCCGGGAGGGACATTCGCCAAAGGTAAGTCCCGTCCCGGGGGGGGTGCGGGGTGCGGGGGGGGTGCAGAGAATTTCTCCCCAAAACTTGTTCGGGGGGCCGAACACGTTGGCGCTTGGTCCCCCGAAGTTTCGGGGAGAAATTCTCCGCCAACCCTAGATGTTTGTTTATTTATTTATAGCATTTTTACCCCACTCTTCAGACAAAGAAGGCCCTCAGAACAGCTTACATAGATTAATAATAAGACCAAAAAAAAAAAAAAAAAAGCTTATCTGAAAGCTTGACTTTTTTTTTACGTGACCTAGCAAAATTTGAAAGCTTGGGACAGATATCTGACTCATTCCTGGCAGGGGAAAAAAATCACATTATTAGCACCTTTAGTACCTGGCGGGTCAGCTTAGCAGAGGTGGAGAACTGAATGGGCCTTTTTGATACTCATCCTCTCACCTTTATGACTGCGCTAATTGAGACATTACGGCACCTCATAGGGCAGCATTTTTAGAAGCATGTGCTCCCATTTCCATGTGAGGTTTATGTTGTTTGATAAAATATATAGGCCATTTGTTCCTTCCACTGCCAATCCGTCATTTTTTTCCCAGAGCACTAAATCTAGTTTTTAAAATTAAGAAGAGTTTTATTGCTTTTTACCATGATCTTTTATGATGGAAAGCAGCCAAAAAAACCCTGACTGATGCATCAAAATGGCATTTCTGTTTTGCATAAATCACCAAGCCTGAAAAACCCAAGTTGTGTGTGTGTGTGTGTCTGAGAGAGAGAGAGAGAGAGAGGAATGGTGGGGTGGGGTGAGGATGCTTGGAATGGATCGATCTGAGTCCAGAAACAACTCTGATGAGTAGAAAAAGCAGCTGAAGCTGGAAAGAAATCCTTTTGTGTAGGGAAGGGGGATTATAGGATTAGTTTCCCATGTTTTGGATCTGAAACCATTTTTGTTTTATATCATTACAAGCCTTTTATGGACTAATTGAGTGGGGAGGGGATGAGCCGTAGCTGATTTCCCCCCTTTAAACCATGATTAACCTAGTTTTGTCTGAGAAACAGTGGATCAAAATTACAGCCACAGCTACACTTGTAAAATTCACTGCTTTCTCCTGCCTTGGCCCTCATCATGAGCATTAGAAACCTGTAATCAAAAGTTGATTCACTATTGAAAAAGGTGGTATGATGGAGCATGCGGTATGCTACTCTGATGCAGGCAAGCTACACAAGTGAAGCAGCTTTGTCCACCCCCAGAAAGTTTATCCATCACACACAGCTGTTGGTTCGTTTGGGGCTTGGTGAGTCACAAGTTGCGCAGACCTGCACCAAAGTCAGCCCTTCCACTATGGGATATATGGGGGTATATCTTAAGAAATCTACTTCCCAGTCCTCCTGAA
Source organism: Heloderma suspectum (assembly GCF_057233095.1). Lineage (NCBI taxonomy): Eukaryota > Metazoa > Chordata > Lepidosauria > Squamata > Helodermatidae > Heloderma > Heloderma suspectum. The sequence goes on from NC_139462.1 coordinate 196,041,750, forward strand.
TCGCTCCAGCAGCGTCTCTTGCCACCCATTTGTCTTTCTCTTGGCCAAGACAACATGACATTTATTTATTGCACGACTGCAATTAACGTGTCTACCTTTAAAATTAAACAGCAGCCACCAGAGGGAGTGGTATTGGGACCGCAGCACGTGGGGAGGTGGGTGAGCCCTCTCCCCCACACCGTGGTCCTGATGAAAATGCCCCCCCCATCCCCTGGTCTGCTGCTATTTGCCCCGAGAGAAGCTCCCAGTGGCAACAGCAGAAGCTTCTGTCTCAGAATGAATAGCACGGCGGCGGGGTGGGGATTCCATTGGGATCATATTACTTGCACTGCACAGTCCTGTCCCTGGTCAGGCACAGTCCTTTCCAGCAGCTGCCATTTAGATTAACTGCAGTGACGCAATCAATATCGTCTCTAGTTTGGCCCTCTATCAGCCATGTCCAGTTGGAATAAACGCTGCTGGCGTGTTAAGACCTTGAAGAATGTGCCCAGTTCCTGAATCTGAGAATGGACTTTCTGCTGGGAGCTGAACTACATGAGTAGGTAAGATCTCAAAACTCACATATACACAAGAAATTACACCCAAGATATACCCAAACTAGCATAGCGCCACCATTCTTGTAGGGATGTCAGAGAAATCGATTTGGGGGTGGAGTTTTCCACTCATCGTTTTCCTAGGTTCAGCCCCCTGGACTTCATTTTGGTTCTTGTTGTGGCCAGTTCATCTTCTAGGTATTTTGCACATTTTTCACCCACAGGTTCTGCAATTTGTGCAAATTTCTGAGCAATTCACACAAATTCAGCTGTAATTCATGCAAATCCAGCTGTCATTTGTGGAAATTGCTCAGAAATGCATGCAAATAGCTCAGAAATGTACACAAATTGCAGAACCTGAAGTGAAAAAATTCACAAAGGAAGCTCCCAGAGTTCAGGGAGAAGTTGACAGCTTGGCTCGCGAACAGAACCAAACATGCCATGGAACTTCATCGAGTCAAAAAAGAACTGGATTTTCCAGTGATGGACATCCCTACATTCTTGTAACTGAGCAAGGAGTTCATTGTGTAGTACTGGAAGAATCACACAGTTTTGCATGTGTACAAACACACAAGTTAAAAGGGGAGGCAAGTTTACATGGAAACCAGCCCTATGTGACAATAACTGCAAATATCACATGTTAGCCTGGCTAATCCCAGAAAATAATCGCATGTGATGCTAAACTGTTCAGTTGGTTATGTGAATTGAACATAGGAAGGTGCCTTATACTGAATCAAATCCCTGGTCCATCTAGCCCAGTATTGTTGACACTGACTGGCAGCTACTTCAGGGTTCCAGGCAGGATTATTTCCTAGCCCTACCTGGAGATGCTGGGGATTGAACCTGGGACCTGCTGCAAGCAAAGCATGTGCTCTACCACTGAGCCACAGCCCTGGAATTGGTCCAAGTGCAATTCCTTATGTGAGAGTGCCTGAGCTTGCCACCACTGGCACAAGTCACTACTACCTACAAGGAGGGATGTCAGAGAAATCCTCAACAGAACAAAATGAGTTTGGATTTTGATTAATCCAACCAGCGGATTCCACAGTGGACCAGCTTTTCCCCTTTTGGGTGGATTCTGCCAACTTGCGGACCATTTTTCTAACTTTCTCAATTTTGCGCAAATGTTGTCATTGAAAAACATGCACATCCTTTTTTAAATAGCAAAAAATTCACATTTCCCCATCAGCTAAAGTGTGAAAATGCACACTTGGAGGGATTTTGCACATTTTCACACGTGCAAATTTGTGCGATGCACATTTGCACAACAGTAATTTCGTGCAAATTTGGGAACTAAAAAAAATCCAATCCCATCGACGGGAGGACTGCAGAACAAAAGATGCCTGAAAATCCTAGGGATGTACGAAAGTCACTTACCTGAACCCAAAAGTTGATTCGCGGTGGGGGGGAGGCGCTCCGTCCCTCCCCCTGAAATTCTGGCTGGGGGGGAGGTGCCCTGTCCCTCCCCCCCAAAATTCTGACTGGGGGGAGGCACCCTGTTCCTCCCCCCTGAAATTCTGGCCGGGGGGGAGGCACCCCTTCCCTCCGGCCGCGAATCCCATCCTGCCAGGACGCAAATGGCGGCGGCTGTAGCTGCCGCCGTTTGCGTCCCTGCAGTCAGCTGTGATAGGCTACGTAAATGTTTACGTAGCCTATCACGGCTGAGTGAAAAAAAAAAAAACCCGTGTTCCTTATTTTGGCACGTGTAGTCTACGTAAACATTTACGTAGACTACGGCGAAAATAAGGGGAACACTATATTACGCGCGGGTTTTTTTTTCTTCACTCAGCCGTGATAGGCTACGTAAAGATTTATGTAGCCTATCACGGTGTTTTTTAAAAATCTAGCTGTGATAGGCTACATAAATCTTTACGTAGCCTATCACGTTTTTTGTGTTTTTTTAAACTTGGAAATGGCGGTGGCGGCAGCTGGTTGGAAGACCAGCCGCCGCAGCCGCCGCTGAACCGCCACCAAACCGCTGCCGAACCGCCGCCGGAGCCGCCGCCGCCGCCAGGGACATTTGCACAAGGTAAGTCCCATCCCGGGGTGGCGGGGGTGGTGGCAGACCGTTTCTCCACCAATTTCGGGGGGCCGAATGCGCTGGCATTCAGCCTCCCCGAGATTCGTGGAGAAATTCTCTGACAACCCTAGAAAATCCATGAAACACAGATGGAACACCATCTGTACATCCCCACCTACAAGCTAGGGATGCACAGATTTGGTGAAATCCATTCCATCTGTGTTTTTCAGACTGTCAGGTATCTTTTGTTTCATCGTCTGCTCATGGCATCGGCGGAACTGGATTTTCTAAGACATGAATGAGGATTTCATTCCTGTTTGCAAACATGCATTCACAAGTGTGCATTTCTGCAACAACAGCTCCCCCCCCATTAAAAAATGGCCCACAAGTCTGCACGATTCAGAAAAAGCTGGTCTGCTGTGGAATCCACAGGCTGGATTCACAGAAAAACTGCCCTCTTCTCTCAGGCGTTTGGCAGTGTATAATGAGTCTCTTGATTGTCTCTGGCTGATTGTTTTAAATTGTTTCAGATATATGTTGTTGTGTATGTTATTTGTTTTATGCCATTATGTGACTAGTTTTTATATTTTATATAATGTATTTTAATAGTTTTTAATTTCTGTGAACCATCCAGAGAGTTTCAGCTATGGGGCAGTATAGAAATATAGTAAGTGAAATGAACTCTTTTGAATCCACTGTGGATTTCTCCAGGAACCTTACTACAAGCATGGTAAGTTAATTCAATCACACAACCAACCACAACCCATATTGCAGTGCTGATTCACCAGGGTGTGTGTGTGAGTGTCTCCACGAGCAATTTACTCCAAGCTGGCTGTGTATTTATTTATTTATTTATTACATTCATATCCCGCCTCCCCCGCTACTTTTAAGGAACTTAAGGCAGCGTACATAAGGGATAGATGACGTCATGGCCACCCAGCAGCCACCCTGGAGCTTATCAGGGAAAACCAGATTTCCTGAGACTGCTTGAAGTCTGATTCTTTTCCTTAAGTCAGGTTTTCCCCAGTGCAGTTGCTATGTGCCCCAACCCCTGTTTTGCTCTTGGGTAGGCTAGCCCTGCCCAGGGGTGTGCCTTTCACCCTAGTCAAGGGGTGTTTCCTGTCCCTGTGTTTCCCAGCACAAACCAAATAGCGTCTGCTCAGAAGTAACCCCCATTGTGTTCAGTGAGGCTTGGGGCTCATTGGGAGGCTTGTCTTACAAATGCGCACAAGAGGAGGAGGTAACTACTTCATGCCTTCCGTATGGAGCTGTGGGGGGAGCCTCTCTTATTGGGTGAGCAGCCCCTGCCATTCAGATGACATTCATTCCAGCCCCCCCCCCCAGAAGTAAATTATGTGAAGCCACTTAGAATGGTGCGATGAACACCCTCGTGAAGCCCTGTCTGGACCAAAAGTGGCTCCTACAAAAATGCGGGTGAGCCACTCCTCCCTTCTCCTTCCACTGTCATGGAAACAGGGCCCAGGACTAATGCAACTCACCAAAATATTCTTGTGTGACTTTTTAGGCTTACCTGCTTGTGAGCATGATCATAAGAATTGATGTGGTTGTCAAACTCATGGTGTTTATGGTACTGCTTGTCACATAATTCACAGTAGAAGTTGGCCTTCACATCCTCCAGAGCCTTTGCTGCTGCCTTCTCCTTTTCAGCAAAATCCTACAAGGGCAAAGGCAGATGAGACTTGGTTACGAACAGTATTGCTGATTTTTTTCCTCACCACAATATCTCATTTCATTGAAGGTCGGTGCTGCCATTAGGCAGGGTGAGGCAGACGCCTCAGGCAGCTGATTTGGGGTGTCACAAAAAGGCAGCAAATTGCTGATTATGTTGTTGTTGTTACTGTATTTTTACTCCCAGGGAAATACAGTTGTAGGATTGCTGTCCCAGGTGCCAAAATAACTCGGCTAGCTTTGGCTACTATGCACCTCGACTTGCGGAGGGATAGTGGCATTTTGCCTGATGCAGCAAACTGTCTTGGGACAGCCCTGGTCTGCAGTAAGAACTCTCAAAACAGCCGAGCAAGTTCAACAGCTCAAGGTAGATGGATGACTCACACAGCTCTGAAAATTCACTGTAGCAATATGAAAATGCTTTTCAGGTAGGTCTTTGATCTTTTGCAACTGATGTGAGCTTTTACTGGACATAAGTCTTTGCAGGCAGATTAAAGAAACATTTACCCTATGGACTAATCACTCCTTCAGCTGTAGTTAAACACTGCACTCAACAGTGCAAAAGTACAAGTACACAGCAAGAGAAACATTATAATGACAAGATGTTACAGTACGATGATTATGGCCTCTAATCCTATTATCAGCATGCAGTACAGTTAAAAGCAGTAAAATGAATGGGTGTGAATGTGCTGAGGGCATAAACTCACCCTCTCAGGAATGGTCACAGCTCTGTTACTCTTGCCAATGACCATTTTGCATATCCTTGCTTTTAGCAATCATGCACTAGACATTGATTTTAAAAAAGAACAACAGCAAGGGAATTCCTGGATGCCCAGATGAAACAAGCCACAAAGCACAAAATTAAGAGATGGACTCCTTGTTGCAAGAGAAAATGGATGCAGCACTAGTAATTCTGCTAAGATATGAGACTGGCATAAGCTGGAAGTGCACATTCTTATTTAATCGATAACAGAATTTAAAATTAATGAGTACAATTCAGCAAAATTAGTCATGCCAGTGGCTGCAATTCTATGTACACTTATCTGGGTGTAAGCTCATTGAACTCAGTGGGATTTACATCTATGTAGAGATACTGTACACAGCCCTGTAAATTCAACTGAAATCAATGGAGGGTCTTAATCATGAGTGAACAGTGTTTCTGTTGCTTTCAATGCAACTTAGTTAAAACTATCTTTTTCTGGATTGTGTCAATATATTTAATTTCATTGTGGTTTTATATTTTAAACATTTCTACCCAGCTCTGTCAGGGGAAAAACTCCTCACAGTGCCAAATCCATGTTTTTAAAGCACAACAATAATACATACAAATGCCAGAGTGAAAACAGAGCAGCTGAGAGGTGATACAAATTAGGTTAAAAGCAGCACTTAAGAGACAACCAGACCTAGAATTGTAGAATCCTAGAGTTGGAAGGGGCCCTTTAGACTATCCAGTCCAACCCCTTGCTCAATGCAGGACTTATTTCTGAGTAGATATGCATAGGATTGCACCTAGGCTTGGGTTTGGAAATAAACTGTGAGCCAGTTCCATAAACCTGTCCCCAGTCAATACTCTATATTTTGTCCTAACTACAGTTCCTGATCCCACAGCATGGTCTGAAGGCACATGAATCAGCCACCTTGCTGAAGGTAAGCAGGTCTGGGTCTGGTAGGTGCTTGGAGGGGAGACCACCTGGGAACCACATGTAGCCACCTTGAGTTCCACAATGGAAGCAAGGTGGGATATAAATGTCCTAATACATAATGCATAAACTGTTTTCAAGGGCAACCCCACATATGACACTTTGCAGTAATCCAAACGGGGTGGTACTAGACCATGAATGCCTGTAACCACACTACCCTGCCCAGGAGAGGCCATAGCTGGCATAATGGCCTTAGCTGGTAGAAAGTGCTTTCTGCCATCATGGCTACTTGGGCTCCAAAGACAGAGCCAGATTAACTAGCACCCCAGACTATGAACCTGGTACTTCGTAAGGAGTGCAACCCCATCCAAAACACATCGACTGCCATCTACCAGCACAGGCAAACTGCCCATCAACAGCGTCTTGGCCTAATAATAATTGAGCTTCAGTTTGTTGGTCTTCATCCAGCCCATTAGTGATTGCAGGTGTTGATTTGGTACCTCCACAGTTCACTGGAGTCTGCTGAAATGGGGAAATAAGAGTTGGGTGCCATCAGCATACTGATGACACTCCCAAACCCCTTCATTTATAGATATATCATTTATAATAATGTTATAGGACATGATGATTCAGGCACTATTTGTTCAGGTGGAGGAATGCTTGTCTTACACAGTTTTCATTATGAAAGGTCTATGCAGCCATCATAGAATAGTAGGGTTGGAAGGGGCCTACAAGGCCATCGAGTCCAACCCCCTGCTCAATGCAGGAATCCAAGTCAGAGCATCCCTGACAGATGGCTGTCCAACTTCATCTTGAATGTCTCCAGTGTGAGAGAGGCCACCACCTCCCTAGGTAATTGGTTCCATTGGTTCCATCAATAGTGCTATTCATTTCTCTGCGGCTTTATTCCTGCAACATCTTTTAAAAGACATAATGGTGCATGGGAGGCAGGTATGCTGTTACATAACACCATAATTGCAGAAGTTTCTGATTCCTCCTGAGGTGAGGCAGGTGTCTACCAGAGACAGGGACTCCTCTGTGGTGGCATCCCAGTTGCAGAATGATTTCCTCAGACAGGTGCAGCTGGTGCCTATTTTATTGCCCTTTTGGTGCCAGGCAAAGACCTTTTTATTTTCCTGAGCTTTTAATGTGCCATTTTAATCCTGCTGACTATTTTATGCTGCTTTTAATAATCATCATACTCAGTGGAAGTACAGTGAAACTGACAAAAATGGTGAGGCACTTGTAAATTGGGCAGATGATAACAGCTTGTATTTGATATTCGATGCAATGGACAGAGGAACATATAAGTCGGCAACTTGGAGAAAGGAATACAACCCTGACTTGTGTTTTGTTACCACCAACAAGGAAAAACTGCTGGTGAAAACCTCTCGACTGGTACTAGCAGACTTCCCCCATAGCCAGCACCGCCCAATCCTAATTGAAATTGGCACAAGTATACCTCTGGTGTCATCTTTTTCCCGCCCAAGGTGGAATTTCAAGAAGGCGAAATGGGATGTCTTTACTGAAAATCTAGACAAATGCTTGGGCTGGATCTCTCCCAAACCCAACAATTATGAGAGACTTACAGGCGCATTTATATGAAATAAATAAATAAATAAATAAATAGGCTATTCCTAGAGGATATTGCAAGCAATATATTCCAAGGTGGAATGATACCTGCGAGAACCTGTATCAAGAATTTTTTTAAAATGGAGACCATGATATTGCAGATGATTTGTTACATAGCCTCGATATAGCACGACGAGAGAAATGGATGGAGACCGTTGAATCACTCAGTTTTAAAACATCTAGTAGAGAAGCATGGTCATTGCTACAGAAATTAGGAGGAAGCAAGAAGAAAATAAATGATAAGACACACATCTCAGCCAATAAGATCGCAGCACATATATTGTCTACATCTAAAGCTATAAGGGACAAAGTCCATACAAGACAAATTAGACAAAAACAAAGTGTTTTCAAAACTACTTGTCCTGAACAATCTGAATAATCATGCCCTTTCCCCCCCTTTGAAATTATAAACGCACTCAAGGACATAAAAGCTGGCAAGGCACCTGGAAATGATGGTATACATCCTGAATTCCTCCTGCACTGTGGAAAATATGCAAAAAGATGGTTGGCAGAATTCTTTTTGGATATTATGGAAACAGGTATAATACCACACAAGATGAAGCAAGCAAAAATCATCGCAATACTCAAACCGGGAAAAACAAATGACCAACCAAAGAACTACCGACCAGTCGCACTACTAAGCACTGTCTATAAGCTTCTTGAAAGGCTTCTACATAATAGAATCAGCCAGAAGATACTCCAGATAATTTCAGTGGAACAAGCTGGATTTCGCCCCGCATGAAGCTGCGCTAAGGATGGCAGAGAATTTCTCCCGAATCTTCAGGGGGCCGAGCGCCAACGCATTCGGCCCCCCAAAATAGGCAGTGAAATTCTCTGCCCCCCGCCCCCCCCGGGATGGGACTTACCTTTGGCGAATGTCCCTCCCGGCGGCGGGTCCCAGCAGCGGTTCGTCGGCCTTTTGGCGGGGGCGGGGGCGGCAGCCGGTCTTCTGACTGGCTGCCACCGCTGCCATTACAAGGTAAAGTGTTAAAAAAAAAAAGAACCCGTGATAGGCTACGTAACGATTAACGTAGCCTATCACGGCTAGATTTCCAAAGTCAGCCGTGATAGGCTACGTAAATCGTTACGTAGCCTATCACGGGTGACTTTGGAAAAAAAAAAAAGTGCATACGCAAATGGCGGTGGCCTATGGGCGCCGCCATTTGCGTTCCTTATTTGGTCCCAGTAGTCTACGTAAAGATTTACGTAGACTACAGTGTAGTCTACGTAAATCTTTACATAGACTATCGGGACCAAATAAGGAACGCAAATGGCGGCGCCCATAGGCCGCCGCCATTTGCGTACGCGCTTTTTTTTTTCTCAAAGTCACCTGTGATAGGCTACGTAACGATTTACGTAGCCTATCACGGCTGACTTTGGAAATCTAGCCGTGATAGGCTACGTTAATTGTTATGTAGCCTATCACGGGGTTTTTTGTTTTTTTTTACACTTTGTTTCGCGGCCGGGGAGACGGGGCGCTTCTCCCCGGCCTGAATTTCGGATGGGCGAGGCGGGAAGCCTCCCCCCCGGCCTGAATTTCGGCCGGGTGAGGCGGGATGGCTCCCCCCCTCACCTGAACTTCGGGGGGAGAAGCAAAGCGCCTCCCCCCCACCACGAAGCACCCCTGCGAAAAGGTAAGTGACTTTCGTACATCCGTAAGCTGCGCTGACCAAGTGCTTTCACTAACAACCTATATAGAAGCAGGATATCAGGCGAAGCAAAAAACGTCAATTGCCTTCATAGATTTAAGTGCAGCATATGATACAGTGTAGAGACATGGACTACTTTATAAATGTATACAAGTAACCTCATGTCGAAAAATTACCCGACTTATTGATAATATGCTTGCTGGAAGAACTTTCTCTGTGACTATAGGAGAGCATACCAGCGTCCCTAAAATTTTAAACAATGGACTACCACAAGGCTTGGTTCTTGCACCTCTCCTTTTCAATCTATACATAGCTGATATACCACACACAAAGTCTAGGAAGTTTGGCTACGCAGATGATTGGGCTATAGCCACACAACATAAATCCTTTGAGACAACTGAAGATGTCCTTACTTCCGATCTAGACATACCGGATAAATATTTTCATAAGTGGAGGTTACAGCCCAATCCAACAAAGACGGAAGTAACATGCTTCCACCTTTGTAATAGATCAGCAGGCAGAGAGCTCAACATTTAATTTAAGGGAAACCGGCTCAATTATAATATGCATCCCAAATATCTTGGGGTCACCCTGGATAGGACACTTCCCTATAAAGAACACCTGATGAAGACTGCTGCCAAACTGAGAAGCAGAAATAACATTCTACACAAACTATGTGGCACTAGCTGGGGCTCGACAGTGGATACACTAAGAACGACCGCACTCAGTCTGGTTTACTCAGCAGCAGAGTACTGTGCCCCAGTGTAGGGATGGCGGAGAATTTCTCCACGAATCTCGGGGAGGCCGAATGCCAACGCATTCGGCCCCCCGAAATTGGTGGTGAAATTCTCCGCCCCCCCGCCCCCCTGGGATGGGACTTACCTCCCTCGAATGTCCCTCTTGGTGGCGGGTCCCGGCGGCGGTTCGGCAGCGGTTCGGCAGGGGCGGGGGCGGCGGCCGGTCTTCTGACCGGCTGGCACCGCCGCCATTACAAAGTGAATGTAAAAAAAACAACAACACACACACGTGATAGGCTACGTAACGATTTACGTAGCCTATCACGGCTAGATTTCCAAAGTCAGCCATGATAGGCTACGTAAATCGTTATGTAGCCTATCACGGGTGACTTTGGGGGGGGGAAAGCGCGTACGCAAATGGCAGCGCTGCCATTTGCGTTCCTTATTTGGGCCTGGGTAGTCTATGTAAAGATTTACGTAGACTACGGCGAAAATAAGGGCAACGCTATTTGCATTGCCCTTATTTTCACTGTAGTCTACGTAAATCTTTATGTAGACTACCCGGGCCCAAATAAGGAACGCAAATGGCGGTGCCCATGGGTGCCGCCATTTGCGTATGCGCTTTTTTTTTTCAAAGTCACCCGTGATAGGCTACGTAACGATTTACGTAGCCTATCATGGCTGACTTTGGAAATCTAGCCGTGATAGGCTATGTAAATCGTTATGTAGCCTATCACGTGTGTGTGTGTGTGTGTGTTTTACATTCACTTTTTTATTTCGCGGCCGGGGAGATGGGGCACTTCTCCCCGGCCTGAATTTCGGCTGGGCGAGGCAGGGCACCTCCCCCCCCAGTCTGAACTTCAGGGGGAGAACCGAAGCACATCCCCCCCACCGCGAAGCAAGCTGCGGGACCAGGTAAGTGACTTTCGTACATCCTTACTTAATAGTCTGCACATGAAAAAGATCAATACACAATTGCATGAGTCAATTAGCATTGTTAGTGGGACGATACGACCTACTCCCACATACTCCCTGCCTGTTTTGAGCCATATACCACCTCCGGATGCAAGATGAAAGAGCGCCCTTCTTCAAGAAGATCAGAAGATTATTGACAATCTCCAGCTACCAATATTAAATGATGTAACCTATTTGGAGTGAAACAGGCTAAGATCGAGACATCCAGCCATTTCTACCACTAAAGCTCTTCTAGAAGATGATTTCAATATCCACAACACATGGAAACAACATTGGCTAGAAAACTGCCCTCCACAATGCCGAAGCTTGCCCTGCATCTTGGAGAAACCACCTGGATTTGACCAGCCCTGTGTGATATGGACAACCTTGAACCGAATTCACATGGGTCATGGTAGATGTGCAGATGCCCTTTATAAATGGGGCAAGATAACATCATCAAATTGTGATTGTGGGGCTGAAAAACAAACTCGCCAACATATAGTGACAGAGTGTCAAAACCAAGCCTACAATGGAGACTTTGCTGATTTCCTGGCTGTGACAACTGAAGTAAAAAACACACACACCTATATCTGTAACCTAGACATACATTTTTAATTTTCCTGTCTATATTTTATATTTTATATTTTACATTTCATATTTATTATGCTCCATGTTTTTATTGTAATGCAATGTGAATGTGACATATGTTAAATAAATAAATATGCTGTTTTTATAATTATGTGGCTTTTAACTTTTTAAATTGTTTTGTTTATTTACATTTTACATTGTTTTATTCTTTTTGTGAACCATCCTCAAAATGTGACTGAAGGTCAGTATTAAAATATTTACCATGATCAAAACAAATATGATCCTTTCACATGTTCCAACCAGGAACAGCTCCTGTTTTCTGGCACCTGTCTCTGATAGATCACTGTCCTTATTTTCTCTTTGTTTTCTGCCTTTGGGGGATGCCTTGTTAAAATGTTATTAGTGTGAGTTGCTGGTGTTGTCATTTTTCAGGGTTCAGCACCTTCCTCAGGGAAGCTAATTCCTGACTGGGTGGGTGGATGCATCTTGTCTCCAGCAAATACGTAGGCAAGTGCATGCACATCGTGCAAAGGCACCATGCAGTGTGCAGGTTGTGATTTCACACATTTTAGCTGCTGAGGTACATTCTAGGGCAATTATGATTTTCTAGTATGTCCTTAACAAAAAACAACCACCTTCTCAGTGATTAACTGTTCTTAACAAGAACAACCACCTTCTCAGTGAAAATTGGGGCTATCCAGAGTAAGAACTTTTCTCCATGAAATATTTATTGTGCACTCATCCTTCCCTACTCATGGTTGTTTACTGGTTCTTTAGAAGTCATCGTGACCCTTCACTTTCATTTCTGTATTTAAAAAGCTCTCTCAGCAAGGTTTTTTAGAGAAGAAAATACACGGTATCATTTGTGGAAGCAAAAGAAAATGTTTTTTCGACTTGTGTATTTCTACTAATCTGCTATACCACAGTGCCACCTAGAGGTTATGTAGTGGAAAACCTGGAAAGGAAATGTTCTTCATGTAGTGCTCAGATCTCAATTCTGCAATGAAACCAAAAGTAAATACAGCAGATTAATGGCCTTGTGTAGAAAAGCTCTAAGTGAATACAGCACAGAGCAGGCAGTGAGAAGAGCATTAACAATATGTCATTGTGAGGGAATGGCAAAGCGATCCATTCCTGAGAATGAGGTTAGGGGGGTTACAACTATGCCTGGATGGGAGACCATCTTGTAACCACAAATATATGCCATCCTCAGCTCTGTGAAAAAGTGCAAGATATAAAATAATATTATACCTATGTATTTCTTAGCACAATAAGGGAGCAATCCTATTCGCATTGATGGTTGCCTCTGAACCTGGGGGTGACTACCTATCCAGTGCAGGGCAGGAGGAATGGTGAGGAGTGGATATCCTCCTTGCTCCCCCCGCCCTGCTTTCACAGCAAGACAGCTAATTTCAGCTGTCTAGCTGTGGGACCTTGAAGCATGGGAAATGGCAGCCAGATGACACATAGGATGTGTCGTACCAGATTTCTGACTTCCCTGCCCTGGCCTGCTCCCAGGAATGCCCCATTCCCCCCCCCCCCGTGCTGCTCTTCCGAGCATGGAGCACGGGACCAATCCATGCTGCCTACAGGGTAGCGTGGGAGGGGATGGAGGTCAGCTCTCTGAGAACTGACCTCGGAGCACGGGCTCCGTGGACAGGTCCCGGGAACTGACCAATCCTATGGCTGTCTAGCCATCATCTTGCGGCCACAGGATTGCGCCCTAAGGCTCTTTCTGGCTGATTTGAGAATGATATAGTCTCAATCCTCTAAAAAACTGAATCCACATAAGGGAAAAGTATGCCTTTGCCAAAATGTAAACACTTTGCCAGACTTAGATGCTTTGAAACCATTCTAAAAGCACACTTAGAGCGGTTGCTCTATAAAACATCATTACTGTTTTATGCTTATTTATTTTATTTATTTAAGAAATGTATATCCCGCTTTTCCCCTTAAAAAAAGGAGCCATTCAAAGCACTTACAAAATATAAAGATAATAAAAATAAGAACCAATAACACATTTACCACAAGATAAAAGCAGCAGCAGCAGAACATACACACAAAGAACCAAAACTAATGGTCAATAAATAAAAGCAAGCAACAGCTTACATATAAGATGTCGAGTGTAAGTCACTCTTCAAAACTCTGAAATCACATTCAACAATAACTGAACAGTGTTCTGACAAACCGTAGTAGATAAGATCATAATTCCATGTCTGGACTGTACCACTTCAGCCTCTATGACTGAATGCTCATCCATACAGAAACAAATAATTCCCTGGACAACAGTGAAAGCTAGATGTCAGGGTGAACGGGCTTAGCCTAGCCTTCTCCCTCATATGTCATATCTTCATCTTCTGTTATAGAAATCGTTTCTTTCAATAAGGGAGCATCCCATTATGTAATGCCCTTGTAGCCTAGAGTGGCAGCTGAAACCAAAAAGTTGCCATCTCACTTGCTGATTGTGAGAACAACAAAGTCAACTTTGTGGGTTCCTGTATAGTTGGCCCCAAGTAAGTCACATGGCATCCTTTATCACCTCATATTTTTGCGTACTCTGCCGAAGCCCTTTCCACATCTGTAGAACTCTACGACTGTACTCCAAGCACACTTACTGGGGAGTAAGCTCAATGGAACATGGTTGGACTTACTCCTGAGTAAACATGCATTGGGTAGCACAGTGGAATGCTCCTTGGGATTTGTGGAATTTGGGTTATTAAGATTTCTTCTTCCACCTGTTCTGTCATGTAAAGGTTATAGGAACCAAATGCAAACTTTTTCAACTGGCCGTGGGCTGTCCTTGATGTGGATGCATCTGGGAGCTCTTGATTCATGAGCCCCATAAACATAGGTACCCTGTTCATTTAATGAAACAGCTAAACTATTTTTAATGAGTTATCCTGAGCAGGGGAGGCTGGTAGCTCCACTTTTGGTGGGGCAGAGATTTCATTCTGGGTTTTAGCCACAACCAGAAGTCCAAAGGAGCTCTCCAAGGTGCTGGACCTATTTGGGGGATAGGGTTCAGCACCTTGGATCACTCCCTTAGACTTCTGGCTGCTTGTGATTAAAACCCAGAACGGAATCTCCCTTCTATCGAAATTGGAGCCACCACCCTCCCCTGATCCTGAGTTTGCATAAAAACCCAGTTAAACTTTCTGAATCCCATTTTTTAAGCCTACACTTTGACCTATTGTTTTAATAACATTAATTATTCTCTGTATGATTAAAATGCATAAATTAGAACATGAATGCCATAGCATTAATTGAGTGCAGACACATTCTGTAAAAGTCAAGCATGCAGGGTGGGGGGAGCAACATTCTTAGTATACAAAAATTGGGGAAGGGGAGGGGAGATTGTATTGCACTGGCAGTCATCCAAAATCTAATTGGTCTCCCCTCCCTTTTTTATTTTACTGATGATAAACTGTTTATTGAATATTTACACTACTACTATTCCACCAAAGACAAAATTATAATTGTTTGGGGTTAAACAGAATATTATATCTTCTTGTGACAAACTACAGGAATTTTCTGTTCACAAGTACTCTATACTTCCAGTTCTATCCTCTTCAGCGGGAATTAATACACAGTTTGCTTTCTATACAGATGGTTTAAAATAGCAACCGATTAGCTCCCATGAGCATTTTAAGATAATCACATCTACCTCCATTGCTTGATTGCCTAATTAGACTTGTCTGCCATGGAAAAAAGCCATAATTTCAAGCTTGCTTATTGATCTGAGGCAGGTACAGCAATTATTACATCATGTGCTGTTCCTAGAGGTCAAGAATGGTTCTCCCTAATAAGTTGTTAAACTTGAGAACTACAACTGCACATAATTCTAGTGAATCCAAACCCTACGGTAATTCACTTCTGGAGATTCATATCTGAGCTGAATATTTAAACGGTACTTCAGTATTAGTGCTTTGCATTCTACTGTTCTTGCCCACACAAAACATCTCAAAGGTAGGCCATTATGGGTAAAATCCATCTCTCCAGAGGTCTGAATCCTGCCCTCCAGGGAGACCTGGAAGGCCACACCCCTTCTCCTGGCCCCACCCCCTTTCCCCCAACCACAGATCATTTTGTGGTTTCCCAGCTTTTGTGCCATTTTTCCCCATTCTAAAAGATGGAAATTCTTCCCCTAAGGCTTCATTACTAGTAGTAACAGCTTAAACAAAAGTTTATTTATTTCATTATTTATTTATTTGATTTGTACCCCACCTTTCTACCAAAAATGACATTCAAGGCAGCGTACAGGCATAATTAAAATTGATTACAACAATAAAATACACTACAAACATAACAATGACAGTATGAAAAACAAAAAACAGCACCCAACCCAGCTGACCCACTTACCGGCCAAAGGTACTGTTGAATAAAGCGTTCTTTGCCTGATGGTGGAATGACAACAGAGAGGGAATGAACCTAGCCTCCCTTGGGAGGGAGTTCTACAGCCTGGGAGCAGCCACCAAAAAGGCCCTCTCTTGGATCGCCACCAAACCAAACACACCTCTGAAGGTGGCGGTCTTGAAAGAAGCACCACTCCAGATGATCTTAAGAACTGGGCAGGCTCATATGGGGGAAGGTGGTCTTTCAGGTATCCTATATAGGACTTTATAGGTCATAACCAGCACTTTGAGTTCTGCCTAGAAACAGACTGGTAGTCCGTGAAGCTGCTGTAATAAGGGAGTCATATGCTCCCTGTAACTGGCCCTGGTCAACAGTCTGGACACAGCATTTTGGACCATGCTGATATTTTGGCCCTACTCCCTTTGCCTTCAGCTCCCCCTTTGTCTTTGTCCCTCCCTCCACTGGAATGTGGCCCCCAAGGGCTTCCCCAAAATGGAATTTGGCCCTTGAGCTGAAAGAGGTTCTGCACTCCTGCTGTAGGTTCTCTCATTGGACACTATTTGGTCCTTCACTCGATCTGACTGCTTTTGTCCAGGAGCATAATGCCACTCACCTCCAATGGAAGGTTCATCATTAGTCCCACAGAGGGACCCAGCAGACTTGCTCCTTCTCAGGGCCTTGGTGCAAGGCTTCACAGCTGAGGAACTGAAGCCACTCAAGAGACCCTTTGGTAGCAACTGCCTAGTAATACAATAAAGTTGATATGGTCAAGCTGTCTCTACATGTCCACATTTGCCCAAGTGAAATTCCTGCCTATATGGGTTGAATCCATCGGATTTGATGGAGAATGGGTTGGATCCAGGATCTGCCTTCTGTTGATGGAAGGGGCCCACTCATGGAAGGTGCTTCTGCCTGATTTTCAGAGGTCCACCCTTCCCCTTTGCATCAGGGCTCATCTCATTCACCAGGGCCCTCCAACCCTCTGTGTAGTATTTTCATGGGGCTGGAGGAATGCTGTGGGAGGAGGCAGGGGAATTCAGTTGCATGTGACTAAATCTGGATCCAACCCATTGACATTTTGCATGAGAAAGGGACATTAAAAAAAGGAAAAGGGCATTATGTGTACATACATTTAGCTATGGGTGCATGCTGCTGCAATAAACATCTTTCATTGTGTTTACCAACCAACACATTCATTGTGCTTGCATTTAACTCTAGCTGTTGCTTTGGTCCTTCTGGTGAAAATGCAATTAATGGCTTCTGACATTTCATTTTCTGATATAAGGGGAATCAATGGAACATGCAGTGTAACAGAGCTTTCTGGAATGTTGCTGCGCCACGCAGTCAATTGCAAATCATTTATTAAATCCAGGGTTTCTAAGAGATGTTTAATCGACTGCACAGCCACTAAAGTAAGCTGACGTAGACAACAGCATGTGCAGCTTGCTTCAGAAGCAGGGATAGCCCTGTTCAGGCCTTTGTCTGAATGTGTGAGGGCTTACAGGGGGTATAGAGTTGGGCCTGTGCACACTGGCCATGGCCTCATGCCATTGGGCATGCTGGCCTCAGTGTGCGATCAATCAGCAAGGGGAGTTCTGATAAGGCAGGATTCACAATCGCATGGAGAGTTCTTCTCAGGTGAACACAAGCAGAGCTCCCTTTCAGATCTTGCGCAATTCAACCGAAGTGGGAAGAGCTGGAGATGTAGGGAGTGGGACCAACATGCACAGCCCTGACCCCCTACCCACTGTAAGCTCTCACATGTTCAGGTGAGTGCCTGAACATGGACGACTTCTGCCTGTTCAAGTGGGCTAAGGTGAAAAGCTGGTCACTTTGTCCAGCAAACACCGCAGAGGGATAGGTATATATACAACAAATGCATCCTGATGATGGTGTTTCTCAAGCAGGGATGCAGAATCTCAGACCCAGCAGTAAAATCCAGTCCCTTGGGGTCCCAATCTGGCCCTTCAGAATTTCCCAGGTGGTTACACCCCCTTCTATTTGCCCCACCCCCAAACCCAATCGTTTGGTGGTTTCCCAGCATTTATGCAGTTTTTCCCCAGACTAAAAGGTTGAACTGCCTCACCTAAAGCTTAGTTGCTTGCAGAAAGAGCTTAAAGGTAAAATATGCTGGCGTTTTGGCCCCACCTCTTTTTCCTTTGGCCCAGCCCCCTTTTCCTTTGGCCCCACCCACCACACAAATGCACCCCCCCCCCAAGAGCTTATCCGAAATGGAATTTGGCCCTCAGACTGAAAGAGTTTCAACACCCCTGTTCTAGAGCCATGATTCTATAAAGAATAGGCAATGCAGCGCATGCACCTATGGACTCATGAGAGTTTTAGGGGAGTGATCCTGAATGAAAAGGAGATCTGGGGGTTTGAAGGAGTGGTTTTGTGTTTTGAGGCTCAGACCCCAAACTTTGCCTTGTACTCAGGTTCTTGCACATGTGACATGTCTTTGAGCCTCACCTGTTTGCCTTTCTGTGGATTGGTGTTTCATGACTGGCTGTGCCCACCACAGCAGCCATTTTATGAATGCGCATCTTTTCCTGACAGCCATGTTCAATGAATATGTGAGAGGGGAGTGGAACATGGCTGTTAGCCATACCTCTGGTGGCATTTTCAGTGTTATGTTGAAGGGGGCCTACACAGATTAACCCTTCTGGGTTCCTTCACAGGAGCACAACCCTGGTTGGCCTAGGATCCTGTTTGTGTATAGCAGCAATATGCATGTAGTCCCTTTGTACATAGGCATGTATGAGAAATTCATTTCAGTTTGTTTTTGATCGGGATTTGCCCAGTTCGCAACATCTGAATTGAACATGAACTCAAGCACCATCTGCAGTCGAAGTCCACAGAATTCCAAGCCTGCAATGTCATGCGTGGACCAAAATAATGCATTTGATGACATGTGTATATTTGAAAAATGCACACAAATACGGTTTAACCAGTGGAAGAAGGATGCATACATTTCAACAATGTGCATGATTGATGGAAAAATATGCATGAAACTATACGGGGATTTTCACGTGAAAAGAAAAAAAACAAAGCTCGCAATCTGATATGGGCTCGAGTCAGAATGAGCTTTAAGATGGAATTTGGGGAACTTCATCAAGCTTGAGTTTGGCTGATTTGCACAGCTGTAGTTTCTAGGGATGGCAGAGAATTAGGAGAATGTCAGTGCATTCGGCCCCCCGAACTCCGTGGCGGAACGGCCTGCCACCCCCCCGCCCCCCTGCGGATCCCACCCGGGACGAGACTTACCTGGGGCGGATCTTCCGGGCGGCGGCGGCTGTGGGGGCGGCGGCTGGTCTTCCGACCAGCTGCCGCTGCCGCCATTTGCAGTCTTGTTAAAAAAAAAACAAAAACGTGATAGGCTACGTAAAGATTTACGTAGCCTATCATGGCTGTTTTTTTTATTTTTTTTAAACACGACGTGATAGGCTACGTAAATCTTTACATAGCCTATCATGGCTGGGTGGGTTTTAAAAAACAACAACCGCATACGCAAGTCTATTTGCGTTCCTTATTTTTGGCCGTCTTAGTCTACATAAATATTTATGTAGACTATGACGGCGAAAATAAAGGGGAACACAAATAGCGTAGCGGGCGCTATTTGCGTCCCCTTTGGATTCGCCGTTTTAGCCTACGTAAAGATTTACGTAGGCTAAAATGGGGAATAAGAAAAGGACACAAATAGCGCCCGCTACGCTATTTGCGTTCCCCTTTATTTTTGCTGTCATAGTCTACGTAAATATTTACGTAGATTAAGAGGGCAAAAATAAGGAACGCAAATGGCGGCGGCCGTAGCCGCTGCCATTTGCGTATGCGGTGTTTTGTTTTGTTTTTTTACCCAGAGCCCTCCGCGGCCGGAAATCCGGCTGCGGACGGCTCTGGCCTGGCCGGGACTAGCCGGCTGCTCTGCGGAGCTGCCGCGGAGCACAGCCGGCCGCGGAGGATTCTGGGGGGGAGGAACGGAGCACCTCCCCCCCCGGCGAGGATTCTGGGGGGAGGGACGGAGCACCTCCCCCACCCCATCAACATAATCCGTGAAAGGTAAGTGACTTTCGTACATCCCTACAGTAGTTTCACATGAATGTCACATGTGCACCTGCCAGGGGAAATGGCTATTGGGAAGGAATTCATATGAACAACTCTGTTGTTCGGACTTTTCATTTCTTCATTTGGGGGACGACGCCTCTCCCACGTCTGCTTATAGTGCCTCTTATAATCTTTCTCCATTCAGAATATTCAATTAAGCTTCACAATTGCCTGTATGTATCCACTGCCATTTATGCCAGTGTGCTGCCAGATAAAAAGTGCCAAGCTTTTAGCAGATTTAGAGATTCTGTCTTTCAGAGAAGAAGCCTACTGGAAATCTGAGGTTGAATTTTGTAAAGGTGCTCTGAGGCTGCAGCCCTGCGCTATTTTGTAAGCTTAAATCCCACTGATTTCATACCTCTGTGCAAGATAGTAGAACGAAATGGGAAATTCTATTTCTTTTCATGGTTTTCAAACTCAAATGAATAAAATGGATTAATGCTGATATTTAGGGGGGGAAAGTATAATCAAGCAATGGTGCTTATGCTTCACGGATCAATACATTTATTATGGAATCAACATAATTACACCTGAGTGTAGTACTGCTGTAAAGTTATAATTTCCATCTGACTCTATTTATAGTATTCATATACAGTCCTTTTTTGTTGGGCACACATATCCGTGGTTTAGCTCAAAAGAAAGCTATCTTTAGGAATCAGGCAGACACACCAATGTCTTTGGAAGTCCGATTCCCAAGAATGTCCATGAGACCCTTCTTTGGTGGTTTTTAAATGGACTTTAAATGGATGCTGCAGTCTTAATCATACTTACTTGGGAGTAAGTCACAATGAACTGAATGGATATGTATAGGATTGCACTGTAGCTCCCTTTTTATTCAAAGCCCACTCTTGATTATAGTATATTGCTCTAACATTTTAATGTATAATTCATTTGTGAGGGACTAGCCCTGAAAGGCATGGTAAAAATAATTTAAACATACATACACACACACACACAGGTAAAACTAAACTACTGGAGATGTTTGGTAGCTGTGCATGCTTCTGGATTTGGGCCTAGTGAAGCAACCTCTGCAGACAGTGCGCAGCATGGCAATTCAGACAGAAACAGTTCCCTAATTTATTTATTTTTTGACAAAAAAGTGAGTTCCCTCTTTCTGGCTTTCCTGTATGTTGTTTAATTTCCCTCTAGGAGTCCCATTGATCATGATATTAATAGTGGCTTTTCATTTAGAGAGCTTTGGCTATTGGGTGGTATAGAAATGTAATCAATCAATCAATCAATCAATCTATTGTCAATTCATTCAGCTGGTTCACCACTTGATCCTATATTCCTTCTCTTTCATGAATCATTCCTTTTTCCTCTTGTCTGATGAGCCCAGGCCATGCCTGGGCACTTCTCCATTCATTTCTTCTCACTTTAAATTCTTGCCTGTTGCCATACTTAAGGAGTACAATGCAGGTCCCCCAACTGTTCATTTAACAAATTGAAAAATGTTGTGTCTCTTTGTTGCTTCCATGCTGCAGCTATAACCTCCGTGGCACCCTTTTAAAATTCTTATGCATTCTGATTGAACTCTGTGTTCTGTGTATAGCACACAATAGATGTGGGTTTATTTGGAGTGTCATTCAGATTCAAGATGGATAAGGCCACTTTCTACATAATGACTGACACCCTGGATGTGCAGTAAGTGTGCAGAAATCAAGTATCCATTATGCACTTCACTGTATGTAGTACTTATTGCACTATTGGACAATAAAATATGATTATGATTATGGTTTTCTAGATTTTTTTTCTCATGCAATATATCTTAATAATATCAAACCGCTTTGGGAAATTTTTAAATACTGATGACATTCATGATTTTTATTCAGATTTTTGACACTGCCTGCGTAGACCTACAGTGCAATCCTATGCATGTCTACTCAAAAGAAAGTCACATTGAGTTCAATGCATATACCAGGGGTAGGCAACTCAGTGCCCTCCAGATGTTGCTGGTGGGACCACATGTGGAGGCACTAGGTTGCCAGACCTGGTGTATAGGATTACAGCCTTAAAGATATAGGAGCAAATCAAAACAGGCTGACTTGTTGTAAGTGATATTATTATTGCTTCATATGCATTAACTCACAGTAGAAGAGGGAAGCCATTTGGCTAGTTTTTTTGTTAAATGCTGAAAGGTAGGGCTGTGTGCCGCGGTGGCTTAGTGGTTAAGACGCTGAACTGCAGACTGGAAGGTCGGGAGGTCAGCAGTTCGAGACCCGAGTGCTGCGTGACGGAGTGAGCTCCCGTCTTCAGTCCCAGCTTCTGCCAACCTAGCAGTTCGAAAGCAAGAAATTGCAAGTAGATAAATAGGTACCACCTCGGCGGGAAAGGTAACAGCGTTCCGTGCACCTCGGTGTTCGGTCATGCCGGCCACGTGACCACGGAAGCGTCTTCGGACAGCGCTGGCTCTTCAGCTTAGAAACGGGGATGAGCACCGCACCCTAGAGTTGGACATGACTGGTTGGGGACACCTTTACCTTTTTTAGGGCTGTGTGCATTGCCTCATTATGAAGACCGAATAATGAGGTGAAGCAGGCTGTTTTGGAGCAAAAGTCTCATGATATGAGGTGGTTCAGAGCAGTACCGAGGCACCCTGGAGCGAAATGCCCCCCCTCAAAGCGCTCCCTCTGCCTCGTATATTCGGAGCTCACTGAATGCCTCAGCAGTCCAGACAGGCTGTCTCCAAAATGTATCAACTTCTCAACGCTCACATGGAGGGGCATGAGGAGGAGGAAGAGGAGGAGGGAGGAGGAAGGCAAGCAGAGGCAGGGAGGTGGGAAGGCGAGTGCAGGAGGAGGAGTAGGGAGTGTGCTTTGGCGAATAGGAACCCTCAGCTAGGGATGTACAAAAGTCACTTACCTTTTTGAAGGGTGACATTCGCGGTGAGGGGAGGCGCTCCGTCCCTCCCCCTGAAATTATCTCTGGCTGGCTCCGCTCCATGGAGATTCCACAGAGCTGCCGGCCGGGGCCACCCGCAGCCGGACATCTGGCTGCTGGGCAGCCTGCAGGGACGCAAATGGAGGCTGCTGTAGCCACCGCCATTTGCGTCCCTGTATTTTGCCGTGATCGGCTACGTAAATATTTACGTAGCCTATCACGGCAAAAAAAAAAAGCGAACGCAAATGGCGGTGGCTACAGCGGCCGTTTTTTTTTTGCCATTTTAGCCTACGTAAATATTTACGCAGGCTATTACGGCAAAAAAAAAGGGGAACGCAAATGGCGTAGTGGCTGCCATTTGCGTTCCTTTTGTGTGTGTGTGCTGTAATAGCCTACGTAAATATTTACATAGGCTAAAACGGCAAAAAAAAGGGAACGCAAATGGCGGCCGCCATAGCCGCCATTTGCGTTGGCTGGTGTTTTTTTTTTGTTGCCATGATAGGCTACGTAAATACTTACGTAGCCTTTCATGGCCTCCGCAGGGACGCTAATGTAGGGATGTACGAAAATCACTTACCTTGTCTCGCAGCTTGCTTCGCGGTGGGGGGAAGGCGCTTCGCTGCTCCCCCTGAAGTTCAGGCCGGGGGGGGGAGGCTTCCCGCGTTGCCCAGCCGAAATTCAGGCCGGGGGGGAGGCTTCCCGCCTCGCCCAGCTGAAATTCAGGCTGGAGAGAAGCGTCCCGTCTCCCCAGCCACGAACTTCAAAAGAAAAGTAAAAAAAAAAAAAAAAAGCCCCGTGATAGGCTACGTAATGATTTACATAGCCTATCACAGCTAGATCTGCAAAGTCAGCCATGATAGGCTACGTTAATCGTCACGTAGCCTATCACGGGTGACTTTGGAAAAAAAAAAAGCGCATACGCAAATGGCGGCCCCCATAGGGAGCCGCCATTCGCGTTCCTTATTTGGTCTCTGTAGTCTACGTAAAGATTTACGTAGACTATGGCGAAAATAAGGGCAACGCAAATAGTATAATATAAATTTATTTTGTATCAAATTATTATATCTTCTGATTAATTAGCACTGTTGAAAAAGACTACAATCTAGACTGAATATACTAAAAAAAGAAAAGAAAAAAAGAGTAATGGCATATACAGTAAATCGCTGAAATCCAAAGCAAAATTAATTGACAATCAGTTATCCTTAAGTTATGCCTTATGTCCCTCCAGTAAGGATTACTTCAGTAACCCATTCATTATAAATAGATAAGACCATTTCAATTCATTACAATAATCAAATCAATTACTTCTTCTCGGTCACTCTCTCGTTCAAAAATTTCTTATCTATGATTCTCTTGGGAAACTGCTTCTTTGAAATATTTGTTATGCTGATATTTAACTCAGACATGTCAATGATCAATTTATGAAGACAAAAGAAAGACAAATACTTCCATCACTAGGACTAAAAAGATTCCAGGCATATTTGTATTTTTTAAAAATTTAAGTATTAGTTCATATATACATTGTCTCTACCTTAGTTAATTGTCATATAATCATAATAAACAGTTCACAAAATAAACCACCGGGATTACTTATATAAGGACCAGTACCTGATTCTTCTAATTAGTGCAGATTAAATGTGATCCTCGTCCCCCCTGATATGTACCACCTAAGGGCCTTTAGGTCTATATCTGTTACAGATTCTGTTACAGGCCCTTAGGTCTATATCTGTTACAGATTCCAGCAATATTAACTACATATGCATCACCCGCACAGAAATAATGGGAGAGGCAGCTAAGTATGCCTGAACACTTACATCTCCTTGGTAGAGGGAAAACAGCTTTCTAAGGCTGCAGTAGAAGGACTAATGCTGAACCCAGTTCCCAATAGATGAGCAGATAGCTTCTGGTGTCAGAGTGAAAATCCTTAAAATTAATATTTTATGAGTAGAATATTTGAAAAGAAAATGGCACACTTTAATGCCATGATTATATTTAACTGCGGACCTTTTATGTGTGTGTGTTATCCAATTAGTAAACTGTTTATGGGTCTGGCCACAGGGACCATTACTGCTGATCATTACTGCTTTGGTATTCAGCAGTGAGTATTATTGGATTGTAGTAGTTTACAGAGAAAGCAAAGATCAGGGTAGTATTCAGGTTACTGTGGACCTCCTGATCCTACACTTCCAATGTCCACCTTTCCCCACCTAATAATGGGTAGGGATATCGGAGAAATCCACAACAGAATCAAATGAGTTCAGATTTTTATGAACCCATCCCATGGATTCCACAGAAGACCAGATTTTCTTGAGTCACATGGATTCCATGGACTAATTAGGGATGGCAGAGAATTTCTCCCCGAATCTTCGGGGGGCCGAGCGCCAATGCATTCGGCCTCCCGAAATCGGCGGTGAAATTCTCCGCCCCCCGCCCCCCCCGGGATGGGACTTACCTTTGGCGAATGTCCCTCCCGGCGGCGGGTCCCGGCAGCGGTTCGTCGGCCTTTCGTCAGGGGTGGGGATGGCAGCCGGTCTTCCGACCGGCTGCCACCGCCACCATTACAAAGTGTAAAAAAAACACAAAAAACCCCGTGATAGGCTACGTAACGATTAACGTAGCCTATCACGGCTAGATTTCCAAAGTCAGCCGTGATAGGCTACGTAAATCGTTACGTAGCCTATCACGGGTGACTTTGAAAAAAAAAAAGCACGTACGCAAATGGTGGCGGCCTATGGGCGCCGCCATTTGCGTACGCGGTTTTGTTTTGTTTTTTTCAAAGTCACCCATGATAGGCTACGTAACGATTTACGTAGCCTATCATGGCTGACTTTGGAAATCTAGCCGTGATAGGCTACGTAAATCGTTACGTAGCCTATCACGGTTTTGTTTTTTTTAGACTTTGTTTCGTGGCCGGGGAGATGGGGCGCTTCTCCCCGGCCTGAATTTCGGCCAGGTGAGGCAGGAAGCCTCCCCCCCCCAGCCTGAATTTTGGCCAGGCGAGGCGGGACGGCTCCCCCCCCTCGCCTGAATTTCGGGGGGAGAAGCGAAGCACCTCCCCCCCACCGCGAAGCACCCCTGCAAAAAGGTAAGTGACTTTCGTACATCCCTAGGACTAATAGATAGGTTTGTTTGTTTTTACTTTTTGGAATTTTATGCAAATTTAGTCATAGAAAATACATAAAATAAAAAGCACCCTCTGAAAAGCCACATTTTCCCCATAAGTTAAAGCATGAAAATGCACATTTGGGGAGAATTTGTGCATTTTTTTGAGTGCAGATTTGCACAAATTTGGGAAGTTGGAAAAAAATCTGATTCCATCAATGAGTGGATGATAGAACAAAAGGCACCTGACAATCCATAAAACGCAGACAGAAGGGATTTTACAAAATCCGTACATCCCTAATAATGGACTCATTAGTTGATGAAAGGCATATATGATGTTGGGTTCATGCATCTGATATCCAGAGCTTCCTTTCTCCAGAGTTAAATGCTGACCTCCCTAATATCCTGACCAGCCGATATGCTTTGGTGGGCCAGCATCTTAGGCAACAAGATTTATATACTGCTCTACATCTAACAGGGTTCCTGAGTGGTGAACAATAAAAGAAAGAAAACAAAATCAATACAGAATTAAAACAAAATCAGACGTATTGGGCTGCCCCTGGCACAAGCCATGTTGAAGGCCAAAACACTACATATAGATATATGCAAACACGCACATTACATTTTCCTAAAGTCTACATGGAGATCTAACTCTATTTCAAATTCCTCATAGGAATACGTTATGCAGACAATAATGCACATTTTTGTATGATCCATGAAGTGGACCTGATGACTCTGGTCAACCACCCTGGAGAGTTGAAAACGGGGAGGGATCTTGGCCTCCAGCTGCTTATCACTCAGTCTGCACAGCCATTGGAGGATACAAAAGATTTAGAAAATGGCCATCTCTCACTGTCTGTTCACTTAGCAGCACAGATACATTTCTTTTAAGAATTTATATGCTACTTTTCCAAGAGTCTCCAAAGTGGTTCACAATAGGGAAAGCAATAAACACTAGGGAAAAATTAAATGTGGGAATATGTATGTATGTACGTGTGTGTGCACGCATAACCATAAACATCATCGACAAAAAGTATTCCTGAGGTTGACCAAGTACTGAACAATTGTGTAGCAAAGAAGCTCCATGAATCAGCTATCAGGCCTGTCAATTGTGCCACCCTTCCCATTTCCCTATACCCTCTCCTCTTCCTACTGTTGGCGTGAACATAACTGGGCAATTCTTTTATTACACGCTAGCTCTACCCCATCTGGCTTCTCAGGGTGGTTTTCCCAGCCTGGTGCCCTGCAGATGTCTTGGATGACAAGTCCCAGCATTCCTGACCATTGGCCCACTGGCTGGTGCTGATGGGAGTTGAAGTGCAAAACATCTGCAGGACATCAGGTTGGAGAAGCTTGCCTCAGGGAATGGTCCAGAGTGAAGCGTACAGATGGCACATGGCTGAGGATGAGTGGCAATTAATTTTAAATTAGTCTACACATAGTTCCCTGTGAATGAATTGAGATAACATCACAAGTTCTTAATAAGGGTCAATGTGTGAGCTCTCTAAAGGAGGAGGCTACTGAAGCAAATGTCTTTTTATGAGCAATGAGCAAATTACTTCCTGGACTGAAAACACCATTAGCTTTTCAGTAGAAGGCAACCTGTTTTTCACACCAAATGGTTTGTACCTTCAGTTTGGGATAGCATAGACTCCTGGCCCCAGTCAGGCATCCGTCAGGCTCCCTCTGCCCATGACAACCAAGCCTCTGGCCTCACTCATCCCCACTCATGCCCTCCCAGATATTCCCCACACTCACTTGGACCCATCCACAAACTCCCACCACTTTGCTGAGCTTACTTTACCCCCAAAATGGAGGTCGTTAAAAATGTGCATATTTAAATATGCACAAATTCAGGCTGGGAAAGGTTGATATACACAATATTAGAGGCACAAATGGCCCATTTAAGCCTCTAATATTGCACATATCAAGCTTTCCCAGCTCGCATTTGCATGCATTTAAATGACCTCCTTTTCCCCATAAAAATAAGCTTAGCAAAATGGCAGGCGCTCATGGACAGGATCCAGGGTGGGTGTGGGTGGCTCAGCGAGCTTGTGGGGGCTCAAGCGCAGCGCTGGGGTGGCTCAAGTGGAGGTAGCACTTCAGCAGGCGCCCGCTGATGCCACGTGGGGGTGAGTTTGTCCATCCCTACCTTCAGTGACTTCCAGCTTACACCAGTCTCAATGCAAGTCAGTGTGGAATGTCCCAACTTGTTTCAGGCAATAAAGCAGAGGTAATTAATTAATTAATTAATGACCCATCTGGCTGGTCACCCGGCCACTCTGGGTGATGTACAATAATACAAACAGTTTAAAAACAATAAAACTACACATTAAAACATCATTTTCTAAAATTTTCCTAGCCCACCCCAAATGCCTACCTGAACAACCATGTTTTCAATGCATGGGGGAAGCTCATTAAAGAGGGGACATGGCGGAGTTCCCTAGGGAGGGAGTTCCACAGAGTGGGGGCCACCACAGAGAAGGCCCTCTCCCTCATCCTCACCAGCCTAGCTATCCTGGCTGATGGGACAGAGAGAAGGCCATCCGAGGCCGATCTTGTTGAGCAGCCTGTCTGGTGTTGAACCTCTTTCCGCTCAGGGGCTGCTGTACCATATCAGGCCATGAGTTCTGATTATTCTTTGAGATGTATCTTAGATTGCAGGGTTCTGCTAGAGATCAGATCTTCAGCAGGAGTCAGGTTTCGCAGGAAGAAAGAACTTGCCACCGGGGGTGGGGGGCCTGAAAGCCAGACAGGATTATCTGTATGTTGCACCAGCAAAGATCAGAGCAAGACTGATGCTTAAATAGGAAGATACTGGCCTTTAGGCTGGTTAGCTCCGCCTCTATCTTTACTGAGGTTTTGATCCTTGAAGGGGCCTGGTCTGTTTTAGCAGCCTCAGGCTTCAGAAACATGGGAGTGGTTGTGGCATCCTTGTGTCCTCATGCTTCAAGTCCCCAGAGTCTGAGGATGGCATTGGAGCCTCCTCTGGATGCAGGGGAACCACTCCCTGAGGCTCCTCTAGACATCTGGGTCCTGGGGAAATAGGAGCCTTGTGTTACGTTTCTGCGACTGAGTCTTCTCCCACTGACTCCAGAGCCTCTTCTGGGGATGAGGGGCTGGAATTCTCTGAGGACAATGTTTCTGGGCAGCTGCATTTCATTTTGTTGATGCTCTTGGGGACTGCATTCCTGTTGTGGGTGGGCCAAGGGCAAAGGGGACAAGGTCAGCACATTTTAGCTTAAAGCTTCGCCTGTTAGTAAATAAGCCTTAGGAGAGGCATTTCAACCATTTAGAATGGGGGGAAGCTGCACAAAAGCCAGGAAACCACCAAACCATGGGTGTTTGGGGGAAAGAGGGTGGGGCCAAGGGAAAGGGGTGTGGTCATCTGGGGAACCACAATGGGCTGGATCGGGACCCTGGGCAAGCCAGATGTGGCCCCTGAGCCTGAGATTCTGCACCCCTGTTGTAAAGCTCTTCATCAAGGAAAAATTACTCGCATTAGACTTAATAGCTTTCCATTTCTGACTGGAGAAGTGTTTGACTTCAAGGTAGCTTTACGTACTGAATATTTTCAGGTAGCTTTATTAGACCAAGGATATCCTAATGTAGCCCTATTTGGGTGTTTGAATCCCCTGCACAGTTAGAATTGCGTGAGGGAGAGCAGGGAGTGAGGGCACTTCCTCTGCCCCCTCCATTGGCCTCCACGAGCTGGAGGGCAAATGTCTACAGTAGGAAGGCTGCTCTACTTAGAGCACCCCCTACTTCCCAGGAAAGACATCACGGCAAGGGGGAGACCAAACTAGCCCAATACCTTAGCCAGAGAGAGAGAGAGAGAGAAAGAGAAAGCAGCTTCAGGGAGCTGGCTTCACTTCTCCCTGCCAGATTGAATATGCTGCTCCAACTGATTATTCCGTGTGACTGCAGATTCCGGCATCATCCATTGGCCAGAGAGCCAAGAGCCTCTGGGATGCTGCACCCCATCCACCCCAGGAAGAACACTGTGGTAAAGGGGAGAGCAACCCAGCCTCATACATTGTCCAGAGAAGGAACAGCTGCAGGGAGCTTGTTTTGCCCTTTCCTACTGGAATGAGCACTTATAAGAATTTTAAAACTAAGAACTGGTGCCTGCATTTTGCTTTTTTTCTCTCCTTTTCCTTTTCCTTTTGTGTTGTGTGTTTAGATTGTAAGCCTGAGGGCAGGGACTATTTTATTATTAATCTTTGTAAGCCACTCTGGGACCATTTTTTTTTTCAGCTGAAGAACGGGGTAAAAATTCTGCAAAGAAATAACTACGTAAATACTTGGGTAGGCTCCCAGCTTGATTAAGAGCCCTGATGGTCCAGGGTTCTAAACTGCACAACGAGCTTACACAAGTAGAGTAGACTTCCAGCTGCAGACGTTCACTCAGCTTCCAGGTGAGACTTTTATGATGCCATTGCACTGGCACATTCACAGAATATTACTGGGAGTGTGGTCCATTTGTAACCCTTCCGTGTTTTCCCACTGCTTATTCTACCTTTTTTCTTCTTCTTCCCACAGAAAATCTGTTGACGGAAAAAAGAGAGAGAAAAGTTTGCACAATGCCTTCTAGCTGTGAGCAGTGGGGCTCCTTTGTCCAGAAACAAACTTCAACTGATGGAGAGCACTGGGGATGGTGGCAAGGATGATGAAGGGTGGCGGTAACTAACATATCTTCTCTGTGCCTTTTTCAAATTCTATGTGTAAAGTCTGGGAGTCTCCAGATACAAAAAGAAATAGATGAACTAAATACTGTGCCTTTCAACAAATTCCCAACCTGTGTTCTCAGAATATGTGCAGGAGGCTGGTGTATTCAAACTATGTACATAATACTGGTCTTGGAGTACATTTTGATATTTTAGAACTCCTTGGAGATGGCTCCCTGCTACCAAATGTTGCATGGTACAGGAACAGTAGACTGCTGGTTGCCCAGGTAAATTTCTACTAGATGTTGGCCCTGTTCACACATAATGTGAAGCCATGATGGTTGGGGAATTTGGCTAACTACAGTGGCTTAGCATGTTGTGTGTGGGGAAAACCCCCGCTAACTGTGGTTCTGGAACCACCCCCCTGCAGCAAGGTTAAGGGGCCCCAGGGTGGCTTACTGTTATGTGTGGCAAATTCGCCAGTGGTTAAAATAGGCTCCTGGTGGTTTCTAGGCCATGACCATAGAGATGGCAGCCAACATCCACACTTCCGGTGATGCTCTAGCTGGCATGGACTTTCTTTGTGGTCACCGTCACATAGAAACTGATGGAGTGACCAGTGCACATGTTTTCGTGATGCAAGGGCCACTGGGATCACGATGATTACAGTAACAACGGGGTGTGTGTGTATGGGAACCACATGGTGCTGTGTGGTTCCCAGTCATGTGACAGGTATGTGTGTCATGGTTTTGCTAACCCTTCCTCCATAGTTACCCTAACCACCATCTCCCCATGTGTATCTGAACAGGGCCATTATGTATCTTCTAGAGCACTTTACCCTGCTCTTTAACTAAAAAGACCCTGGGCAAGACATCCTGAGTGGGGCCCCTCTCTCAGCAAGTCTATTTTCTCATTGCCATTGTCACCGGTGCTGTTGTTCCTCATCCTCTTTCTCATCATTGGTACCGCTTGCTTGCTTGAGAGGCAGTGAGCCTGTGAGCAAGTAGGTGGTGGCATCTACTGCTCTTCCTTGTCACCACCTCCATTGTCTGGGTCAAAGTGAGAGGCAGGTGAAGAAGCAGGTTGCAGTGGTGAAGAGGAGCAACAATAGGGGGCTCTTTTCAGTGGGCTCTTGCTGGGATATGGGTCCTTGGCAGATGCCTGACCATCTTGATGCTGGTCCTGCTCCCAGAAATAACAACGAACAACCTCCCAGCCCACAGGCATTCAATCAGAAAGACACAACACAAGAACAAACAAAGGCACCAGTTCTTAAATTTACGAAGTTCTTATAATGACCCACTGGAATGGGAGCAGTTAAAGGAAAGGAAGAGCCAAATGGAGGTGGTCACTCAGGAGTAGGGATGTACAGATTGTTTAAAATCCATTCTGTCTGTGTTTTATGGATTGTCAGGCACCTTTTGTTCCGCCATCTGCCCACCAATGGAATCAGATTTTTTTGTTCCTGAATTTGCACAAAGTTGCACATGTGAAAATGGGCAAAGTCCCCCCAGAGGCACATTTTCATGCTTTACTCTATGGGGGAAATGCACATTTTTGGCTTTTTTTTTTTTTAATGTTGTGTATTTTTCTATGATGAAATTTGTGCAAAATCTGGAAAAGTTAGAAAAATGGTCTGCAAATCCATGGAATCCACCCGACAGGGGAAAAGCTGGTCCGCTGTGGAATCCGTGGGTCAGATTCACTCATTTGGTTTCACTGCAGATTTCTCTGACCTCCCTACTCAGGACAGCAGATGTAGGGGCCCTGCAGTTCCATCTCTCCCTGTGTTCCAGCCAGGTGGAATGACTGCTTCTATCTAGATGACAGCTAGATACGCTAAAGATGTTTACATCAAAAATCAACTGATAAATGTGGAACAAAACTATCTTTTGAGTATGGGTAGTGTGGTTTCATATTATATGCTTTGGTAAGTCTTCTTTCTTTGCATATTCTTTCTTTAAGTGCGTAACATAAATAGTGCTGATTTTCAATATACACAAAAAGATTGTGACACATATCTTTATAGGTGCAAACTGCAGGATGTACGTATCATCTTTAACCAAGTAGTGTTGAGCATTTACTGCTCCACTCAGTTTGGGTTTGAGCAGTATCTTCTTTTGCCATGAATACAATAATTCACAGCCTGAATCCAAAGATCTGTGTAAGTAGATTGAGCAGTATCTTCTTTTGCCATGATTTTGGACATTGTCAAACAGGAGCATCTCTCCATGCTGCAGGGCAAAGCCTTTTGAAACTGAGGGGAGTTTCAAAATAAAATTGTGATACAGCATGGACATCTGCAATTGAAAAGAAAACAAATCAACAAAGGTCCCACCAGATATGCTTAATGTAGCTCTCTCGTCCCAGCCTATATGTCAAAATGTTCTGGTAGAACACAATGAGACAGTCTTAGTTTCATCAGATTGTGGCTCTGCATTATTCAGGGTTTGGTTGGTCCTCAGCATCAAATATAAATAATGCTTCTGTCCCCAGTATAGAAATAGACCGCACTAACTTCAATTGTCTATGCTGACTTGCAGTTTCTGTCCAGGTCTCGAGCAGGGATCTTATCTTTCCTGTCTTTGCTACCTGAGATCTTTTTTTAAAATAACTGAAAACGGTGGCTAACCATTTGCATGACCTTCTGCATACAAGGGTTGTGATTTACCACTAAGCTATGGCCCATCAAACTCAGCCCTGTTAAAGCAGTACTCATGATCAAGCTAATAATCAGAAATGGACAACAAAGAATGGATCATGTGTAGGCATGATCAAAACAAGCCACCATGGCTTAAAGCAAGCCACCATGGCTTGTTGTGAGCTGCAACATGTGCCAATGCATGAGGAGCATGATTTGCATAATCACCACCTGGTTGCAGCTCATCGTGTTATCCAAACCCAGGCAGCATGGCTTGTTGGAGAGTTAAACAACCCTCAAATAACCCTACAACCCTCAAATAACCCTACAACAGCTCATGTTATTTGAGGGTTGTTTAACCGTCCAACATGTCATGCTGCCCGGGATCAGATAGCACGATAAGCCCCGGCCAGACAGTGATTATACAAACTGCTCCCAGCATGCGCTGTCACTGACAACAAGCCATCGTGGCTCACAACAAGCCACCATGGCTTGATTGTGCAAACTGGATCATTGTATATTTCTCCTTGCGAATACACCTTGTCTGTTCTGTGTTAGTACACAGATAAATTAATACCTTTTTAGTTTTACCATCACCATCTTTCATTGTAAATCAACTACCAGCCAGGGTTGCTGTGAAAAAGGAAGAGGAGTTGTGATGTATTTGTTGTATTGTAATGTAGCCTCAATATGGCCACATCTGTAAGAAACATTACCATCCCTTTTATTTAGGTAGCTACTAACCTGGACTAAAATTCAAAGCATGGGTTCACACGATTAAGTTCTACAGATTTCAGTTGGTACATGTTACTATGTGCTTGCTTGGAACTCAGGGATTTGACAGAAAGTAACAATTTTATCAAAAGATGTATTCAATAGCACATCAATAGGAAAACGTCACTGATGAGAATAATGAATATAAGTAGACCTATTTTCTTCTGTGCTGTTTCCAAGCTAGAGCAAAGTCCGGCTGAATATCTAAAAGGAAATTCTCATGCATTCAAAATCACGCAGGGTTCCTGTATGAAAATAGTTGTGACAAGATTTGCTAGAATTATTGCACATATTTTATGATAAGAGTTAAAAAAGCAGCTACAGGCATATTAGATTTATACCTCCATCTGTGAGTTCATTTTGGAACTCCTGCCATCTAAATGCATAAGCACATATTTCAGACTCCAAAGCACCTTATGAAGCTTGGCTCATATGCTCTGCTATGTTCTTTGGAATATTAAACAATACCATAACCTTTTCAATAGCTATATAAACAATGCCAGATCTGGCACTCAAGTAATCATGTTGCATGGAGAGTAGAGATCAAGATTCCTTTTTTCCTAGCACATGAAGATTTGCAAAATCACATACAGTGAGAATCATGCGGAATTGGTCTTGTAAAAAGATCAAAAACCTATTTAGCCCTCAAGATACTCTGGCCTGTCAAAATGGATTATTTTATGTCTGCGGTTCATGGTCGTAAACCAATGGCAGAACACACACTGGATTATTTTGCAAGTGAATAATGGCTTGGAATGACTACAAACAAACAAACCCATTCAGGGTGGAAGAAGCCCTATTGTCCAATTCTGTTAAAATGTTAAAAGTGGTAACTGATGAATGAAATTCCCCAGTGGGAATGTAACAGAGTATAGCATTCTCAATCAGGCTCCTGTTTGATGTCAAAGCAGTAACTGTGATCGCAACATGAAATGCTTTTGGTCATTTTATACCTGCTATTAAACTTTATTGGTAGAATACTCATCTTGCTCTTACCACTGGGAAATATCTGAAAGTAAGAGTCCACAATAAAATAAACACAGCAAAGTTGAAAGAAGACCCTCAAGCAGCTAACAGAGTGGAGACTGGAATAATGGCATGACCAGTACGATATCAGCGATGCTACTTATACTCCATTCATTTCAATGGGATGTCAATTTGCATAATTTTTTTCTAGATGGAACTGCAAGTCTCCAGACTCAATGAACTGGATCCAGCAGCTCTCAAAATGAAGGGTAGTATGGATTGTAGATCAAGTTGCAGACATGATTTTCAATCATGTTTGCCATCATCTCACAGACTAAGGGTTGGTCCAGGATCTGCCTTCTGTTGATTCAAGTGCTCTGCTCACAGAAGATGCCTCTGCTTGATTTGGGGGAATTCTGCCCCTGCCCCACAGCTCACCCCATTCAGCAGGGTCCTCCAATCTGCTGTGTAGCATTTTCAGGGGACTGGAGAGGCTGCTGTGAGGAGGAGGGGGACATCTGCTTCAGCCAGCCCTGTTGCAAGCACCTAAATCCAGATCCAACCCTGAGGAAAATTTGCATTATCACAATCAAATTCTTTTAATAAGTGTATTCCTTAGAAGGAAAATGGTATATACTTTTTGATTGAGACAGCTATATTATTGCTAATGACAATTAGCTGCATTTTCTTGAATAACTGCAGTTAAACTGATACCTTTTTAGTTCAGGATAATTAAAAGCTTGGAAGTTGGAACAAAGTGAGAATTTGTTCAGATGTGTTAGTCTACATCATTATGACTGCTCAGAGTTCTCTCTTTTGAGATTTGCTCATGCTGTGAATGCTGAAAAACATGGTATTGAACTTTTAAAAAGAATTTTGCCTAAATTGTCATAAAAAGAAAGAACGTCTAATAATCTGTTTATGACAAGCTGTATAATTTAACTATTACACCACCTTTCTTAATATTTCTGCTTTATATTCTGTCCCAGTCTAA
The DNA here is from genome assembly GCF_057233095.1 of Heloderma suspectum. Classification (NCBI taxonomy): domain Eukaryota; kingdom Metazoa; phylum Chordata; class Lepidosauria; order Squamata; family Helodermatidae; genus Heloderma; species Heloderma suspectum. The sequence continues at coordinate 196,077,670 of NC_139462.1, forward strand.
TAATCTAATCATTTGTGTTCTTACCTAAGGTAAAATGTGCTAAATTCAATTTGAATTTGAACTGTGACATTTTTTTTTATAATAGCTGCTTCTTTTATTCTCTTTATAAAGCTTACATTTTAATTCTGGCCAACCCTATCACAAAGACACAAAATGTACAGAAGCCAAGTTATCTCAGTAGCTAATACACATACTGGTTATGCATACATAATAAATAATCTCAATTACTGTATTAGTTGCTTTTCTCGAATTCTTCAATGCATTTGCATTGTAAATGCATTGGCATGAGGAATAGGAAATTAATTTTTTGCCTAAATTGCCCTTGGGGGAAAAATTGAACTGTTCAGTAAAAAAAGAAAAGAAGAAAAAGGAAGATTAAAATGACAAACCAAACAACATGGGTAGAAAACAGAAAGAAAAATGATTACCATTTGCATTTTTTATGTTTCCAAATTTGGTACATGGCTACAAATTTATTACCCACAAAATACCAATATCATCTTCCTTTCTCACCTCAAAAGTCCCTTCTAAACATGTATTAAGGCTTCCCTAAATGTCATCTTTAAACTCCTCGCACTTTAGTGGAGGATTCTCAGAAGGGTCCTCTGAAACTGCTTTGAGATATGGTAAGCAGATATGGATTCTAGCCATAATCCGTACTCGGGTGGTTAATGGTAACATTTGTCTCAGCACTGAGCAGACACAGGAAAAGTTCCCAAGCCTAAGGAAGCTGTCATATAGAAGCTGTCATATGACCAAGAACTATGGAAAGCTCATCGTCTCAAACAAGGGATCCCAGCTTCTACCACTGTTTTCTCCTTTTCCTTAGCAATGGACATCCCTTCTTCCTCACCAAACTGTCATTGCCCCAACCACCACCACTATCATTTTTCTGTCTTCTGTCATTTTCCCTTCCCCATTCACAGTCCCTATCTTCTCTTTTCTTGTCCCCAAACAGTCCCAGACTCAGCCTACATCTCCTAGAAATCCACTCCCTTTGGGTCTGCAGATTGGATTCCTGTTTCTTTCTCTGCTTCCTAGATTCCTGCATCTTTCTAACCAGATAATTACTAGGAATCAAGACAGTTGTTATAGTTGTCTTATTTTAGGGTTCAATCCCTTCCCTGGCTCTATAACAAGATGAGAGTAGGAGACAGAAGCACCCTGACTCTGTCTCTAGCATACATTTTTTAAAAATTATTTATTTATAATATTTGTGTACTGCTCCACATCCAAAGATCTTGGAGCAATGAACAGCAGACAGGATAAAAGAATAAAAACATCATGTTAAAATAATATTTTTTAAAAGAAACAGAATTCTGACAAACCAATAAACCGGGGCTGGTCACTCAAAGAAGGCCTCCTGAAAGAACAATGTCTTCAGGACAATGTCACACATGTAAACATGAATTGATGGCTCCAATATAGCCTGCCATTTTATATGCTACTGATGATGGTGAGATATTGCATGCTACAAATTTTGTAGATGACAAGAATTTGCATAAAATTTGCATATGCTAATTAATACGTATAGATGCAAAATCAGAAATAATTATTATAATTTAAGTAGAAATATATTGTAAACCTCACCATAGCGCAGAGAACTGTGACCAGGTGATCTGTGCCTGCATATTCAATCTCCTAATAGATGCTAACTATTGATGGGCAACGGTTCTTATGGTTCTTTATTTTCAAGCTGGACTTGTAAACAGAGAATTGTCATCTGTAATAGATGGCACATGGCCACCCTAAGCAAGGCATTATGTGGGACATGACCCGTATGTTACCGTTGTAGCTAAGATCAGTTTGTGTGTATGTGTGGACCAATTTATGTTGTGAAAACAGCATGGGGGAAGGATAAAATCCTCCTTCCCCAGCACAACTGCCCAATATCAACTCCCCTCCAGCTGTTTTCAACCAAAGAAAGAAGCACTGGGAGATCCAGTCACAGTGTTCCTGCATCATGTCTGGTTTGGCCCTTGATAGCTAACAAATGGAATGTCTGAAAACAGTGTCATTCAAGGTTGTGACTTAAATGCTATTTACTAGTATTTCATTGCAGAAAAAAAAATTGTGCAGGAGACACGCACAATTCTTTCATACTCATATTCCTGGTTGATTGTTTCTGAGCCTATTTCTCCATTGTCTGAAAACTCACAAGGGATTATTGTTGCAGCAGTGGGGGAAGTGGTGATTGGCATTTTGCAAGTTTAAAGCAGATAAAAGGTTAGTTTCAGGAATGGGAGTAGTACTTCTCTCAGCAAAGAACGAGTGTCATTGTGTCAGCAGTACAGAAAGGTGACTAAAGTTCAGGGATTAATTTTCTTCTTTCAGTCAGTTGTCAAATGTGTTGTAGATGGTGCATTTTGATAACACTGCATTCCATTCCATTTGCTCAGGACAGGTACACTGAAACGTAAATAAACACTAGTTCCATAGTCTGATGTGTAAACTTTCCACTTGGAAGAAATTATGACCATACACGCATTAGAAGTCCCTGTCTCTCTCTACTGGACTTGGAGTGGCTAGCCAGTGCTGAGAACACTAGGCGGTAGGGATGGACGAAAGTCCCTTACCTGATCCCGACGCTTGCTTCGCGGTGGGGGAGAGGTGCTCCGTCCCTCCCCCCGAAATTCTAGGTGGGGAGGAGGCGCCCCATCCCTCCCCGCTGAAATTCTGGCCGGGGGGGAGGCGCCCCGTCCCTCCCTGCCAAAATTCTGGCGGGGGGGAGGCGCCCCATCCATCCGGCTGCGAAACCACGTCTCCTGCCGGGACACAACGCCACCGTTTGCGTCCCTGCAGTCAGCCGTGATAGGCTACATAAATGTTTACGTAGCCTATCACGGCTGACTTAAAAAAAAAAAAAGTGCGTACGCAAATGGCGGCGCCCATGGGCGCCGCCATTTGCATACGCGCTTTTTTTTTTTTAAGTCAGCCGTGATAGGCTACGTAAACATTTACGTAGCCTATCATGGTGTTTTTTAGAAATCTAGCTGTGATAGGCTACGTAATAGGCTACGTAAATCTTTACATAGCCTATCACGTTTGTTTTTTGTTTACTTGGAAATGGTGGTGGCCGCCACACCGCCGCCGCACCCCCACCGCACTGCCACCGCCAGGGGGATTCGCCCAAGGTAAGTCCCATCCCGGAGGGGGCGGGGGGATGGCAGACCGCTTCTCCACCAATTTCGAGGGGCCGAATGCGCTGGCATTCAGCCTCCCCGAGATTCGTGGAGAAATTTTCTGACATCCCTACTAGGCGGGCCTTGGACAGTTTAGGAAAATGTTGAAGATTGTCACTTGCTCAGCATAGCGATGGGGCAATTATTTGAAGTAGGGATGCTTGAAGAATTGAGCACCTGCTCTCCAGTTATTAAATCAGCCCCACTTTGAAGTAGGTTCAGCCCTCTTGAGCTTGCACTGAGGCTCACACCCCACTTAGGGATATATGAGAAATTTGTTTGTTTATTTTAGACTAGAATTTACCCACTTTACACCTCCCAAATATGAACACGGACTCGAACACGGACTTGAACGTAATCTGCAGTTGAACTCCGCACTTTTCTGAGCTTCAATGTGATTTGTGGACCAAAGAAGAATGCATTTGAAAATGTGTACATCTGAAAAGTATGCATTTAAAAAGTGCGTACTTTTCAAAAATGCACATAATTGATGTGCAGATTTGGAAAAATCATCTAATGTGTTGTTGTTATCATTGTTATTGTTATTGATTGAAGAGCAAACATGGTATGGAGCATTCAAACATATCTGCTTCTGTATGATATATGATAATGGCACATACATTCAGACAGTAATATCTAAATCAGTTTGTGGCCCTGGGAACCTGAGGAGACTGGGATCCAGTTTCTTTAATCAATGATAGCTTAGATTCAGGTAAAAATGAATTCCCATAATCTCTTGCTGCAAGTATTTTCTTGTCTTTTTAGTCTGCTAAGTCATAGAATAAAATGTTCAGCCAAAATGTGTATAAAGTACAATTTGATCTAGTTCAAAGGAGCACATAAACCATAGTTTATGTGATTGGGAACAAGCCACAGCAATGAGTCTCAACCTCTTCTCTTCTCTTCTCTTCTCTTCTCTTCTCTTCTCTTCTCTTCTCTTCTCTTCTCTTCTCTTCTCTTCTCTTCCCTTCCCTTCCCTTCCCTTCCCTTCCCTTCCCTTCCCCTCTTCTCTTCCCTCATGCATGAAAGAGAAGAGTGAAACCAGCTACTTTTACTTTAAAAACAAACACACTTCATGTTGCATTCAAACTCAGGGAACTCTGGTTTGTTTTAACCAAAATTAGTTTAAACAAACCAGGATCAAATGTCTCTGAAGGAGGAAAGAGGTAGGGGAGCATGTGAGCTTGAGGCTTGTGCTGACATGTGCATGTAGTGTAGTGGGAAACTATGGTTTCCTCCTGGATCTGAACTTGGCTTTTCTCTTTAGTAGGAAAACAATGCAATGCTTTTAAAAAAATCCCCAATTGATTTAACATTGAATGAAATAATTTAAGCATTTGTCTCAGCATATTTTTGGGGGGCTAGCTATAATTATCCATAAAGTTAGTTCTAGTTTAATCAATTAGTGCTAATGTTGTTGCAGCTATGGTGGGGTCAGCCATTTGCTATGACATGATAGAGCTTCTCATAATCTACTGTTAAATGATCTCATCAAATTCATCCCAATATACTGATAAAAAGCAAATTCATATTGTGAACCATTTAGATGAGCTGGAAAATTCAGCTACCACAATGCACTTCATTTTATTTTAATAATCCACTCACTTTAGGCATGAAAATGTTCTTTAAAAGATAAAACTATCCAAATGTGCTTGTTATTAGGAAGAGGAAGGAAGAAAATAGATAGTTGTGTTCAGTTATCAGGTATAATTCTTTCAGTCAGAGGGAAGTTTAAATTAGCACAGGATTAGTTTAGAAGGGATTCTGCAATCTTTCCATTGCTCAGTAGTTAAAGAGATGGAGGTAGAATTAGAATTGCCTGCCCATGATGGTCCTTTGGGCAAATAATAAAAATGAAATGAAATTTCAAAAAGCACAACCCTTATGCAGATTTACTCAGAAGTAAGCCACACTGTATTTAGTGAGGCTTACATCCAGGAAAGTGTGTATAGGATTGCAGCCGATGGCTATAAAGACCAAAAAAGCAGGTATAGATGATTAAGCCGGAGTATGCAGTCATCAACCTATTGTCCTATATGTGGCCGTTCTTATTATTTTCCCATCCCACGTATAATGGGCTGGATCCAGACTAAATTAGTTTGCTCTTCATTTTCATTCAGTAGGTTTTCAGAAAATCAGTAGGTTTTAGGTAAAGCCATAACAAACTTGTCCCATTAATTTCAGTGGGACCTAAATTCAACAAACTTAGTCTCGGTCCAACCCAGTGCACCAGTCCTCCGCAAATAAAGTAGTATTAAAACCTGCCTGTAATCGACGAGGGCCAACCAGACAACCAGGTCCTTTGTTATTCCATTTGGACTTGATCGGGGTGAATCACACATTAGTAGCATTCAAGGATTAATAGTGTCATACAGTAATGAAAACAATGACCGGCCACAAACTGGGTAATTAGTATGGAGGAGCAGGCCCGTTTCATGACACAGGTTACTGAAAGCTCATCACCTTTGCAATTCCCCCTAACTTTATGTGCTTCCCTGATGAGCGCTCAGACAAATTGATTTTTTTATACTAATTTTCAAAGCTGTTCATGTTTTCAGTCTACCATAGAGACCATCTGTCTCTCCAAAACCGTGACTTCCTTTGACAGCTCTGTTCCTCAGGAACAATGGAGCTACCAACTGTGAGGGCCAAGCGAGCACAGAGTGTGCATCATTTTGTGCAGCTGACCTATCGCTGGGGAATTTAGTCTTGCGAAAGATTAGAATGGCCATAACCCTTAGTGACTTTCCAACAAAATGAACAATGCAACTGTTTCTGTTTAAGCTTCCCACAGTGCAAGGAACACCAGATTACAAAGTACTGTTCTTTATAGTCTGCAATAAATAGCTTCCCCATTATGAGTATCTGTAGTAGTAGTAGTAGTAGTAGTAGTAATAATAACAACAACAATAGCAACAATGTAGTGCTTTAGAACATCCAAAGTGCTTTTTATATATTATGTTTTATATTGGGGGGGGGGGGAGCTGCAGAAAATCCAGGAAATCATCAAACAACCAGTAGTTGTGGGAAAGGGGCATGGCTGTTGGGGGAACCTGAAAGGCGCCAAACTGGTATCCCATGTGGTCTGGATTTGTCCTCCAGGCTGAGATTCTACACCCCTGCCTTACAGTTTTGTCAAGTCTCCATGTTCAGAAGTGGGATGTCACTGAGTAGCATGTGCTGTCAAGCAAGAGTGGTGAGGGTAGGGATGTCAGAGAATTCGGCCCCCCGAACTCCGTGGCGGAACGGCCTGCCCCCCCCCGCCCCCCCACGGATCTCCTCAGGATGACACTTACCTGGGGTGGATGCGGCAGACTCGGAGGCAGCGGCGGTTCCGGCGGCGGCTCCGGTGGCGGCGGCGGCTGGTCTCCTGGCCTTTACGTATCTTATCTTTACGTAAGATAAATCGGCGAAAAATAGGGAATGCAAATGGCGGCCGCCGTAGCCACCGCCATTTGTGTACGCTGGGTTTTTGGTTATTTGTTTTTGGTTAGCCATGATAGGCTACGTAAATTCTTACATAGCCTATCACGGCTGCCTGGCTGGACGCAAATGGTGGCTGCTACGGCCACCATTTGCGTCCGCAGCAGCCTGTCTGCGGCCGGAAATCTGGCTGCAGACGGCCTGGAGTCGGCCGTCAAGGATTCTGGGGCGGAGGACCGGATCGCCTCCCCCCCCCCCCGTCGAGGATTCCAGGGAGAGGGACGGAGTGCCTCCCCCCCCCACTGCAAAAGATTCCGCAAAAAGGTAAGTGACTTTCTACACCTCTAGTTTAAATCCGTTCCGTCTCTGTTTTGTGGCTTGTAAGGCATCTTTAATCCAGTCCATGTTTTGCAAACACCGTTTGCAAACTCCAGGAGGTGCATTTTCCTGTGTCTGCATCTTTTCAAGGAGGGAGGGAAATCCCATTGAAAGCAAATTCCCTTCAAGGATTCTGTCTGATTTGGAGGTGACAGAGACTGCCTTTCCCACCTGAAAAAGGAGACCCCCCCCATCAAAGCACAGAACTCATCTTTGTCCAAGTATGCACACTAAGAATCCCAGATCTGCTGCTTCACCTCAAATAGTGTGAAAAATCAGAGGATCCTTGCCCTGGATTCCTGCTTTTGCACCGTGGCTGCGCCCATGAGTGGCACATCTGTGCTTTTCCTGGTTCAGTCCATGGAGGCAGATGTGCTCTGTGATATGATGGTGTTTGGGGGTCTGTGTCTTGTAAAAATCCTGAGGATCCCTGGGGATCCCTGCCTCAGATCCCTGCTTTGGGGCTGTGGCTGCACACATGGTGGTTTGTGGGGGGGGGGGGTCTCCCCTCATCATATGAAATAATGACGATCCCTTTTTCATTTCATGGATCCCTGGCTGTTTCACTTTCTTCCCAATGTGTTTACTCAATGTGCTTACAGCCAATGTGTTTACTCAGAACTAAGCATTGCTGTGTTCAGTGGGATCTCAGAGAAACCTTGCGGAATTTACAGCTTAAGCCTGTGCATGTCTACTCAAAAGTAAGTCCTATTGGTTTCAATGAGAGTTACTGTCAGGTAAGAGTGTATTAGATTGAAGGCAAGAATGCTATCAATGGGTGTTTTTCCTCTCTGCTGACAACCTCCCAGCAAACAACCTTTCTGGAATGCCCATGAAAGGATATGGAATTCCAGGAACTGCACCTTCTCGGCCAGGGTAACCCAAAGCCGAAGCAATATTGTCCAGTTTAATTCCAGAGAAGCTTCACTGGGTCCCGTATACACAGGCGCGTGCACGCGCGCACACACACACACACACACACACACAGAAAATAGGGAAGACTGACAGCTAAAAATACAGCCAGCCACATGTACAGATTCTGATCTTCATATCATGAAAAAAAAAAATACAGCACATGGAAGGAGCAGTCTCTCTGAAGCATTGAAGTTTCGGAGCGTTAAGCTGGCAGGAAAAAAAATCAATGGGGCCAGGTGCTGAAACAGTTAATGTTGAGGTCTGTAGAACAAGGAAGGAGGGGGAGAGGGCTGGGAATTGGGAGAACCAGTAAAAAGAGACTGCTCCCCTTCCACGATCCGCCCACTTCTACCACATTGAAGACTCCTATTGAACAGTATGAATCAAGGTTACGGTTTCAAGGAAGTACTGAAACGGGGAAACGGACTGAGTGTGAATTATCACATTTTAATACGATTAGATTAACAGCAGTATCCTACCGGCTTCATTGCGATTACGTGCTAAATCTAGATTGCTCCTAGTTTGCTCTAGCAAAGTTATTCTTATGCTATGTTTCCTCCACATTATTTTCCCATATGTATCCCTGCTCACCCTTGAATTATAGTACCCAAATATATAGTTCAGATGTAGGGTAAGATCCAGTTCTTCTATTCCAAATAAGGGTTGGGTGGGAGCCAATGTTTGATAGACCTATCATATCTCAGATTGGCATCCATTCTAGGCCTGTCTGATAAAAGCAATGGTCTATGATAACACATAACTGATAGCATGCAAATTACAAGGGCTGGATGCGCCTGATGCTAAGCAAGGTCAGCCCTGGTTAGTACTTGGATGGGAGACCGCATGGGAATCAGGCTTCCTGCACTGAACAGGGGGTTGGACTCGATGGTCTTGTAGGCCCCTTCCAACCCTATGATTCTATTTCTTTGTCTAGTAAGGTTCAGATTAACAAGACTGTTATTGATTAACTAAAATTCTACTGGAATGGCTAATAGGAGTTTAACATTTCTGATAATGTGAAGTTTTCATATGGAGTGGCTGAGTGCAGAATTTAAAATTGGGATAAGCAATTAGCCGTCTTGAAAATGGAGTCCAAGTCATACTGTTCAGATATGTATCCAGATCTAGGCTCAACAGTAGCCTATAGTTCTGCCTCTAGGGGTTGGCTGTGTCCATGGTGGAGATAACTCCTAGCCTTAAGAGTTTGGAGCCCGATCTGAAATTTCACAAACTCCAGTAGGCAAACAGTTCTGGAATATGGATTCATATTCATTCCATGCTTTAATAGGTCAACTGAAAAATCCAACTTGCTTGAAAAATTCAAGGCAGAGTTCCAAGGAAAATTAAATTGGATTGCTTCAGCCTAACTCCATATGATGACAGTGAGAGGATTTCTACAAGAAGGTGCTGAGCTGCTCCCTGACTTCTCATTTCAAAGGTATGTATGTGCACCTTGACCGGACCAAGAAATATAGTACCAAGCTGTTGTTCATCCATCCATCCTTCTGCCTGTCAAGTCCCCCCCCACACACACACACAAGCACACACACGCATCAGGAGTTACGTGGCATCCATTTACATATGTGGCATGACTCCCACACTGCTGGGCACTATGGGTTGGATCCAGGTTCTGCCTGCTACGGGAGGAAAGGATCTTCCACAAGAGGAAGGTCTCCACTTGTGGAAGGTCCTTCTGTTCAGTTGGGGGGGATCCCTCCCCCCCCACACCACAGCTCATCCCATTCAGCAGGGTCTGTTGACTCTCTGTGTAACATTTTCAGGAGGCTGCAGTGACTACCGCAGGAAGAGGAAGGCAGGGAAGTCCACTTCCATGAGCACAATTAATCCAATGTGAATCTGGATGCAACCCTATGTGTGGAGATACCACCACATACCCAGGGCTGGTAGCATGGATCTGTTCCACTTTGTGAGCACCCTTCTTGCCATTGTAGTGTCTATCAGATAACAAAGAAATAAACCAAAGTCCTGTGGGATTACAGTATGGGAAACCAACTCCCATGCTCCTTGGTGCGTGTGAGTGAATGGACATCAGTGCCATGGATAATGGTTATTTTCATTACTGAAACTATTGAACCAATCATTTGAAGTCTGTTTTCATGTAGTGTACAATTTTAAAAATAATAATGGACTGGCACTATTATATAACAACTAGATATTTTATGCCTATCCTATTACTTTTGGCAAGCAGAAGCAAAATATGGAGTACTTTTCAGCTTAGAGAAGAGAAGAACAGATAATACTGTATAATAGATTTCAACACTGTTCAGGTGCCAAAGTAAAAGATAGTAAAATACCAGTTCTTATTACACTGCTTACACAAGCAACTTCCAGTCAAGAAGAGTGTCATTTAGATTTTGTTTTTAAAAAATCTTAATATAAGGACAAGCATTCAACAAGATAAATTCTTGCATTATTTGAACTCATGTTAATGCTACCAAGAAGCAAATCAGAAAAGATCATGACATTTTTCCTTATTAATCAGGCAGTATTAATTAAATTGCATTTCATAATTCAACTCAAGTCTTCAGCTGCATAATAAAGGAATAGAACAGGCTAAATTAAAGTAGTATTTAGTAGTGCAAAGCTAAAACTGCTCCAGCTATTCCTTATTTCAGTTTTAGCTGGTTCATTTTATTTCCTTCTATTTTTAAAGGCTATCATCCAGATGAATGTCCTGTGAAATTAGTTGCTTACACTACTTAAAATTACCACATATATTTTCTGCACTGGCCACAATCCAGTGCAGTTAAGCTTACTTAAGGCCCATCAGTTTCAGTGCAAATACCTTGTCACTGATCTGTGAGTATTCTCTAATTTGAATCTAGATCTATTTGCAATCCATTCTATCTGTTATCTAGTTCTGTTTGAGTCTGTTTATTTTTAATTGTCTGGGACAACATCCGTAACCAGGAAATGATACTGATGGGTGAGTTGGGCTTTGTTCACTTGTACAGGAGCTACACATCTGCTCTGCTGCACTGAAGTCCCACATAACTTCTGTACCAGCGTAGGTATCCATGCTCTAACCACACACACACACACACACACACACACACACACACAGCATCAGTTTGCTAGATAGACCAGAGGCTCTACAGCAGCCACTGATACGGTTGCAAGTGCAACCGCTTAGTAGATCTGACTAAGCTTTGTGAGGCTAGGCTGTGACCAATTTTATTTTATACTAGGGCACAGCTTCATGCAGACTGGAGTAGCCCTTAGTTTGATGCGCCGAAACATATACAGCTGTCAGAGTTGGGCACATTGTGCCCGCCCCGTTTCAGTGAAAGCATGTCTACTCACACCCCTAAGCACAGCCCCTGCTATGGCGCACCATTATAGCCCCCCAGGAGAGGGGGCAGACCTATAACTCTGGCCCTCAACCTACTAATCTCCCCTGGCTTCGAATTCTATGTGCTGGTTAGGAAGTTTGTTCCAATGGCTGAAGATTAGGCTGTGCACTGCTTTGGCCTGAATCCCAAATCCCGAAGCAGATTGGGGTGATTCGGGCCAGAGTGGTCTGGTTCCGGAGTGGGTTGGAAGTGACCTGAAGGGGCCCAAAGCAGGCTGTACTGCTCTGGAAGCACTTTGGGCCACTTTGGCCCAATCCAGGTAGCCTTCCACCCAGCTGTGCAAGCCCTCTGCTCTTTACCTGGACCTGTGGGGAGTGCCCACAGCCGTCACCATCTTGGAGGGAGTAGCCTTGGTGACACTTCTTCTTCCAGTAAGTAAATGGTGCATAGGCTGTGGCATAAAGGGGCCATCTGCACAATATTACGGGTGTAAATGGCCCATTTACATTTGTAATATTGTGTAGATAGCCCCTTTATGGCTGCAATTGACACACCTACCAGAAGAAGAGTCACCATTTTAAAAGAAAATAATGACTCCCTCCAAGATGGTGGCAGCTGCAGATGCTCCCCACAGGTCCAGGTAAGGAGGAGCAGGGGACTTGTGCAGCTGGGCGGGGGGGGGGGGGGCAGGGCGATTTGGCTGTCTACATCATGCTTTGGATCCAGAGGCCGAAGCAGGTTGACCCAGCTCTGCATCGGGCTGGGACAATTTGGGGGGTCCCTGCACAGCCCTACTAAAGATGTTACTGCAAGGGCTGGCATGGGCACCCGATTCTGTCCAGGAATCCGGTGGAACCCTTCTGCCCCCACCCCTGAGCCCCGCTCGCTGAGCCCCTGACCCCACTCATCCCCTGCCCATGCTCGGTGAGTGGCCCACACTCACCCCAGAGGTCTCATCAAGTGCTGAGGTTGCCACTTGTTGAAAAATAAAATGGCAATCGCAAAAATGCGCATATTTGCATATGCACAAAAATGCGCATTTTTGTGAATGTGCATATTAGTATATGTGTGAAAATGCACATTTTTGCCATTGCCATTTTATTTTTCAAGAAATGGAGACTGCAGAGCTTGATAAAGCCACTGGGGTGAGTGTGAGCTGCTCGCCGAGCACAGGAGAGGCTTGAGCACAGTCCAGGGACCAAGAAGCAAGGGAAGAGGCTGGGTGGGCGGGTGCCTGGAGAACATGGATGGGGGTGGGTTCACACATCCCTAGTTACTGCTGGCTTCAGTGTCATAGATACATTTAAATTGATTCATGTATTTTGAAACCAAAATAACCCTGAGCAGCACTTTCCTTGGGTCCCCTTAGCATGCATGCCAAGTTTCAGGTGTTTGGGTTTCATGGTCTCAGTGCTATGATGCTGGACAGACAGACAGTCAGACACATATCCTCTTTTATTATTATAGACATACACATACGTACATACATTACTTTTCCTTTCTGGTGACACACAAGTGAAAACTGTGTAGAGTTAATTTTTGTATGATAACAATATTTCAGGTATGGTCAGATGAGAAGATCTGGCCAAGTTGAATTATGCTGGCTGCCAAAACTGTAATAATATTCCCAGGCAGTGGTAATTTAATGTTGCTTCATCAGAAAAATAATTAGCTTTGAACATTTATTTGATAGCTCAATGATCTTGCCATTCAGAGATGGCACAGAGCATGCAGATGGTTCCATTTTTATTCTAATTTATGGTTACCAGAACAATGATTGTGCTAGGTTACTCAGTAAGGAGGAGGAAGCCATCCTAGTGCTATTGGGCTTTATACAAGGCCAGCCCTACCATTAGGCAGAGTGAGGCAGCTGCCTCAGGTAGTAGATGCTTATGGGCATGGAGTAGTGGCAAGATGTTCAATGACAGCGCTGTGTGTGCCATACAGCCTGGTCTGCACCCACAGCCCTAGGTTAGCCTGTTGCCCTCAGGTGAGGTGGAAGATGGTGTCCTGTCTCCAGTGTTGAAGTATGATTCATGTGCTAGTCTGATTGGCTTCTGTACATGGATTGAGGAGAGGCATGATCTTGTCCATCACCACAGGCAGCAAAATGTCTCAGGCCAGCCCTGGTTTTATATTTAAGGGCAGTGGACATGCACTGCAGCATGCCTGAGTATGCCTGTCCATGTTAGTTGCCTACCATCAGCCACTGCTGATCGAAAGTATGCACATGTGATCTGCTTTAACTGTACTAAAATGCAACTCACATCTGCTCCATCTGCACTGACAATATAATGGGACTGGAACCACACAATGGCACCAGCAACCAGTATTCAGTGTTGTGAAAACTGAATTACTTTTTTAAGAGGAGTACATTTTCCATCTACTACTTGGTATCCTTAAAACATGGATGAATGATAGGTGAAGAATTGCACTGACAGCCAGTGTGTTACAATGCTGCCTCCATCGCGTCTGCAGAGTGCTGCCCCAGGAGGCTGTTCCAAGTGGTCCGGAGCCTGGTCGGTCCTCTGGCTCCGGAACCACTGGAGCATTCTAAGGCCTCCTGTGAGGCTTTGGCAAGGCACTTTGCAGATAAAATTGATCAGATTAGGTGTGTTACTCTGCACACTGTGGATACAGTTAGTGAGCAAGAGGCGGCCTGTGGCAAACCGGTTTTGTGGGATCGGTTCCAGCTTCTTCCTCCTGATGAAGTGGACAAGGTGCTTTCATCTGTAAGGCCGACTACCTGCTTACTTGATCCTTGCCCATCTTGGCTCATTATGAGCTGCAGAGAGAGACTGGGTGAGGGGATCAAGGCGGTAGTGAACGCCTCCCTTGAGGAGGGAGTGATGCCATCAGCCCTCAAGGAGGCAGTGATAAGACCGCTCTTAAAGAAGCCCTCCTTGGATCCTCAAGTTCTGAACAACTTTCGCCCAGTCTCAAATCTGCCATTTTTGGGCAAGGTGATTGAGAGGGTGGTGACGGTGCAGTTAAAGGCACACTTGGAAGAAACTGATTATCTAGACCCATTTCAGTCGGGCTTCAGGCCTGGGCATGGGACAGAAACGGCCTTGGTCGCCTTGGTGGATGATATGAGGAGGGCTCTGGATAGGGGTGAATGCTCCTTCCTTGTTCTCCTCGACCTCTCAGCGGCTTTTGATACCGTTGACCACGATATCCTCCTGGACCGCCTGGAGGGGTTGGGCATTGGAGACACTGTATTGCGGTGGTTCCGGTCCTTCCTCTCTGGCAGGTACCAGAGGGTAGCACTGGGAGAGGAGGTTTCGGACCCGTGGCCACTTACTTGTGGGGTGCCACAGGGTTCCATCCTCTCCCCGATGCTATTTAACATCTATGTGAAGCCACTGGGGGCTATCATCAGGAGGTTTGGGGTGCAGTGTCATCAATATGCAGATGACACGCAGCTCTACCTCTCATTCAAATCTTCACCAAGGTTGGCCGTAGAATCCCTGTCCAAATGTCTGGAGACGGTGAGTGGCTGGATGGGGAGGAATAAGCTGAAGCTGAACCCTGACAAGACCGAGGTACTTTTGGTGGGAGACAAGAGGAGGCTGGGGGATGTTGACCTGGTGTTGAATGGGGTACGGCTACCCTTGAAAGACCAGGTCCGCAGCCTGGGGGTCATTTTGGACTCCCAGCTGTCCATGGAGGCTCAGGTGTCAGCTGTGAGCCGGACAGCGCTGTATCAACTCCATCTGATACGGGGGCTGCGCCCCTTCCTTCCCAACCATCTGCTCCCATCGGTAGTACATGCCCTGGTCTCCTCTCGTTTGGACTACTGTAATGCGCTCTACGTGGGGTTACCCTTGAAGACGGTTCGGAAACTGCAGCTGGTACAGAACGCGGCGGCTCGCCTGATTAAAGGCAGCCGCCGGCGAGATCACATCACTCCAGTGCTGAAGGAGTTGCACTGGTTACCAGTTGTTTTCCGGGCCAAATTCAAGGTGTTGGTTTTGACCTTTAAAACCCTATATGGTTCCGGCCCAGCCTATCTTAAGGAGCGCCTCCAGCAACACCAGACAGGCCGCTTAACAAGATCAGCCTCGGATGGCCTTCTCTCTGTCCCATCAGCCAGGACAGCTAGATTGGTGGGGACGAGGGAGAGGGCCTTCTCTGTGGTGGCCCCCACTCTGTGGAACTCCCTCCCTAGGGAACTCCGTCATGCCCCCTCTTTAATGAGCTTCCGTCGTGCATTAAAAACGTGGTTGTTCAGGCAGGCATTTGGGGTAGGCTAGGGTATTTTTTTAAAAAAAATTTATGGTAAAATTTTATTGTTTTAAATTGTTTTATGGTGGGTTGTACATCGCCCAGAGTGGCTGGGTGACCAGTCAGATGGGCGATTAATAAATTTAATAAATAAATAAATAATACAATGGTCAGAGTGTCAGACTAGAATCAGGGACCTAGGTCCCAATTCCCCTTTCAGCCCCCCCCCCCCCCCCGCTCCCTGATTATGGAATAAACTCCCCAGTGAAGCCTGCCTGGTGCCAACATTGATACCTTTAGTTTTTGGTGCCAGCTTAAGACCTGCCTCTACTTTCAGGCATTTGGCAGCATCTGAGAAGGTTTCTTAATCAGGTCATGGGATTTCTTATTGTTGATTGTTTAAATTGGTTGAATATATATGCATGTCTCTGCTGTCTGTTTATATATTTGTATGTAAACTGTTCTTTATATTATGTACAATATTTATTTAAAGGTTTTTAATCTGTGTAAACTGTCCAGAGGGTTTTGGCTATTGGGTGGTATAGAAATGTAATAAATGAAATGAAAAGAAAAGAAAAGAAAAGAAAAGCTCACTGGGGTGACCAGGAGCCAGCTGCTGTCTCTCCACTTAACCTACATAGTAGACTACTTTTATAAGGATAAAAGGAGCGAGGGGCAAGAATCACGTATGCCTCCCTGAGCTCCTCGGAGGATGGGTGGGATCAAAAATCTTCAGTCTGTTCACATGTCACAGCAGATTAACCCACAATTTAATTAACTCATTAAATGTGGGGACATGAGGACTATATAAGCTGCTTTCAGTTTCAATAAACAATTTATGTTTGTAGGCTGTTAGTGAGACATCCACACCTGAACACTCTGGGTCATTTATGGGTTAAATAACAAATCGTAGGTTAACTCTGGGTCGTTTAACCCATTAACAACTCACAGTGTCCTAGGTCCAACATCCTAGTTCCAACATTCCAGCATCCCACAACAGGGCATTCATAGGTTGTTTATTGAAACCAGAAACAGCTCACATTAATTAACCCATGATTTGCTGCCATGATGGGTGAACCAGGTCATAGAGTTGGATCTAGATCTCGACATACAGCTGGGCTGGTGGAAATGAACTTCCCTGGCCCCTCCTCACCTCAGCAGCCCTTCCAGCCCCCTGAAAGTGCTACACTGAAGGCTGGGAGACCTTACTGAATGAGGTGAGCTATGAGATGGGGGGAGGGTGGATCCCTGAAAATCAGGTAGAAGCACCTTTCATGAGCCCTTCAGTCAAAGGAAGTCTGATCCTGAATCCAGCCCAACATAGAATCATAGAATCATAGAATAGTAGGGTTGGAAGGGGCCTACAAGGCCATCGAGTCCAACCCCCTGCTCAATGCAGGAATCCAAGTCAGAGCATCCCTGACAAATGGCTGTCCAGCCTCGTCTTGAAGGCCTCCAGTGTGGGAGAGCCCACCACCTCCCCAGGTAATTGGTTCCATTGCCGTATTGCTCTGACACTCAGGAAGTTTTTCCTGATGTTCAGTCGGAATCTGGCTTCCTGTAACTTGAGCCCATTATTCCGTGTCCTGCACTCTGGGATGATCGAGAAGAGATCCTGGCCTTCTTCTCTGTGACAACCTTTCAAGTACTTGAAGAGCGCTATCATATCTCCCCTCAGTCTTCTCTTCTCAAGGCTAAACATGCCCAGTTCTTTCAGTCTCTCTTCATAGGGCTTTGTTTCCAGTCCCCTGATCATCTTTGTTGCCCTCCTTTGAACCCTCTCCAGCTTGTCTGCATCCTTCTTAAAGTGTGGTGCCCAGAACTGGACACAGTACTCCAGATGAGGCCTAACCAGTGCTGAGTAGAGGGGAACTAGTACTTCCCGGGATTTGGAAGCGATGCTTCTATGAATGCAGCCCAAAATAGCATTTGCCTTTTTTGCAGCCACATCACATTGTTGGCTCATATTCAGCTTGTGATCGACGACAATTCCAAGATCCTTCTCGCTCGTAGTGTGGTTGAGCCACGTATCCCCCATCTTGTAACTGTGCATTTGGTTTCTTTTTCCTAGGTGCAGAACTTGGCATTTGTCCCTATTAAATGCCATTCTGTTGTTTTCTGCCCAGCACTCCAGTCTATCCAGATCACTTTGAATTTTGTTTCTGTCTTCCAAAGTATTAGCTATCCCTCCCAATTTTGTGTCATCTGCAAATTTGATCAGCATTCCCTGCACCTCCTCCTCCAAGTCATTAATAAAAATATTGAAGAGCACTGGGCCCAGGACTGAGCCCTGCGGTACCCCACTCGTTACCTCTCTCCAGCTTGAGAAGGTCCCATTGATAAGCACTCTTTGGGTCCGATTCTGTAGCCAACTGTGGATCCACATGATCGTTGTTTCATCTAGCCCACTTCGAGCTAGTTTGCTCATCAGGATATCATGGGGCACTTTGTCGAAAGCTTTGCTGAAGTCGAGGTATATGATGTCTACAGCATTCCCACGGTCTACAAGGGAGGTGACTTGATCAAAAAATGAGATCAGATTTGTCTGGCAGGACTTGTTTTTGACAAATCCATGTTGGCTTCGAGTAATCACTGCATTGTTGTCAAGGTGCTTCCAGATGGATTGCTTTATGATCTGCTCCAGAATTTTCCCAGGGATTGATGTCAGACTGACTGGTCTGTAGTTCCCAGGTTCCTCCTTTTTACCCTTTTTGAAGATAGGGACAACGTTAGCCCTCCTCCAGTCATCTGGCACTTCCCCGGTCCTCCATGATTTCTCAAAGAGAATAGACAGCGGTTCTGAGAGCTCTTCTGCCAGTTCCTTTATGACTCTAGGATGCAGTTCATCTGGCCCTGGAGATTTGAACTCATTCAAAGTAATGAGGTGTTCCTTGACCATATGCCTGTCGATCTCAAGCTGCAATCCTGCCCCTTCAGCCTGTACTTCGCCTTTGCCAGGGGGGTCATAGACCCTCTTTTGGGAGAAGACTGAGCCAAAGTAGGAATTGAGCACCTCTGCCTTTTCTTTGTCCTCTGTTATCATTTTAAACTAATGTTATCATAGTAAACTAATAAACCCAAGCCTCTTATTTCCTACAGGTAGCCTCTATGTGTTTTGGTTATAATTATGCAAATCAGTGCTTGCTTATAATTTTTATTTATTTATTTATTAATTATTAAATTTATTAATCGCCCATCTGGCTGGCCACCCAGCCACTCTGGGCGATGTACAACATACAATAAAAACAGTTTAAAACAATAAAATTCTACAATAAAAACTAAAATACCCTAACCCACCCCAAATGCCTGCCTGAACAACAACGTTTTTAATGCACGACGGAAGCTCATTAAAGAGGGGGCATGACGGAGTTCCCTAGGGAGGGAGTTCCACAGAGTGGGGGCCACCACAGAAAAGGCAATTGCAATGTTTGTCCTTAATCATTTCTATTTTTTCTTTTTTTTGAGTTTTTTAAATATACATACATAAATATGTATATATCCATAGCAATGAAAACATATAAAATGCATATATATGAAAATACAGCTTACTAACAATTATACATGGACTTCAACAAAAGCAGACCAGATATCTAAATAAGTAGCCATTTGAAGGTGGCATCTATGTGGCATCCATTCAACACTGAAAGTGTTACGAGGTCCTCTATCTCTTGCATTATAGGTAGTGAGCATTTATCCTTCCATTGTTGTAATATCAGTCTTTGAGCTGTCAAGAAGGCATGAAGAATCCGTTTATGATGACCATTTGTTAATTTCCATGAAGCAGGTGAATAATTTAAAAGACCATCAGCAAATATTAAAGATTGTTCCAGTCCAAACTTTATCCATATATTAACCTCCCCTGCCTCAAACAAGCAACTCCTGGACATTGCCAAAACATATGTTTAAGGGCACAATCCTATGCATGTTTAGACAGAGAAAAGGCCTGGCTGGGGCATGCTGGGAGTTGTAGGCTTTTTCTCTGTCTAAACATACATAGGATTGTGCCCTAAAAGAAGTATTAGCTTCATTGCACTGCCAGCAATTAGCTGAATTAGACAATCCCTTATTAAAGAGACGTTGTGGTGTCCAATAGACACGAAGCAAAAGCTTTTGCTGAATAAGATGCAGCCTAAGATCTATAGATGTGATAGGTATAGATGCCAAAGCATCCACTGATTTGGCAGAATGGGACAATCCAATTCCCTATTCTATTCCTGGTCCTTAATAATTTATATGAAGGCAGAGAGCAATGACATTAGGACATAGGGTGGGCACTTATGCATTGCTAAAGAAGAGGAAATACATAATCAAAAAAGAGGTCAAAAGAGGACACAGCAGATTTAGAAATAAATGCCTTAATTTAAACAGAAATATTGCCATAGACTGTGACCAGTTGACCTGTGTGCCTGCTCAGTCTGCTCCCCAGGTGCTAATCGCTGATGGCAACTTCTCTCCCTTCTCTTTATCTTTAAACCTACGTGGACTAGAAAGCCCTTCAAACAGAGGACACTTCAAAATAGAGGACACATAGCCCTTCATATAAACTACTGTCCCCTGTAAAGGAGGACACATGGCCACCCTATCAGGAAAGCAGAAATGCAATAGATACCTGCAAATATGCAATGCTTAAAATATGCAATACAAAAAGGGCAGAGGGAAATCTATTAGTCAATCAAATAAATGAAACTAGGGCTCAGCTAGATGAGACATTGGAGAACCATGATCTAAGGGATGGCACAAAGATCTAAATGCTTGAATTCCTACACAGACTTACTTAGCAGTAAGTCCCCTTGAACTCAGTGGGGCTTTCTTCTGAGTAAACATGCACAGGATCCAGCTGCACTTTATTTATAAAATACCTCATTTTATAAATGAGACCTCATTTCCAACCTGAGTTTGACATGTTTCTTTCTAACACAACTATTGAACAACTATTCGGCAGTCAGGGCATTTCTTTTTTAAAAGTATAAATTAGAAATCTTTATAAGTTAGCAGTCTAGCTGAGGAACAGAGACTCAGGTGCACACTTACCTGGCAGTAAGCTTCAATAAATACAGTGGGATTTGCTTCCAAGTAAACATGCATAGAATTGCACTGTAAAATGAGAAACCAATACACTATTACTTTGCAAAAGGCCCTGATGAACTCAGAATTGCACTCTCTGATTCTAGTACCTCTCTGAAACTTCAGTTCTATAATTTACTGCATATTTATCTGTAAATGCTGTCTGTTTATTTGGAAATAAGCCCTAAGTGTGCTGTAAAGAATGTGGCCCTTAGCCTGAAGCTGAACAGAGGGAGACAGAAAACAGCTGGAGAAATATTCTGATAAATCAACTTATGTGCAAGAAAGCAGTTACAGACAGGGCTCTGCATGTTCGCTCTTCTCTGATCTGACCTGGGACCCACCAAGCTGATCAAAATGGCCAGTTTACAACTCAGTTCAATAGAGTGAGAATAAAATATGGGTGCCCATCATTCTCTTATGATGGAAAATATAGTGCAAGAGCAACTAATTTTAAGACATTTTATCTTATTGCTGAGAAATCCTGTTTGGGTGGAGAACTGCTCAAAATTTTATTTTGTTGCTGGATTGTCATCTTATTTTTGTTGTAATGTTGCACTGGGGGGGGGTTGTGAAGGAAGAGCTTATTTTAATACGAATAGTCTTTCTCTTTCTCTCTCCATATGCTGAATTCCTGCACCAAAACAGTCTATCCCCTCATTAAAAAAATAAATAAATTTCAAAACAGCAGAGTCTTCCAGATTTTTAACTCCCTTCTACGCAGATCAGGTGCTGCGCGCAACTGTCAATTCAAATTAGCTCCCAAATCCTGTTGATTTTAAGTACCAAATGACACACCAAGGAGCTTGTCAAGTAATAAATAAAAAGAGTCATTTTTGTCAATTTCTGGCGGCAGCTTTTAAAGCATTACATTCTCTTTGCATATATTGCAGGAGGCTGTCATAAAAGAAATTGCTAGCATCATAAAAATGGGCATTTTGAGGCCTGTCTCCAAACTAGAGCAAGGGTAATGAAAAGCAGTGAGTTGTACTGCCAAGGCAATAACATTGATCTTGGGTTTCAGCAGATCCCTGTTTCTAGCATCCCAGCTTATTACAACAGCAGTAATCTGGAAATCAATACCTCCTTTCTGGTGTGCTTCACATGTCTCTTAATTATTAAAAGACGTGCCTATTAAATGCTACTGTTATGACAGCTCTCCATCACGCCTGCCAAAGCCCAAGTGCCATTGTGCCATCTACTGCATAAACCCATGATGAGTAGGGAACATGGGAAGTTCTGTTTACAACTTAGATCACAGCACAATTGCTAATGATGTTTCTTGGCATAGTTTTATCATTAAAGAGATATTTTATATAAGGCCCTTGAACATACAAAGTTTCCTTATGCTGTGTCTATCTTGCACAGTAAAGTCTGTTCTAACTAGTGGTTCTCCATCATCTCAGACAGAGTGTCCCCCTCCCCCCCCCACTTTCTGAGAGCTGTTACCCAGGGATTGAATCTTGGACCTTCTGAGTGCAAAGCATGTGCTCTATGACTGAGCTATGAGCTCTTCTCCACAGAGATATGTGAGGATAGCTAGGGGAGAAGAACATTTTGTAATAACAATGTGACACTTATTGCATAAGCACCCCATTCCCTAAGCATTTGTTTATGCCAACCTTCCCCAACCTGCTGCCCTCCAGATGTTTGGAGTACAGCTCCCATCATGCCTACTCAGCATGGACATTGACCATCCTGGCTGTAGATGGTGGGAGTTGTAGTCCAACACATCTGGAGGGCATCAAGTCGGGGAAGGTTGGTTTAGGCCATCCTCCTAAACCTATGATCTCAGGTAGATGTACTGGCAAGTCAATTTCATTGCAATATAGTCCTTCATCCAATCATGACGGACCCGCTGTCTGTCTGAACCAGGCCTATAAGATAAACTTATTATTCGGTAGCAGAAAAGGTACTACCACAATAGCATTTGGGACTGGTGCCCATGCAGCTATATAACCTCTTTTGTTTTCTATATATTCAAAATAAGCCATATTTCAGTGCAGTTTATAGGCATGCAGACTACATTGTCATAGAGAGTATCCACTAAATATAACATGTTCTATACAACAGGACAACATAAAACAGCAAGACACATTCCCACACCTATATGAAAGCATCAATACTTTCCTATCCGTTCTATCCCTGTTTTAGATAAAACCATTAATCTATTTATTCTCTTTGTAGAATACGTGATCCAATGGACAGTATACAACCCAAAGTGAAAAAGACTACCCGGGCACAATATGGACAACAATAAATGGTGCTTGGGCTAGCAAAGAGTTAGGAAGTTCAGTGCCTTTCTTTATTTTGCAGTACCACATTGCTATGTAAGCTGCCTTCATCACTTATCCCTGTGTGATTAATTGCATAATCTTCTGTGGTTAAGTCAAGAAACATTCTAGTGGGAGCTAAAAATAAAAGGCAAAGCCAGCATTACCTGTGTAAAAAGTACAGCAGAACTGTACTTAATAATAATAGAACTACGAACCTCTTGAATGTTTACCTGGCTAAATTGGAAAGATCAGGTACTTTGACACTGCTGTTGTTTGTGTTTACGTTACATACTGCTTTAATATTAATTCCTTATTACTAGTTACTTACAACTAAACTATCATCTAAACCAGGGATGCAAGGCTTCCAGCCCATGGGCCTAATTTGGCCTGTGGAGGTTTTGCAACTGGCCTGTACAGCATTCTTGGGTTCCTCTAGCACTTCCCCTCCCCCCTCCTCTAATGTGGCCATGCAGAAGAGATTGGAAGCACCCATTTCCTGATGTAAACTAACCACAGTTTGTATGTCCAAACTGTATGTCCAAACAAGGCCAAACTGTAGTTAAACTACAGTTTATTGAAACAAGTTAAGATCAAACCATTGTTTATCATTCTTGGCTTGTTTTGATAAACCATAGTTTAAACAAACCACAGTTAGTCAGTTACTTTTGATTGGTTTAGATGTATTGACAAACTGACATTAGTTTAAACCAGGAAGTAGAGGTTTCCAATCCCCTTGTTGTGGTTCTTATGGAAAAGTGGGGGTGGGGGTGCTTCAGGCTGAGCAGGCTCATTTCTGTAATGCTAAACTATGAAGTACCATTACATCTGAACCAGGCCATTATGTTTCTTTATGAGTGTTAAGAGTGACATGTGCCTCCATTTTGAATCCAGAAAACATCAACCTTGTGCCATGTGTATGAACAGTTTGGGAAACCCTGCTTTACCTCTTTGTTTCACGGGAATAACGTACATCGCCATGGCCAGCTGCTTTCAACATCATTCTGCAGCTACTAAACTCTCTGTGCTACAACTCTTTTCCTCCTTTTAGGCAGCAGTAAAAGGATTCAAAATGACAGATTTATTTTTCTGAAGACAGCATTTTGAAGAATTGCACACTTAACCATGGAAACAGAACAGTGCAAACTTGTTGCTGTTAGTTGACGGGAATATCTTTGCCATGAACTTGTGTAGATTATCAGACAATGTGAGTTGCATGGTAAATATACAATTCATTCAGCCTTCCAAGAAAGCAAGTAGGTGCCATCTTCTAGGGTGAAGAAACCACAAGAAATTATACATGATGACACCACAAGAAAGAAAATACATAACAAACAAATGTAACACTGAAATTATTCAAGAAAACCTTGCTAGGATATGCATTATCAACATCAGGGCTGGATTAAAAGGGTTGGGGCTGGATTGTGAGATTTCATCCCTTCCTTTCTTTTTAATTCCTTTTCTCTTTCCTTTTTTTTTTTTAACCCTCCCTCCTGTTAACAAGAATAGGCAAATCAGTTTATGTGTAAATGATAACTATAAATTGCTTAATATGTAAATCAAGAACTTTACATGTCAGTGACCTCAAGAGGATCGGGTCAGAACCATAAGAAATGGATACTTATTGTTATATATCCTGTATTACCAGCTATATAAATGGGAAAGGGAGGGGGTGTCTTCTTTGATTACAAAAGCTAAAAAAGGCTTTCAAGAAACAAAAACAAGGGTGGCTTTCTTCCCATGCTATTTTTATTTCTAAATTAGCACATTTGTCAGGGATACTTTTTGGAGGGCTGTGTGCTTTTATTTACTAGTCATGTGTCTTTACTGTCGCAAACCACTAACAGTGGCAGCCAGTGGGATGGTTCGCTAGGTGAAACCACAGGCCTCAGGGTGGTGATGGACTGGTGTGGTGCTACAGGCAGCCCTGTGCAAGTGCATCATTGCTGAACGGATGACCAGTGCAGGCAGCAATAGCCCACATTTGCACCACTCTCTCCTCGTGCTGAAAGGTAAGAGTGGGAAGCAGTGGAGGCTGGTGGCTCTGATGTCAGTGGGTCCACTCCAGGCTTCAGTCAGAACTGCTTTGCACCTTGGATAGGTGCGTTAGAGTTTGACTGGTTCCGGCCGAAATCCGGAGCAGATTCACCACCCCATGACATCGGAGCCACTAGCCTCCGCTGGTGGGAAGGCCTCTCTCCTGTTATTAAGGATAGATCACTATCAATTTCAGTTTCTCTACGTTTCTCATTTCTCCAGTCTTAAATTCAATTCATCCTGAATGTTGAGATTTCTTTTTTTATATATATGTTTGCATGAAAATTCATAAGTGTTTTTGCAGACATTTCTCGTAATACATGCATTTTTGAATGCATTTTGCCTAATATACAGTTTTTGCAAGCATCTTTCCTAATACGGCACATTTTTAATGTTATTTCCTCTAATATATACATTGTGCACATTATTTTATTGAAGAACTCCACTGCAAAATTCAGGGAATTGTGCATTTTGAAGGATAACTGAGCTTTGCTTCGCATAGTGGTTTGAAAGTGCAAAGATAGTTAAGTCAGCATTAACATGTGAACTGAACTAATTTCTCCCACATCCCTACCCGCTATTGCCCTGCAGTGGGAACTGGCACTTGCACCTAGCAAACCACCTCACCAGCCAGTGCTGCTAACTTAGAGATCATAAATTCACTTCTTATCCTACATAGGGATGTACGAAAGTCACTTACCTTTTGATGAAATTGATTCGCGGTGGGAGGGAGGGGTTCTGTCCCTCCCCCCAAAATTCTGGCCAGGGGGGAGGCGCTCCGTCCCTCCCCCCCCCCGAATCCTAGCCGGCCGGGCCCGCAAATGGCGGCGGCCATAGCCGCCGCCGTTTGCGTCCCTGCAGTCAGCCGTGATAGGCTACGTAAATGTTTACGTAGCCTATCACGGCTGAGTAAAAAACAAACACGCGTACGCAAATGGCGGCGCCCATGGGCACCGCCATTTGTGTTCCTTATTTTGGCACATCTTAGTCTACGTAAACATTTATGTAGACTACGGCAAAAATAAGGGGAACGCAAATAGCGTAGCGTCTACGCTATTTGCGTTCCCCTTATTTTCGCCGTAGTCTACGTAAATGTTTACATAGACTAAGACGTGCCAAAATAAGGGTCCAACACGGCATCACTTCAGGTGACTATGGGAAATGTAAAATGGCAGTGACCAAATTGGCTGCCTTTTTAACTCCCACCAATGTTTTGGGGCATTGTGGGAAATTTTAAAGGGCAGCTTCTCAGCCACCTGCCGCTTCTGCCAGGTAAGCCTGTGGACAGGGAGGGCACTGATGGAGGAGGAGGCCTACCAGATGGGATTTTGTGGAGTACCCCTCAACTCTAGAGCCAGCCCTGAGTAAGCTCCACTGAACCCAGATAGACTTACTTCCAAGGAAACAGACATAGCATCAAACATCTGTGTGATTGTCTGGAAGAAGCTTAGTGTAGACTGGACTCCTTTCAAATTCACAGCAGCTCAGAACACAGATACTGTTCCCTCACCTAATGAAGGGAGAGCCATGGTAGAACTGTCATGGGTGGGAGAAAACTGATAATAGGAGCCCAGGAAGCTGCCTTATACTGAGTCAGACCGTTGGTCCACCTGGCCCAGTATAGTTGACACTGACTGGCAGCAGCTCCTCAGGGTTTCAGGCAGGAGTTTTTCCTGCCATACCTGGAGATGCCGGGGATTGAACCAAGGACCTTCTGCATGCAAAGCAGGTGCTCTGCCACTGAGCTACAGCCCTAGTGCTGTAGTGCTACTGCTAGAGGCATCATAAGGGGCATACATTTTCTATCACTGCATTGGGTTAGCTACAAGACAAGTGACAGGTGGTTGCTGCTGTGTTTGGGTACCTGCCTGATTTCAGCAAGAGGAAGGAGAGTGGCTCATAGACCAGAGATGTACTGAACCCCAGACTGAACCAGTGAGCAGAGTTCCCATATCCTTTAATCCAGTTGTCTGGGTGCAGCAGATCCTTCTGATGATTTACTGTTTCCCCTCCACCTATCTTACATCTTTCCCTAATTGGTATTCTGGTTGACTCTCTGATTTAGCATAGATCCTGTGGACTGTTTCTTTGCAACCAGAATAATTATTTTATATTTGCCTCCATTTAACTTCATTTTCTCTATGTTACTCTTGTCACCCAAGTCTGAGGGCGGGGGGGGGGGGTCCATTTAAAACTGGCTGCATTGATTCTCATTATTTCCTCTGTCTCAAGTTTTAGCACCATCTGCAGATTTGCTTTCAGTGCCTATAGCTAAAGCAGCAATATGAATAACAGAGGTCCCCAAACGAAGTAATCATTACTGAACTGAAAAACATGCAAGACTTATGGCGGAGGCTGCAAAAGAACCGAGAGGAATTGTTACCAGGACAGGGGCAAACAAGGTCATTTGTGCCCTGCAGTTATGCTGTAAGAGATGTGGCTGTGGCTGGAATGTCAAGCTATGCTGTGAGGCTGCTTAGACCCCTTTGACAGCCTGTAAGAAATATCTGAAAGGGGAGGCTTGGGAAAAGGCAAGCACAGGTGACTCAATGCTTTGCAAAAGTCGCAAGGAAACCCGG
The DNA here is from genome assembly GCF_057233095.1 of Heloderma suspectum. NCBI lineage: Eukaryota > Metazoa > Chordata > Lepidosauria > Squamata > Helodermatidae > Heloderma > Heloderma suspectum. The sequence continues at coordinate 196,105,062 of NC_139462.1, forward strand.
CAGAAAAAGCAGCTGACTCTGATGGAAGAAACTTGGACTCCTGTTTCAAGGCCCCTTTCCTAGAGCTGCAGGTAGTTGTTGGATCCAGAATATGATCCAGAAGGTCTGGACTGCTGTTAGGGGAAAACACATGTATGTATGTATGTATGTATGTATTGCATTTATATACTGCTCCACATCTAAACGGATTCCAGAGCAGTGAACAATAAAAGATAAAAGAGTAGAGTGGCCATGTGTACTCTTTGTCCTGCCCAGTTCCCACTTTAACATATTATTATTTTATTTATTATTGACTTTTATATACCACCTTATCAGCTAAAAAGCCATCAAGATGGTGTACAACAATTTAAAACAATAAAAACAAGAACATTAAAAACAGTTAAAACATGGAGGGAGCAATCCTATGACCACTAGTCAGCAGCTAGACAGCCATAGGATATGTGGTTTTCCAGGAACTGACCTCAGACCCCACGCTCCGAGGTCATTTCCTGGAAAACCAGCCTTCCCCCCTTTCCGTGCTGCCTTGCAGGCAGTGTGGAATGACCTCGTGCTCCACACTTGGAAGAGGAACATGGAGCGGCCAAAATGGGGTGTTCCGGCAGGCCTTCTGGGGTGGGGAAGGCAGAAATGCTGATATGACACATCCTATGTGTCGTCCGGCAGCCTCCTCCCCCATTCCACCTTCCCGTGGCTAGACAGCCCAAATTGGCTGTCTAGCCGCAAATGCAGGGCAGGAGAACTGTGGAGGGAAGAATCCCCTCAGTGCTTCTCCTGCCCTGCATTGGATAGGCGGTCGCCTCCGAGTTTGGAGGCAGCTGCTTATCCCCATAGGATTGCACCCTAAACCATTAAAAACTACACGTTTTGAAAGGCTAAACTGAAAAGATGTGTCTTCTAAGAGCAAGAGAGTGTGGGCCAATTGTAGTCCTTGAGGGAGCACATTCCACAGTTTGGGGGCAACTCAGGAGAAAGCATGCCTGACAAATGGGCCTCTGTGGGTAATGGTGCCCTCAAAAGGTAAGGCACCATAAGAACAATTAGCGCCTGGACAGGAGACACACAGGTTACCTGGTCACAGTCTTCCTCACTACAAGTGAGATGTGATGTACTTCTATTTCAATTATAATGTTTATTTCTCAATTTGCATCTACTCATATAAATTAGCATATGCAACTTTTATGCAAAGGTGTCTCTTCTTTTATTCTCTTTTTCAGTGATACATTTTCTCTTTTTCTGTGATTCATATGTGGCCACCCAACCTGTAAGCCACTATGAGCTGAGGTGAAATTCAGAGGGGGTTGGGCCCTGCTCAGAGCTTTCTGAACCCTCCTATTTCCAAGATTAGAAATTCATACAAGTAAACATAACATGTAGTTTTATCCCCAGCTAGCAATGCTAAATAGAGAATGGCATTATTATAAGGAATGGTGAAGCTACCTTTTAGTTACAAACCATGAGTGCTAGAAGGTGATTTTTTTTCTGAAAGAATTTGAATGTTACACGAGTAATCTGGCTGGACTCTCAGTGAGGGCTGGTGAGGGGGAGAGTCACTGATGGTTTGCCTGTCTCCACTAAATTCCTAGAGATGATTCAACATGGACAGCTTCTGTGTGGCTAATGTAAACTGTTGCTCTGTATTCCTGGTTTGCCAGAAACTGTTCAATAATGTCTGTACTTGAAGCTAGAAAGAAAGAAAAAAATCCCTTTGTATATTATTTGAAATGTATCCCAATGATAAATGCAGCAAAACTTCAAGATGCTTTAAGTCATGTTCTGAAGTGGAATTTCATTATGAAATTCTCAAGCCAGCACTAGAATACAACACCTAATCCTGTCTGTATAGAAATATCTGTACAAACAGCTGTCGATTTAAACCGAAAATGGATTTAGTGCTAAGTAATCTCAAAGAGGATTAAATGATATTAAAAAGGAAAAGAATATTTGTAAATATATGTCAGTAAACAACAAACATCTCCGATAAGTTATGAGAGACACTCTGATCATCAGCATATTTTACTTGGAAGTAAGCCTCAGTATCCCAGTAGAATTTTCTTCTAAGTATGTATGTGTAGGATCACAGCCAATGTATGTGTACTTTAATGTTTTTCAGGAATGAAACACTGATCTTCCAGCCTGGTCATATTAGCCCCAGTTCTAAGACAGCACCTAATAGAATCGGCTCTAAAATTCCGATTTATTAATTACATTTTTATCTCACCATTATCCAAGGCATCCAGAGTGGTATATAGAGATGTGAAGGCCCTCCCCAAAACCCAGGGAACAAAGATCTGGAACAAACTATTTCCCCCTGTTTTTTTCTGAAGACCATTCCCCACCCCATTTTTGTTTTTCAATTAAAAAATTGGAAATTCTGGAGCCTATTGAAAAAAACCCACCTTCTATGAAATATTTCCTCTTTCGGAACGAGTGAAATGCTTTTTAAGACAAGGTGTTACTCAAGATGTGTAGTGTGAATATTTTTATCGAAGGCAACCTACAGCATTGGGAGAATTATAATTCCCCTGTATACTGGAGACATATACAAAACTCAAATCCAAGATGCATCCTCAGCATGGGATATGTGGAAAAGGGCCAATGTTTTAGGCCAAAACATCTGGAGGGCCACAGGTTTCCCACCCCTGACTCTGGAGGCTGCTGCCATAGTCATGAGATAAACATACAGGGCCTGGATGAGAACCTTTCTGTCTAAATAATATACCTCCTTTTGTTTACTACAAAATATGTGCTTTCTGTTTTCAGCATTTACATTTTCTTACTTCTCAGATGGAAAAACCAAGATGCATATGCTTAGGTAGCACAGGGTACAGCAATCTGCAGCTCCCCACCCACTCTGCCTTGTAGTGTGGCAGTGGAAGCTGGTGGCTCCAATTTTGGTGGGGCTGTGAATCCATTTTGGGTTTCAGACAGAACCAGCCAGAACTCTAAAGGAGATATCCAAGGTGCCCTGTCTCCAAAATAGGTCCAGCACCTTGGATATCTCCTTAAGACTTCTGGCTGGCTCTGACTGAAACCCAGAATGGATTCACAGCCCCACTGAAATCAGAGCCTCCAGCCTGCACTCTATTGTGTGCAGAGCTGGCCTTACTGTTGGGCAGAGTGAGGTGTCCACCTCAGAAGCATATGTTGGGGAATGGAGAACGTGCACGGCAAGATCTTGAAGGACAGAGCTGTGTGTCCCATATTGCCTGTCCTGCAAGCCTTTGATCCTCCGATCTGTTCAGCTTCTGTATATGGAATGGAAAGCAGCAAAATGACTTGGGTATGGGTGTATGGAATACTCACCCCAGTCCGGTCTGGGCATCCGCAGCGGGGGGGGGGGAGGTGATCTGTCCCTCCCCCCGGAATCCTGCCTGGCTGGCTCTGCTCCACAGCGACTCCGCGGAGCCGCCAGTCGGGCCACCTGCAGCCGGACTTCCATCCACTGCCAGGCTGCGGCCACAAATGGTGTCCGGGACACCATCTGCATCCCTGCTCTTTGCCGTGATAGGCTACGTAAATATTTACGTAGCCTATCACCGAAAAGAGCAGGGACGCAAATGGCGTCCCCTACACCGGATGCCATTTGTGGCCGCAGTCTGGGGCAGCGGATGAACGGTAGCAGCGGACAGACCCGGACCAGCCGGCAGCAGGTAGGGTCCGTCCTGGGGGGATTTCTGGGGGTGGCAGGGGGGGTAGTCCGTTCCGTCACGGACTCCGGCGAGGGGATGGATTCTAACGAATCTGGCCTCATTGGAGTCTGTGGCGGATTTCTCTGCCATTCCTAGCCTTGGGCCAGCCCGGGTTGGGTATATTTACAATGCTTGTACAAAACAAATGTGTGTATTTTTTTCAGGCTGCAATCTGTGCTTAACTGGGAATAAGCTCCACTAAACAAAGTGGGTTTACTTCTTTCTTTTTTTAAAAAAATACTTTTTATTCTATTTTTTATCTTTATAAATGAAATAAACAGTACCAACAACCTAGTCATTATCTACAGTTTCCAACAATACAGTATTCTTAGGAGGACCCAGTAATAATGAAAAAAAAGTGGGGGGGGGGACAGAAGAAGGAAAAGGAAGAAGAAAGCAAGAAAGAAAAAGAAAAAAATATAAAAAGTTACTTAAAAGGATTAAATTTAAACTCCATTACGCACAAACTTCAAATATCATTCTACTTAAAAGTTATACCTATAACATTGCCAATATTATAATTCAGTACAGCATAAATAATCAACCTTACATTTCAATATCATATCATCAGTCTTATAGTAGCAAGGGAGCAAGCCTACAATTAATTTCCAATAACCATATATTGCCCTTCAGTTAACATATAATAGTAAAGCTTAACAATTTAACCAGCCAAAAATATTACTAATCAAAGTCTCATAATAATGATAGTAATAATAATAAAAAGGAAGGAAATTAAAAAGGATCAGTAATAATAACAAATCACTAATAAATTTTATGCTATCTATATTTTAGATAGTGTCATTTCTAAATCTATATATGAATGTATACATATCTATACACACACAAACAGGAATTTTATTATACAGTATATCATGTCTAATGTAAAAAAAAAGAGGAAGTAAGAAAAAGAGAGAAAAAAGGGGGGATGTATGTAAACAGTCCTCTGGACTGGCATACTGCCTGGATCTTGTAACCCAAACAAATCCGAAGTACAATAATAATTGAAAAGTTCCCAGCTCATGAGGCTGGGGAAGATGTCTCCTGAGCCTTACTTTGAATGCCAGCTAGCCAAGCCTCCGCCATTTCATGAGTGGGCTTACTTCTAAATAAACTTGCATAGGATTGCTCTGTAAATGTCATTAATATGGCCAATAGTATGATTTTACATGCTAAGTTATAAAACAGGGATAGAGAACCTCCAGCCCATGGGCCTCATCTGGTCTGCGGATGATCCCCATCCAGCCCACAGAGCCTCCTTGGATTCCTCCAAGCCTTGCCCCCTGGAGGAATCTACACTGTATCTTCAGTCACATATTGGAGATAACAGAGGGGAGGCATGTGGTAGGGGACTTTGCTAGTAGTGGGAGGAGTGGCTACTCTTCCCAGTGCTTTCAGAGTCCATCTACATGCTGCGTTCTGCCCCCCTGTGCATCTCTGTTTGAGAGTAAGCTCTACTGAACTCAGTGAGACTTCTATTTGGAAACCTACATGCAATAGGCCAGCATGTTTGGGGTTTTCGGTTTTGTCCCCTTTTTTTGAAATGAAACAAGCTTCATTTGATGAATTATTGCTTAGATGTTTCTGTATATTCCGCAATGCAGATGACATTCCCAGTACACTGCCTATTTATCACACAGCACACGCATAACTCCTTTTCAATATCAGTCATGTCATTTTGAGACAATAAATACTACTATGGCAATACTTTGAAAAGGGCAGATCATTTCTGAATGATTCCTACAAAGAGAAAAATAAAAATGAGAATTGGATATATATAAAACAGAGAGTTGGATAGCTAGTGCAGAATGCTGCAGCTGGAATCACACCTGTATTAAAATAACTGCACTGGCTGCCTATTAACTACTGAGCCATGTTTGAGGTTTTGTTGCTGACTTTCAAAGCCTAAAGAACTCAGGACCAGGGCTAGATCTACAGCAGTGCTTTTTATTGGGATTGAAGTGCGCTGATTAACTGTTGGGGCACGTTACACATTCCTTATACTAGTGCTGTGCCATGCATTTCTCCCACATTTTTTTCAATCATTCTCATTCAATTTGATGGAAAAGAAATTGCTTTTGAAAAGAAATTCAAAGGAGGAGAAATTTCGGAGAAATTCTCATGGTTTGCGTTTGGGGTTTTTGTACTTACCTTACTTATGAGGTGGCTGAGGAGTGTGCCTTAGTGTCCTGTCTATCACTGTACAATAATCTCTGTGGCACCCTGTAGCCTCCTCGGCTTCCCGCACTTCAGTTAAAGCCATCAGGAGGAAGACATCATGAGGCAATTCCTCCCACTGGGCTTTTTCAGTTCATGAAGTGCAGGTGGCCTGGGAGGCTGCAGAGCAATGGAAAGATGTGTAATAGAGAGAGAAACCCCACACAGCACTCTCAGCCTCCTCACAGTGATTTTGTTGTTGTTCAGTCATTCAGTCGTGTCCGACTCTTCATGACCCCATGGACCATAGCACGCCAGGCCTTCCCACCAAAAGGAATTCAAAATTCTGCCTCAAAAAGGTGGAAGCCTCAATACAGTTGATACTGTTACCACTTGCAGGCACAGTGCAAGAAGCCAAAAACCCTTAGGAAAAAAGAAAGACACTGTGCTACAACCCCTGCCAATAGTGAGCCCTATCTGTGAGAAACTGTTGGAGAATTTCTCCTCCCCTAGGAGAAATTTGGTGAAATTGTCCCTCCAATTTCTCTGCCCACAAATAAGCTGGTAAATTTTGAGAGGCCATTTGTGCATAGCTCTACCTTATAGCGCTTTTCTAGTGTTATATCCTGCTTTTTATTCAGTATTATCCAAAATACTACAACAGATGTGATTGGGTGTGCTACAAGGTATATAAATGCTCAAGAGGGATATAGTGTCACCATGATGGGATTGTATTGATACGACACAAGGTGTAGATCTGGCCTTGGATATCTAGCTGACCGCTTTCTCCTATATATGCCAATTCGATTCTCAAGATCTTTCAAGGATGCCATATTAGTAATCCCATGACTAGCAGTGTGTCTCCAGGTAATGGCACATAAGCTTTCTCAGTGGTGGCACCCACCTTCTGGAATGCTCTCCCATATATAGTTTGAGAGAGGTGGAAACTGTGGTGAGCTTTAATGTCTCAGGCAGATGTATCTGTTTACTCAGGCTTTACCTTACATTGTTTTTATATTGTATTACATGTATTTTTGCTGTAAACCACTTGGAGGTCTTAGGATTATAAGTAGTTTAAATAAAACAAATAAACAAACACACAAATAAATATCAGCATTCTCCCAGGTCAGGAGGGAAACACAATTAAAAATATAGCACATGCCTCATTGTCTAGCTCTTCAAATATGATGAAGGACAGCTCAGTTCAGACTTTGTACCACAGCATGACTCAGAAGCCAAACTACAGTCTGAGCTTCCACATGCCAAGACAAAGTTTAGAAGTGCTTCTCTGATTGCCTTTACCATCCTCCTAGCACTTAGCTTCATATATTCATAAGTTCATTTCATTCCCATTTCTATGGTCCCCTCTCCATGGCACAGTAGCTTCAGGAGGTGGAGCAATAAATAGTAACTATGGGTTAGCCATTCCGACATTACAAGACACAACAGAACAAACCACAGTTAGAAGACCTACTTCAAATCATGATTTCTGGTTTTAATTTGCCAACCAATTACAAAACATGATTTGTCAATGCAGACACCACATCAAATCCAAGTTGAGGCTGCAGTCTTATACGCTGTTACTTGGGAGTAAGCCCCACTGACCTCAATGGGACTTACTTCTTGATAACATGGAAAGAATTGCACCGTAAGCATCCTTAATACTGGCTTGGTATGATCTCTGAATTGAGCATAAGAGTTGCAAACATGCGGTACATGGTAGTCTAGCATATTGAAAAAGTAATACTTTTATTCTGATAGCTTCAACTCTCCATTCTTTTACCCTGATATATACAGGCCTGACCAGATACTGCAACTGAATATACATCACATAAATGTATTGTGTTATATTAGGTTATCCACAGTAGTTTAACCAACTGCTTTAATGAAAATCAAGAAATAATATTCTGCACTATTCATTCAGTGAATACACATTATCTCTGCAGCATGTCACTGAAATTACAAAACCTATGCAACATCTACTATGTGATATAGTTACTGAAATAAGATCTGGTATACTGTTTTGAATTATCTTTAACATTATAACCAACATCTCAGACAATGCCTGACTGAGAAAAGGCCTACAGCCTTCCTTTGTGTCTATTTGAGCCATACAAATAATGCAATACATTTTTAAACATATCCGCTGTGAATTCCTCCCTCTAATAACTGATAAATAGATTTTAAATACCTGTATCATTTTTTAAATATAAAACTGCAGCTCAGACACTTCGATTTTTAGAAGCAAAGTCAAACTATTTCCGAAGAGCAGCACCGAAATTATCATGAACCCTTTGCTGGCTCCCTTGCCAACTGTCTGTTGTATTTTCTAGGTAGATTAAGTCATGGAAGATTAAGACAAGCTTTGCTCAGGGTGCCTAGTAGACAAGGGAGTGCAAAATACCTTACCACATTTGCAATAATGTACCATGTTAAACCCCAGAAAAGCTGATTGCTAAAAGCAATCAACGTCCCCCAAGATTATAAATATGCCCATATTATATGTTCTGCTAGATCTCTGTAGTGTGTAGGCAAGCCATTAACAGAATCGGAACAACGACAGGACAGAGTCATCAGCATGAGAAAGCCAGCCTAATGAAATGAAATGCCGACAAAGATTAAACAGCATTAAATGTGACAAGTCAAATCCTTTAAAGAACAGCCTTTAGCTACTGTAATCAAAGGATTATTACTTACCTTGCCAATTAACCGCTGTATGCCTATGTTTCCTCCCCTGCCCAAATGTCAAGGAGTCATTGATAAGCATAAGGCTACTCCTTTTAGCAGGGTGGCCACTTACAATTCATCAAAACAGAGGAAATGCATTACCAAACAAAAGGAATAAGAGGACAGTGATTTGCATAACATTTGCATATGGAAATGTATATGTATATCTGCAAATTTAGAAAGAATTATTTAAATAGAAATATGATACATCACGCAACAGTAGAGAAGACTGTGACCAGGTGACCTGTGTTCCTGCCTGTTTAGTCTGCTGCCCAGGCGCTAACTCGTGATGGGCAGTGGTGGGCAATGGGGCCACTTCCACCCCCTGCCGATTCTCTTGTGACCCACAGATTCTGTTGCATGAGCGGAATCCTGCTGATTCCATTGAGCGAGTGGGACCCATTGCTTGTGCAACAGAGATTTAGTGCTTCCCAGGGAAAGCAAAATTCTTGTTTCTCAACTGGGACAGGTCAGCGGAGCTCCCTGATGTGAGCTCCATCGACTTGCCCTGTTCCAGAAACAAGTTGCCCAGAAGTGCTAAGTCTTCATTCCACGAGCAGTGGGTGCCACTTGCAGACAGGAACTGGCAGGGTGTGAGAGAATTGGCAGAGGCATAAGGACACCCCAGTGGCAAAATCAATAGATTCTGGGAATATTTTATGCCTCACATCATTTTTTTTTTTCCTTCCAGAAAAAAAGCGCTAAGTGGTAAAAGGCTGAAAATGTGGGTAACAGAAGACAACAATGTCGTGAGAGGACTATGTTGTAAGTCTAATTCTGTGCACATTCTGTGATGTAAGGTGTGTCTGGGGAACCTTTACAATCTCAACTTGTGTCATTTTCCCCCAACCTACAGAGCAGACTATAAACAGTAGCACTAGCAAGATTAGCCATTCAGAGATCTTACTTTATATTTTGAAACGTTCTTGAAGAACATCTTGAGCTTAGGAAATTGCAGTATTTTTGTTTGTTTGCTAATATCCTTTTCCCCTAGCTTCTTACACTAACCTATCTTACTAACTACATTCCTGAATAAAACTAATATAGTACAGGTCACAAGGTCAATGCTGAAACAACAGTCATAAAAGAATGCCAGCAAGTATAAATTAAATGGCTTTTTAATATGAATTGCAGCATATCTGATTGCAATCATTGCACCAACAGAGAACCTTGAGCTATAGCAATATTGAACTGGAGGAAAAAATTAACTGTTCATTCCATTGGCATACCATATAAGTTCACATAGGCTTTCCTGATCAGGAATGACACCCCTCTGTGCTAAAACACAAAAGCGTGAATATTTTTATTCACAAAACACCACAGGATGCATTTAGTTTATAAATTATAATGACTGTTTGCCCTGTTAATGAAGTTTTCAAAGGAATTGGGCTTTCCCTTGGAAATGGTGATGATTGCATTCATCACAGGCCGTATCACCCAAAGGTTGCATTTATAGCTTCACAAATTATTTTCGCAATAAACCTTCCCCTTTCAGCATATGGAAATGCTGACTGAAAGGACGGCAAACTTAGAGCCACTCCAAAGCCAGGTTTGACACAGTTGAACAAGGGAGATGATGCTGGGGATATAAGATGGTAAAACACAAAAGCAAAGAATGAGAACAACACTGTGAATTTTCAGTAACTATGATAAGGCTTGGGCTACTCTCTTCAAAGGCAACGTACCCTTGACAGCAGTTTCAATAAACTGCCCTTAAGGGGCTTACATTGATTTCCCAAATCTCAGCTACTTGGCATGCAAGATAAGGCATCTACTGCTAGATTAAATTTAAGAAAGGAAGTAGAAAAAGCATATATGGAATTCAAATATATGCACTATTACAGGAATACGCCCAGTGACGTGGGAAGGATGGATCCATGAAGCAAAACCACTTTTGGCACTGGAGACTTGCCGCATGCATAAAACTGAAATGGGACTTCACTGGTTTGTACCAGAGCATTGGCACTGGCTCCAGGTTTCTGAGGACCCTTGGGCAAGACACCCTCAATGGGCCCACTCCCTCAGTGTGTCTACCTTCTCACCACCATTGCCACCAGCTGCTATTGCTCCTCATCCTCTTTCCCAACCTTGCTACCACTCGCTTGTTTGGCAGGCTGAGAGCCAGTGGCAGTGGCATCTACTGCTCCTCCTTACCTCCACCATCATTACCTCAGCCACGGCAAGAAACAGGTGAACAAGTAGGTTGCTATGGTGAAGAGGAGGAGCATGTCCAGAGGCCTTTTGTCAACAGGCCCCTTCTGGGGCATGGCCCTTGGTGGGTGACTGACTATGCTCACCTTTGATGCCAGCCCTGTAGAGTATAGGAATAAGGGGGAGAAAATTAGGCCTACAAACCCAAAAGGTTCCCATGAAATGTGTCATATTACATATCAATTACGTATTTCTTTTCACTAAGTTAAGTTTTGGAGAAAATAATTTCATTTGCAGGATAGTGACATGCCCACCCAAACCCATATAAATGGTCAGAAATGGATGAGGCGGAAATGTAGCCCTAAAGGTGGTTTGTAGGCCTAGCATGCCTTCCCAGGTCACTTTGTCCCACCTTCATTTCCCTTGCCAACAGCTTCCACCCTCTCTGAGCTCATCAGGACTGTCATCTCTCTCTGCTGCTTTCTCTGCAGATTTAGTGCAGCTCCCTCCTTCCCATCTTTCCTTCATGACTATTCAGGGAGGTAGCCCATCCCTGTTGCTACATTCAGCCTGGCGACCTTTGCCTCTGTCTTTAACGTGGTGTTGTGGCAAATTTGGAAGTGCAGCCGCTCATCATGAGAGCCCACGAGGAGAGTCCAAAAATTCAGGCAGCTGGATTGATCTATATAAAAAAAACGTATTCTAACTGTTTTCATCTCCACAAGGAGCAGGTCATTTGTAAAGCTAGTGGGTCTTAACTAGGGATGGGCAAACTCGCCTCATGCAGCCTCACGCACGGCTTGCCAGCCCTGTACTGGCAGCATGATCCTCCTTGCTGTGCATGGCAAGCCACTGGGTGGTCCGTGGGTGTCCGGTGCACAGCGCAGCCTCCCACTCCCTCACTGAGCTGACATTTTGTGTAAATAGACCTAAATAGACCATTTACACCTGTAATTTTGCATAAGTGGGCTCTTTACAGCTGCCATTTGCACAAAATCAGCCCTTCCGTAAAAGGCCGAGCCTCCATTTTGACACAAGTTGGCATCTCAGTGAGGGACTGGGGATCCCCACGCTTGCCCAACTCGGCACGCACCAAGTTGGGCAAGCACAGGGATCCACAGACCGGGGCCTGGGGGGTGGGGGGCGAGCTGGCAAGAAAGCTTCAAGCCCCAACTGGACACCCTTGACATGTGTTAACTGCCTATTCAAGACTAAGCCAACCCAGATTTCTTTGCATCACAACAGGGAACAATATATTGCTGGTGGGAGAATTCATTCTCCCCCAGCTACTCTGAGGATTTATTTATGTATTTAAAATACTTATATACCATTTGATCTCATAAGATCTCTAAGCAGTTTATATAAGAAATATACAAAATACAATATAAAGACCAATATACAACATAATTGCAGCTAAGCCCAAAGGGTACATGGAATTCTGATGGGGGTGGCAGATGACGTCAGTATCCTTTCTACTAAAAAAAGTGCCAGCACTGCTTCCCTATGAGCCCTGGCTCTATCACACCATGGGTCTTTAGTGTGAGATGTGTTGGTTGCTAAGCATGCAAATAGGTCTGAGAAGTGGCTGGAGATTTTAGTAACGCCTGCACAAAAGCCATGATGTTTCTCTAAAGCATGGGAAAGCAGTGTTACTCTTTGAAATTCCTAGGGGAAAAGCTATGTGTGTGTAGGGGTCTGTGTGTGTGTGTGTGTGGGGGGGGTGCTCGTTCTCTTCCAGGGGAAAGAGTTACCATATCCCCAAAAGCATTTTCCATTTGCACTGGCAAAATGGTCCAGGAGAAAAGATGGACAACAGATAGACTTACAAAAGCGTGGAGCATTATATAACATATCCTGCACTCTATCAGAAAGAGCAGTGGTTCTCCCCAAGCATTTACAAACGTTCAGCTTTCTTTTTGGGGAATAGCACAGCGTATGAATTTCCTCCCTTCACATTTTCTTCCATTACAACAGTGACCTTTGTGCAGAAGAAACCAGCTACTTATTTGTTTTGCTGTGCCCTGTATGACTAGCCATTTGGGGCAGTAACAAATCCTCAAGGAAAGGTCTAATGTCTAAGGGCAATTTCCCCTTTTATTCCTATGTTTAATCACTTGTTTTCTGAATGTGCCACTATTGGTAAATATTGCATGCATAGCTATTTCTGAAATCTTTAAAAATCCTCCATTCCTGCCTTGCATTCAAAGCACATCGCCCACTTAGTTTTCAGAGACTGTAACTCCACTGTTTGTCTTCCTAAACCCCCATGTTACAGTGCCATGACCTTGTGCATTGGTTGCCTTTCCTGCACCTTCGTTCACCGAGGTGGAAGGATCATCAGTTCTCCAGAGAATAAAACTCACTCCATTTGTAGCTCTCAAGAAAGACATGCACAATGTTGCTTGTTCATGGAAAAATGTATGACCATGTCTCACATCACAGCTAAGCAGTCTCAGGAATATATCTCCGGGATGCCAAGTTGAGAACTTTCCCGCAGTTTAAGGTGTAATCCCATGCACGATGAGACAGAAAAAGTTGTACAACTCCCAGTATGCCCCAGCTAGCCATGTTGGGAGTTGTAGGACTTTTTTCTGTCTAAATATGCGTAGGATTGCACCTTAAGGGGCACAATCCTGTCCACGTTTAGACAGAAAAACGTCCTACAACTCCCAGCATGCCTAAGCCACCCATGCTGGCTAGAGAATGCTAGAAATTGTCAGCCTTTTTCTGTCCAAGCATGCACAGGAATGTATCTTAATTGAGTCTGGGACAGCCTTGATGTGGCAAATTAGTATTCTTATTGCAAAGAGCCAACCTATTTTAAAAAAATATTTATTTATTTCATTTCTATATGCCCAATAGCTGAAGCTCTCTGGGCAGTCCACAAAAATTAAAACCATAGAGTGCAGCATAAAACAATATAAAATATGAAAGCTTAAATCCACAATGTAACAGTACAACCAGAATAAAACCTAGCAGCAATGCAGAGATTTAAAATACAGATTTTAAACACCAGAGCTAAAAGACTAGGAAGCTAAAAATGCTAAAGTACTGAGAGAATAAAAAGATCTTCACCTAGTGCCAGAAGGAGTACAGGCGCTAGGCGAACCTCTCTAGGGAGCTCGTTCCACAGCTGGAGCGCCACAGCAGAAAAGACCCTCTTCCTGGTAGCCACCTACCTCACTTCCTTTGGTGAGGCAGGTGGCTACCACGCAACCTAGACCATGTGTAAATGCAATTAAGCCCTTGGATATAATATATATACTCTCAAGTATGTGAGAGATCATTTGCATGAAAAGTGAGAGTTGCTGATTTGATTTAAAATTAAAGGTAGGGCCAAGCAAATCCTGTTCCTGGAGGATATAAGGAGGTGTTTCAGAGCTGGGGAATCACTCCAGCTGGCGGATGGAACCAGCCTACATCTCAGCTATCCACTTCCTTCTGAGCACCACTTCAAGCATGTGTTCCCCTCCTGACTGTGATCCAGGTTGGAGGCCAAGTCCTTGCTATCTGAATGAGAAGAAAATTACTGGTAATGGAAGCTTTTTTTCCAATGGAAATAAGAGGTGCACACCCCCCCCCCAATATGGATTAAGACCAGAACAGAGGGCAAAGGATTAAAAACCCCTATCCCCCCACCAGGGTCCTGATACGGATTGGGACTGCCTGCTAGCAGCTAGTGTGGTCCTCAGAGTAGAGTTTTGGCACCATCAGCAGGCCTGTTAAATAGGTTAGGCAATGAGTCAACAACTTGCCCAGAGCTACTCATGTAACTTCCATAGCAGCACAGAGATTTCCAAAACATTGGTCAGCTGGGACAAATCCAAAGCATTTGTCAACTGCAGGGGGTGGGGGAGAACAACCTACACCCAACTACCCCAAGCACTGATCACATGATTCAGCTGCAATCCCATAGCTAAGTACTATGGGATTGCAGCTGGCTGGCTGGGGCATGCTGGGAGTTGTAGGTCCTTTTTTTCTGTCTACACATGCATAGGATTGAACCTCTGAATGCTTTGTCAAACTTAGAGATATTGGTGAGATTTAATAATGGTGCAGAAAAAATGTCATCAGTTGTTAAAACTCCTGTGATAATTTTTTCATACTCACTAATAGCAAATTTAGCTGAACACTAAGTTTAAGAGCATGCAGTCTAATTAAAGACTCTACATAAGGGGAACCCAAAGAAATAATGATCAAATATGTGAGGTGTGTGTGTGGGGTGGAAGTCATTAAAACTGATTGCCATGATTTTTAAAGGGTTCTAGCAGTTGCTTTTTATATTGATTACACCAATAAAAATTACAGCACGATGTAAAGGAAGAGGGGTTTTTCAGTTAATGAAAAAAGAAAAAAGTTATGTTTTATGATAAAAAAATTAAAAAGCTATCAGAGTAGGAAAGTGATGACACTAATTAGAATGTGGAATTTCATAACCTCAACTGTGACTAAGTATTTTCTATTTCGGCAGGACAGCAGTTCAAGACCCAAGTGCTGCGTGATGGAGTGAGCTCCCGTCTTCAGTCCCAGCTTCTGCCATCCTAGCAGTTCAAAAGCAAGAAATTGCAAGTAGATAAATAGGTACCGCTTTGGCGGGAAAGGTAACAGCGTTCCATGCACCTCGGTGTTCAGTCATGCCGGCCACATGACCATGGAAGTGTCTTCGGACAGCGCTGGCTCTTTGGCTTGGAAATGGAGATGAGCACCACACCCTAGAGTCGGACACGACTGGTTGGGGACACCTTTACCTTTTTATATTTATCTAGCAGCTTTGGTCACACAACATGCTTTTGCAGTGAATGGTTTTAATCCACAGATAAGGGAAACTCAGTGGTTAATATTAAAAACAAATCATTAATATTAAAAATACATCATAGCATCCTACTGAGCACTACTCTGGTAGAAACCCTGTTGAAGTGACTGAGGTGATTCTGTGGAAGCGGCAGAGCTGACCTTCATCATCTCAGTGCCTTCTCTTTCCCCTTCCTTCTGCTATAGATAATAGGACTTTAGTGTTTGATCTTAATTAGAATACAATGAAGCTGTAAAGCAGCCTTCCCCCAACTGCCTTCCAGCTGTCTTGGATTATAAATCCCAGCTATGCTGACTGGGGGATTATGGGACTTGTAGCCACTGGGGGGCACCATTTTAGTTTTACATGACAGTCCTCAAATCACTTACTTCTCAAGTTATCCTATTAACGTAAAGGGGTTCCTCTAAAGGAAGCACTTTGAAAACTGCATATTAAGTGTGTATACATAAGATACCGTAGTCATCAGCAGTGATTAAACCTCACATTCATATATGACCTAAGTGTTTGTTTCTCAGAAAGACTGCATTGGCTCACAGAAAAAGCAAACGAGGAATCCATCAGATTATTCAAACAAAATAGCTGTATTTCCAGGAGCTGGCATTCAAACTAAAATGTCAATTTCCCATCTAAAAGTGTTAGTGAAGTTCACAAGGTAAAACAAAATTAGGGATGTACAAATAGAGATGTCAGAGAATTCTGCCACGGATCTCGGTGAGGCCGAATGCCAGTGCATTCGGCCCCCCGAACTCCATGGCAGAACGGCCTGCCCCCCCGCCTCCCCGCGGATCTCCCCCAGGATGAAACTTACCTGGGGCGGATGTTCCGGGCGGTGGCGGCTCTGGTGGCGGCAGTGGCAGCAGCGGCGGCTGCGGCGGCTGGTCTTCCGACCGGCTGCCACCACTGCCGCAATTTGCAGTCTGGAGGTTGTTTTTGTTTTTGTTTTTTACAAGACGTGATAGGCTATGTAAAGATTTATGTAGCCTATCATGGCTGGGTAAAAAAACCAAAAAAACAACTGCATATGAAAATGGCGGCGGCTATGGCCGCCGCTGTTTGCGATCCCCTTTACTTTTGGCTGTCTTAGTCTACGTAAATATTTACGTAGACTATGGCAGCAAAAATAAAGGGGATCGCAAATAGCGTAGCGGGAGCTATTTGCGTCCCTTTTTGATTCACCGTTTTAGCCTATGTAAAGATTTACGTAGGCTAAAACGGTGAATCAAAAAGGGACGCAAATAGCGCCCGCTACGCTATTTGCATTCCCCTTTATTTTCGCCGTCATAGTCTACATAAATATTTACGTAGACTAAGGCGGCGAAAAATAAGGAACACAAATGGCGGCAGCCGTAGCCACCGCCATTTCCGTATGTGGTTTGTTTTGTTGTTTTTTTACCCAGAGCCCTCCACGGCCGGAAATCCAGCTGCGGACGGCTCTGGCCTAGGCCTGGGCGGCTGCTCCGCGGAGTACAGCCGGCCATGGAGGATTCCGGGGGGGAGGAACGAATCGCCTCCCCCCCATTGAGGATTCCGGGGAGAGGGATGGAACACTTCCCCCCCACCATCAACATAATCCGCGGAAAGGTAAGTGACTTTCGTACATCCCTACAGTGTACGAAACGACTTACCTGTTTCGTTTCGTGACATCCGCGGTGGTGGGGAGGCGCTCCGTCCCTCCCCCTGAAATCCTCGCTGGCTGGCTGTGCTCCGCCGTGACTCTGTGGAGCTGCCGGCCGGGGCCACCCGCAATGACATCCGGCCACTGCTGGGTTGCGCAGGGATGCAAATGGCGGCTGCCATAGCCGCCACCATTTGTGTCTCTTTTTCCCCGTGATGGGCTACGTAAATATTTATGTAGCCTATCATGGCAAAAAAAGGGAACTACGCTACAGTAGCAGCCATTTGCGTTCCCTTTTTTCCCCATGATAGGCTACGTAAATATTTATGTAGCCTATCACGGCCTCTGCAGGGACGCAAATGGTATTTATGTAGCCTATCACAGGAAAAATCGTAAAGCGAATGGCGGCCGCAGACGCCAGTCGCAAAGCAGTGCGAATGGCACCAGGTAGTTACTCTATTTCGCGTGCCTTTCCTGGGGGGGGGGGCTTCGTTCTGCCATGGAGTTCAGGGGGCCGAATGCACTGGCATTCGGCCTCACTGAGATCCGTGGTGGAATTCTCTGCCATCCCTAAACAAAATAAACAACAATTTGGAGCAAACCCCTCTGTTCTTCAGCCACTTGGTAGTGCCCATGTGCAGTGCAATCCTATTCCTGTTTACACAGAAGCAAGTTCCAGTATGTTCAATGGGGTTTATTTCCAGGAACATGTGCCTAAGATCGAAGCCTTAGTGGACTATAAGCAGTGTGTGTCATGTTCCCTTGGCCCCCACCTTCCTCATGCACACACAAGAAGAGAGGCTTCAGTCTCACGCCTTTAATTCACTATCAGGTTCATTACAGATGCAAATCCTCGAAGACTCTCAGGCTACAAAGGAATAACAACAGGGGATCCAAGTGGGAGCTATGGTGTTGCGAGCAGTTTGAACAAGGACTTGCTGGCTAGAATAACCTAAGGATGGAGGCCCCTCCCTTTCAGTGATGCTCCCCTACGTCAACCCTCCTGCATTGCCAACCGGGTCGATAGTCTGAGCTCAGCCTCTGACTTTTCCTGCTTCGTTCTGCGCCACAGTCTACCATCCCTCAGGTCACACCCCATGCTCGCCTCCTCCTGGGTTTTCATGGAGGAGGGAGGGGGGGTGGCTTCAGGCCCAGCCATCTGGGTGCTAGCATCCTGAGAAGCACACCTATCCATATCTGAACTTGCTCGGGAAGATGCCTCCCCTGGTTCTGGCAGTTCCACTTCTGAATCTGAACTGCTAACTATCTCCATATGCGCAGAATCAATCCTGACAGTGTGCTTGGTTCAGCCACTGTTACTTCACTGTGTTTCAAGGGCCCAGTAGCATTATACACCCCACCAGTGTATCATGTTTAGGGGGTTGGGCAAGATACCCCCTGTGTCCCCCAATCTCTACTAGCCCTACTCCACAGTCCACACAACTGTCCAGAGGGAGACTGCAGCCCCATCTCCTCACTCTTGTCACCACCTGCATGCTCAGATAGGGCCAGTGAATGGGCAGCAACAGCAGGGAGAAGACAGTGGAGGCTGGTGGTTCTGATGTCAATGGGACAGTGAATCCGCTCCAGGTTTCAGTCAGAACCAGTCGGAACTCTAAAGGAGCTATCCAAGGTGTGAAGCACCCTGGATAGCATCTTTAGAGTTCTGGCTGAAACCTGCAGCGGATTCACTGCCCCATTGATGTCAGAGCCACCAATTTCTACTGGAAGAAGGCCAGCAGGGCCAGGAGGCTCCAGGGGTCATCCTTCAAGGGGGTGGACCTTGGCAGGTTTCCAGTAGGGTTGCCACTTATGAATTGCCAAAAAAGAGGAAATGCATCATTAAAAAAGAGGACAAAAGGATAGTGCTTTGCATAACATTTGTGTGTGCTAATTTATATGTACAGGTATATGTAGCCCAACAGCCCTGTCAGGTAAGTTATGCTGGGGAGTCAGTGACTGGCCCAAAGTCACCCAGTGAGCATTATGGCTGAGTGGGGACTACAACCTGGATCTCCCAAGCCCCAGTCCTATGCTGTAACCACTATTCCACACTGGCTCTCAAATAGAGGATGCTTTCAAATTGAGGATGGTCTTCTGGCAGCCCTTCAAACAGAGGACTGTCCTCTGTAAAAGAGGACACCTGGCCACCCTATGATACCAAACCCTAAATGTCAGCTCTGCAACCCACATTTGATGGACTGGGTCATAATCAGTGGATCCACTTAGAAGAACATGCTGCAAAGTTCCCTAATGCAGTTTTTCAGAAGCAACCTTTCACTTTAAAAACAGCATGGTTTTCTGTTGCTTTGGTGGGTTTTTTAAAAAAACCAAAGTACATATATTTGAATTAATATATATCAAAATATAAAGCACAAAATTCAAGGACTGACAGTTCATGTTCTGATCAACACACAGTCCAGGCTCATAGCACATTCTGCTGAAGAAGAAAAAGTTTATAAGTTAGCTGACAACAAGGAGTCTCTCATGCATTAGTAGATAAGATGAAAAGGTTCTTCCTATATATGGTTGCTTGCAATATCTTAATAGCCAAATCTTTGAAGGATACCAAATATGGCACTTTCTCATTTTTATCATGGAAGATGTCCATAGTAATAACAACTTATGCAACAGAAGAAACCAAAAGCATGCTTCAGTAGCCAACAGTTAAAGGCATGTCAGGTCCTATTGATGTGATTGATGGTATCATGAAGATCAAAACCAGCCAGATACCAATGCACAGACTCAATAAGAATCTTCCTGTTGCTTTTGATCAGCCCTAATATTACAGGAATTTTAAAAAGGGCAATTTAATATGTGTCACATTTCACATGGTTCTGGCCAAAGTTAGGCCACAGTACCACAGAACCCTGGTGTGAAAGGGTCGTTCTAGGCATGACACACATTAGGATCTTGCATTTTTTTGTTGTGCTTAATTAGTAGCTGTTGAACTACTTTCAATATCAGGAAAGCAGCCCTTTGCGAGAGGGTGTGTAAACCTTTCCTGTGTGTAAACCTATCATAGCCTGTCCCCAGTGAAAAACACACACCACCTCCTTGAAGCTACTGCTAGTTTGTCGGACAAAAAAAAGCGAGACACCATCTGCAATACCATTCCCCACCCCCCACCCCTCTCTCTCTCTCTCTCACACACACACACACACACACACACTCACACGATTAGGGGTGTACGAAATCCACTTACCGTTCCAGTCTGGGGTGTCCACGAGGGGTGGGGAGGCGATCCGTCCCTCCCCCCGGAATCCTCCCCAGCCAGCTCCGCTCCATGGCGAGTCCACGGAGCCGCCAGCTGGGCCTGTCTGCAGCTGGACTTCCGTCTGCTGCCGGTCTGCAGCCACAAATGGCATCCAGCGTAGCGGATACGTAAATATTTGCGTAGCCTATCACGAAAAGAGTAGTGATGCAAATGGTGTAGCGGATGCCATTTGCATCCCTGCTCTTTGCCGTGATAGGCTACGTAAAGATTTATGTACCCTATCACAGCTAAAGCAGGGACGCAAATGGCGTCCGCTACGCCGGACGCCATTTGCGGCTGCAGACCAGGGCAGCGGAAGGCAGCGGATGGACTGGACCGGCCAATGGCAGGTAGGGTCCATCAGGGGAGAATTTAGTGGGGTGGCGGAGGGGAGTGCTCTGTTCCACCACAGACTCCGGGGGGCTGGATTCTAAAGAATCCAGCCTCATTTGAGTCCGTGGTGGAATTCTCTGCCATTCCCTACTAGGGATGTATGGATTTTGTTAAATCTGTTTCATCTCTGTTTGGCTGATTGTCAGGTGTCTTTCATTCCATTGTCCGCCCATTGATTGAATTAGATTTTTTTTAGGGATGTACGAGAATTTGTATTCCACTCGTGCAAGTGTGCATTAGCACTAATGTGCATTACCAGTAGTGTGTGTTAGCCCAAGTGCAAATTTCTTCAAATCCCCCTCCCGCTCAAGTAGAAAAAAGTCTGCAAGTCCTTGGAATCAGCACAACTCTGAAAAAGCTGGTCTGCTGTGGAATCCATAGGTCAGATGCATAGAAATCTGAACTCATCTGAATCAGTTGCAGATTTCTCTGATGCCCTGTACACACACACACACACACACACACACACACACACCACTTGTTCAGTTAATAACAGCTTTGTGTGCTTTGGGGGGAGGTAATGACAAATAGCTTATTTTCGATCAAGGGTATGGGAGCAAATGGTTAAACACCCCCTCTCAGAGAAAACATGTCCCATCTTCAAACCTGCCCTGTGAATCTAAGTAGTAAAACAAAATCCACAGGAGGCCCTAATCAAAGATCTCCTGCATCACGTCTAGTCTGTCCTAGGAATGACTGACCATGTCACAAGTCATGGGAAGACCATGACTTTTTTTATTCAAGGTATTAGAAATTAATAAATAATATAGTTAGGCAAAAGAAGAGGCAGTTCCTACACACACACACACACACACACACCTGCCCTAGAAAACTAGCAGCACACTTGGTGCTAGCCACAGTAAAAATGTGTAAGTCGTGCTTGATATTTTGCTGGAATCAGACCTGGGACATCCGTAGAGCAGATGAGGTATTAGTACTGATTGCAGCTGCACCATTTTGTTTACTAATTAGACTAATCAGTTAGAACCCGTTCAATCAATTAATCAGTCAGCAGACACTTTTTAATGTAATTATTTTAAGTGCAAGAACCTACAAAAACTATGGGTGGACTGGGGGCCATCTTCTAATAGGCACTGCTCTCCTCTCACACACTGGATAAAAATGCCCCTTCTGCAGTGATGCCAGCTGTAACATGCGAGTGCATCATCTGGAAACAAGGGGAGTGTACTTTTTTTCCTTCAAAAAAGATTGTGTTTATTTGTATGCAAACATATGTAGATTTAGGTTGCACGCCTAAGGACCTTGGGAGAGTGTTCCAGGGGCCATAGGATAGATCGGGCCTGTCCCTCTGAGAGGGAAGGGGTGCACCCTCGGAGGAGATCAACCTTGGATGGCCTCTCCCAGTCCTTGTGGAAACTTCCGAAGCCCTTCCCTCTCCGGCATCAGGGCTCCAGTGTTGGTAGATGTGAAAGGAAGAGGATTGTTGGCACATCATGGGCAGATAGGGAGAGGTTTTGGGTCATGTGGATTGAAAGTGCTCCTAATCCCCATGCACACCCCTGACATGGGGCAAAACATCCACCAGCCTTGCAATGGGAGGGAACTCATTCAAAAAACAACAATCCTGGAACAGGAAGGAAGGGAGGGTAATTCTGCTCACCCCTCCCTTCTGCCTTGCTGGTCCAAACCCAACAGGGCTCTGGCTGAGGTGGTCTGTCCACTTTCTAGCTCTCACTTCTGCACCCAGTAGGATGTTCTGTCAATAAATCAACCAACACTCTTCAGGCTGGCAAGGGCATGCTGGGCTTCGTAGGACTTTTTTGTGTCTAAACATGCATTGGATTGCACCCTAAGTTGGCCCTTTGTGTGGGCTGGGCAGGGGACGAGTGTTTGGAGTACACACCTTATTCTCGCCCTCTTTGTTGCACACTCCCTGCTGAGTAGAAGGATCTCTCTGTCTAAAGTTCTTTGCCTGTGTCTCTCTCTCCACCTCTTCCTCCTGGGCAGGATTGTGGACATGTGTGGGAAAGATAAAACTGGAAAACTGACTCAGTGGGGTAAGAAATAGCTTCTGCAGAACGCTTAAATATCTCTATGCTGTCACGGAACTGCAGTGGGGGAAATGACGGCAAGGCTATCTGAGTTTCAGACATCAACGGTCAATGGACCAACCCTCTGTCCCTTCTCACAACAATTTGCATGATTCATAGACAATTTCTAAGTGGCAGGCAGGTGCTGGTGCTTAACCATAAGGCTTCCATCACCTTAGATACCAAGAAAGCAACACATATGAGCAAAGGGTTAAGGACTGTGGTATTTTAAAGAGAACTATAAATGAATGGACAGGAATAAATGTCAACATTACAGAGCACTGTTGTAGACACTGGGTGGAGTGGAGAGCTCCTGGAAGCAGAAACATATTCTCAAGTACTTTGAGCACACACAAAAAGAGGGCTTTTTTTGTTTTAAAGAAGGGACTCTGTTCATTATGCAAAGGCCTGTGTCTATCATTCTTCCATACACATTTCTCTGGGAATGTGTATGGAAAAAATATATAAAGAAGCAAAGAGGCAAAGGGCTCAAGGAAGGAAGAGTGAAAGAAATAGGAAGCTTGGGGTCGGGATGAGGATATGGAAGAAGCAGTGACAAAGTAAGACAGAGCCCATTAGAAGCCCCCACTCATCTATAACTCTTCTTTATGTGGACATTCCCATTATCTTGTTTGTCTTCTTTGGCCTAGGTTTTATTACCTGGAAGCTTCTATCAATAAAGGAAAAAAAATGGGCTACAAGCACTGTTAAATTAACCTCTCTGTGCTGAATCCACAGAGCCTGTGCTCCAAATGTCCCTGTTTTCTGTAAACTGTACCTGGCAAAACACTGTCTCTATCTTGCTTCTTGGTTTCACCATTGGGCAGGATTGCTATCAGCAATCAGCACCACTGGGCACCTCCCAAGGTCCACCCATGGCCAGGAGCCCACAGTGTCTCCCAGCCTTGCTCCTCCTCCTCTTCGTTGCTGTCTCTGCCTCTTTCCCTGGCTCTAGGAGCCTTCAAGCAGTGACAAAAGTGAGGAGATGGAGTAGGACTTTCCACTCGCCTTTATGCTCTTCTCCTTGGCAATTGTGCGGATTGGGCCTTAGAGGGAAGGTAAGCAAATGGGCAGCCATGACAGTAACAATAAGGAGGCAGGGCCACAAAGGGATGAGACCCTCTGTGGTATATTGTGTGTAAAGGGTTAAAAGGAGATTGGTGCCCATAGTGGGCGGGACTTATGTTTTGTGTTCTTCCTCTCCAGCAGTTCAGCCGTGTGTGTGTGTGTGTGTGTGTGTGAGCCTCAGGGCCAATCCTATTTGTTATCTGTTTAACCAAGCAACTGTTCTCAAGGAGTCTCCTGTAGCGCATGGGAGGTGTGCAGTCACATAAGCAGTTGCGCAAGGGACCAATATAAGAGTACTACATGGTGTCAGAAGCGTGTCTCTTCTCCACTGTTATCCCAGCAGCATGGTGATGGTGCAAATAAATTACGGACATACGAAAGTCACTTACCTTTTCGAAGGGTGGCATTCGCGGTGGGGGGGAGGCGCTCCGTCCCTCCCCCCGAAATTCTCTCCGGCTGGCTCCACTCTGCGGAGATTCCATGGAGCCGCTGGCTGGGGCCTCCCGCAGCCGGACATCCAGCTAGGGATGTCAAAGAATTTCACCACGGATCTCGGTGAGGCCAAATGACAGTGCATTTGGCTCCCCGAGATCTGTGGCAGAACGGTCTGCCACCCCCCCGCCCCCCTGCGGATCCCCCCCTGGGACAAGACTTACCTGGGGTGGATGTTCCGGGAGGCAGGGGCTCCAGCGGCGGCTGCGGTGGCAGCAGCGGCTGGTCTTCCAACCGGCTGCCGCCGCCGCCATTTGCAGTCTGGAGGGTTTTTGTTTGTTTGTTTTTACAGAGACGTGATAGGCTACATAAAGATTTACGTAGCCTATCACGGCTGGCTTAAAAAAAACACTGCGTACGCAAATGGCGGCGGCTATGGCCACCGCCATTTGCGTTCCTTATTTTTCGCCGTCTTAGTATACGTAAATATTTACACATACTGTTATGGTGAAAAGGGGAACGCAAATAGCGTAGCGGGCGTTATTTGCGTTCCTTTTTGATTCGCCATTTTAGCCTTTTTATTCCTTTTTATTTTCGCCACAATAGTCTACGTAAATATTTACGTAGACTAAGACGGCGAAAAATAAGGAACGCAAATTTGCGTACGTGACTTTTTTTTTCCGTGATAGGCTATGTAAATATTTATGTAGCCTATCACGGCAAAATACAGGGACGCAAATGGCGGTGGCTAGGGAAGCTGCCATTTGCATCCCTGCAGGCTGCCAGCGGCCGGATGTCCGGCTGTGGGCAGCCCCAGCCGGCGGCTCCGCAGAATCGCCATGGAGAGGAGCTGGCCAGAGAGAATTTCAGGGGAAGGGATGGAGCGCCTCCCCCCCACCGCGAATGTCACCCTTCGAAAAGGTAAGTGACTTTCATACATCCCTAACGTGAACTAATGTTCTTCAGGCTGTAGCTTCCACTACCAGATCTCTAGGAGTTAAATTTCTGAGTGGAAACCCTGATTTTCGTGTACATACATGTAGATGTGTATGTGCACAGTAGAGATGTCAGAGAAATCCTCAAGAGATTCAGATGAGTTCAGGTTTCTATGAATCCAACCAGAGAATTCTGCAGCAGACCAGCCTTTTCCGAGTGTTGCAGATTCCGCGGACTTGTAGACCGCTTTTTTTACTTTTGTGGGGGATTTGTGCAAATTCACACTTGTGCTAATGCACACTTGTGGAAGTAGAAAAAAATTCTCATACATCCCTAATCCCCCCCCACGAATTCCGTCAATGAGCAAACAACAACAGAAGATGCCTGACAATCCCCCCCAAAAAACAAATGCAACAGATTTAACAAAATCCATACAATCCTTGTGCACACACATATACACACTTTGTTGAATTTCAGTAGGGGAAGGAGAAATTCTTCAACAGTTTCTCAGGGGTGAGGCTCATCGTTTAGGAGTTTCTTCTCTCCGCTCACCCCAGGTTGTGGGTTTTTTTTGTTTTCGCTGCCTCAGCAACAGTGTTGACAGCCTGGCCATCATTTTGCGTTCTCCACAATCCCACAGACATACCTAATGTCATTCCAGGACATTGTGGAAAGCAAGGGCTGCCAGCAAAAATGGTGGAGAATATTCAGAGAAAGTTCTGTAAAGTGGCTTTTTTCTTCAAGGGGGTTGCATGTGTGGAGGTGAGAAAAAGAAAAAAAATAATGTTTTCTGAGAAATTTCAGTCTAGCTCTAGGTTCTGTTGCAGCTATTCTACAGTTAAACCCAATGTAGTCTATTCAACACGCTTATGTTTAAAGATAAGTAAATGTTTGTTCTGGTTGTATGTTTATATTATGGTTTTAAGCGTTCATAATTCATATTGTTTTATGCTGTGTTTTGTGGTTTTAATTTTTGTGAACCGCCCAGAGAGCTTCGGCTATTGGACGGTACAGAAATACATACATACATACATATGTTTATGGGCAGTTGACACGTCTGCTTCAGAATCCCGCACAGGACAGAATATCCCAAATGAATTCAACATACAATTTTGTGGGGGTGGGGGGATACGGGCAGCAGGTATAATGGGCTGGGGGTTTGGGCACAGGATCTTCTTGGTGTTACAAGGGTACTAGAAGGAGCCACAGAGGTATGGTGATTCAGCAGTTGAGGGTTGGGCTAGGAGTGGAGAGATGAGATCTCAGTTTAAATCTCCACTCAGTCATATGAAACTCCCTGGGTTGGGCCAGCCACTCTCTTTCAGACCAATCTGCCTGACAGGGTTGTTATAAGGATAAACTGGGAGGAGACAGAGTAAGGGGAGACATGATGGAGGTGTACAAAATTATGCATGATGTGGAGAAAGTGGGTAGGGAGACATTTTTCTCCCTCTCTCAAAATATTAGAACCAGGGTCATCCCATGAAGCTGATTGGTGGGAGATTCAGGACAAATAAAAGGAAATACTTCTTCACACAGCACATAGTTAAACTATGGAATTTGCTACCACAACCTGTAGTGATGGCCAATTTGGATGGCTGTAAAAGTAGGTTAGACAAATTCCTGGAGGAGAAGGCTATGTACACCAGTTGCTGGGGAACATGGGAGGGAGGGTGCTGTTGCACCCTTGCCTTGTCCTGCTTGGGGGTTTCCTGTGGGCAGCTGGCTGGCCACTGTGTGAACAGGATGCTGGACTAGATGGACCCTAATCTGATTCAGCATGGCTCTTCTTAAGTTTGTACTCCATAGAGTACAAGCAGGATATAAATGATGTAAATAAATACAAGTGCCTATTTCAATCTATTTAAGTGTGTGTGTGGGGGGGTATGACACACATATATATTTTTAAATAGACCTCAGATGCTTACAATTATTGTTGACAGTGTTAGCAAAAATTATCTTGTATGGATGAATTTCTTGCATCCATACCAATGCTTATTCAAGGAAATTTATGTTTAGCTTTCATGCAGAAAGGTCCATTTCACTTTTTCCCTGAGGACACCAAGCTTGTGTCAGTGAGAGCTTGTTTGAGATTTCTGTTGTCAGCTGCTTCTTGACAATTTGCTCTCAGTCTTCGTTTTACCTCAAAAGAATCAGAGGTTTTGTTTATAATAGATATTTTCTGACTTCAGATAACACCCAATAGGTCAGACATTTATACATGGACCTTATCTGAACTATGCCTGCAAGTAAAACCTATTTAACAAATTGTTGCCACAGTATTCCATCAGCTCCTGAACTGCATGTTACACTGTGCATGCAATTAGGGATGTACGAAAGTCACTTACCTGTAACGAAATTTGATTTGCGGTGGGGGGGAGGCACTCCGTCCCTCCCCCTGAAATTCTGGCGGGGGGGAGGTGCTCCGTCCCTCCCCCCTGAAATTCTGGTCACGGGGAAGGCGCTCCGTCCCTCCCCCTGAAATTCTGGCGGGGGGGAGGTGCTCCGTCCCTCCCCCCTGAAATTCTGGTCGTGGGGAAGGCGCTCCGTCCCTCCCCCCCAAAATTCTGGCCGGGGGGGAGGTGCTCCGTCCCTCCACCCCCGAATCCTGGCCAGCAGGGCCGCAAATGGTGGCGGCCATAGCCGCCGCCGTTTGTGTCCCTGCAGTCAGCCGTGATAGGCTACGTAAATGTTTATGTAGCCTATCATGGCTGAGTAAAACAACAACAACAACAACCGCACGTACGCAAATGGCGGCGCCCATGGGCATTTGCATATGCGCGTTGTTGTTGTTTTACTCAGCCATGATAGGCTACGTAAACATTTACGTAGCCTCTCACGGTATTTTTTAAAAATCTAGCTGTGATAGACTACGTAAATCTTTACGTAGCCTATCACGTTTTTGTTGTTGTTGTTGTTGTTGTTGTTTTTACTGGAAATGGCGGCGGCGGAAGCCAGTTGGAAGACCGGCCGCCGCAGCCACTGCCGCCGAACCGCCGCCGGAGCCGCCGCTGCCAGGAGGATTCGCCCAAGGTAAGTCCCGTCCTGGGCGGGGCGGAGGGGCAGACCGTTTCACCACCAATTTTGGTGGGCTGAATGCGCTGGCATTCGGCCTCCCCGAGATTCATGGTGAAATTCTCTGACATCCCTACATGCAATTAGCCACTTCCATGTGAGCCTATTTTGGGGATAGGATTCAGCATATTGGATAGTTACTTTAGAATTCTGGCTGGTTCTGACTGAAACCCAGAATGGAATCATAGCCCTCCCAAAATCGGAGCCACCAGCCTACACTGGATTTGTTTGTTGTGGGGCTGCAGTGATAATTTGAAGCCGAGGTGCTCGAAAACTCAAGCACCCCTCCTCTGACTACAGAGCCCCATTCAAGGTGAGCACAGCCCCCTCAGCCAGGCCCATTCACTCTCACCCCTGCCCACCCTGCCGGTTACCCCTCTTCCAACAAGATAAAAAGGCGCTTTACACTGGGGCAGTGGAGAGACTGGTGGCTCCAATGTCAGCGGGGCAGTGAATCCACTCCGGGTTTCTGTCAGAACCAGTCAGAACTCTCAAGGTGCTCTCCAGCACCTTGAGAGTTCTGACTGGTCCTGACTGAAACCTGGAGCACCCTGGAGAGCACCTGGAGAGTTCTGACTGGTTCTGAGTGGAGGAATCCAGCAACCGCAGGAAGAGTTCTTTGGCATCTTTTACCACCAGGAATCATGGACTTGAACATAAGCCGCCACATGTTGCCCAGCTGGAAATGCCATTATGGTGCTCACCCAAACCTCGGTGGTCTGCATTACATGTGTTACTTTCAGAATGGATAGTGAGGTTAGAGAACATTCCACACACCCCTGCTTTTAAAGGTACTGCTGCTTGGTGCTGGCTTCAGGTCTGGGGGTGGAGGTCCTCTGAGCAAGGTGCCCTCAGTGGACACCCACCCTCCTCCTCTCCAAGACGCACAACCACCCATAGGGAGAGCACAAGCAAAGTGGAGAATGCTGCTCCTTTTCCTGTCATTGCTGGCATGCTTGGAGAGGGAAAGGTGTACAGGCAGCAATGGCAAGGAAAGCCCCAGAAGCCCCAGAAAGTAGCCAGTGGATCCCCTAAAGGGCCATTGGCCTCAGCAAGTGCCCAATAATGCCTACTCTGTCCTGATGCTGGTTCTGCTGCTGCTAAAATCCAAAGTTCTTACTCAGTTCCCATAAAGTTCTGCCCTCAGAAGCTATCGTGCTGCTGTTCAATGCTGAACATCTCCCCCGCCAGCACCATTCAATGGCTGAATGTGCTTTTCTGTGTTTGGCTTCAGGCAAAGGGAGCAGCCTGAGAACAGTGGACAATTCATTTAAGATGTAGAGGGATTGGGAAGGGGAGTGGGCAGACAAGTGACCTTGGCTAGTCCTTGCCTTGCAGACAGTCTATCATGTGCTTCCCAAATACTTATCCAGGATTTCCTATGATATCTGTGTAGATCACTAAAGCTCTGGTATAGATCAGATGCCACAGCAAAGGCAGCAATCTGCAGACGTTCTAAGACTTTGATTTAATTTCTTCAGAGAAGAGAGAGTGCGCTGCAGAAGAAATGATGGTGTCAAAATGAATAGTGCTCCAGCTGTCCATCAGATAGTAATTATGAATAATAGTTCCGGAGTGACTCAGGAGTTAAATGTAGCAAGGGCATATTTCTGAATAAATCAATGTAGTGTAGGTCTTTGACTGACAGGAAAAGATTCCGACAGCTTGTTTCAGGAGAAAACCCTAGCTCTGATGTCTTCTTGAATAGATTTTTTTTAAAAATGGACCCACCATTTCTTCATTGATGACAACTTAGTAAGCTGACAGCTTCATAACAAAGGTAGCTGTTGGTCCAAATATCTGTCACTGATACCAGTAGATGAAAGTAAACGAAATAGTAGAGTCTCCTTTATAAACTGTTCTAACATGCAGGCTTAGCAGGTAACATCAAAACAGGAACGCAGATATTGAAACCAAATAATTAATTATTGAAATATACACAATAGCTAGACTTTGGCTTGTGACTTTCACACATAGGAATTCGCAAGTTGTTGGCAGTCTGAATCAGAGTACTGATTCACACCACGCGTTCAGAATAGCAATCCTCATTCCAGTCACTATGAGTTCGGATGGACTAGCAGGTCAGTTCAGGAGACAGGGAACCTGTTGTGCTTGAACAAGGATGGCAGCTTTAAACTCCATTGACAAGTAAGAATAAAATAAAATAAAATAAACGACTGGTGGGATATGGGACAAAGCAATCCAATGGAGGTGGTTGGAGATTACGTGGCAGTAGCTGCTACCACTTCCTAAGCTGTGACAGTTTGCAGGAGGAGGATCAATTTTTTTCTTACCTTTTTTTCTCTGCCCCCGCCTCCTTGTAGTCTATGCAAAGGAATTAACCACTTCAGGGCTAGTGTATCTGAGGGCTCCTTGGAGGGGGTGATGTCAGGGGAATTACGAGTGATCTCAAGGATCTTCAGCCACCCCCAAAGAGACCCATTCACCTCCTCCACTGCCTTCAGAACACTGCCAGTGGGACATCTACATCTGCAGAGCTTTAAGTGCTGTGTGGCCAGTGGGTCTTCTGCTCTACCAGTGGAGT
This sequence comes from Heloderma suspectum, assembly GCF_057233095.1. Lineage (NCBI taxonomy): Eukaryota > Metazoa > Chordata > Lepidosauria > Squamata > Helodermatidae > Heloderma > Heloderma suspectum. The sequence goes on from NC_139462.1 coordinate 196,135,967, forward strand.
GGCATTGATGTCGCATTCAACAGTCCCTCATTTGGCCTTGGGCTGGCTTTAGGATTGCAACCTGATGGTGATTATTGCAATCCTGATTTGCAGCATTTACAGCTAATCATACAAAGACTAAGACAAACATATTGTAAAGGTTTTTACATCACTTTAAATCTTCCTCTTTTTTGCCATTATATGGAAGATATCTGAATATAGCCCCCAGAGTGCAATCATTTATAGATAGTTGTTATGGCTATTAAAACCATTTAGATTTTCCTTTTCCTTTGCTAATGGTAAAATCCTTTCTATAGCAAAGGAATTAGAAAGAAACAGGAAATTAAATATTGCAATCTGCACAGAAATTTTAAGTCGCAACGCGACGCAATGAAACTCTTCATCGGTGTTCCAACATAGGGTGGAAAATTGTTTTGTGTGCATTTGTATGTGAAGTTAGGTACAAAAACACATGAGTGAAGATTTTACAGAATAGTTGCACAACTGAACTAGTACCTAGACAAGTTCTATCTATTGCTAATTTGATGAAAAATAAAGATGGGAACCTCCAAGTAAACTGGAAATACATGAAACATTATTGAACCTTATGTGATGTATCCACACATTTCAAAACATATAAGATGGCCCTGGGCTGAGCACTTACCAAGCTCCCTTTATTTTAACAGAGTTTCTGCAGAAGTTCCTGATTGCATTAATTCATTCATTCATATTTATATACTGCTGCTCAGCAATGGTTCTGGGATGGTTCACAAAAACATGATAGGATAGAAAAATCAAAATACAAGGTTGGATCAAGGCTAAGTTAATCATACTTTAGGGCTTTTCTAGATGAGGCTTAAAGCTACTACTTCTGCTTACAGATTCTTTGCAGGATTAAGATCAGATCTCTACACACAGGTTTCTTTCTTTTCTACCTTTTGGTACTTCAGTTACAGAACCTCTAGGTGGTTCTGTGGTATAATGGAACAAAGTGGAATGACACTACTACACTTGTGGAGAGTTACAGTTCGTTTCGCATTTCCAAAAAAGACAGTATTTTCCCCACCACCCAAAACCTGGGAAAGTGGTTGGAAAACACAGGCAAGGAACTAGAGGATGAGGATGACATCTAACAATGGGTGTAAACAGCCATGTGTGAGGAATGGTGAGCGCACAATAAAAGCCTTGTCTAGAAAAGCCCATAGTCTCACTGAAACTGAAGGGACAAAAATTAGTCATGACTAATTTGCCAATTGATTTCAATGGGACTAGAGCAGGACCAACATAGTCTAGATCCAACCTGTGTATAACCAATTACAAGTGTTAAAATGACAGTACCTTAAAAGGCCTGGGGAAATAAAAACTTATTGGATAGGACACATCCATAAGTTAGAGATAGGACAGAGATGGCCAAATGTGCTGCATAATATTTAGGATTGTCTGGAGTTTTCATATACTCCTGTTCCCAAGATTAAGTTGAATGCCCCTTTTAATGCATTCTCTTTGGCTCTGCTCTCTAGTCAGTGTTGTTGAGCTCAGAGATTAGCAGGATATGGGCAAAGCCAGAGTCCTTCTTCTTTTGCAGGTGCAAAGACTTCCACAAAAATCAGATATTTCAGCCTATGACAAGAATGTGTACTTAAGATATATGATGTAAAACACGAAGGGCTTTCATTCTCCATGTACGTCAGATCAGATTTCTATTACCTCCTTTGTAAGTTGCATGCATCAAATACATTAAAACTGCCCCCAAATTAAATATGCCTCTGAAATGTTCACTGCTGGTCCTTCCACACCTCAGAATTAATCTTGACCAGGCTTTCCAAATGGCCATTCCTTTTATTTGTCTGTGACTCACACCCAGAACTAGGTTCACTCATGCACTCCAGTGGCTGCTGTGCAGCTAGGGATGGCACAGGCTCCCAACTGAATCCAGGAATCTGGCAGACCTGCTGCTCCTGCCTGCACCCTGAGCCCTGCTCGCTGAGCTCCTGCCCCTGTTAGCCCCCTGCCTGCACTCAGCGAATGGCCTGCACTCACCCCAGCAGCCTCGTCGAGCTTTGTGGTCACCATTTTCTGAGAGACAAAATGGCGATCGCAAAAATACGCACATTTGCGCACATGTGAAAATGCGCATTTTGTGAATGCGCATTTTTGTGTGTGCACAAAATGCATATTTTATGAAAATGCACATTTTCATACATGCACTGATGTGTGCCTTCACAAAATGTGCACTTCACACATGAGAGTATGCGCATTCGCATACAAAAACATGCACATTTTTGCGATCACCATTTAATTTTTTTTTAAAATGGCGACCGTGAAGCTCGATGAGGCCACTGGGGTGAGTGCAGGCTGCTCGCCGAGAGTGGAAGGGGCTCAAGTGCAATCCAGGGACCAGCGAGTGGGGGCAGGGGCTGGGCAGGAGTCCGGAGAACCCAGACGGGGGTGAGTTCGCACATCCCTATGTGCAGCCCTACTGTTTCTCTGATGCTCTTCAGAATGAAATTTTGCACCCTTGTTTTGCCCTGTGTCAGGGCTGTTCCAAGACATTTTGCTGCCTGAGGCAAAGGTCAAGATGGCGCCCTCTTATTCCATGCACAGAAGCCAACCAGACATACTTCAACACTGGTGACGGGATAGTGTCCTTCACCACACTTGGGTCAGGAGGCTAGTTTAGGAGGGCCAGGACAGGCTGTGTAGCATACACAGCTCTCTCCACCAGGTGGTACTACTCCACAGTCCCAGCCCTCTGCTGCCTGAGGTGATCACTTCAGTCTGCCTACTAGTAGGGCCGACCCTGCTCTGTGTTGCTCCTGAGCATCATACACACCTGCACCAAGGAAACTCTAGAATGGGAAGAGTTAAAGCACTAACTCCCACAAAGTGGGAGGGTTTCACCTTTAAAAGCAGCCTAGAAATAATTATTAAAAAAGTAAGTGTTGCTTTGGTGGGGGGGGGGGACATATGCACACCAGAAATTGACCAAATGTAAGGATCAGCCCAACTCTGCAGGGTTTCTATGATGGAACAGGTCCATGGGCCTTTTTGTGAGAGGTGAAAGAAGAGTTAGTGCTGGTTTGGAAAAATGAGGGAATAGTTATGTCTGGGACCAATGAGTGTGCACATAAGGTCTTTCTGGGGGCCAGAGGATCTGATTTCTGCTGCCAGGCATAATCCCTCAGGCAGCATCAAATGGTGCTCCTCAACCATTCGCAGTGGCATTTCAGGAGGCAGAAGAGGGCAGTGAGAGGAATAAGAACTCTGGGCAAAATTTGTTACTTGCCAAACCCATGGAGATCCTTATCCAGGTCTCCATGGAAATATGTTTCGGTTTTCAAAGATGGAAAGAATATAAATTATATGCCCTGGTCCTGCTTTGTTTCCCAAGCAGTTTATTTGAAAACATTCTCCTGAGCTCGAGGCTCCTCGCACATGTGGAGATTCAATGCACGTGCACTCAATCACTGCAGCAGAGTTCCACATGAGCCTTCCCATAATGTTGCCCCTAATATTGTAATGATCAGGAAAGCTTGTCTTGTCTACTTGGAAGCTTAGCATTTATCCACAGAGTCAGGCCCAGCACCAGCACCTGGCAGCCTTGGGCAGCTGCTGAGGCCCATGCGGGGCGGCTGGGTCTGTGAGTGCCATTTTAATTTCCACTATGCCCCTGATGTAGCATCACCTTGGGGCATTGTAGGAAATTAAAATGGCAGTTTCCAAGTACCTCCTGCTGCCATCATCACGACTGCCACCAGGTAAACCTGTGGCTGGAGGGGAGGTCCCTGATGTAGAAGGGGGTCCACCAGAGAGCATCTGGACAGAACCACGCCCAGAGCGCTGAACCAAGGGTCAAACTACCTGTGATATTATTCACATAGTTTGCCCTCAAGTGCAAGCTTTTTTCATACACAAAGTGCCAGCACGGGGCTCCTGATCTGGATCGGGACCACAGCAGGAGGCAAAGAGTTAGATCCCCTCTACCCTCCTGCCAGGGTCCCGATCCAGATTAGGGTCCCCGCGCTGGCACTTTGTGAATGAAAAAGCCTGCACTTGAGGGCAAATTGTGCGATTAAGGTCACATTTCATTTGGCCTTGAGATTTTATTTCTAGGGAGGGAAGCAACTACAAGATCATGTGTTTTATAGCCACTTCTCCCGCTCAAATATATATATATATTTATTGCAGCTAAAATGGGACATTTCACTCCTTGCACTTAACAATATTAGATATTGACATACTGTTTTCAAATAGAGAAAAAAGTGATGGATTTTGCAAAATGCTTCAACAGATTAGTCTTATCAACCCTATCATGTTTAGCAGCTTCAGGCTTCTTTCAAATAAGAATTGTTTTATGTGCCGACTCTGTTCTCTGAGAAATCAGCTACCCTTTTATTCATGCTCCAGAAAAGAAGTTCAAAAACTGAGATGCTGCAAGATGAGATGGCTTTAAGGCCTAGGTATAAACTGCATGGATGCAAAAGATATGTAAGCATGTAAAGACTATAAAATGTCTGCTTATCAAGGGGGATTTATTTTATGTACTACTCTTTTCTCAACAAAATGAAACACTATGTCCTTGAAATAGCAGGCTGGTCAATGTATAATATAAACTGGCAATTGGAAGTGAGGCCTTTGAGAATCTCATGAACAAATAAGCTAATAATACAGCAGTGTACAGCGGCTGGCACATAGCTCAGCTCAGTGGAGGCTCCCATGTCAGTGAGGCAGAGAATCCACTCCGAGTTTCAGTCAGAACCAGTCAGAACTCTAAAGGAGCTATCCAAGGTGCTCCATAACTTGGATAGCTCCGTTAGAGTTCTGACTGGTTTTGACTGAAACCCAGAGCAGATTCACCACCCCACTGACTTCAGAGCCACCAGCCTCCACTGGCTCAGCTATAGACAGGGAGGGTCCAATTATCTTTTGGGGAGGGACAGTACAAATTTGTAACACAACCCCCTCCCACACACATCCCATGATCCCGTCCCATACGTACAATTTCATGACTCAGGAACAAAAGGATTCTATTTTGATTCTGAAATTACATTTTATACATTTCTGAAATTACACCATGGCCCACCTTGGGGCTTTTCTACAGTGCCCCCAACCCATCCTTTCTTCCCATTTCTGTTAAGCAAAACATCTGGCCTGAAGAAGAGTCCTACATGCCTGCTGAGTATTTTGTAACTGTTTGATCCTAGTTAGTGTCTTGCTGGATTGGGTGTCCTTTTGTTTCTTTTTTAGTACACAATAGTTTATTGTTATCAGACACATCATACAAAATTAGCGACTTCAGCAACTATATAATCCAATGACAAGGGGGGAAATAGCAAGGCAAAGGGGTAAAGGGAGAGAAAGAGCAAGACTAGAGGCTAGAAAGGGAGAGAAAAAAGACTGCCCTAACATTTCCCACATTTTTTATTTTTAAAATTCTTTGAATGGGGGAGGGAGTGGAGATCTCCATGGGTGCCTTTGGAGGTTCCCGTGGGCACTGCACTGGGAATCCCTGCCCCAATTAGTATGCAAGTAACCATTACAATATGGTCTTTTCTTACATGTCTATCTATTGCCTTTGAAAAAATAACTTGAAGGGTCAGTGGGATGACGTAACATATTGTCTCTCTAATTTCTTGTACGATATCTATCCAAAGTTCCCTTTGATTAACCCCCTTTTGTTTCTGGCTGTGGAATTTGTATTTATGGCAGTATGAAGTGTTTGCATGTATGTGTGGATCAGACATTTATTCACTTATATTTGGACCTGCAAATCCTACCAGCAGCACTGGCTCCCACTGTCCCTGGGATCAATATCCCTGATTATGATGGTGCTTTCCTCCTCCCAAAAACTGTTTCTCCTTCCTCCCCATGGCCCCAGCTGTTCTACCAATGCATGGCATGCAGAACTCTGGGACTGGTTGTTATTGAAAGAGCATGTGACATATGGTAGGACAAATCTCTCAAGCTCCAAGTCCTAGTTTTACTGCACAGTCACACTCTCTCTGTTCTAGAGAAGGGCCTGGGCCAGCAACTCAATGTTGAGAACATTGCTGGTTTTGCTCTAACCCTGCATCTGATTGGCTCCAGCAAATCTCAGCAAATCTAGATAATAGGTACAGCAAAAGAAGTTTCCATAAATATCATGATCCACAATTTACCCTTGATTATTTTCATCTTAGCAACAGGGTTGCAGTATGAGTCAGATAGTCCTGATCACCAGACTCCAGTAAACTGTACCCTTGTTTGAGCTCTGATGATAGAACACATGCAGCATAGTTTGCATGCAGAAGATCCCGGTTTTTCCGCCCCTCCTCTCCAGACTCTCTGGAAATACCACTGCCAATCAAAGCAGACAATACTGGGCTTGATGGACCAACAGTCTGACCCAGTAGAAGGCAGCTTCAAATGTTCAGTGAACATATTCTAACTTATACAGCACTAAAGGCAGAACAACTTAGGACACGGCTTTCTAAGGGGCTGCCTGTCCCACTATGAACCTGTTTTTTGAAGGCACCATTACCTGCAGAGACCCATTGTTGAGCACACATAAAGGGACTTTCTCCTGTGTTGCCCCCAAGTGCACTCTGTCAAGAACTATGATTGGCCCCCACTCTCTTGACCTTTGGAAAGGGTGTAAAGATGCATCTTTTAAATGTAGCGTTTAAAATGTGTAGGTTTTAATGTTTTTATTGTTTTTACTCTTTTTAATGTTCTTGTTATTGTTGCAGGGTTTTATTGTTTTAAATTGTTTTATACCACCTTGATGGCTGTTTAGCAGATGAGGTGGTATGTAAATGTGAATAATAAATATATAATAAATAAATGTTACAAGAAACACAATGCTGCCACTGAAAAGAGCAGCCCTGTGTCAAGTCCCACCCTTTCCCTTCTGTAATATATGGTACAACAAGTCACCCATGTCCTCACATCATTATGCTATGTGTTTTTCTGCCTAGCAGCCAGCCAATGATGTGAAGAGGGGACTTGGAAATGCACAGCATAACACCATCAGGGTATAGAGTCAGTAACTTGTACTACTGGGAGTGGGAACAGCGCAACACATCAACTACTGATTCTGGTGGCAGTGTGGTGCTTCTTGAAAGGTTTTGTTTGCCCTAAAAGTCAGAATAGTCCTTTCAATAGCCAGTTAAGTCCTAGGGGCTTTTAAAAACGTGATTTATGTATTTAAAATACATAAAGGATTCCTGCCTTTCTCTCCCCCAGGAACCACAAGGCACCTTAACAATCATATAAACCAAGCAAATTAAATGTAAAAATAGCAATAAAACATCAGAACAAACTATGAAACCACAGCAGAAGCAGCAATAACACAAGAAAGTTCAGTAGAGAAAATGTGTTATCGGTTACTCCATATGCCTCCAAAGCAAAGAGTCTTAGGGTGCAATCCTATGTGGAGAGGCGTCCGCCTCCAAACTCAGAGGTGACCGCCTATCCAATGCATGGCAGGAAGCGCACAGAGGGGATCATCTCCTCCATGGTCCAGCTCCCCTGCATTTGAGGCTAGATGGCTGATTTCATCTGTTTAGCTGCAGCTGGGACGTTGGAGCGCAAGGTGGGGAGGCCAGACGACACATAGGAAGCATCATACTGGCACTTACGTACTCCCTGCCCCTTGGCGCACCCAGGAATGCCCCCTTTCCCCACTGCTCTTACGAGCATGAAGCCTGGAGATGATCCACACCCCCTATGAGGCAGTGTGGGAGGGGGCGGGAAGGCGATTCTCTGGGAACCGACCTCAGAGTATGGGCTCCGAGGTCAGCTCCCAGAAACTGACCAATCCAATGGCCATCTAGCCACTGACTAGAGGCCATAGGATTGAACCCATAGTTTGCTGTCTAAGAGCCTTCCTACATGAGGCATTTATTGTGCACTCATTATGCCCTACTCACGGTTGTTTATGGGTTCTTTAGATGATGTCGCAACCCTCCAGTTTCAGTTCTGTTTTTAAACATCACTTTGGGTGAGTATTTTTTTAGAACAGGGAAAATGTAGTATTATTTCTGAAAGCAAAAGCAAAACAAAAAACAACCCCCCCCCCACTTTTTCCACTTATGTAATTGCCCAAGAGGTTATGTAGCAGGAACGCAGGAAAGGAAATGCTCTTTGAGAAGGGCTGGGATGGCAATTCTGTGACACAACCAAAATGGATACGGTGGATAAACCATGTAGAAAAGCTCTAACACCCAGCAGAGAGGGAGTTGGGTGGTAAGCCTTCCTTGGGAGAGAGCTCTGCAGTCTGGGTGCTTAGTAGAGTCTTCATCCAAGTTGCTGAGACTGAAGAACAAGCTCTGAGCCCAGGGCCTGGTAGATGCTGATTGACTCATGCAGGTCAGGTGACATGTCAATCAGCAGCATCAGGACACGCGTACAGGTCCTTCACATGCTGGCTGGAACATGGCCAGCATGGCCAGTGGGGGGCATGTCCACAGCACATGCCAGCAGCAGAGGTGGGCCCAGCCCATCCTGCCTTGCAACCCCCCTTATGTGCATTCTTTCAATACGGGGATGGGGGAATGGGACTGAAGCCTCCCTTTAAGTATTCAGAAAGGCTGATTCTGTAGCATAGATGGTTATTTTTAAATTTAAAAAAAAATTATGTTTTTATTGTATTTTAATGTATTATTTCATTGTTTTAATTTATTTTAATCGTGCCTGTAAGCTGCCTTGAGTGCCAGTTTTTGGTAAAAAGGCAGGGTACAAATCAAATGAATGAATCAATAGATGACACCCTTGAAAATGAGCTTGCAAAGTAAACAGAGCACTGATGGGCAGAAGGTAAGGCACCAAAGCCTGACTTCTGTGAGCCCCACTTGGACACACACGTGCGCGCGTGCACGCACACGCCTTACATCTCAATGATACCAAGGGATGAATGAGCTTTCTTTCTTAGCACCAGAGCAAGGGGACAAGAGATCCCCTTGCAGCAGTGCTGGGAAGCCCAAATGCAATGCTGTTCTTTGCTGCTGCTGCAACACAGAAGCTCCTTCACACAAATAGCATTCTAAGTGGCCCAGGGTCCATACAGCTGCTTGTGCTAGCCTAGAAAGGACCATCATCCTGGATCATGGGTTGGGTGTGAATTAGGCTTAAGAAGCAGCTATAGAATATGATAAACACATCATTGTTTTATTGTGTGTAAGAGGATCTTTGATGAGTAGAATACACAGATAGCATCAATTCATATGCAAAACATTCCCCAGTTAGCTGGTAATTAAGCTTACCACAGGCCCAAGTCTACCACAATTTGGAATGGATTATGTGTACAGCTAAACCTCTGGGAAGGAAGTATTTTCCCTACTATGCATTATGGCCTCTGTAGCGGAATCTGTTTCATTTGGACAGGCATTACTCGGGGCGCAATTTTTTTTAAAGCCAAGGGAAGATATAAGCTCTCCATGTTACATTAATAGCACCATCTGGCAAGAGACCAGAACCTGCATAGTTTCTTTACCTTTCCCATAACGTCTTTGCATTAATAAAGGATTGCATTGTTCTGTCTGCACAACTTCCAAAATGTTCACTGCTGTCTAAGGCCTGTCATTATGGAGTGATATCCTTCTCTCCCCACTCACCAATAATGTGAGACTGGGGGAAAGGAGCATAACATTATGTTAATTCAGCTGGTATTGCACTGTTCCCCACAAATGGCAAGTGAAGCAACAGGAGATTGGCCATCCAATAGAATTATGTCACTGTTTTCCCCAAATACACATTGCTGGAAAGACATGGATCAGGGGCATTTATGTTTCTCCTCCATGTGTTGCCTGGCCCCTGAAATGCTATTTCTGTGTTTCACTGGTTCAAGCAACACCACCACAAGCTGCTTGTGTAGTTCACCTGTATGTGTACATTCTGTGATCCTCAACACGTGTTCTACACAGGGCTGTATGGGAATTTCATTTCAGTTTGCAAATCACTTGAATCACATTTGCAAACCTGAACACGAACAGGAGCACATTTCCCCCCCAAATATTAGCGAATTCCCGAACTTGTGTTCACATTTACAAAATGTGTACTTGAAAAATGAACAACTTTCTCAAAATGCGCAACTTTTAAATCACCAATGCTTTAGCTGATGGAGAAAATTTGTGCAAATTTGGGAAATTTCTGTGGAGCGTTCATGTTCAATAGCTGTTCATTTTGTGTAATTAACCCATTCGTGCAAAATTAACAGCATTTGCACAGTGGCCAACCAGATGCCCATGGGAAACCCACAAGCAGGACATGAGTGCAAAAGTGCCCTCCTGCTTGTGCTCCCATATTGCCCCTGATATCAGACGTAACACATAATCATCATGACTAGTGACCACTGATAGCCTTATCCTCCCTATCAGGAGTCATTCTTGCCCACATGAAGAAGAGTTTTATGCAATGTGAAACCAGAACAAAAAGTGTAGAGTTATACAACATTAGATCTTATTTTATTTTGGAGGGACCAACATAGCAATTCTACTAATTTTCCTGAGGGACACCTGGTGAGGGGTGGGCTTTAGCAGAAGAAAAGTTTTTGAGTTGATCATGGCCTAGCTGATTTTAGGCCACACTGAGAAACTGAACGCTCTGTTTCCTTGAAATCTTGTTCTGACTGAGCACTTATTAAGGGAGCATGAACTGTGAAGAAACAGGCTGTGTGGAAAGAAGACGTGGCTTTACAAATAAAACATTGAAACCCAAAAGCTATACTCCGAAACCATCAGTCAGAAAGCAATACTTTCTTTGAAATGTATGAGCAAGGAATGTAATTCAATCTGCAACATTGCAGCTGCCTATCATTTAATTTACACACCCATCATCAGCAGTTAAAAGCACGGATAAAGGAGGAGGAGTGAATTAGCATATTTAACATACCATTGGGGTATTCACCCCTACAGTGCAGATTTATGTCACTTGCTACACATTTTCTCACTGCCAGCAAGAAAAGGAGCTGCTGCAACCTTCTCAATATTCTCAGGAGTCTTCATTAGCTAATTACACTCATGAGTATTTCGAATTATTATTCTCATGGAGATCTTCAGACCTCTTTCTCTGTAGCCAGAGTGTGGAAGCAAATATACTATTGCTACATTATCACCCTCTTGAATATTCTTGTTGGAGGTTTTAATGGCTTTTTAATCCTTATCTGATTATAAGCATTATTCAGGATATCCGAAGTGATAGCAAATTATACTTAAATAAGAACACCCCAAACCCATGTGAAGCATGTCAAACTGTGCTTGTGACTCTGGCTAATGGGGTATAATGGAGCTTCTGCTCTGGAGGAACTCTGCAGGATGAAGTTCTGGGGAAGAGGGGACTGCATGAGAATCTGCAACAGCAAGTGAAGAGGGGGAATTAGTGAGACAGAAAAAGAAGGAAGCCATTGTGGGAATTGAGATAGTGATGGTCCATTTCCCTCATGCTTAGATCTGGATTGTTCTACCAACAGACAACTTGGTTGCCTGCTGAACAGCGCCTCGTGCATCAGCCACACAGAGGGCAGCATTTTGCAGTGTCACTGTTCAAAGGATCAAACCGCAAAGTGATCATAAGATCCACCAACTCCAACCCTCTGTTACACAGCTGTCAGGTACTATCCCACAGGTAAGTGACATGCCAGAGAGAGCACTGTCCATAAAGCAGCTTTCCCTAGCCTAGTGCCCGATGTTTTGGACTTCAACTCCCATCAGCCTCAGCAAGCATGGTCAAGGGTCATGAATGCTGGGAGTTGTAGTCCAAAACATCTTGGAGGGCACTGGGTTTGGGAAGGCTGCCTTAAAATATGTAAAAAAAATAAAACCCTTTGCAAAGCTAGCCATCCCTGTACCTCATCTCAGGGTTGCATCCAATGTTATTCTTACTTAGTGTAGACCCATTTAAATGAATGGGACTTAAGTTAGACTAACACTGGATACAACCCATAATTTGTCACTTTGGTAAAAACCCGTTCCTTCAAATATGGCATATGCATTACATACCTATTGTTAGCACACAATTGTTAGCCCCAGTAATGTAGAACTGCATTTGACAAATAATGGTCAAATGGGAAGTCTGGTGAAAAGAACAGGAGTCAAAGGATAGAAAGGAAAAGGACCTATTTGGACTGGGTTAAGTTGCACTAAATCAGGAGTGAGCAACACATGGCTCGTGGGCTGCATGCTGCCCCCACCCCTTATGTGATCTCCGCTTCCCCCCACTAGTGCATTGCCGAAATTGGTAGTGGCTGCAAAAAAAGGAGAAAATTAAATCTGACTCATTTATCACTGATGTATTTGTCACTTTAGCATTTGGTGGTGCAGCAGCAGGAGTACAACCCACAGGAGGAGGGGGCAAAAATGGCCCCCGGACCCTCCAAAGTTGCCTGCCTCTTCACTAAATGATCAATTTGCAGAAGCAAATACATGGATGATGTCCCAGTGACCACTTCCTCTTTTGGCACAGATGGTCACCACTTTCCTTCTTTCTCTCTTTTAGTGTTTGATGGACTTTATGAATGAACCTTGGGAATAGGCTACTAGGGTGGCCACTTACACACTGCCAAAAAAGAGGAAATGCATCGTCACAAAAAATGAAAAAAGAGGACAGCAATTTGCATTACATCTGCATATGGTAATGTGGATCTGTAGATGCACATTTAGAAATAATGACTGTGTTATTTAAACAGAAATACAATACATCTTACTATAGCAGGGTAGTCTGTGACCAGATGATCCAGGTGCTGCCTGCTGATGGGCAACTTCAAAGCCCCTGTTCTTCCCTTCTTAGGATTCTTTATCTTTAAACTGGACTTGGACTGGGCACCCTTCAAAGGGCACCTTCAGAGAGAGGACTGTCCTCTGACAGTCCTTCAAACAGAGGAATGTCCTTTGGCCACCCTGGAGACCACAGGAGCACTGTTTGCCCACAAGGTAACAGTTTCCCTGTGGAGTGTTTTCCAGAACACAATTTTTGATCTTGATGCTGTTTCTTTACTATTTTTGTAATCCTAGCAGAGATCCAAATAATTGTTTGTCCCCCATAACTCCGGACTGCACCCTACAAAAAAGGGAGTGTCTTCCATCAACCCCATATAGCAAAACGCTTTATCAAGGTGAAGCATGCTAGAAGCTTTTCAAAAACAGTAACAACAACAAGGGCTTCAATAATTTAAGCCTCATTGGATTGTGAGGTGAAGCTCTAAAACTGGGGTAGGAACCTGAGGCCCAAGGTCTACTTGTGACTGTGTTGATGGCGATATGTTACCTCCAGTATCAGAGGCAGTATGCTTCTGTACTCCAGTTGCTGGGGAACATGGGTGGGAAGGTGCCATTGCACTCATGTCCTGCTTGTGGATTTCCCATCAACAGCTCAACGGCCACTGTGTGAACTGAATGTTGGACTGGATGGACCCTTGGTCTGATCCAGCATGGTTCTTCTTATGTTCTTACATGTGGCCCTAGCTCTAATTTCATGCATCATGTGGCTCTTGGAATAATGTGGACTTGCTCTCCAGACCATTCAGCTGGAAATGATTTCCTCTTGTGCTTCATCTCTGTGTGTGTGTGTGCGCGCGTGCACGTGTGCGCGCACACGGCCTCTAAAATAGCAAGGCATCCCATCACTCTCAAATTATGAGAGGTTTGGGGTGAAAAAATGCCACTACCGTATATGAATAAAGAAGAGGCTATGGTCTTGGCAAATGCAAGTCTCTGTAAGTTCATTCAGTTTTATGTGCTTTTGCTATGTTTGTTCACACCGACATCTCAGAAGATTTTCATGTTTGCTCTTAGCCCCCCTTTTATACCCAGGTCTAAAACACATACAACCTCAGTCAATCTTACACAACTCCCTTTTATAAGAAAGGTATTTAAAGTAAACCTTTTTTCAGGTAGGGAGGGGGGAATCAAACAAGGTAGTAGTAGCTACAGATTCTAATAACTATAAATATCTGAAGTTACATAAAAGGTAATGTGTACTCAGAAACATATCATTCCTTTTAACAGTGCTCTTCAAACTTCCAAAAGGCTTTTGACAAAGTCTTTCACCCAAGGCTCATGAACAAACTTGGCAGTAGGAATGTTGTGGGAGTCCGGGAAGAGGGGGAGTCCAGCGGACTTCCCCCCACTCAGCTTCCTGGACTTCAGTCCGCAGATTGCCACGCTTGCCTGACTTGGCGTGCACCGAGCTGGGCAAGCGCGGCATCCCCCACTGGTCCACCAAGCTGCCATTTTGCCTAAAAAATGGTGGCTCTGCCTTTTTCGTAAATCCCCATTTACACAAATGGCAGCCACAAAGGGGACATTTATGCAAGACTGTAATCTTGTGTAAATGGCTGCTTTACGGATGCTATTTGCATAAATGGGGACTTACCAAAAAGGCAGAGCCACCATTTTTACACAAAATGGCAGTTCAGTGAGGGACTGGTGAGCTGTGTGCCACTCGCCAGGCGCCAGTGGACCACCCGGCAGCTCACTGTGCATGGCAAACAGGACCGGGTGGCCAGCAAAGGTATGGCAAGCGGAGCAGACAGGGGTTAGTTCAGCCATCCCTACTTAGCAGTCATGGAATAAGAGGAGAGGCCCTCTTGTGGGTTGGTAACTGGTTAAACAACAGAAAGCAGAAAGTGGGAATACATGGTCAGTTCTCACAATGGAGGGATATAAACCATGGGGCCCCACAGGGAGCTGTATTGGGAGTGGTGCCTTTTAAGTTGTTCATAAATGGACTTAGGAGTGAACAGTGAGGTGGGCAGGTTTGCTGATGATACCAACTTATTTAGCATGATTAAAACAAAAAAGAGACAGCAAAGAGCTCCAAAAGGATATCTCCAAAGATGGGAGAATGGACATCAGAATGACACATGTGGTTCAGCGTAAGCAAGTATAAAGTGATGGACACTGGGGCAAAACATCCCAACTTCACATATACAGGGATGGGGTCAAATCTGGCAGTGACTGACCAAGAAAGGATTTTTCTGTTGACCCAGTGTGCACAGTTCCCCCAGTGTGCAGCTGCTGTCTCATAATACTGGAATCCAGGTTCATCTGATGAAGCTAAATGATGGGAGATTCAGGGCAGAATAAAAGGAAGTACTTCTTCACACAGCACATGGCTAAACGATGGAATCTACTGCCACAAGATGTATTGATAGCTACCAGCTTGGATCGATTTAAAGGGGGAATCGACAAATTCATGGAAAATATGGCTATCAATGGCTACTAGTCATGATGGCTATATTTAACCACCAGTATCAGGGGCAATATGCCTCTTTACACCAGCTGCCGATGAATATGAGCGGGACGGCGCTATCGCACTCATGTCTCACTTGGAGGCTTCCCATAGGCATCTGGTTGGCCACTGTGGGAACAGAATGCTGGACTAGATAGGCCTTTGGCCTGATCCAGCATGGCTGTCCTTATGTTTTAACTCACATTATCCCCAGCCAGCATGACCATTGGTCATCATGGCCATGCAGGCTGGGGATGAGTTGTAATCCAATCCTCTGGAGGGCACTGGGTTGGGGAAGGATAAAGTAGACATTATACTGGGTTCAATGGCCAAACAGTTCTCTCTCTCTCTCTCACACACACATGCACACATGCACGCATACACACGCACGCACGCATACGCACGCACACACACACACGACAGGTTTCTATGACACCACTGCCAATCTTCCCCTTCAATGATCAATCAGAGAGGAATGTAGTGTGCTTTCCAGAATGCACTTTCAGCTCACATGAAGCCAAATAAGTCTGTCCACAGCCCTCCCTGTGCATGTTAGTCTGAAAAACGGATAGCATGACACTTCTTGCCAGCCATGTGTGCTGGAAAAAGGCAATCAACTGCATAATAGCAGCCAGCACGCCAGCATAGGTGTGGAAACCATATCTGTCAGGGCTGCATTCCCTTGGAGGTGATCTGCTGGCAGATGCTGGTGGACAGAGCTGGAGCCACCCCCTTTCTCTTTCTCCCTCTCTCTTGGCCACCCCTTCATATGCTCTCTCTCTCTCTCTCTCTCTCTCTGCCACCCCTTTTCTCTTTCTCTCTCTTTTGCTTTCCCTTCCCCATCCTCTCTTGGTGGCACCCACTTGCTTTCTCTCCACACTCTTTTCTGTTTCCTCCTCCAAAAACCTGGGCAAGGGTGCACTTTGAAAATATGGATTCAGCCAGATCTGCACTTTCAAAGTGCTCTGCTCTACCTACAGGGCTGGAAGTCAGCTACATCATCTCCACCTGGGCAGGGAACCTTTTGGAAGTGTGGATCCAGACAGATAGATATTTTCAAAGTACTCTGCTCTCCCTGCTCAAGTGAGGTGAGGACTGGGGCAACCTGGTGGAGCCAGCGTGGTGTAGTGGTGAGAGTGTTGGACTGGAAGCTGGGAGATCCAGGTTCTAGTCTCCACTCTGCCATGGAAGCTCACTGGGTGACTTTGGGCCAGTCACAGGCTCTCAGCCCAACCTACCTCACAGGGTTGTTGTTGTGAGGATAAAATGGAGAGGAGGAGGATAATGTAAGCCGCCTTGGGTTCCTTGCAAGAGAAAAAAAGGTGGGATATAAATGCAGTAAAAAATTAAAAAATATATGAAACTGAGCCATGGGGCACAGATTCCCCAGTCCAGCAGAGGCCAAGCCAAGTTGCATTTCTGCAAGGTTGTCGGACTACCACCTGCGTACATTTCTGCAATCTTTGGGATGGGTGTGGACAAATTGACTATCTGCGTATGTAAAATGCACACTATATTTACTAGTGTACATAAAAAGCCCCTAAAACAAACAAATATGGGATGTAAAAACATTGTCTAGATTCTTTAGTCAATCCCCTGTCAATTGCCACAGAGGTGAAGCAAAATTACAGATTTTGAATTGATTATTAGTCCTTTGCTGACTGTCTGTAGTAGTAAACAAGGCAGCAGTCTGAGGGTTGCAATTGTCTGCAAAAGGTACCACCAGGTTGCATCCTTTTAATCTTATGTTTTTCTACTGATCAGGAAATCTACAGGAAATAGAAACATCTGTTGGCAGCATTATAATGGAACATGCACTTAAGATGGTTGGCTGGTTCACACCCCACAATTTCCGTCTTATCCTTTAAACATAAGAGCATAAAGTGCAATTTATGGGTACACAAACCAAAATGTAGCTCCACTGCTATAATTTGAGAAGGTCTGAACAGACTGGAAATGTAAATCCTCTACCAGGGGTGCCAATTACGCTTTAAGTACATTATCTTCTGAATGAACTCCAAGATACAGGAAGTAATGGCCAAATATGCCAAAAAAGGCAGAAAACAAACATCTGGTTTTCACAGCAATTTGGATGTCACATACCACAAGAGGTTTCCTGGATGGTAATAATTTATTATAACTAATTAATTTTTAAAGACAGATGCCTAGTTCCTACCCCGTACACACACACCTTTACCTCAGGGTTTTGTATTGTTTATTACACTCTGCAATGTTTTTTAAAAAATTATTCAGACCCCTGTGCAACCTATGTCAATTGAAAATACAAAACACTTCCCAGAATCTTCTTCACTATTATTTTTATTATAATGTGTTATTGCATTAAAAAAAAGGGGACAAAAAGGGGATCCATGTACAAGAAAGTAATGGAGAATGCAAAGCTGTCAATGAAAAAAATGCATATTGTAAAACTTTCATATCTCAAATGCATCTAATGAAGGACAGTGTCCTCAGAAGATTATGCCAGAATAAGGGAGCGATCCTATGGCCACTAGTCACTGTCTAGAGGGCCATAGGATATGGTCTTTTTCAAGAACGGACCTCAGAGCCCGCGCTCCGAGGTTGGTTCCCGGAAATCCGACCTCCCCTCTCATCCACACTGCCTCAGAGGCAGCATGGAGAAGCCCCATCCTCTGCACTCAGAAGAGGAGCACGGAGTGATTGAAAATGGGTGGGGCTGGGGGCGTTCTGGGGCAGGGAGAGCAGAACTGTGCATAGGAGACATCCCATGTGTCGTATGGCAGCTTCCTCTCTCGGCTGGCCCCCCCGCCACTAGACAGCCGAAAATGGCTGTCTAGTGAAAACGAGCAAGGCAGGAGAGGTGTGGAGGGAACAATCCCCCCATGTCTCTCCTGCCTTGCTTTGGATAGGCAGTCAGCTCCGAGTTCAGAGGCGGCCGCCTGTCTATTTAGGATTGCACCCTAAACGTGTTAAGTCTTTAAGGTGCAAGAAGATTAATTGTTTAGACTAACCCAGCTACCCCTCTGGCAAATATCTCAAAATGATATTTAAGTGAATGTTACATGCACAATTGGTGTTACTCTAATAAATGACAAAATGGTTCCCAGATCTTCTGGGATTCACTTCTGGATACAAAGCGTTCTTTTCAGTGTTTGTTTTAATATAAAGTAAACTCTATCATCAGCCAGCCACCAAGTCCATCTGTAGCTCTTTCTGCCTCCTATGTCTGGAGAAAAGGCCATAGAACCTGGACAATGGCATGAACTTCCAGGGATAAGAAGAGACTGTCATGAGCACATCCACATAATCCTAGTATATTCTATCTTTTTGTCCATTTTAAGCCAGTGTAGGAGCTCATATTGGCTGAAAAACAGGGTATGATAATGAGTTGGTTTCAGACTTGGTCATACTAAGAGGAGACCCAGTGAAATCAATGGAACCTAAGTCATGACTAACTTAAGTCCCATTGATTTTAATGGTTCTACTGTAACTAAGCCTGGATCCAACCCATTATTTTTATTATTTTAAAACGTATACCCTGCTTTTCCTCAAAAAGAAACTCAAAGCTGCTTCCAGGCTTACAACAATAAAATGCATATACAATAAATACATAACCATTGGAAAATAGCATCCTAAAAAACAAAAAATCCAAAACAAAGAACAGTACACTGTGTTGCAAACTAAACGTGATTTAGTATGCAACATAGGTTCTATTGAATTCCGAATGCCTTACTTCTATTTTCCTTGTGAATCATACATTTCTACAATTGTATATCAGGAACAGAGGGAAATATGGCAGCTATGAAAACAGGCATTAACTGTTTAATATAAATCAAAACAGTGAAGGTTTGGTATGGTGGGAATCGCCAGAGAAACTATCGATAACCACCCTTAGGCCATGTAAGACAAACTCTGAAAAAATATTTCTCAAAGCAATTTGTAGTGACTGGAACAAACACCTTTGTTCCATGAATGCCAGAAAGCCTTTATTAAAATCAGCTGGGGGTGTCAGGTGATGGAGGCAGCCGCAAAGTGTGTGGAGAAACAAGGGGGCTGTGGCTCAGTGGCTGAACATATGCTTTGCAGGCAGAAGGTCCCGGGATCCCAGTATCTCTAGGCTGGGCTAGAAAAGACCCCTGTCTGAAACTCTAGAGAGCTGTTCCAGGCAGTGTAGACCAGGGGTAGGCAACTTGATGCACTCCTTATGTTTTGGACTACAACTCCCAGAACCCCTGGTAATGCTGATGGGAGTTGTAGTCTAAAACATCTGGAGGTGAATTAAAAATGTGTACATGTATGCATCTAGGGCATATTCTGAGTTATTACTATCTTTTTAATTGATTTGTTTTGATTTGATTTGTAGCCTACCTTTCTACCAAGGAAAAGGGCACTCGAGGCAGCTTATGGTCATAAATAAAACTTGATTAAAACAATAATATTCAAAGTATTCAAACACGATTAAAAACACAACAATAACAGCATAAAACAGCATCCAACCCAACAGACCCACTTACACACCAAAGGCCTGCTAAAATGAAAACGTATTTGCCTGCTGGCAGAAGGACAACAGAGAAGGAGCGAACCTTGCCTCCTCCCTTGACAAGGAGTTCCATAGCCTGAGAGCCACAGAGAAGACCCTCTCTGGTGTCACCTCCAAACGTACCTCTGAAGGTGTGGGCCTTAAGACAGGTTTGTTTGGGAGAAGGCAGTCTTTCAGGTAGCTTGGTTCCAAGCCACATAAGACTTTATAGGTCGTAACCAACACTTTGAATTGTGCCCAGAAACAGACCGGTAGCCAGTGAAGCTGCTGTAACAAGGAGTCTTGTGTTCCCTGTAACTGGCCCTGGTGGACAGTCCGACCACAGCATTGTAGACCAGTCGAGTTTCCTTCCTGAATAGTTTTCAAAAGCAACCCTATATACAGCACGTTACAGTAATCCAAACAGGATGTGACGAAGGCATCCGTGGCCATGGCCAGATTAGATATCTCTCTAGGAACGGGTGCAGTTTGCACACGAGCCTCCGCTGTGCAAACACACGCATTTGGGGCATCATTTGGCTCCACTCCATTGGACAGCGTGCTCAGGAGAGATCCTTTCAACCAACTGAGCCATTTCTCCATTCCAGAGTCAGTCAGGGCTTTGAGAGAATCACTTGCCAAGGTGACAGGAAAATCCCCAAGAGACGTCAGAAACCATCTGGATCCATCTGTCTCCTGGGATCGTAACTGGCCCTCTGCCCCTACAGAGGCTCTGAGTCCCAGCAAGTCTAAACCCACCAGGTACTGATCTGTCCATGACAACTGAACTATAGAGAATTCCCCTGCCCTCAGATCATCAGCGTTGCCTCACCCTACACAGAAGACCAGAGCTAAAGTGTGCCCTGCCAAATGAGTGGGGCCAGATACTAAGTGGGACAGACCCTTTGTTGCCATGGGGGCCATGAAGTCCTGAGCCATTCCTGACAAGGGGGCCTCAGCATGTATGTTGAAGTCCCCAAATACAATGAGCTGCCGAGATGCCGGCACCAACCCCAAGACCACCTCAGCTAACTCAGGGAAGGAGACTGTCGGGCAGTGGGCTGGGTGGTTCACCAACAGAATCTTAGCAGTGGATTATTCTTTCTCAGTGCTTGTAGGAACTGGATGCCCCTTCCTCTGCCACTGCATGTGTGATTCCTGCACAGTGACATAACGGATGAGAGAAGAGCACTCTCCAGTTGCTCATGTATATTTGCCCATGGCCAGAAAAAGCCCATTCGTATTGTTAAACTAGCGAGATATATATTGCTTTGTGTCTGTTCAAAGTAATTTCATGTTCAACCATGCAAATATTAAAAGCCATTTTTGAAGCACTACTGAACATTTGTGTCACCTATTAACTGTGCTAAAGTAATTTGTAATGCACCAAAAAATACCAATATGTTCTTAAGGAACACAAATAATATACATACATCACTATCTCATGGGTTAGATTCAGATTGTAGGTTGAATCCAGATTAAGCTAGTCACACTTGGGTCCCATGGAAATCAAAATGAAAAGTTAGTCACAGCTAACTTAAGTCCCATTGATTTCAGTGGGAACTAAGGCTGAATCTACACATAGCAGCTATACCATTATCATATCGTTATCATAACTGTTGGTACACATGACATCAATGGGCATCAATAGTTATGATAACAGTATGATAATGGTATAACTGCTATGTGTAGATTCAGCCTAAGTGTGACTCAGTCTGCATGTGAGTAATTAAATCTAGCCCTATGTTAGTTGAACTTAAGTCCCATTGACATCAATGGCACAAATTAATCATGAGTTTCCAATGATTATAATGAGAACTAAGTGCAACTAAATTCTGGATCCAACTCAGTATATTTAATTTGCTGGCAAATAGTGATGAGGCAACTCAGAAAGGTGCTGATTTTGCCCAGGCAATAGCAAAATGCTGCTGTCAAAGTTACTTTGATACCCAAGTAGTAGATTGTAAGCTGAAAAACTGGTATTTTATTTGTAATGTTTTATGAAGTTTGCTCTGGTTTTGTTTTGTTTTTCATTTTTAAATGTCTTTGCTCTAGTAGTGAGTTCTGTTTTTATATTCTTGTGGCTTAAGTTGAGACAAATAAAAATGAACGGAATAGATACAATATTTCCCACACTTGAAAGCAAGAATACAGCAGAGAGCTCTTGACTGCGTAACACCGTAACCTTGTTGAGTGATGTAAAAGGCAGCTTTCTTCTTGGAACGAGATGTGATGAACAAGAGGCTTTCAGTTGCTGTAGGCCTCTGCAGTCCTTTACAGCTATCATCAACACAGTAAAATAGCCTATTTGGGTGGGATTATTGATCTTCTGGAACAGCCTGCCCCAACCTGGCTCCTTCCAGATGTGTTGGACTACAGCCCCCATCATCCCCAGCTGCCACAGCCATGCTGGGTATGATGGAAGTTGCCATCCAACACATCTGGAGGGCCTCAGGTTGGGGAAGGCTGTTCTGGACCATCACTCCTCTACTCAAAGTTATTTTTCATCTAGGTTTCATGAACTATATTTCATGAGTGAAGAGTAATAGTACTAGAGTCAGGCATCCTGTTTCCTTTTTCTAATTAGCTTTTGCCCCACCCCACAGGGACAGCTGACATCAACTGCCCTGTGAGAAGGAAGAAGGAGGTGAGGGAGATGGGGCAGGCAAAGGGAACATCAGGTCCTGCTCCAGTTGGACTGCCTCTCCCCCCACAGGGCCAGCTGACACCAACTGCCCTGTAGGAAGGAATAACAGGTGCTGGGACCTGCTCAAATAGAGCTGGTTGTATTGTTCAGTTTTGTTTTTTGAGCATGTGGTTCTTGGTGTACCTGTTGTATTTTTTAAATATTGTAAGCCACTTTCAGGATTCTAGTTGAAATGTGGGATAAAAAATCTGCTAAGGGCATGATCCTATGCATGTTTAGACAGAAAAAGGCCCCACAACCCCCAGCATTCCCCAGCCAGCATGTTTTTGTCTAAACACACATAGGATTGCTGGCTGAGGAATGCTGGGAATTGTGGGGCTTTTTTTTCTGTCTAAACATGCATAGGACTGTGCCCAAAATGTACTTTATTGATTTTTTTTCCTAATCAAATATTATAGTTCAAATGCGTTACAAAAAAAAAGCTTCTGAAATATCCATATAGCATGTAAAATTAACATTGCGCACATTTTTAGTTTTGTTAACTAACATAAGTCAAAAGATTTAGGGTGCACTTCTGTTTATGTTTAGACCGGAAAAAAGTCCTACAACTCCCAGCAAACCTCCAACTAGTCATGCTGGCTGGCGAATGCTGGGAGTTGTTGGACTTTTTTCTGTCTGATAGGATTGCATCCTCGACCAACCAACCAACCAACCAACCAGCCAACCAGCCAACCAACCAATAACGGAGATGGCTCTTATGTATTTATTTTTAGCCTTTCTTCCAGGGAAACACAGTTTCTTCCCCCTTTATCTTTTCTCCAAATGTTGATATTAAAAAAGAGGAAGAACAAGAGGACGCTGCCTCACATCAAGTCGGATTATTTGTCTGTTCTGACTGGCACCAGCTCTTCAGGGTCCCGGGGGAGCTGATCTCACAGCCTGACCTGGAGCTGTGGGGATTGGACCTGGAACCTTTTGCACACAAAGCATAACTATTTGTGTTAGGCAAAATGGCAAATCTCAGCAATGCAATGTATTTAATTTAAGGCCGTTTCAAATGTGCAGTGTTGAGACAGGAAAAATTGCAAGTGCTGAGAGAGGGTTTAGAATGGGGAACTAATTGAGCAGCCGCAAGAGAGAGGCTTTAAAAAATATTTATGATGCTATCCTGTGCATCCTTATATGGTAAAACACCATCCCATCCCCACCCTGCAAAAATAATAATGTACATATTACAGGGAGAGAGAAAATTTACAGCCAAGAACAGATAAAATGGAAAGCTGAGGCAAGAGCAAAACCATGCATGAGCCAATTCTGAAATTAGTTCTAGAAATTTCATATGAACACAACAGGAAGACAGGCAAAGCGTAATAATATCAGGCATGGCCACAGCCGATCCACTTATGAATAGGCCCACGGAGAGTCCATTCATCCCAGTGACGGGTTGCAGTGGTGCTAGAACACTGTGTGTAACCATATGAAATAACTGCTGGGTTCAGACTGAATGGATTGTGTTTCCTGGGAGGAACCAGGAAGTAGTTAAGGGCAACAACCACTGCTTCTGGCCTGAGGACAGAGTGGCCACAGCCTGAGAGCTCTGCATAGGGCTCTTTGTTTCAATAAAACTTAAAAGTTTGTTTGGAAGCAGAGTTTGTTTGAATCTGTGGGGTGCAGTCCACCAACTTTGAAACACTGTGTGTAGCCCTAAGCTGCAGCATAACATATAATTTCAGGTGCAATCCTATGCATGTTTAGACAGAATAAAGTCCCGCAACTACTGGCTGGGGTATGCTAGGGGTTGAGGGACTTTTTTTTTGGTCTAAACATGCATAGGATTGCACCCTTAATGCTGCAATCCTATACACACTTACCTGGGAGTAAGTCGCCTTGAATTTAAAGGAGCTTACTTCTGAGTAGGCATGTATAGGATTCCACAGCTAGATATCTTATGCTATACTATGGCTGCAATCTTATGCACACTTACTTGGGAGCAAGTCCCACTGACCTATGTGGGATTTACTTCCGAGTAAACATAGGGTTGCAGAGCACATATGACTGAGATCTATTTAAGTGTTAAGGGCTTTATATAATACAAAGTTGTGCTTAACCTTATGCTTTCTTATGTTCTGTGGTGACCTTTCCATAGAAAAACAACAGATTTATATGCAGCATTTCAGTACAGTCCATATTTGCATGTTCACTGCGATCACCAAAATGATTTGCAAGGAATACTCTAAATGGTTTTAATTTATTGATTCCTTTCTTTAACTTGTAGGTTGCTATAAAAATGCCTTTTTCATTTTGGTTCGCAAACTGCTCCCCCCCTCACTATCTATGGAAGAGATTCAGCCCTACAGAGGAAAGAGCAATAAAATCTCTTTGATTACATTCACTTACTATTTTATTTGATAGATTAAATGGGCCAAAGCATTCTACTTTGGAGATTAAGAAATAAAGCTCAAAGCAGTAGGAAGCACATCACATTTTATCTCTTGAATCAAGATCGTTTTGCACCAGTTTCTGGGTGTGATGTGCAATGTTTTCCATAGGCACCATGACAAAGAAAACCTAATAAAAAATGACAAATTAATGAAGCATGAGACTCATTTTTATGGTTATGAGAAACACATTGTGTCCTTGGTTTCTGATCGGCAAATACAAGAGATGTATTGCTCTGACAGCTTATTTAATACAGAAAGTATCCATCGTAATAATATACAAGTTAAATCCTTCTCTTGCATATTTTCATTGTTTCATTTACTTCCATTTTTCTTAATGTAGTTGAATGGATACATTTTTGTTCTTCTTCCAAAAAGACTCTATTGAGATTTGTTAACTGCATTTTATTTCTTAAAATGCTATTTGATTTCAGCTAGGTGAGCTTCATACCATTATTAACATGCAGCTCTGGCCTGATGGGTCTCCACCTGGGACCCTCAGGCAGCAAAACAAAAAAGATGTTTTGCTGCCTGAGGCAAAGGGCGAGATGGTGCTCCTCTTCCCCATTCCATGTACGAAAGCTGATCAGGCTGCTGGAAACTGAATGTCACTTCTACCCTGGTGACAGTACAGCATCCTCCACTGCACCTGAGGGCAGCAGGCTAGCTTAAGGGGCAAAGGGCCAGCTGTGTGGTTCCCATACAGCTCTGTCCTCCAACACCTCACCAACACTCCATGCTACCCAGCATCTGCTGCTTGAGGTGGCCATTTCACGCTACCTAATGGTAGGGCCAGCCCTGGCTGTTAATGTTTCTGAGGAATACAGGCCAGGATACAATCTTGGGAAAGTTAGGTGCAGTTATGCCCCACTGAAACCAACAGGATGTATAGGCTGATCTTATACAGCAACATCAGAGTTTTAAACTGACTAAGTAGCCTCCCAGGACAAGCAGAAGAATCTAGCCTCACCTCATTGCTTCATCACTTGCAGTCAGATCCATTCCTATACCTGCTTTCCCCAATGTGGCGCATGCCCTCCAGATGAGTTGGACTACAACTCCCATCAACTCCAGCCAGTGTGGCCAATGACATGATAGGGGTTGTAGTGCAAAACATCTGGAGGGCACCCACTTAGGGAAGGCTACCCTATGCTACGGCAGCAATATCCATTTGTGGTACAGAAAGGCCTGCTAAGCAAAGACATAGGAGTGGGGCTAGAGTTAAATGCAGGAAAGAGATGCAGGGTCACATCATAAGAACTCTGGGGATGTAGAGTGACTACTAGTGTGGCCAGGTATCCTACCTACCAGAGTCCTCCATTTTGGAGAGCTCATAGAGGACAGTCCTCTATTTGAAAGTGACCTCTATTTGAAGAGGTACCCAGACCAAGTCTGGTTTAAAGTCAACCATAAGGAGGGAGAACAGGCAGGGGCCTTGAAGTTGCACATCCACAGTATTTATTTATCAGGTTTACATATCACTTTCCACAACGTTTTGGTACAGTATTGTACCATCAAAACAATTTATTTAGTTAGTTCATTTCTAGACCACCCATTAGCCAAAACTCTCTGGACAATTTACAAGACAAAACAACAAAATATAACAATAAAACTACACAATAATAAAAATTCTAATCAGCAATAAAACTTCACACTCTGCTGTGCGCTACAGACCATGGCTGGGTGTGTCACATTTCAGGGAAAACCTGTGCAAAGAGATGGGTCTGGAGGGGATGTCTAAACACTCGAACCGTGGGCCTGTCTCATGACAGTTGGTAAAGCATTCCAGAGGGCAAGTGCTGCAAAACTGAACACTCTAATACAAGTACTCCTGAGGTGAATCTCTGGAGCACATGGCACTCTCAGACGTGCTCACTCTTGTTTGTTTATTTTATTTTATTTTATTTCTATACTGCCCCATAGCCAAAGCTCTCTGGGTGGTTTACAAAAGTTAAAACATTAAAATACAATATATAACATTTAAAAACCATTTACGTAAAAAACATACAGACAAACAACATATAACTAAAAACTACTTTGAATTAAAAACATTTTTTTAAAAAAATTCAACAATAAAACAACACAGCTTAAAACAACACAGCTTAAAAGCAGTATATAAGAGTCAGCAAAAGAAACAAGAGTTCTAAACAGGAAAGGCCTGCCAGAATAATAGTACCCTTAATGCTTGCTTAAAAAATCTTCAACGAGGTCAGCAGGCGCATTTCAACCGGCAGGTCGTTGCACAACTGAGAGGCAAAGGAGAAGGTCCTCTTGCATGTGGCTGCCAGTAGGGGTGTCAGAGAATTCTGCCACGGACTCCAATGAGGCTGGATTCTTTAGGATCCGGCCCCCCGGAATCCGTGGCGGAGCTTACCTGGGGAGGATGTGGTGGCGGCTCCGGCGGTGGCTCCAGCAGCGGCTCCAGCGGCTCCGGCTGGTCTCCTGGCCAGCCGCTGCCGGGCTGCTGCGGCCGCAAATGGTGGCCATCGTAGCGGCCGCCATTTGTGTCCTAGCAGGCAGCCATGATAGGCTACATAAGTATTTATGTAGCCTATCACAGCAAAGAGCAGGGACACAAATGGCGACCACCATTTGCCAGCAAACAATATCATATCCTGTAGCTGCTTGTCAGCCATTCATTCCATTACTTATGAGCCACCAACAATGGGTGTGTGCGCATACCACAGGCTGTACTTCCTGAATGGTTGGTGCCCCACTTTTGCCAAACCCCGTGAATTACAGCTGAAAGTCCTGACTTCGCTCCCATCTTGGTGTGTTTCCTTCCAACTTCAATGTCGTGGTGTACAGAGGCCAACTGCCAAAATAGTTATCTTTGTTCCAATATTTCTGGCCCTGACTGTATGTTAAACTTGGCCTGGTAGGTTACTGGCAGCCAGTGCAGTTCTTTTAGAACAGGTGTGACTTACTGTCAGAAAGAGGCCCCAGTTAGCAGCCTCACTGCTTCTGTACCAGCTGCAGCTTCTGGACAAAAGCCCAAAGACAGCCCCACATAGAGCACATTAGAATAATCCAGTCTTGAAATTATCAGTGCTCATGGTCCAGGAACAGCTGTAGCTGGTGTATCAGCAAAAGCTGGTAGAAGGCGCTCCTAGCCACCAAGGCTACTTGAGCCTCCAGTGACAAAGATGATCTAGGAGCACCCCCAAACTATGCACTCGTTCCTTCGGGGAAGTGCAACGCCATCAAGAACCAGCAACTGACCTATTTCCCAAACTTGTGACCCACCTATCTACAATGCTTCCATTGTGCCAGGATTCAGAGTCAAGTTTACTGGCCCTCATCCAGCCCACCACTGCATCTGAGCACTAGGGATGGCCATCGTGGGGAGATCCGGCCCATTTTGGGCTCACCGGATTTCCTCGAGTCTCTGGCTCGGTTCATGTTTGCAAGCCAAGCCAAGGACTTTTCCCCAAAGTCTGGGAATGTTCACATTTCTTTCCTCGTAAAATCATAATTTACACAACTTGCAGCCACAATTTGCAAAAGTTACACGATTTTGGGCCTTAATTTATATAATTTGTGCAAATTGCGGCAGTAAATATGCTTAACTTGTGGAAATGCGCAATTTGCACATACTGTGGGCACAATTTACACAAATT
Source organism: Heloderma suspectum (assembly GCF_057233095.1). Taxonomy (NCBI): domain Eukaryota; kingdom Metazoa; phylum Chordata; class Lepidosauria; order Squamata; family Helodermatidae; genus Heloderma; species Heloderma suspectum. The sequence continues at coordinate 196,164,353 of NC_139462.1, forward strand.
TACAGCCACAATTTGTGCCACTTACCGAAATTTACGTAACTTGCGCAAATTGCTGCTGCAAGTTGTGTAAATGATGATTTTACAAGAACCTCTCCACACACAAAAACCCATGACATAGATCGAGTCAAGCCAGCTCATGTGTAAATGAGCCAGAGTCCAGGGGGCTGAGTAGCTGAAAGCTCAGAGAACCTGACCCCCTAGAAGGATTCCTCTGACATTCTTACCAAGCACCAGTCCAGAGCCTGCATGGCCACACCTGATTCAGATGTTATAAATAAACAGAGCTGGGTGTTACCAGCTAGCACCTGGACAGCAGACTGAGCAGGCCCACAGGTCGCCTAGTCAGTCTTCTCCACTATGGTGTGATGTACTGTATTTCTATTTAAATTTTTAGTATCACTTCTAAATTTGCACCTATATTTATAAATGTGCATATACAAATGTCATGCAGATTGGAGTCCTCCTTTTTACCGATGCATAAGTAGTCACCACAGTGGCTATACATCCCCACCCAGCATCATTTCCAGTGGGTGCCAGTAAATCAGTGTTGCATGATTTCTAAAGGCGCATAACACAAGGGAAAGGATTCCACTGGGTTGTGCTGCTGCAGTTTAATCCTGAGATAATATCTGACTGTTAAGCATTCCTGCGTAAGTCAATATGATTTAGAATATGCCTACTTCCTAAGGATTGCATCCTTAGTCTATGATTGGCCAGTCTTGGATGAAACCCTCCTGATCCAAAACAAAATCTATTGTTTTGATTTTTTATACACTGTAGTATGTATCTTAAGGAAAGGTTCCTCTTGTGCAAGCACCGCATCATTACTGACCCCTAGAGTGATGCCGTTTTTCCTCGGCGTTTTCCTGGCAGACTATATAGTGGGGTGGTTTGCCATTGCCTTCCCCAGTCCTAACTATCTTTCCCCCAGCAAGCTGGATACTCATTTTACTGACCTCAGAAGGATGGAGGGCTGAGTCGACCTGAGCCAGCTACCTGAAAACCAGCTTCCACTGGGATTGAACTCAGGTTGTGGGGAGAGTTTCGGTTGCATTACTGCCACCTACCACTCTGCGCCATACGAAGCTCAGTATGTATCTTAAGGGGCCTATAATGGAACAGTCCATTTTCCCCTCTGATACATGCCTGGTGTGACCCAGGCCCACTGGGAGTGGCTGTGCTTTGGTTCCATCACTCTGTGCATACATTGAAGCATGTGGAAGACTGCATACGCGGCTTGGCTTTGCTATCAAAAGGTAATGTTTCCATCTGTTTTTTTCTTAATAAAAAGGAAGCCCCTTTTCATCCTACCTGTGTCTGCTGAGTGACAGCAAATAGGGATGTCTGCGGAATCCGCCACAGACTCAATTGAGGCCGAATTCCATTGAATTCGGCCCCCTGGAGTCCGTGACGGAACAGATGTACTCACCTCTGCCTCCCGGACACACGCGGACTGAATCCTCCCTCCCGGCGGCTCCGTTCGGGAAGTGATCTGGACGCAAATGGCATCTGCGATGCCGTTTGTGCCCCTGTATTTTCTTGTGATAGGCTACGCGTTTGAATTTGCATAGATAGGTGCATAGCCTATCACGTGAAAAAGCAGGGACGCAAATGGCGTCCGCGACACCATTTGCATCCCTGCTTTTTCACACGATAGGCTACGCAACTATCTATGCAAATTCAAACGCGTAGCCTATCATGAGAAAAAAATAGGGACACAAACGGTGTCGCGGACGCCATTAGCAACTGGATCACTTCCTGTTTCTGCCCAGCAGCAGTACAGACAGCAATGGCAGTCGTATCACTGGCAGAACAGATCCAGCCGGTAGCTCTGCAGAGTCAACGCAGAGCAGAGCCAGCGGGTGAGGATTCCGGGGGGAGGAACAAATGACCTCCCCCCCGGTGGACCCCCCCCCGCGGACCCAAGGTAAGGGATTTGTACATCCCTACAGCAGAACCTACTGGGGCATGGAAGCCTGAGTAAGTACATTTGCCCGGAACCCACAGGCAAAGAGGAAATATTATAGTGACTAAAAGAGACAAATACCATTTTAAACTATTGATTTTTACACAAAATAAGGGAGCAATCCTATGGCCACTAGACAGTGGCTAGACGGCCATAGGATATGCTGTTTCCCAGAAAACTGACTTCCCCCCACTTCCGCACTACCTCGGAGGCAGTGCATAACAGCCCTGGCCTCCGCACTCGCAAGAGGAGTGCAGAGGGGTTAGAAAGGGGCGTGGCTGAGGGCATTCCGGGGCAGGGAGATTGTAGCTGCCTGTACAACACATCCTATGTGTCGTACAGCAGCCTCCTTCCCCGTTCCGTCCTCCCATGGCTAGACAGCTGAAATTGGCTGTCTAGCAGAAAAAGCAGGGCAGGAGAAGGACAGAGGAAACGATCCCTTCCGTGCTTTTGCCCTGCTTTGGATAGGCAGTTGCCTCTGAGTTTGGAGGCGGCCACCTACCTATTTATTTATTTATTTATTTATTTGCATTTATATCCTGCCTTTTTTCCTTTTGCAAGGAACCCAAGGTGGCTTACATTATCCTTATTATGCGTTCCTTATTTTGACACATCTTAGTCTACGTAAACATTTACATAGACTAAGACGGCGAAAATAAGGGGGATGCAAATAGCGTAGACACTACACTATTTGCGTTCCCCTTATTTTCGCCATCTTAGTCTACGTAAATGTTTACGTAGACTAAGACGTGTCAAAATAAGGAACGCAAATGGCGGCGCCCATGGGTGCCACCATTTGCGTACGTGAGTTTTTTTCTTTTAAATCAGACGTGATAGGCTACGTAAACATTTACGTAGCCTATCACGGCTGACTGCAGGGACGCAAACGGCGGCGGCTATGGCCGCTGCCATTTGTGGACCCGGCCGGCCAGGATTCGGGGGGGAGGGATGGAGAGCCTCCCCCCCCAGCCAGAATTTTGGGTGGAGGGACGGAGCGCCTCCCCCCCACCGCGAATGTCACCCTTCGAAAAGGTAAGTGACTTTCGTACATCCCTATATCACAGCCTAATGCAGGGACACAAATGGTGACCGCTATGACGGCTGCCATTTGCGGCTGCAGCAGCCTGGCTGCGGCCGGAAGACAAGCCGGAGCTGCCGCCACCGCATTCGCCGCTGCATCCACCGCCGCTGCATCTGCTGCTGCCGCCGCCGCATCTGCCACCAGGTAGGTCCGTCCCAGGGAGAGATTTCGGGTGGTGGCAGGAGGGGAGACCATTCCACCACAGACTCCGGGGGGCCAGATTCCAAAGAATCCAGCCTCACTGGAGTCTGTGGTGGATTTCTCCAACATCCCTAGGCCCCTGCGATCTCTCGCTTGTACCTGCGTCTGTACCTCACATCTTAAAGTTCAGGTTGTCCCTCCCTTTCCATGCCTGGTTCACTATCACTCCCAGGAATGTGAGAAGGGGGGGCTCCCCCTCCAGCTGCGCCTCTGAAGTCTGAGAGAGTTCCTCCCCCATGAGTTGTCTCTCCTCCTCAGAATCAGAGCTGCTTTGGGACACTGTGGGCTCAGATACAACCCTCACACAGGACATAAGTGCAACAGCACCCTCCTGCCCATGTTCCCCAGCAACTGTTGCACATAGGCATACTGCCTCTGATACCGGAGATAGCATATAGCCATCAGGACTAGTAGCCATTGATAGCCTTCTCCTCCATGATAATACATGGTCATGTCTAAGGCTCTAGAGAAATAGGGAGAAATATGTATCTAGAAACAGAAAAAAAATCTGTGACTTGACTACTAACATGCCTACCAACATGATCATTACATAATGTTTGTTCTGGTAAGAGTATGATAGTGTACAGATAAATCACTGTGAAGGAAGGCATGTCCTGCAACATCTTGATCCTAAATGTTTCTGGTGCATCTACTTGTAATATTATGATATCATGATTTGTGACCATGTACTGACATACCTATGGGTACCCCCTTCCAATCTACATAGATAAATGGGGTAGCATGGCAATTTTTAAGATGGGCTGTTCATTATGCTTTTAGGAAGATGGATTTGATGCACCTTTAATGGATGGATGGGAAAGAGAGGGAGAGCTGTGCTGCCGTTCACATCTTTTTCCCCCTTTAAAGCACTGGAAAGGGCAGCATACAACCTCCAAAGCATTTTTAAATCAGTAAAGTTGTGGAATACATGGAAAGAAGGAGGGGTAGTCTTTGCCACTTCGAAAAATATTGCCTGGGGCTGCACCATTAAGATGTTAATTACATCATAGAAAATTTCCAGCAAGTTCCCCTCACAATCACACAATTGCATTCCATGCAGCAAATGTGATAGCAATGAATACACCATCAGGGGAAGTACTGCTGTTCCCCAGTACAAAACTACTGAAGTTTGACAACTGGAAAATATCAAATCCCTACACCAGAAACTCAACACTCAAGGTAAACCTGAAGTTTATGTGTAACCAACGAGACACATGAAAAACAGACTGTGTTGAAAGGCCCATCAAGTTCTCTACCAGCTATGATGTATAAAAGGAGCCAACATTCTTTGTACAAAGTGCACTGATACAACCTATGATAGCTTGTAACCTATCATATAAGCCAAAACAATGCTCAGTGGTTTAATATAAAACAGGGGTGGCCAGAAAGTAGTTCTCCAGATGTTTTGGACTTCAGTTCCCAGTATTCCTGACCATTGGCAATGCTGGCAGGGACTTCTGGGAGCTGAAGTCCAAAACATCTGGGGTCTTTCTTTCTTTCTTTCTTTCTTTTTTAATTAATTAATTAATTAATTAATTTCTTAATTGCCCATCTGGCCAGTCACCCGGCCACTCTGGGTAATGTACAACAGTACAGTTTAAAACAATGAAATTCCACATTAAAACATCATATTCTAAAAATACCCTAACCCAGCCCAAATGCCTACCTCAACAACTACATGGCGCTAGGGGGCATGGCAGAGCTCCCTAGGGAGGGAGTTCCACAGAGAAGGCCCTCTCCCTTGTTCTCACCAGCCAAGCTGTCCTGGCTGATGGGACAGAGAGAAGGCCATCCAAGACTGATCTTGTTGAGCGGCCTGTCTGGTGTTGCTGGAGGCGCTCCTTGAGATAGGCTGGGCCAGAACCATATAGGGTTTTAAAGGTCAAAACCAACACCTTGAATTTGCCTGGAAAACAACTGGTAGCCAGTGCAACTCCTTCAGCGCCAGAGTGAAGTGATCATGCCGGTGGCTGCCTTTAATCGGGTGAGCTGCGTTGGATCGAGATTTACACTGGATCAACTGTGCTGGCAGAAGCAGACTTCCCCACCTCATACTCCAGTGGCAGCTAGGGATGTCAGAGAATTTCTCCACGAATCTCCGGGAGGCCAAATGCCAATGCATTTGGCCCCCCAAAATTGGTGGAGAAACGGTCTGCCCCCCTGCCCCCCCCAGGATGGGACTTACCTTCAGCGAATGTCCCTGGCGGTGGCGGCTCCCGGTGGCAGTGCGGCGGTGGTTCGGTGGTGGTGCGGTGGCGGTGGTGCGGTGGCTCCCGGTGGCAGTTCGGCGGCGGTTCGGTGGTGGTGCGGCGGCGGCCGGTCTTCCGACCGGCCGCCGCCGCTGCCATTTCCAAGTAAAACAAACAAACGAACGTGATAGGCTACGTAAACATTTACGTAGCCTATCACGGCTAGATTTTCAAAAAACACCGTGATAGGCTACGTAAATGTTTACGTAGCCTATCACGGCTGTCTTTGAAAAAAAAAAAGCGCGTATGCAAATGGTGGCGCCCATGGGTGCTGCCATTTGCGTTCCTTATTTTGGCATGGGTAGTCTATGTAAATATTTACATAGACTACCCGTGCCAAAATAAGGAATGCAAATTGCGGCGCCCATGGGCGCCGCCATTTGCATACGCACTTTTTTTTTTCAAAGTCAGCCGTGATAGGCTACGTAAACATTTACGTAGCCTATCACGGCTGACTGCAGGCCAGGGACGTGAACGACGGCGGCTATGGCCGCCGCCATTTGCGTCCTGGCAGGAGAAGAACTTTCGCGGCCTGAGAGGCGGGGTGCTCCCCCCCGGCCAGAATTTTGGCGGGGAGGGATGGGGCACCTCCCCCCCGGCCAGAATTTCGGCAGGGAGGGACGGGGTGCCTCCTCCCCACCCAGAATTTCAGGGGGAGGGACGGAGCGCCTCCCCCCAACCGCAAAGCAAGCTTCGGGATCAGGTAAGTGATTTTCGTCCATCCCTAGTGGCAGCCCCTCCAGCCTCTTCATGCTAGAAGTAATATATAGCCATCCTGGCTAGTAGCCATTTATTCTCCATGAATTTGTCTAATCTAATCCCCCTTTAAAGCTGTCCATGTTGGTGGCTAATACTACATCTTCGGTCTCTGCTCTCACCCCCCTGTGTTGCAACGACATCTTATTTTCCCTTGATTCACCTTTCAAGGGGGTCATAAAACAAGCTCTACTTTAAAGCTAGTAATTGTTTCTTAATGGTGGGCACTCTGACACATTAGCTACGGCCCGCTATCTCAGAGAAAACATTGATGTGATTTGCCCAACTATTAAGGCTATTAGTGGAAACCTGAAATTGATTTATTTTGCCTATTGCATTAACCTTCTCTGGCAGACTCATCACTTCCTTATATAGGGCATGACAAATGCACCTTGGTGTCTAAACATTCTTTTTATAAAACTGAATGTAAAAGCTGGTTCACTTTAACCTACACATTACTGTAATGGTAAGAGGATGTCAACAGCTCCCCACCAAGTCTTTATTACATTAAGCTAGATGAAGAATTTGAAAGGAAGTCTGCCTTGACACACATTTCTTGCTACTTCAGGGCAAAGATTTTGATGAGAAAGACTCTTTAATTTTGCAGGAACCTACAAACAAGAATATATAAGGATGCAATCCTTCACATATTTAGGCAGGAAAAAGCCCTATAACTCCCAGCATTCCTCAGCCAGCATGGCTGGGAGTTATATGGCTTCCTTCTGTCTAAGCATGCATAGGATTGCGCCCTAAATTACTGTAAGGTGGCATGGGTTTGTTTGCATTGCCAACGTTTACTTTATGTAAAGCTCTGAATATGTTCACTTCCCTATATTAGCTCAATACTTTTATTCTCCAAAAAGAGAGGTGAGGGGAGGTTTATTTAGTTTGTATTTTAACACAGAATTAAAAACAGGGCATATCTTTGGCAATAAACACTGAACAGAATGGTTATTTTGCATAGAAACTGAGAGCAATGTATATGAAACTATGGCAGCAAATAATGCTGTATGAAAGAGCACATCTCAACCAACAAAGAAAAAAAAATTAAATATGAATAGTGTATCCCATCATCATTTGTTCCTTAAATCCAACCAGAAAATCATTTAAATGAAAAATGTTATTCCATCGAATGGGCTGAAAATATGCATATATTATGCTTCTCTGGGGTATAGATTACCATATGACACAGAAGTACTTGTAAGGTCACCTAATCTACCAGGTGCATACAGTATGAAATGCCCTTCCCAAAGTACATGGCAGAAACGTTAATGAACTGTTTCTATCGTGATCTGCAAATTAAGACTATGATACAAAGGTGTTATCTAGATGCACAAGGAAATGTGTGTATGGGTGCTTTCTTCTGCAAGTGCAGTTCTGTTGCTGTTGATGCTGCTAGCCAAATTAAAAAGCAGCTAGCCTCTTCAGTTTATGGAGCTGCTCTAGGAAAAACTTCAAAGAAAGCACTGTCTGCACATGTGGTTCATTACATACTGAAAGCATCTTTGTTTTGTAGTCCAAACCAGAAACAACTTTTTCTATTACCTTGTAAGTTTGAAGGCAATTTATAAAATTGATGGATTCAATTGCTGTAGCCAGGGATTACAAAATTAAAGACTCTGTAATTGTCTGGATAAGGCAACCAGTTGTTTGGGTGAAGTCTTGTATCAAACCAGCATATTTGGTAGGGCTTCAGTCCTACACCACTGAAGGGTAGTCTTCTGTAAGGAAAAGCTTGGTGTGGGAAGGAAGCAATGAGAGACACCTGGTTCAGCTGGATCAATCATTCTCCCATCACAGCAGCCATGAAGAGCCAGCTCCCTGGCTATATGAGAGAACATGGAGAGAGAGAAGCAGAGGATACACCTGCTCTTCTGAATCCACAGGACTGATCCTCCTCCCATATAGTGGCCATGAAACACCAATCGTTCTGAGGTAAGAAAGTTTGGAGAGGAAGGGAGGCAGCCCAATCACAGGCCTGCTCCTGGGTCACATGGCCTCACTCTTCTTCCAACCATAGCTGCCATAGAAGACCAACTTCCCTGTGAGAGAGAACCAGGGAATTATGGTGAAGACACCATGGAAGGGATGTCTAACCTGAGAAAAGCAGTGAGTTAGGTGAAGATATGCCACTGATCCTGAATCAAGAGTTGCCCCTTCTGATGCTCCCTGCCTTCTGTGTTCAAATGTACTAAATTTAAAAGCAAAACTAAGGCTGCAATCCTATATACACTAATGTAGAAGAACTCAGTGGACCTTACAACTGAATAGACATGTATAGGATTACACTGTAAGTTAGTCACACTTTGTTTCCCTTCAAAGCTATATAAAGTGTTAGTCATGACCTCAGTCCTATTGATTTCATTGGGAACTAGTCTGGGTGCAACCCATCATGATTTTTGTTGTAGTAAGGGAGATATTTAAGGATAATACATCTAATTAACTAGACCTTAATAGCGACAAGTAGGGATGTACGAAAGTGACTTACCTTTCGCAGATTATGCTGATGGTGGGGGGGGGAGGCGTTTCATCCCTCCCCCTGGAATCCTCGGCCGGCTGTGCTCGGCGGCAGCTCCATGGAGCAGCCAGCCAGGCCCAGCCTGGCCAGGCCAGAGCCGCCCGGAGCCAGATTTCCGGCCACGGAGGGCTCTGGGTAAAAACAAACAAACAAAACAACCAACCGCATACGCAAATGGCAGCGGCTACGGCCGCCACCATTTGCGTTCCTTCTTTTGGGCTGTCTTAATCTAAGTAAATATTTACATAGACTATGATGGAGAAAATAAAGGGGAACGCAAATAGCGTAGCGGGCGCTATTTGCATCCCTTTTTGATTCACCGTTTTAGCCTATGTAAATCTTTACGTAGGCTAAAACGGCAAATCAAAAGGGGACGCAAATAGCGCCTGCTACGCTATTTGCCTTGCCCTTTATTTTCGCCGTCATAGTCTACGTAAATATTTATGTAGATTAAGATGGCAAAAAGAAGGAACGTAAATGGCGGTGGCCATAGCCGCCGCCATTTGTGTATGTGGTTGTTTTTTTTAAACCCACCCAACCATCATAGGCTACATAAAGATTTACGTAGCCTATCACATCTTTTTTTTTCTTTTTTTTTAAACCTAGCCATGATAGGCTACATAAATCTTTACATAGCCTATCACGTCTTTTTTTCTTTTTTTTTTAAACCTAGCCATGATAGGCTACGTAAATCTTTACGTAGCCTATCACGTTTTTTGTTGTTGTTTTTTACACAAGCCTGGAAATGGCGGCGGCGGTAGCAGGTCGGAAGACCGGCCGCCGCCGAAGCTGCCACCAGAGCTGCCGCCACCCAGAAGATCCGCCCCAGGTGAGTCTCGTCCCAGGGGGGATCGGCGGGGGGGCGGGGGTTGGCAGGCCGTTCCGCCACGGAGTTCGGGGGGCCGAATGCACTGGCATTCGGCCTCACCGAGATCAGTGGAGGAATTCTTTCACATCCCTAGTGACAAGTCCTTTCTTCCTTTCTTCCTGTTTATACCTGGGTTGGGTTCAGAGACATGTGGTTTATTTTGATGTTAGGATGCGCTGCTGAGTCAAATAGGCAATGCAGTATATAAATAGATGCTTATATCCTTAAATTTTTAAAACAATTATTTTTTTTAAAAGCAAATATATTTAAGCCAGTTTAAGAAAGATGATACCATGATACTTGTTGACAAAGTTTAAAACAGGAAAAGAAAGCAAGACAAAGCATAATGTATGCATTACCAGTACAGCGTTTTGCTTGCAGAGGTTACCCCCTGATGGGAGTGACCATGCCAAGTATCTTCCCTTTACTTTTATAGTTTATACTTAAACATAATATGTGATATGACTGCTTACTGTACTCTTTTAATCCCACCTTTTCATATTTATTTGTATTTGCTGCCATCTTGTTTACAGTTCTACAGAAATTTCCCAACGTGTTCTCTGTGATTTTACTCTGTCTGAGGAATGAACCCAAGCCTTTTTCTCATCAATTTCCCCTTTTCTTGGGTTAAGCTGAAATAATGAACTGCCAGTAACAGCCCAAGAGCACTCTGGCTGAAAAAACAGCCTTTTTAGCTCTTTGGTATGCTTAATATGATCATTGCCTTAAAAGTTTTTTCTTTTGTTTTTTGCATTTGCAGTTCCCTTTGTTGTTGCTGTTGTAATTATTTTGTCTGGTTCCTTTTATTGCTTTGGAGTTCAGAATTCTAAAATGCTGTTTTTGAAGCCATTCTCTCTCCCGAAACTCCATCACTCTCCTCGTGTGTACTTTGCTTTCTAGTAGGGATGGCAGAGAATTCCGCCATGGATCTCGGTGAGGCTGAATGCCCGTGCATTCGGCCCCCCGAACTCCGTGGCGGAACGGCCTGCCACCTCCCCGCCCCCCTGCGGATCCCCCCCGGGACGAGACTTACCTGGGGCGGATCTTCTGGGTGGCGGCTCCGGCGGCTGGTCTTCTGACTGGCTGCTGCCGCCACCATTTTCAGTCTTGTGTAAAGAAAAAAAACATGACGTGATAGGCTACATAAAGATTTACATAGCCTATCATGGCTGGGTTTAAAAAAAAACACACACACAATGTGATAGGCTACGTAAAGATTTACGTAGCCTATCATGGCTGGTTTTAAAACAAAAACCAAAAACCCGCGTACGCAAATGGCGGCGGCTACAGCCGCCGCCATTTGCATTCCTTATTTTTGGCCATCTTAGTCTACATAAATATTTACGTAGACTATGACAGCAAAAATAAAGGGGAATGCAAATAGCGTAGCAGGCACTATTTGTGTCCCTTTTTGATTCGCGGTTTTAGCCTATATAAATATTTACATAGGCTAAAATGGTGAATCAAAAAGGCACGCAAATAGCGCCCGCTATGTTATTTGCGTTCCCCTTGATTTTCGCCGTCATAGTCTACGTCAATATTTACGTACATTAAGATGGCCAAAAATAAGGAACGCAAATGGCGGCGGCCGTAGCCACCACCATTTGCTTACGTGGGTTTTGTTTTTTTTTCCCCAGAGCCCTTCGCGGCCGGAAATCTGGCTGCGGACAGCTCTGGCCTGGCTGGGCCTGGCCGGGTGCTCTACGGATCTGCCGCGGAGCACAGCCGGCCATTCGAAGATTCTGGGGGGGAGGAACGGATCGCCTCCCCCCCGTCGAGGATTCTGGGGGGAGGGACGGAACGCCTCCCCCCCCCATCAACATAATCCACGAAAGGTAAATCACTTTCATACATCCCTACTTTCTAGCGGGGGAAGAAAGTCAAAACATATAACTCCAAGTTTCTGCCAATTATATTGGCTACCAGTAGATTTCTTGCACCAATTCAAAGAGCTGATCTTAAAGCCCTAAACAGCTTGGGGCCAGGTTATCTGAAGGACCATCTCAACTTAAGTGACCACACGCTTCGCTCTTCCTCAGTTGTCCTTCTTGAGTAGGGATGTCAGAGAATTCCGCCACAGATCTCCTCCCCCGAAATCTGTGGCGGAACGAAGCCCCCCCGCCTCCCTCCCCACAAAAGTTACGCGAAACGGGACATCTACCTGCTGCTGTTCGCGCTGACTTGCTAATGGTGGCCGCAGCCGCGGCTGCCATTCGCTTCTTCACTGTAGCCATGATAGACTGCGATAGGATGCCATTTGTGTCCCTGCAGAAGCCATGATAGGCTGCGTAAGTATTTACATAGCCTATCACGGCAAAAAAAAGGGAACACAAATGGCGGCGCCATTTTTTTTTTTTTTGCCATGATAGGTTATGTAAATATTTACGTAGCCTATCATGGCAAAAAAAAGAGGGGGGAACGCAAATGGCAGCCACTACGCCATTTGCGCCCCTCTCTTTTGCCGTAATAGCTTACATAAATATTTACGTAGGCTATCACGGCCCCCTCAAAAAGGGAACGCAAATGGCAGCCACCGTAGCCGCCGCCATTTGTGTTCGCTGTTTTGTTTTTTGCCGTGATAGGCTACATAAATAGTTACGTAGGCTGCCCAGCAGCCGGAAGTCCGGCTGTGGGCGGCCCCGGGCGGCGGCTCTGTGGAATCTCCACGGAGAGGAGCCAGCTGGAGAGAATTTTGGGGAGAGGGATGGAGCGCCTTCCTCCCACCGCGAATGTCACCATTCGAAAAGGTAAGTGACTTTTGTACATCCCTATTCTTGAGTGCCAGCCATTAAGGTCAGTTAGGTTGACAAGGATGAGAGACAGGGCCTTTACAGTGGTGGCCCCAACACAAACTCCCTTCCTCATGTACTGGCTCTGGCAGTACTTGTATTTAGATTTGCATTGGCGACCTCACATTTCAATACTGCCTGTAATGGAAGTCAAAAGTAACTTGCATGTCCAGAGCAGTTTTTTCAATTATTGTTTTATATATATGGTATTTCCATTGTACCATGTCCCTTTTGTATACAGCCCTAAAAAGCAGCTAAAATACTGTAAAAGAAGTAAAATATAGTTTAAATATTTAAAACATAAGCTTTGTTTAATGGGATTGTTGCATTTTATGAAAGCTGTAAGCTGGGAGCAGGGTGTGTGTCTCTCTCTCTCATCCTGCAGAACTGGAGTCTCTATGCCCTTCATCCCAACTGTGTGCCTTCTGAAATGCTAGAAAATGTCCATCCTCTTGTTCTGAAGAAACTCCCTGCCTTAATTTGAGGGAATCATAGCATTTTGTTTCACAGTTGGTTTCCTGCAAGAGTCAGGACTGCAATAAAAATGAGCAGTTTAGTTTAGGTTTTGAGTCTCAGGCTGCCTTCCAGGAGTGATTTTGACAGGAAACAACAACCATAACAAGTTATAAGGACAGGCTTTTTATAATGGACTACAGCCACAAGAGAGCCCCTAGTGATCCAATATAGTACTCAGAAAAGTGGCATAGGTGTAGGGATGGACGAAAGGGACTTACCTCATCCTGCAGCTTGCTTCGCGGTGGGGGGGAGGCGCTTCGGTTCTCCCCCCGAAGTTCAGGCGAGGGGGGGGAGGCGCCCCGCCTTGCCCAGCCGAAATTCAGGCCGGGGGGGAGGCGCCCCATCCCTCGCCGGCGAAATTCAGGCCAGGTAGGAGCGCCCCGTCTACCCGGCCGCGAAAAAAAAAGTGAAACAAACAAACACACACCTGTGATAGGCTATGTAACGATTTACGTAGCCTATCATGGCTAGATTTCCAAAGTCAGCCATGATAGGCTATGTAAATCGTCACGTAGCCTATCACGGGTGACTTTGGGGAAAGAAAAAAAAGCACGTACGCAAATGGCGGCTCCCATGGGGACCGCCATTTGCATTCCTTATTTTGGCACGTCTAGTCTATGTAAAGATTTACGTAGACTACGGTGAAAATAAGGGCAATGCAAATAGCGTTCCCTTATTTTCGCCGTAGTCTATGTAAATGTTTACGTAGACTAGATGTGCCAAAATAAGGAATGCAAATGGCGGCTCCCATGGGGACCGCCATTTGCGTTCCTTATTTTGGCACATCTAGTCTACGTAAACATTTACGTAGACTACGGCGAAAATAAGGGCAACACAAATAGCGATTTACGTAGCCTATCATGGCTGACTTTGGAAATCTAGCCGTGATAGGCTACGTAAATTGTTAATGTAGCCTATCACGGGTGTGTTGTTTTTTTTTTTACTTTACTTTTTTTTTTTTTGCAATGGCGGCGGCAGCAGCCGGTCAGGAGACCGGCCGCTGCCCCCGCCGAACCGCCGCCGAACCGCCGCCAGGACCCGCCGCCGAGACGGACATTAGCTGAAGGTAAGTCCCATCCCGGGGGGGGGGCGGCGGAGAATTTCCCCAACACTTTCGGGGGGCCGAATGTGTCGGCACTCGGCCTCCCGAAGATTCGTGGAGAAATTCTCCGCCAACCCTACAGGTTTCTCAGGCCACAGTGCTTGAACCATCAGAAGCATCAGTGTGATCACTGACTGTGTCAAGGAGGTAATCCATTTATTTATTTATTTACAATATTTATATACTGCTCCACATCAAAGATTGCAGAATAAAATTGCTGTTTTATTTTAACAGCAAAATAAAATAATAAAACCCCATAATTAAAACAATGAAAACATTTTAAAAGAACAGATTTTACCCGTTGCGTGTAAAATCTGCTACCTGTTGCATTTTAGAATTAACATCAGTAATGTAAAGTAAAGAGGCAACTGCAGGCTTTGCTTACACAGACTTAGGATGTTTTCTAAGTAATTGTTTATTTCTGCAGGGAGTCCTATTGAATTTGCTGTGGAGAAATCCAGGGTTGCCCCATCCAATCCATGGATTGCCTGGGGCATGCTGGGAGTTGTGGGCTTTTTTCCCCCTGTCTAAACATGCATTGGATTGTGCCCTGAATGTGTTGGTTTCCAGCATTTATACTTCGCCTTTCTAACAAATACTCAAGGTGGCTTACAATCAAAATAGAAGCAGTACAGAATAACAGCGAACAACAAAAGTATCAGTAAAACCAGACCAATTAAAAAGGATTAAAAAGGCAGTAGCATTAAAAAAAAGAAGCTTAAATTGTAGTCGGCAAAAGCTCACTGGAATTAATCTGTATTTGCTGCCCATCTAAAATATCTAAAATTTCTAGACAGTCTTAAAGGGTGGAAGCTCCTCAAGATGGCGTACAAGATCAAAACCACACAAAGTGGATACAATAAAAATCAATAAAAACAAAATTTACCAATAAAAAACAATAGTCCAGGCTTAAGTAGATTGGGCTCAAACCATTTAAGGCTTTAAAGGTAAAAAGAAAAGAAAAGAAAAGAAAAAGCACTGTAAGGGTGCAATCTTATGCATGTTTAGACTGAAAAATGTCTTGCAACTCTCCACATTTCCCAGCCAGTCTTGCTGGCTGGGGAAAGCTGGGAGCTGTAAGACTTTTTTATGCCTAAGCATTAGGGATGTCAGAGAGTTCCACCACGGATCTCAGTGAGGCCGAATGCCAGTACATTCAGCCCCCTGAAATCTGTGGCGGAACGAAGCCCCCCGCCCCCCCACCCTGGGAAATGGGCCCGGAACGGAGCACCTACCTGTTGCCGTCCGTGCTGCATTGAGAAAGGCAGCCGCATCTGCAGCCGCCATTCGCTTCTTCCATATAGCCGTGATAGGCTATGTAAATACTTATGTAGCCTATCACGGCTAGGGATGTACGAAAGTCACTTACCTGTTCGCGGATTATGTTGATGGTGGGGGGGAGGCATTCCATCCCTCCCCCCAGAATCCTCCACGGCCGGCTGTGCTCCACGGCAGCTCTGTGGAGCAGCCGGCCAGGCCCGGCCAGGCCAGAGCCATCCGCAGCCAGATTTCCAGCCGCGGAGGGCTCTGGGTAAAACAAAAACAAAAAACCGCGTACGCAAATGGCGGTGACTACGGCTGCCATTTGCGTTCCTTATTTTTGCCCTCTTAATCTACGTAAAATATTTACGTAGACTATGACGGTGAAAATCAAGGGGAACGCAAAAAGCGTAGTGGGTGCTATTTGCGTCCCTTTTTGATTCCCCGTTTTAGCCTATGTTTTACGTAGGCTAAAACGGGGAATCAAAAAGGGACGCAAATAGCGCCCGCTACGCTATTTGCGTTCCCCTTGATTTTTGCTGTCATAGTCTATGTAAATATTTACGTAGATTAAGAGGGCAAAAATAAGGAACGCAAATGGTGGCGGCCATAGCCGCCATTTGCGTACGCGGTTTGTTTGTTTTAACCCACCCAGCCATGATAGGCTACATAAAGATTTACGTAGCCTATCACGTCATTTTTTTAAAACCTAGTCATGATAGGCTACGTAAATCTTTATGTAGCCTATCACATCTTTCTTTCTTTCTTTCTTTCTTTCTTTCTTTTTTTACCAGAGTGGAAATGGCGGCGGCAGCAGCCCGTCAGAAGACCGGCCGCCGCAGCTGCTGCCGGAAACGCCACCGCCCAGAAGATCCGCCCCAGGTGAGTCTTGTCCCAGGGGGGATCCATGGGGGGGCGGGGGGTGGCAGGCCATTCCACCACAGAGTTTGGGGGGCCGAATGCACTGGCATTCAGCCTCACCGAGATCTGTGGCAGAATTCTCTTCCATCCCTAATCACGGCTAACGCAGGGATGCCATTTGCATCCCTGCGGAAGCCGTGATAGGCTGCACAAGTATTTACATAACCTACGTAAATTTATGTTAAAAAATATTTACATAGCCTATTACGGCAAAATACAGGGACGCAAATGGCAGCGGCTATGGCCGCCGCCATTTGCATCCCTGCAGGCTGCCCAGCACCCAGCAGCCGGATGTCCGGCTGCGGGCGGCCCCGGCCAGCGCCTCCACAGAATCTCTGTGGAGCGGAGCTGGCCGGAGAGAATTTTGGGGGGAGGGACGGCGCGCCTCCCCCCCACCGCAAATGTCACCCTTTGAAAAGGTAAGTGACTTTCGTACATCCCTACTAAGCATGCATAGGATTGTCCCCTAAATTGAACTCAGAAATGCACTAGCAAGGGACTTCCAGTTGGAACCAATGTTGCTCTGGGAGCATCCTGCGGGTGCTCCCGTGGGAGCTTTCTCAAGCAGCTTTTTAAAAGGTTGAAAAATCTTTTCATTCTCCGCTGGAATTAAAAGGGGGGCAAGGCAATATCTGGATAATATCTTGGAGAAAAGTACCCCCCCTTGAGATAGTGGGGGGGCTGGATTCCAGGATTATCTCTCCAGAGCGTTACCAATGGAAAAAGCTGTACTGAGACTCCTATTTCATAGGAGAAAACAGGGCTGACGTGTTCCATAATAATATATGCTGTAAGAAATATCAACAACTTCTGAGGGATGATTTAAGAAATGTTAACAATATTTGAGAACATCTGAGGACCTGCAAGATCTGTTTGAGAGAAACATGTCTGTGCCGAGGAGAAGAAAGGAGCCAGCATCAACTCCCCCTGCACCCTCCGTGTCAAAAGTTTCGAGAACAGAAGATATAGGGGAATTTTTTACTCTGATAAAGACTTTATCTTCGCAATTTACGGAGCAAGCCAAAAGACTGGATTGAATCCAAAATTCCATCACTGCCCTGCAAGGAGCTGTAGATTTAATTAATGCATCATGGCAAAAAATGGAGATGAAAATTAATGAGATAGAAGACCGAGTGGCAGGAAATGAAACTATCACACAAATTTGTTTTAAAAATGTCTCTGATAGAATTTCTCAACTGGAGGCCTTCATGAGGAGATCCAATGTACGTATTATTGGGATTAAAAATCTGTCTAATGATGTAAAATTGCCTATTTTTGTGGATAAACTTTAGCATGAGATACTCCCTATCCCATCTGATTATTTACTTGATATTGAGCAGGCATTTCATGTGCCAAATGCTAAAGGTACTGATTACATGATCATAGTCCAATTTGCAAAAGTCTCCACAAAGAATTATATCCTGCTTTTGGCAAGAGAGGGTGGAAGCCTTTCCTGGAAACAAGATAAAGTTATGTTATTTCCAGACTACATTGAAGAGGTGGTAAATAAAGGAAGGCAATTTATCAAAGCAAAAAATATGGCAAAACAAATGAACTTACAATATTACTTAAAATATCCTGCTACACTTTGTATTGTGTCTGAAGGTCAGATGAAGAAGTTTCTAAATCATGAAATGGGGTAGGCATGACTGAATGTAAAAATGCATGAGAATTCTGTTACAACCTCATCAACTGGAATCTTTAAACAAGCTTTGTTAACTGCTTGTGTTTAGTCTACATGATCCAGGCTAGGTCAGAAGATAAATGATTATATGTATATTTGTTTATTCTCTTTCATCTTTCTTTTTTTCTTGCTTTTCTTTATATTTTTTATTTCAAAATAGATATGGTATGCTGTATTTAAATTTATTGTTTGAGGGTAATTATTCACATGCATTTATATATAAAATATATCACTGATTGTTGAAGGTTTATTTTGTTTTATTATTATATAACACTATATTTCTTTTTACTACTACTACTACTACTACTACTATTAATATAGGCTTCTGGGACTGAATTGTTGACCTGTTTCTTTGATATAAGATTGATGATATGATATTGAACTGTAAGGTTGTTTATTAAACTGTAAGATTGTTAAGGTTATAGATATAGTTTTTAAAATAGAATGGCATCAGAGGCCAGGGGGTATTGGAGTTTAAACTTAATTCTTTAAAGGGGAGGGAGGGGGGAGGGAAGGGGAAAGAATCTTCTTTTTTCTTCACTTCCTTTCCTCCTCCCTTTTCCTTTTCCTCCCCCCCCCCTTTTTCCTTCTCTTTTTGTTATTGTGGTGTCCTCATCAGAATATTGTATTGTTGGGAAATGGTAGTATTGATCAGGTTGTTGGTAATTTTGGTATTATTTATTTCATTTATAAAGGTAAAATAAATAAAAATGTATTCAAAAGAAGAAGAAATGCACTAGGAAGCAATGCAGCTGGTACAGTGTCAGTATCAGATGAGCAGATCGCTTGCAACCACAGAATTTCCCTTTTTAAAAACAAAAACAAAGGAAGACTGCAACCTCCTGCTGCCTTGTATCTACATGGCAAAGCCCCTCACTATGAAAAGAATATGAAAAGGCTTCCCCCCTGCAAGGTTCCAGACGCCCCACCACCTTTCAGTGAAAATGAATGGCCCACAAATGTATGTGTGTTGCGGGGGGGCGGGGGATTTTTGGCCCAGCCTTAATTAATATGGTGGAGGCAGCCCGATTTTATCAGGTTTACTTTTAGAGTGCAAAACAGTAAGTCGCCTTGCCCTCAGAATGCCCGGCTCCCATGTTTCTTCTGCATGAGTCACTGTTGTCGCTGCACTTCCTCTCAGGGCAAGCAGTTTTGCTTCATTATCTTGTATCAGGGGTGATCTACATCAGGACAAAGATGTTCCTTAAGTGTTGTCATTTAGTTAGCTGGACTCATCAGCTGATGGCCTCATCAGGCTGGTAGAGACAATGGAGTTGCAGCACCTGACTAATCCTCAAGGCTGCATGGCTAAGCTTGGCGACCCTTTGAAAATATAGATAGTTGGTGTATCAAAACTGCATCCAAAAGGGAGGAGTTTCTCCATCACAGGTGTCTACCTGGTAGGCACCTCTCTAAGGAATAAAGCTGCAATCCTATACACATTGATTTGGGAGTCAGTCTCATTGAAGTCTATGGGACTTACTTCTGCAAAGCCATTAATAGGGGGCTGTGCTGTATGCGTAGTAGAGACTATGAGCCAGTGTGGTGTAGTGGTTAGAGTGTTGGACTGGGACTCATGACATCTGGCTTCTCTCAGTCCCCACTCAGCCATGAAGCTCACTGGGTGACTTTGGGTGAGTCACTGACTCTCAGCCTAACCTACTTCACAGGGTTGTTGTGAGGATAAAATGAGAGGAGGAGGATAATGTAAGCCACCTTGGCTTCCTTGCAAGAGGAAAAAAGGTGGGATACAAATGTAATAATAAATAATAAATGTTAATGTCTAAGGCAGAGAGTCCAAACAGCACCCTCTTTGGTAGTACGAATGCAATAATAAACAAAAGAATCCACAGTTTACTGCCTTTTAGGTGCACCTCAAAATCTGGCACCTGCAACACCTGATGCACTTTCCCTAAACGGAAGGGGTCTAGAGCTGTGTTTTGTTGCATATGGTACTACAGACACATTTACTCAATCTGTCCAGTAATTGTGTGGGATGGAATGCGGGCAGTGCTCATTATAAAAACGATGGCATTGAAATAAAATAAATGACTGGCACAGTAAAATGGAATAATAAAAAATAGATGGGATGGGATAAGGGTGTCCATTATGAGACGGAATACATAAAATGGGTTAAAGTGGGGAGTATTAATAAAAAGGACGGGATGAGATAAAGTGAACCAAATGAGATACAAAAAAATAACGTGTAGGATACAAAATGGGGTGGGATGGGGAGGAATGTACATTTACATTATAAAAAGGGAAGGAATTAGGTAAAAGAAATAAAACAGGATAACCGAAAATAAAATAGATGGGATGGGGGATGTTTATTATGGGATAGAATATCCCCCCCCCCACTTTGGCTTTGGACACACCGTTTCTGACTCTGAATATGCCCCTTTTCTCATATGTCTCCCAGTATGTCACCCAACACTGAATGTGCCCCCCAACCCCAAAAGGGTATGCACCCCTGATATAAAGCCTAAAGAAAACTCCTAAGGAAATGTGTAGAAAATACTTCCTGATAAATGCAGTGCTTTCTTCTTTCAGCAAATGTCCACTCTTCTCAGGAGGCATCTTCTTTCACAGGAGAAAGATTTATAAAATATGGCAAGGCAACATCAAGGCCTCAGAACCATTAATTTAAGGTAACTTTCGCCTTTGTTCTCTGTGTAAATTGCTGAGCAATCAGAATCTCTTTTTTTTAACCTTTGGCTCCCTATGATATAGCTTATGTCATGCTAAGATCATAGTGCCCTGTTATTAATTATACACAACTACGGCTTGCTTTTTATCTCACACTCCCCAGGAACAATTATATGTGGAGGAAGAAAATAAAATAAAGCAAGATACACTGCACAGACTAGCCCATCTACTCTATGAAATTCATTTCAGCTGTTCTCTCTCTCTTTTTATATATATAATCCTGCCTTGAAAACTCATTTCATTTTAAAGAGCTGTAAAGGAGTCGTGGCTATATTCAGGGCTGCTTATTGCAGCAGGTCTTACAATAATCCTTCTGGGCTGCTTCCTTCAACATTGCTTCAGCAACCCCCACCGCCCCGCCCCCGCCCGGCCAGATAACAATCTGACCTTATGTTAAGCTGCAAAAATAATAAAATGCAATCTGGAAAGCGAAAGATGGTTAAGGCGAAGGTAAAGCAGTCAAGAAGCCTGCCAGTGCAATGTACCCAGCATATTTTCAGAGCTTTTTAGGGCTTTGTAACCGATAGCCATCTTTGGAACTCCATCCCCAAGGATGTACAGCTTCATTATTGCTGGTTCCGAACAGAACCTTTAAAAACAAATCCAGTCTTCATGTGAAAGTTTTTTAATTGCTGCTGATTTTATTTCGTAATTTTGAATGGTAGTGTGTTGTGTTCTTTGTATTTCTGATGTTTTAAATCTCTATTGGTAAACCACCTTGTGAGGAAGATATGTCCTGAAAGGCAGGTTAGAAAAGGAAGGAAGGAAGGAAGGAAGGAAGGAAGGAAGGAAGGAAGGAAAGGTTTTGTCTCCAAGAGGATAAAAGCCAAAGGCTTTTATCTTTACGTAGCCTATCACGTTTGTTTTGTTTTGTTTTTTTTACTGGGAAATGGCGGCGGCGGCAGCCGGTCGCAAGACCAGCCGCCACCGCCGCCGAACCGCCGCCGGGAGCCGCCAGCGCCAGGGACATTCAGCAAAGGTAAGTCCCATTCCGGGGGGAGGCGGGGGGCAGACCGTTTCTCCACCAATTTCGGGGGGCCGAATGTGTTGGCATTTGGCCTCCCGGAGATTCATGGAGAAATTATCCGACATCCCTACCCCTTACAGTGAATTCAAACTGAGAATGAGGTCTAATGTCTATATTCATAAAGATGGGAGCTTTATTCCCTATCTATGACATTTCCACAGTAGGTTATTATAAAGGTGTGTGTGTGTGTGTGTGTGTGAGAGAGAGAGAGAGAGAGAGAGAGAGAGAGCCATGAGATCCAGGGCTTTTCTAAATCTAAACTAGGCTTGTATTGTGGGCTCACCAATCCTCAGTCATGGACGTTTACTGGTGCTTTAGACAACATCCTCCTCCAGTGTTTCTCCCATGTTTTCCAACCACTTTCTTAGGATTTGGGGGGTGGGTGGGAATGCAGACTTTTGCGGGGGTTTGAAACAAAGTGCAACTCGCTACCAATGTAGTTGTGTTATTCCATTTTGTTCCACTATACCATAGTGTCACGTAGAGGTTTTGTAGTGGAAGGTATGGAAAGGCAGGAAAGGAAAAAACCTGTGTGTGGAGATCTGATCGTAATCTTGCAAAAAATCTGGAAGCAGAAGCAGTGGGTTAAAAAGCCTTGTCTAGAAAAGTTCACAACTGAGAGCCCAAAAAGTGGGATATAAATGGAAATGAAAAACAACAACAAGAGTAGACTTTATGATTTTCCGGGTTATTTCAGTGAAAAACCGCTATACTGTATCTGAAATAAGCCAAGCATACATTGGCTACTGCTCCAGTGGTTCTTAGTACAGCATCAAGGATCATATGTGCAGCCCGAGTTCTTGGATGCTGGAACCCACCCAAGGGATCCATGTGAGTAGCACTCCATTGCACATGTGGGTCTTGATCCAGCATGAAGATAAGGAGAGCCCTGCTGATCAGACCTAGGATCCATTGAGTCTGGAAACACCATTTTCAATAGTGGCCAAACAGATGCCTCCAGGAAGCCCACAAACAAGGCATGAAGGAAACAGCCCTCTCGGCAATGGGTTTCCAGAGGTACAGTGCCTCTGAACCTGGAGGCTCCACTTAGCTATGACAGCTACTGGTCCTATGCTCTATGGATTTGTCTAATCCCATTCTACTAAGAGCATAAGGCAGCCTTTCTCAGCCTTGGGTCCCCAGATGTTATTGGACTTCCATCCTCCCTAACCATTGGCCATGTGGCTCTGGAGAGATCCATCAAGATCTGGGGACCTAAGACTGGGAAAGGCTGACATTTGTTGATTTTATTTATTTAATTTCTATCCCACCTTTTCACGGAAAAAAAAATAGTGCTCAAGGCTAACAATAGAATCCAGATTAACAACAAAATCCTAATTAAAAGATAGCATGAAAACAAAAAATTAGAAACACAACAATAAAAGAAATAAACATTACCAACCAATTAAAAAAACCTCTTTGGCAACAGTCAACCTTATATCCCAAAGGCCTGCCTGAATAAAATGTCTTTGCCTGCAGCAGAAGCACAACAGAGAGGGGTGTGTGTGTGTGGGGGGGGGCAACCTAGCCTCCTTTGGCAGGGACTTCCAGAGCCTGCTAGTGGCCATCGAGAAGACCTTCTCTTGTGCCCCCACCAAACGTGCCTCTGATGACTGTCATACCAAGAGGAGGGCCTCCCCAGAAGATCTTAAAACCAGGCAAGCTAGTATGGGAGATGCCTTCTTTCAGATAGCCCAGTCCCAAGCCAGAGAAGATTGTGTAGGTCATAACTAGCACTCTGAAATGTGCCCGGGAAAAGACCAGTAGCCGGTGAAGCTATTGTAACAAGGTAGTCATGTGCTCCTTGTAACCAGCCGGCCCTGGTCAACAATTTGGCCTTGGCAGTTTGGACCAGCTGAAGTTTCCAAACAGTGATCAGTATGCGTGGAAGCTGTCAGAAGCGCTCTGGCGGCTTCTTCCAGTAGATTCCAATAGCCAACTCAAGACACAGACAAAAGGATTTCTTTTCAAAGTCTGAATCCTTTTACAACTTAATGACTCTTTCAGATGCTAATCACCAGCGACTAAAGCAAGGAACATCAAGGTAGCCTAAGTTTCAAGTAGTCAGTTGATCCCCGTTTGAAAGAGAGTCACTTGAAGACCCAGAACTTATGGGCTAGGGAGAAATCCTCCCTCTTTCCCTTGGGTCCATGGGAGGCGGACGTTGCTTGTGCGCCAAGTGGGCGCTACGCCTCCTTTCCATGCCCTCCATCGTTTGTCGCTCTTTGCGTCTGCGTCGAGGGTCTAAGAAGCCCCCCTCCTGCATTCCCTCACTACCCGGGTCGCTCTCTATCTCTGGAATGCTGGCAGAAGGAATCTCTGCCAGGTGCTGAGCCTGTGAGGGATGAGCTGGTCCCTCTCCCATGGATAGCTGTTCCTCCTCAGAATCCGAACTGCTCTGAGGCTCTCTCTCTGGGCTCAGTTTCCACCCTGACAGAAGCCCACTTCTGCATGTTGACCTTCCTTGTTGGCAATTATCAGGCAATTATCTTTTAATGCAATCAAGTTTATATATGAAATCAGTCACCGAATCCCTGTTGGATGTAAGTAGGGAAGTACATCCAAGCTGTTGGATGTAAATAGGGAAGTACGGAAGTCACTTACCTTTTCGAAGGGTGACATTCACGGTGGGGGAGAGGCATTCCGTCCCTCCCCCCGAAATTCACCCCGGCCGGCTCTGCTCCATGGCAACTCTGCGGAGCCGCCAGCCGGGGCTGCCCGCAGCCAGACATCCAGCCGCTGGGCAGCCTGCACAGGGACGCAAATGGCAGCCATCGTAGCCACCGCCATTTGCATCCCTGTATTTTGCCGTGATAGGCTACGTAAATATTTACGTAGCCTATCACGGCAAAAAAAAAAAACCAGGGGCGCAAGTGGCGTAGCGGCTGCCATTTGCATTCCTGTTTTTTGGCCGTGATAGGCTACGTAAATATTTACGTAGCCTATCACGACAAAATACAGGGATGCAAATGGCGGTGGCTACGACGGGGGCAAGTGGGGTGCTGACATGCGTAGGAATAAGTTGCATTGAACTCAGTAAGACTTTCTTCTGAGTAGACATGCACAGTGTTGGTTCTCCTCTCTGCTCAGCTTTGTATTTCCACATCCAGTTCATTATCAGACTTCCTGTTAGTTATCTCAGAAGACCCTTGGGTGAATGGGGGGGGGTTTCCAGGGAACAGCTGGATGGAGGGAGATCCCCTCCACACACACACACATAATGGAAGAATATAATTGTTCATATTCCCTGGTATGTTTATTCCACATTTTGTCCATTCACTGAGCATGTGCAGAGTGTGCTTTTTATTCAAACAAAGAGAAGGTTGCTGATCTTTCCCTTCATGCTGCATTTGTACAAGTGAAGTGTGACTGCTTCAGAAAGAACTTTCCATTATACTTTCTCTTTTTCTTCATGAGTTTCATAACAGAAGTATGATCTAGTGGTTAGAGTCCAGCCCAAAGTCACCCAGTGAGATAACTAACAGGAGGTTTGCTAATGAGCTGGATGCGGAAATACAAAGCTGAGCTGGGGGCAAGTGGGGTGCTGACATGTGTAGGAGTAAGTCGCATTGAACTCAGTAAGACTTACTTCTGAGTAGACATGCACAGAGTTGGTTCTCCTCTCCATTTTAGCCTCACCATGTCACCAACAAGGCTGGATTGACCCCCTCTCCAGGAGACCAAGGTTGCTGAGTGCATGTACTGGAGGTTGGGCCCGAAGGACAGTTTGGGGATTCTGCTCGTGTACCATCCACCCCGCTGCACGACTGACTCCCTGGCCGAGGTGCTTGAGGTGGTCTCTGATGTGCGTGTACAGTCCCCTAACTTATTGGTGTTGGGGGACTTCAACATACATTCAGGGGCCATCCTCACAGGAGCACCTCGGGACTTCATGGAGACCATGGCTTCCTGGGAGCTCCACCATATTCTAACTGGGCCCACCTATGTAGCCGGTCATGCACTAGACCTTGTGTTTGTTTCTGGAGAAGCGGGGAGTGATCTGGAATTCGGGGGTATATCCACCACCCCCTTGTCATGGTCAGATCACCATCTGGTGATGTTAGACTTCTCGGTTCCACAACCTCTCCGCAGGGGTGGAGGACCCATTAAAATGGTCTGCCCCAGGCGTCTTATGGATCCGAATGGATTCCTGAACGCACTTGGGGATTCTCTGGGGCACGCCAACGGCAACGCGGTCGAGACCCTGGTGGGTGGCTGGAATGCCACAATCACTGGGGCATTAGATCAGGTGGCTCTGAAACGCCCTCTCCCCCTGAACAGGGCTCGGACTGCACCATGGTTCAATCCGGAGTTACGAGCTCTGAAACAGGAGGTGAGACAGCTACAGCGCCGGTGGTGGAAGTCTCACTCCAAAATAGGGATGTACGATTCACTTACGTGTTCCGGTCGGGGCATCCGCTGGGGGAGGGAGGCGTTCCGTCCCTCCCCCCGGAATCCTCGATGGGGGGGAGGCGCTCCATCCCTCCCCCAGGAATCCACGACAGCCGGCTCCACTCCACGGGGATTCCACGGAGCCGCCGGCCGGCTCCGCCAGCAGCCAGACATCCGGCCACTGGCTAGCAGGGATGCAAATGGTAGCTGCTGTAGCCACTGCCATTTGCGTCCCTGTATTCAGCTGCGATAGGCTACGTAAAGACTTACGTAGCCTATCACGGCTGGGTTAAAAAAAAAAAGCGTATGCAAATGGCGGCGGCTATGGCCGCCGCCATTTGCGTTCCTTATTTTTGGCCGTCTTAGTCTACATAAATATTTATGTAGACCAAGACGGCAAAAATAAGGGGAAACGCAAATAGCGTAGCGGGCGCTATTTGCGTTCTCCTTTATTTTCACCATCTTAGTCTACATAAATATTTACGTAGACTAAGACAGCCAAAACTAAGGAACGCAAATGGCGGAGGCCGTAGCTGCTGCCATTTGCATACATTTTTTTTTTAACCCAGATGTGATAGGCTATGTAAGTCTTTACGTAGCCTATCACATCTATGTAAAAAAAAAAAAAAAAAGACGAGACTGCAAACGGCAGCAGTGGCAGCCGGTCGGAAGACCAGCCACCGCCGCCGCTGAAGCCACCGCTGGAGAGGCCACCGTCCGGAACATCCACCCCAGGTAAGTCTCATCTCGGGGGTGATCCGCGGGGGGTGGGGGGTGGCAGGCCATTCTGCCATGGATTTCAGGGGGCTGAATGCACTGGCATTCGGCCTCACCGAGATCCGTGGAGGAATTCTCTGACATCCCTACTCCAAAGACAATCAGACACGGGCTAGAGCTGTATCTTCAGCCTATCATGTGGCTGTGAAGGCAGCAAAAAAGGAATATTATTCTGCCTCTATTGCGTCTGCAGAGTGCTGTCCCAGGAGGCTGTTCCAAGTGGTCCGGAGCCTGGTTGGTCCTTTGGCTCCTGAACCACTGGAGCATTCTAAGGCCTCCTGTGAGGCCTTGGCAAGGCACTTTGCAGATAAAATTGATCAGATTAGGAGTGTTACTCTGCACACTGTGGATACAGTTAGTGAGCAAGAGGCGGCCTATGGCAAACCGGTTTTGCGGGATCAGTTCCAGCTTCTTCCTCCTGAAGTGGACAAGGTGCTTTCATCTGTAAGGCTGACCACCTGCTTACTTGATTCTTGCCCATCTTGGTTCATTATGGGCTGCAGAGAGAGACTGGGTGAGGGGATCAGGGCGGTGGTGAACGCCTCCCTTGAGGAGGGAGTGATGCCATCAGCCCTCAAGGAGGCAGTGATAAGACTGCTTTTAAAGAAGCCCTCCTTGGATCCCCAAGTTCTGAATAACTTTCGCCCAGTCTCAAATCTGCCTTTTTTGGGCAAGGTGATTGAGCGGGTGGTGGCGATGCAGGTGAAGGCACACTTGGAAGAAACTGATTATCTAGACCCATTTCAGTCGGGCTTCAGGCCTGGGCATGGGACAGAAATAGCCTTGGTCGCCTTGGTGGATGATATGAGGAGGGCTCTGGATAGGGGTGAATGCTCCTGTCTTGTTCTCCTCAACTTCTCAGCTGCTTTTGATACCATTGATCACGGTATCCTCCTGGACCGCCTGGAGGGGTTGGGCATTGGAGACACCGTATTTCTGTGGTTCCGGTCCTTCCTCTCCGGCAGGTACCAGAGGGTAGCACTGGGAGAGGAGGTTTCAGACCCGTGGCCACTCACTTATGGGGTGCCACAGGGTTCCATCCTCTCCTCGATGCTATTTAACATCTATGTGAAGCCGCTGGGGGCTATCATCAGGAGGTTTGGGGTGCGGTGTCATCAATATGCGGATGACACGCAGCTCTACCTCTCGTTCAAATTTTCACCAAGGTTGGCTGTAGAATCCCTGTCCAAATGTCTGGAGACGGTGAGTGGCTGGATGGGGAGGAATAAGCTGAAGCTCAACCCTGACAAGACCAAGGTACTTTTGGTGGGAGACAAGCTGGGGGATGTTGACCTGGTGTTGAATGGGGTACGGCTACCCTTGAAAGACCAGGTCCGCAGCCTGGGGGTCATTTTGGACTCTCAGCTGTCCATGGAGGTTCAGGTGTCAGCTGTGAGCCGGACAGCGCTGTATCAACTCCATCTGACACGGCGGCTGCGCCCCTTCCTTCCCAACCATCTGTTCCCATCGGCAGTACATAGGGATGGCGGAGAATTTCTCCACAAATCTCCGGGAGGCCGAATGCCGACGCATTTGGCCCCCTGAAATTGGGGACCGAATGCCCCCCCCGGGATGGGACTTACCTTTCACGAATGTCGCTCCCAGCGGCGGGTCCCAGCGGCGGTTTGGCAGGTCTTCGTCAGGGGCGGGGAAGACCGGCTGCCGCCGCCGCCATTACAAGAAAAGTAAAAAAAAAAAAACGCCCCTGTGATAGGCTACGTAACAATTAACGTAGCCTATCACAGCTAGATTTGCAAAGTCAGCCGTGATAGGCTACATTAATCGTCATGTAGCCTATCACGGGTGACTTTAAAAAAAAAAAAAAAAAGACCTGCTTAACCGCCGCCGGGACCCACCACCGGGAGCGACATTCGTGAAAGGTAAGTCCCATCCCGGGGGGGGGGCGGGGGGCAGGGGGGCGGAGAATTTCTCCCTGAACAACCTTCGGAGGACCGAATGCGTTGGCACTCAGCCCTCCGAAGTTTCGGGGAGAAATTCTCCCCCATCCCTACATTTGCGTACGCGCTTTTTTTTTTTTTTTCCAAAGTCACCTGTGATAGTCTACATGACGATTTACATAGCCTATCATGGCTGACTTTGGAAATCTAGCCGTGATAGGCTACGTAAATTGTTACATAGCCTATCACGGGTGTGTGTGTGTGTGTTTTTTACTTCTTTTTTTTCGTGGCCGGGTAGACGGGGCTCTCCTTCCCGGCCTGAATTTCGGTGGCGAGGGATGGGGCGCCTCCCCCCCAGCCTGAATTTCGGATGGGCGAGGCGGGGCGCCTCCCCCCCCTCACCTGAACTTCGGGGGGAGAAGCGAAGCACCTCCCCCCACCACGAAGCAAGCTGTGGGACAAGGTAAGTCCCTTTCGTCCATCCCTAGTAGTACATGCCCTGGTCTCCTCTCGTTTAGACTACTATAATGTGCTCTACGTGGGGTTACCCTTGAAGACAGTTTGGAAGCTGCAGCTGGTACAGAATGCAGCAGCTCGCCTGATTAAAGGCAGCCGCCGGCGAGATCACATCACTCCAGTGTTGAAGGAGTTCCACTGGTTACCAGCTGTTTTCTGGGACAAATTCAAGGTGTTGGTTTTGACCTTTAAAACCCTATATGGTTCCGGCCCAGCCTATCTTAAGGAGCGCCTCCAGCAACACCAGACAGGCCACTTAACAAGATCAGCCTCGGATGACCTTCTCTCTGTCCCATCAGCCAGGACAGCTAGACTGGTGGGGACGAGGGAGAGGGCCTTTTCTGTGGTGGCCCCCACTCTGTGGAACTCCCTCCCTAGGGAACTCCACCATGCCCCCTCTTTAATGAGCTTCCGCCGTGCATTAAAAACGCTGTTGTTCTGGCAGGCATTTGGGGTGGGTTAGGATATTTTAGAAAACGTTTTTATTGTAGAATTTTGTTTTAAACTGTTTTTTTATATGCTGTACATCGCCCAGAGTGGCTGGGTGACCAGCCAGATGGGCGATTAATAAATTTAATAATGATGATGATGATGATGATGATGATGATGGATGTGGAAAATAGAAAGCCTAGCAGGGGGAATAATACTCATGCAGGGCTCCAGACTGGCATGGTCATTTTAAAAGGTTCTTTCTTTCTTTCTTTCTTTCTTTCTTTCTTTCTTTCTTTCAAACAGCGTTGCTTTAAACAAAGAGTGCATCACTCAGGTACACCTAGGGCAGCCTTGTTTTGGGAAGCCCCGAGGAGGAGGAAGTGTTTTGCTTGAAAGTAAACGGAGACGGAGGATTTAAATTGAAAAAGAACACCCACAAACAAGCTGGTGAGCACAATTCATTTTTTTAAAAAAAACAATGTACGTATTTATTATCGGAATATACTACCTTGCGTTTTTATTTACGAAAATTTTGCAACTCTGTGACAAAAAAAAAGCCGCATGACTGCTGGCTCCGCAGGACCTCATGGTGCCGTCCCGCAGAGGATTCCATGGCACAGACTGAAGGGAATTTGATCCCATTTCAGTCCGTGGCGGAATTCTCTGACATCCCTAAGCCTATCATAGCCTCCGCAGGGACGCAAATGGCGTCCCTAAGTTAGCCATGATAGGCTACGTAAGTATTTACATAGCCTATCATGGCTATAATGACGAAGCAAATGGCGGCCGCAGACACGGCCGCCATTCGCAAAGCAGTGCAAATGGCAACAGGTAAGTGCTCTGTTTCACACACCTTTCACGGGGTGGGGGGCAAGGGGCTTCGTTCTGCCACAGATTTTGGGGGGCCAAATGCACTGGCATTCGGCCTCACCGAGATCCGTGGCGGAATTCTCTGACATCCCTAGATGTAAGGAAAAATGTATAGCAAGTTCAGTAGTACATACATACAGTGCCAGAGTAATGCAAAACCTATGTGGGTGAGGAAGCATTTTTAAAATTGGAACCAGAGGAGCTTCTCATCCTACTGTGAATCATGTGCCGAAATGAGAAAGCTTGTCCCTTGTAAACAATCTTATTGTTGCAAATGTTAATCCACAGACTTCTAGAGTACAAAAATATGGAACACAGTTATTAATGTATAATGCTGACAGTATTTGCTTTGGTGTCAAGACAGCACAGAGAACAGACTTCAAAAAGAGAGGCATGGAAATTACACTCATTAGTGTTTTAATCATTTGCAAGCAACTTGTTGCAAATGAGAAATCTCATGAATATATGAAGTGACAAGTCACGTGTCTGTTCTTTATCTCCAGAGAAGAT
The DNA here is from genome assembly GCF_057233095.1 of Heloderma suspectum. Taxonomy (NCBI): domain Eukaryota; kingdom Metazoa; phylum Chordata; class Lepidosauria; order Squamata; family Helodermatidae; genus Heloderma; species Heloderma suspectum. The sequence continues at coordinate 196,195,392 of NC_139462.1, forward strand.
TACTTGTTGGGAAAAGTTGAGAAAAATAGAGACATGCCTGCATCATTCTTTATTTTTCATGAAGCAGAACATTGTACAGACATGATTCCCTTCAATGGATTTTTAACTGGCAAGTTGTGAGTACAGCAGAGTAGCTGTGGAAGGTTTTGTTTTTAGTTTAGATTAACCACAGAATGTGATGTCATCTGAACCAACGAACAGGTTAATCTTAACTATGGGTAAAATCCAATGTAAGTCCTACTTAGAATAGACCCATTCTTACCCTACTTAGAGTAAGTCCCATTTATTTCAATGGGTGTACTCTAACTAGGATTTAGGTTAGATTTCATCCAATGATTTGCTTGAAACAAGCCAAATCCAATCCATGGGTTATGAAGCTGACTTTTAAGGTTTGGATGAGTTAAGGTTTGGATGATATGCTAAACTGTGGTTGATAGAAATCAGAAGTGAAAGCTTCTGATCTCCTTGCAGCCAGAACAGAGGAGAGGGGCGAGTGCCCCTTGTAGCTCATTCTCATCACATGAAACTGAATTAGCATGATGTCCAGATGTAGCTAGAGTGCGTAATCCATTTTACCAGGCACTACATATTGTCTCAACATCTCACAAGTGAAAATTGGGATACTTGTAACACATGCTGCCTGATGTTCACTCAGACATACAGTGCCTTGCATAAGTATTCACATACACCCTTGACTTTTCCAAATTTCATTGTGTTACAACTTGGAATTAAAATGGATTTAATTGTCACTGATCTATACAAAATAGTCCATAATGTTGAAATGGGGGGGGCGGGGGGATCTATATATTTTACTAAATGATTTACAAATAAAAAATTGAAAAGTCTTGATTGCATAAGTATTCACCCCCTTTGCTGTGACACCCCTAAATAAGCTCTAGTGCAACAAACTGCCTTCAGAAGTCACATAATTAGTTGAATAGAGTTCACCTGTGTGTGCAATTCAAGTCTCACATGATCTCAGATTAAATATACCTGTTTCTAGAAGACCCCAGAGTTTGTTGGAGAGCAAATCTAAACAAACAGCATCATGAAGACCAAGGAGCTATCAAAACAAGTCCAGGATAAATTTCTGGAGAAGCCCCAATCAGGGTTGGGTTTTTAAAAAATATCCTGAACTATGAACATCCCACTGTTAAATCAATTATTACAAAATGGAAAGAATATGACACAGCTGCTACTCTGCCTAGAGAAGGCTGTCCACCAAAACTCAGTGACCAGGTAAGGAGGGCACTAGTCAGAGAAGCAATCAAGAGGCCAATCATAACCCTGAAGGAGCTGGAGAGATCCACAGCTGTGACCGGGGGACATCTATCACCCAGATGCTCCACAAAGCTGGGCTTTATGGGAGAGTGGCGAGATGAAAGCCATTGCTGAAAAAAAACTGTATCAAATCCCATTTGGATTTTGCCAAATGTCATGTGGGAGATATAGTAAACAAGTGGGGAAAGGTTCTCTAGTCTGCTGGGACCATAACTGAATTTTGGGTTACCAACTGAACAACTGAACTGAACTTTGCCTTACCGCAAAACGCTATGTGTAGCACAAAGCCAACAGTGCTTACTGCCCTGAGAAGACCATCCCCACAGTGAAGCATGATGGTGGCAGCATCATGTTGTGGGGATGCTTTTCATCAGCAGGGACTCGAAAACTAGTCAGGATTGAGAGAAAGATGGATGGAGCCAAATACAGGGCAATTCTAGAGGAAAACCTGTTTCAGTCTGCAAGGGTCTTGGGACTGGGGTGGAGGTTCCCCTTCCAGCAGGACAATGACCCTAAACACTCAGCCAAAGTTACACTGGAATGGTTTAAAAACAAGAACCAGAATGTCTTAGAATAGCCCAGTCAAAGCCCAGACCTCAATCTGATTGAGAAACTGTGGCAAGACCTGAAAATTGCTGTTCACCAATGGTACCTATCCAACCTGACAGAGCTTGAGAAATTTTGCCAAGAAGAATGGGCAAAAACTGCAGGATTCAGATGCACAAAGATGGCAGAGACTTACCCCAAAAGTCTCACAGCTGTAATTGCTGCCAATGGTGCTTCTACCAAGTATTGACTCGGTGGGGCAGGGGATTAATACTTATGCAACCAACAAATGCCAATTTGTTTCTGTTTAATTAACTTTTGTGCCACAGAATTTTGCATCTTCAAAGTGTTAAGTATGTTGTATAAATCAAATGGTAAAAATGCCAATTAAATCCATTCTAATTCCAGGCTGTCACACAACAAAATGTGGAAAAGCCAAAGGGGAGTGAATACTTCTGCAAGGCACTGTACATGAGCTCAACTGGGCTTACTCCAAAGCGCCTAGGCTTGTGGGCCTGAGATTCTGCATCCCTGCATTGAAAAAATACATCAGAAACTGAGGCTGAGAGAAAGCAGCTTGTCCAGAGCCACACAGTGAATGTGGCAAAGTTTGGACTGATAGTAGAGAAGTCTAACTACACCAGACCATATCATGTTTGCTTCTCTTCCAAGCCTGCTCTAACCTTCTCCTTCCATGTCCCCACAAGCAAATGCTACTCCCTCCAGCCACTCACAACATCCCCAAGATGTAGGTCACCATATTGTTTCTGTATACAGATGAGAATGAACTGGGGGTGGGGGGAGTCCATTGATAGTGATAAGCTGAAACAAGGTGAAAAGGTTTGGATGGTGAGATCAGGATCTCAGATGGCAGCAGAGACCAGGAAAGGGGAGAAAATATAGAGAGGGGTGGGTAAAAATTGTTAAACACACACAGACACATTCATGACTTATTGAAGTGGGTCTTCCTGTCTGTCCTTCCCCAAATGAAATCAGCAACAAGAACAAAAGACATCAGCATGCAGCTTGTTGATTTGACTGCTTCTGTTACAAGGAAGTGGCCACAAACCCAGAATTCTTGTAATATGTCTTCTTCACAGCAAGTTAACAATATGAATTGGTCTCTGACCCCACCAGCATGATATGAAACCAACAGTTCCAAATCATAACCTTGCTCTCCAATTGGCAGGTGCCCCATGATCCTGGACCGCACTGTGAGAGTCCCTATTTACGTCAGGAGTTCCTTGGGCTGCTTTATGAAATAGCACAGTAAGGCTCAAACCATGGACAAATATTCATTGTGTATGTGTGTTACTAATGTTTTTCTTCTTACTGCACAGGCACAAACACTTCCAAAGAGTGGAGGCCTGGAACAACTTGTACATGAATATAAGAGATGTTCCCATGTTTGCTTTAATATTTTGGTAGGACAGAGATCCCTTTAGTTTGGAAGAAAAATGATAAAGCCCCTACACCTTTTCTTCCCTGCCCTGGCAGTACAAACTGAAATTTCACAGATACAGAAAGAATGAATCATAGGGCCAAGATGCCCACCCCTAGCCAGTGCCACTACACACACTGCAAATAAAAGCCTTTGGTAGGAAAAGTGCTCCTGGTTTATACGAAACCTCTGTTGTTCTTGTTTTCTTTTCTTTTCTTTCTTTCTTTTTAAAAGAAGTGTTGTAGACTTCTGTTGTAAATGAAGTAGATCTTGGATGGAAATACAGTTTGAAGAAAACTGTTTTCTTTTTGTGTTTCCCAGACTCTTTCTTGGCTAGACTCCATGAACTGGATTGCTTATCATCCTCCCTGGGATGGGTAAAGAGTTGAGAATGTTTTACCTTCTCTGAGTGAACCCAAAGGGGGCTGTTTTTCGGCATTAGTACACTGTATTAAGATCTGCTCTACTTAATGCATTGTAGGATACTAGTTAACAGAATTCCCACAGGCCTAATAGAAACCTAATTTGCAAAAGGCAGGGGGAAATGGCAAACTGAAAACAGCTTGCATAATCATTCGAAGTTGCCATGGCTATTGAATGAGACAAATTGCCATGCTTTGGGTCTGCCAACCATTTGTTCCTAGAATATTAATTCTGATTAACTTTAAGAATGGAGTTAAGTAGCAATATAAAATGTATATTAAAAAAATACTAGCGTCATTATTAATTCATTCTGAACTTAGAACAAACAACTTGTAAAACACATCTGTTTTGTACATTCTTCACTGGCAGTCATGATCTGCAAAGAGTGGGTTGTTGGTTTTTTATAATAATGCATAATCCTATGCATGTTTAGACAGAAAAATGGCCAACAACTCCCAGCATGCCCCAGCCAGCATGGCTGGCTGGAGCATGCTGGGAGTTGTAGGCCTTTTTTCTTTCTAAACATGCATAGGATTGTGCCCTTCAACTATGTATACTATGGATTGGATCCAGACTTACTCATGCTTACAGTAGACACACTGAAATCAACAGGACTTAATTCAGTCATGCCTAACATAAGTCCCACTGATTTCAATGGCACTTGTCTAAGTATAACTAATTCTGGATCCAACCCCATGTTTTCCCCTAAAGCAAAACAGCTTGAGAATATTAAGTCTGTTCTTGCAAGGAAGCCAGAAGAAATCATTACAGTGGATTTTTGACATTACTAACTGCTGTACTGGCTTTTCCATAAAATCATGAAGCCTTCCATGATGCATAACATCTGATCTCTCAGTTGTCATTGCCAACTGAAATGAAATCTAAGTACATGTGATTGCATTTGTTTGCATTTGTTCCTTGTTACCTTTGCATTTCCCACCAATATGCACACAACAGATTGCATTCAGATTAAGAAGATATGATTTATCGTTACAAGAATGAGCCCTGGATTTGTGCACTACTCCTCCTCCTCTTCTGGCACAGCCATGAGGAGATTGAAAGCGTTCACCTCTATTTTAAACTAATTGCTTAGTATTTATAATAGTTTAGTATTATATCCAACCCTTAAACTGTTGTTAATCTTAACCATGGTTTATTGAAATAAGCCAGCTTCATAAAACATGATTTAAAGTTGGCTTGTTTCAGTAAACCATAGTTAAGACTAACAATATTTTGTCCAGGTTGTACTAGGGATGGCGGAGAGTGCCATTTGCATCCATAGACCAGCCGCGGCTGGAAGTCCACGGACTCGCCGTGGAGCGGAGCCAACCAGGGAGGATTCTGGGGGGAGGACCAGATCGCCTCCCCTCCCCCCACAGACCTCCCAGTGGATGAAGGTGAGTGGGGTTTGTACACCCCTAGTTTGAACTTAACTCTAAACCGTGGTTGATTAAAAACAGAAGTGAAGGCTTCCAGTCATCTCCTCATGCCTGCAACAGAGGTGGAGATGGGGGATGGGAGAATGGGAGACTGAAACTCACCAGCCTCGTTCGTGTAATGGTAAACCACTGTTTATCGTTATATCCAGATGCATCCAGTGTCTATGTTTATATGACAAACCACTGCAATTCATGCCAATGACAGCCTGCAAAGCCAGTGTAGTACCACCAAAGGGCACAGAAAGAGACTATCCCTTCATTGAAAACTAAGGCTCAAGGCCAGAAGTGCTGCTCAAGCAGCCAGATACTGGAGATTGTTCAAGGAGGGAATATCAAGTGTTTTTTCTTATACAGCAGATTAAAGAATTGTGCTGCAATTGTTCTAGTTTTTTGCACCAACCAATACCTTGTAAATGCAAGGTATGTGATGTCACTCACTACAGAGAATGGGTTCAATCTAAAGGAAATCCTCTTCTACACACAGAAAGGCTGTGGAAAAATGCTGGGTGAAGAAAAAAAAAAAAGTGATCCGGGATCCAGAGGAGTTCTTCCATTTGTGCAAGCTCTGGAGCAAGACTTTGCAAGACCTTTTTATGACCTACCCAAGTTTATATATTATGGCCAAGCCTTGCTGAACCTGTTGCACTCCAGGCGTGTTGTACTGCAACTCTCATCATTCTCAGCCTGCAAAGCCAATGGGTAGGGATGATGGAAGTTGCACTCCAAAGCATCTGGAGGACACCAGGTTGGGGAAGGCTGTGTCAACCTGTATTTTCCTTATTCACTGTTTCTTATACTGGAGCACAACTCCTGATACATTCTGGCACCTCACCGTGAGAAGTCTTTCACTACCTGTTGCACAAGAGTTCATCAAACAGCACTAATGCATTTTCTCCTTCTGATCCCGGTTCTTTGGGTCCAAGCCATACTAAGCTTCATCTTTAAGGAACCAAGAATATTGTTTTAGTAAAAGTTCATGTTGCTTTTAAAATTATTGCTCAGGCAGGAATTCAAATCTGAATTAAGTGTCAACATTTGCATTAATTGGCATTTTTACAAATACTTGAAATTAATGCAGATGGTATTTCCACATACCACTGTGACACTAGTTTATATGTCATTCCGCCCCCCCCCCCAAAATGCTATTTAAGTAGACCACATTCCAGCTAGGTGAACCATATTTGCATTCCTTAACAAGAAAGATAATTTAAAGAAAGCTCTTAAAACTAATATCATGATAAGGCATTATCAGTTTTTATAAAACATATACTGATATTCCTGTTCAGAGGAACTCTTTTTATAATTAGCCAGTGTAAAGTAGTTAGACCTGGACCCTGGAGATCTGGGTTCAAATTCCTACTTAGCCATGAAGCTCACTGGTGACTTTGGGCCAGTTTCTCCCTCTGTATCAGCTTAACGTACTTTACAGGATGATTTGAAACATATGTAAAAGAAAAGATAACCCCATGTCTGCTATCCAGGTTCTTTGGGGAGTGGATGGAATACAAATTAATTAAATAAATAACAGGAACAAAAAGCGAGGGGTTGTTAGATAAAATATATGTTAGCAGCCAGCTACAGCTGCAATCCTGCACCCATTATTTATTTATGTAAGCATTTATATCCTGTTCTTATGACTCCCAGAGCGGCTTACAGAATGAAAACAAGACAAATGAAAACAAGCCTTCCCTCAGGCTTACATTCTAAAGAGACATAACACAAAAGGGAAAAGGCATGGGGGGAAGGAAAAGGAAAACTATAATAGGCACCAATTCATAATATTATGTGGATCTTATAATCACCAGCTATAGTGCTGATATAATGTTGTACTGGTTGTGATGCTGTTGTTAGTGTTCTTATCACAAATAACTGGAATAGAAAACTTACTTGGGATTAAGCCTTGTTAAACTCAGTGGGGCTTACTTCTGAGTAAATGTGCATAGGACTGAGCTGTAAATGTCTTTACTACAGATAACAAGAGTCAACATATCTTTTATGCAGTAGGACATTTTGGCCAATTAAGAACGAAAATGGCATGGCAGCATATTTGACACATGCCCACCAGAATTTGTCTTGGTGGCATCAACCTAAAAATATTTTACTAAAATAATCTTCAGCACTTGTAGTTGCCATGATCCACCTGTTGGTACGGTGTGACCATCCCAGGGGATGTCACTAGTGATATCCATAACAGCTGATAATCTCTTGAGACTGCAATACCTGATGGCACCCCTCTCCCAAAATGAACCTACCCATACACTACGTTCAGCATCTAAGGTCCTTCTCTGAGTGCCTCCTCCAAGGGATGCTCAGAAGGCAGCAACGAGGGAGAGGATCTTCTCAGTGGTGCCCCCCCCATCTGTGGAACAAGTTTCCTGCTGAGGTCCACCTGGCGCCAACATTATTAGCTTTTCAGTGCCAGGTTGAGACCTATCTTTTCCCCCAGGCATGTGGCAGCACATGATGAGGTTTAATCGGTCCTGGATGTGTCTTTAGTTATGACTGATAGTTTAATGTTGTTTTTAGTTATATGTTGTTTGTGGATATTGTCTGTGTGCTTTTATCTTTTTTTGTAAGTGGCTTTTAAACTTTTTATATTGCATTTAATGTTTTAACTTCTGTAAACCACTCAGAGAGCTTCAGCTAAGGGGTGGTATAGAAATGCAATAAATAAATAAATAAATAGCCATAAGGAAGGAGAGCAAGCAGAGGCCTTGAAGTTGCCTGTATCCACAGTCAGTACCTGGACATAGGGATGTCAGAGAAATCCACAACATATTCAAATGAATTCAGATGTCTATGAATCCAACCTGTGGATTCTATGGCGGACTAGCTTTTTCCAAGTTGTGTGGATTCTGCGGACTTACAGGCCAGGTTGTTTTTACTTTGGGGAAAATTTGCACAAATTCTCACTTGCGCTAATGCACATTAGTACTGCTGTGCACTTGCGCTAATGCACATTAGCACTAATGCATAGTTGTGCTAATGCACATTTGTGCAAGTGTGAATCAGCACTGTGGAGGAATTTTAAGACATGACTCTCCGATACTCTAAAGGTCTGGTTTATTCCCAAAACAGCACAGTTGTGTGGTGGACTCAGGCCTAGGGCAAGAGAACACACCCCACTGCCACATTCCACGAGGTTATATATTTTTCTTTACATAGCATAAGTACATCTTCACATGCTCAGAGATTACAACAACAGCATAAGCAAGGGAAGCAACTTCAGCATACACTCACCATTTCTTGTAGAACAAGCTTATCAGTAAAACAAAAGCAAGTATTCTTAAGCAACTCACTAAGCTGAAATTTTCAAGCCTAGGGTACATCTTGACCCAGAACAAGTTCTGGTTATCAGTTCTACACACAAAGGAACTCCTTCTATGCTCTCTATGTGGCTGTCACTTGGTCTTCAGTTAGTTCACTATGCTTTGCAATGTTTTTTTTAATCACACTCTGGTCTTGAGACCTTTCTAGTATTTTTCCTACACTTCTCCACAAGCCTCTTCTCCAGCTTTCCCCAACCTGGTGCCCTCCACACTTTGAGTCTTACAAGACTCACTCCATTATCAACATCATTCTTCCAATTTCTTCATATGTCCTTCTACTTGCAACTCTGCATACATCTGTCAGACCCATTTGATAGGTAGGATGATCCGAGTCATATTCAAGTGAGTTCAGATTTCTATGAATCCAACCTGAGCCAGCAGTGTGATGTGGCTGCAAAAAAGGCAAATGCTATTTGGGGCTGCATTCATAGAAGCATAGTTTCCAAATCCCGGGAAGTATTAGTTCCCTTCTACTCAGCACTGGTTAGGCCTCATCTGGAGTACTGTGTCCAGTTCTGGGCACTGCACTTTAAGAAGGATGCAGACAAACTGGAGAGGGTTCAGAGGAGGGCAATAAAGATGATCAGGGGACTGGAAACAAAGCCCTACGAGGAGAGACTGAAAGAACTGGGCATGTTTAGCCTTGAGAAGAGAGGACTGGGGGGAGATATGATAGTGCTCTTGAAGTACTTGAAAGGTTGTCACAGAGAGGAAGGCCAGGATCTCTTCTCCATCATCCCAGAGTGCAGGACACGGAATAATGGGTTCAAGTTGCAGGAAGCCAGATTCCAACTGAACATCAGGAAAAACTACCTGACTGTTAGAGCAATACGACTGTCAGGGTGGACACTGAGCCCATAGAATCTCAGAGTAGCTCTGATTCTGAGGAAGAGCAGTTTCCCAGGACCAACAGCTGACGGAGATTCCTCCCACCAGCATTCCTAGTTTAGTTAGCAGTCCAGGGAGTGACCAAGCACAGGTAGCAGACTTGCTGGATGCGCGACGCAGATGCAGAGAGCGGCGCCAGATGGAGGGCGCAGAAAGGAGGCGAAATGCCAGGTTGGCGCGCAAACAACGGCTGCGCCCAGAGGCTCCAAGGGAAAAGGGGAGGGACTCTCCCTAGTCCTTAAGTTCAGGGGTCTGCCAGTAATTCCCTTTCAAACGGGGACCAACTGTTCCAACTTAGGGCATAGGTATGGTGCTGCTCAGATCTAGTTGCAATCGGTATAGTAGTTAAGTTGTAGAAGAAGAATAAAGCTTTGAAAGGAATTCCTTTGTCTGTGTCTGGACTTGGCTACTGGTTTAGACAGAGAGAGACCTCCAAGGAGCCCTTGACAGCTTGGTCCCCGTTCCTCTTTTTTTTTTTTCTTTCTCTCCTCTCTCTCTCCGATTGCCTTATGGAGGGTGCCGGGGACCCAGCAGTGCAAGCTCTGGCGCAAGAGAACCAGTTGCTCCGTGATCAGATGGCTCAACTGACGGCGGCCGTGCAAAATCTACAGGCTGTGGTTCAACCCCCCCCACCTCCGATTCCCCCATGCCACAAGTGCCCAGTGGCATTGCCAGAGACGTTTTCTGGTGAGAAAGGACTTTTTCAGATTTTCAGGGCCCAATCAGAGCTGTACATGCATCTTAGGCCTGAGGATTTCCAGACGGAACAGGTTCGTGTGGGTTTCATCATTAACCTACTGTCAGGCATGGCAGCTAAATGGGCTTCGGGGCTCCTGCTCGCTAATGACCCCCTGCTCGGGGACTATCAAGGTTTCATGACAGCCATGGCACATTTTTTCGGTGACCCCCTGCGCATGCAGACGGCTTCTCGGGAGATTCACCACCTCCGGCAGGGCAAGGACTCAGTTTCCAGCTACACGACAACCTTTCACTTGCTGATGCAGGATTTACAGTGGAATGATGCCATGCTAGTGGCTCAGTTTTTGGATGGTTTGAACGACAAGATTTTGGATGAGTTGGCGCGCATGCCCAGCACACCTACTTTGGAGGACCTCATCCAGACCTGCCTTCAGATAGATAGTCGGCTGGAGGGGCACCGGCAGACCCGGCGGGGCGCCGGGGGCCGGGATTTCCCTCCTCCCATTCCCCCACATTTCTGCCTCCTCCCCCACCCCCCGCTCCGGCGCTAGGGGTAGAGGAGACCCCAATGCAGGTGGGAGCTACTCGAGCCTCGCTGCCGCCAGAGGAGTTTGAGCGCCGCCGTGCTGAGTGCCGCTGTTTTCGATGTGAAAAGCTGGGGCATTTCGCCAAGACCTGCCGAGTGAAATGCACAGCTCTGCTGCCTCCCCCCCTCCTCCTCTCCTTCCCCCTCCTCCTCCTCCTCATCCCCAGGCCTGACTAGACTGCCCCCCAAGCTTGTTGGGGGCCTCCAGTGTGGGGGTCAGTTCCCCACCTGGTGGGTGCCTTCCCCAACCCCCCCACCCTCCCATCTGCTGTTGCATGTTCACCTCCGCTCCTCTCAGTGGGGGGGGTGGAGGCCCTAGCTTTAGTAGACTCGGAGGCGACGACCAGTTTCATGGATGAGACCTTCACCCTTTTCCACAAGATTCCTACCCTGCCCCTTCCTGCCCCCTTGGCAGTGGAGACCATTGATGGGCGTCCTCTCTTCGGGCGCGGTGACCCAGATTACAGTTCCGCTCACTCTGCGCATCCAGACCCACATTGAGCAGATTCAGTTTCACTTAGCCAAGGTTCCCTTATACCCACTCGTGCTGGGTGTTTCCTGGCTGTCTAAGCACAACCCTCAGATTTCTTGGGGGCTTCAGCAAGTGGAGTTTGCGTCTCCCTACTGCCGGCAGCATTGCCTCCTGGAGGAGGCGCCAGTCCCAGCCCAGGCCTTAACCCTTTCCTCCCCCTCCTTGTCTGTTTCTGGCAGTCCTTCAGCAACCGTCATCCTCCCAGAGAAGTATGCAGCTTTTCGGGATGTGTTTGACAAGAAGGAGGCTGACCGGCTTCCCCCCCACCGCCCTTTTGACTGTGCCATTAAGCTCATTCTGGGGGCGACCATCCCTGCTGGCCGGCTGTATCTGATGTCGGAGCCAGAACTTCGAGCTCTGCGGGAGTTTTTGGACACAAATCTCAAACACGGTTTCATTCACCCCTCCTCCTCCCCTGCCTGTGCTCCTCCCTTCTTTGTGGCCAAGAGATCTGGTGAGCTCAGGCTGGTGCACGATTTCAGAAATCTAAATTCCGTTTCCATCCCTGACAAGTACCCCCTCCCCCTCATACCAGAGATGCTGGAGTGCCTGGAGCGAACCAAGATTTTCACAAAGTTGGACCTGCGTAACGCATATAATCTCATTCGCATCTGGGAGGGGGATGAGTGGAAGACCTGTTTCGGGACCCAGTACGGAGCGTATGAATACCTAGTAATGCCCTTTGGGCTCTCCTGCACCCCTCCCACTTTTTCGCGTTTTATGAATGCCATCTCAGGGACTATTTGGACACTTTCCTCATTGTATATCTTGATGATTTACTTATATTTTCTGAGGACTCCAATGCCCATCAGCTTCATGTCTTTGCCGTACTCCAGCGTCTCCGGAAGAACCATCTTTATGCCAAGCTGGAGAAATGTGCGTTTGACCTAATCTCTTTGGACTTTCTTGGCTACATTATTTCGCCTGACGGTATCAGGATGGATCCTGCAAAGGTCCAGGCTGTCCTCTCCTGGCAGGCTCCATCCACCAAGAAGGACTTGCAACGTTTTCTGGGTTTTGCTAATTTTTACAGAAAGTTCCTGCCCAGTTTTGCTCGGCTCATTTCTCCTCTCTCGGACCTCCTTAAGGGCAAGAAATCTCCTTTTCATTGGACAGCATCTGCCCAACAGGCTCTCGAGGAACTTAAGAGGCTTTTCAGTTCTGAGCTGATCCTGTTACATCCCGACCTGAGGAAGCCTTTTGTAGTGCAAACTGATGCCTCTGACTTGGCGGTGGGGGCGGTGCTCTTTCAGCCAGATCGGGAGGGTGGCGGGCTGCAACCCTGTGCCTACCACTCCAGGAAACTGACCGTGTCTGAGAGGAATTATACCATCTGGGAGAAGGAACTGTTGGCCATCAAGTCCGCTTTGGAGACCTGGCATCATCTCCTGGAGGGGGCACAGCACCCAGTCAAAGTTAGAACCGACCATCGCAACCTCGAACATCTTCAGACAGCCCATGCCTTAAACCAGCAGCAGATTAGGTGGTCGCTTTTTTTTTATCGGTTCCACCTTAAGATTTGCCATGTGAAGGCCTCAGACAACCTACAAGCAGATGATCTTTCTCGTAAGCCTGACCTCCAGCCAGGGAGTGAGGAAACTCCCCCCCCCCTCTGATTCTTCCCCCTCAAGGCCTGGCGGCAGCTGCAGTGCCTCATTCTTGGGAGGAGCTCCTTCTCTCTGCACAGGCTCAGGATGCTTTTGTTCGCACAAAGGTGGAGGAATTGGGGCTAGCCTCTGCCCCCCCCACTCTACCCCCTTCTCTTTGCGAGGTGGCCTGCTTTACCATTCTGGCCGGGTCTATGTGCCTTCTAGACCCCTCCGCGAGAAGGTCCTCCATCAGTGCCACGACTCCCCCACAGCTGGGCATTTTGGTGTCGCCAAAACCTTGCATGGAGTGACGAGGGATTTTTGGTGGCCTCGTGTGTGTCAGGACATCAAGTCCTATGTCGCCTCCTGCCCAACCTGCCAGCGGGCGAAGACCCCCTCAGGCAAGCCCACAGGCTTGCTTCACCCCCTGCCTACCCCCTCAGGACCTTGGAAATTGCTCTCCCTTGACTTCATCACTGACTTGCCTCCCTCACACGGTAAGACCACTATTCTGGTGGTGGTGGATTTGTTTTCTAAGATGGCCCATTTCATCCCCTGCTCTGGGTTGCCCACAACCAGGGAGATGGCAGAGCTGTTCGTGGCGCATGTTTTCCGCCTCCACGGATGGCCCGAGGGTCTCGTTTCTGATAGGGGGGCCCAATTCACTGCCCATTTCTGGAGGGAGCTACTGGCGTTGCTCCATGTGACGCTCCGTCTTTCCTCCACTCACCATCCACAGACGGACGGTCAGACCGAGCGCACCAATGCGACTCTGGAGCAATATCTGCACTGTTATGTAAATTACCAGCAGGATAACTGGTTTTCCTTTCTGCCTCTTGCAGAATTTGCATATAACAATGCCTGCCATGCTTCCACCCTCCAAACTCCATTTTTTGCCAATTTTGGTTACCACCCCAAGGCCTTCCCGTCCACCCTAGCTCCCTCTTCGGTGCCAGCGGCCCAGGACTTTTTAGAGGAGTTGCGAGCGGTACACCACCTCTTATGGGACTCCCTCGAGCAAGCCAAGAGAGCCTACAAGGCCTCTACAGACCGGCGGCACCAGCCGGGTCCGTCTCTACAACCGGGGGACTGGGTTTGGTTGTCCACCCAATACCTCCCCTCTCACTTGCCCGCAAGGAAGCTCGCACCTCGCCGCACGGGGCCTTTCCAGATTATGGCCCAAATTAACCCTGTTGCTTTTCGCCTGGCTCTCCCACCCTCCATGAAGATCCATCCTGTTTTTCATCGGTCCTTGCTGTCCCCCCTGGTTTCTGGCGACCCTCATCGCTCGGTCGGCTCCCCCCCGCCGCCAGTGCTGGTGGAGGGGGAGGAGGAGTTTGAGGTCATGGAGATTCTGGACTCCCGCCTTTCTCGTGGCCGCTTGCAATATCTGGTGGACTGGAAGGAGTACGGGCCTGATGAGCGATCCTGGGAACCCGCGGAAAATGTGCATGCTCCGTTGCTGCTGAGGCGCTTCCACCAGCTGTACCCCCACAAACCTGGGTCCCCAGGGGAGGAGCACGAGGGGGGGCCTCATGGGAGCGGGGATGATGTCAGGGTGGACACTGAGCCCATAGAATCCCAGAGTAGTTCTGATTCTGAGGAAGAGCAGTCGCTCCTGGGAGAGGAGCGCGCTCCTCTTTCCCAGGACCAACAGCTGACGGAGATTCCTCCCACCAGCATTCCTAGTTTAGTTAGCAGTCCAGGGAGTGACCAAGCACAGATAGCAGACTTGGTGGATGCGCGACGCAGACGCAGAGAGCGGCGCCAGATGGAGGGCGCGGAAAGGAGGCGAAGTGCCAGGTTGGCGCGCAAACAACGGCTGCGCCAGAGGCTCCAAGGGAAAAGGGGAGGGACTCTCCCTAGTCCTTAAGTTCAGGGGTCTCCCAGTAATTTCCTTTCAAACGGGGACTAACTGTTCCAACTTAGGGCATAGGTACGGTGCTGCTCAGATCTAGTTGCAATCGGTATAGTAGTTAAGTTGTAAAAGAAGAATAAAGCTTTGAAAGGAATTCCTTTGTCTGTGTCTGGACTTGGCTACTGGTTTAGACAGAGAGAGACCTCCAAGGAGCCCTTGACAGTGACAATGGAACCAATTCCCTAGGGAGGTCATGGGCTCTCCCACACTGGAGGCGTTCAAGATGAGGCTGGACAGCCATCTGTCAGGGATGCTCTGAGTTGGATTCCTGCACTGAGCAGGGGGTTGGACTCGATGGCCTTGTAGGCCCCTTCCAACCCTACTATTCTATGATTCTATGTGGATTCCACGGTGAACCAGCTTTTTCCAAGTTCTGCAGATTCTGCAGACTCACGGACCAATTTGGGTTTTTTTTTACTTTGGGGGGAGATTTGCACACATTTGCACTTGCACTAATGTACATTAGTGCTAATGTGCACCTGTGCTAATGCACAGTAGCACTAATGCATAGTTGTGCTAATGCACATTTGTGCAAGTGTGAATCAGCACATTAGTGCAAGTGTGTACTTGTGCAAGTGGAATGAAATTTGCATACATCCCTAAAATAATCCAAGTCCATCAATGAGTGGATGACAGAATGAAAGATGGCTGACAATCCGCGAAACACAGATGGAACAGAGTTAGCAAAATCCATACATCCCTACTTGGAGAACAGACTGAGCAGGGACACAGGAGGTCACCTAGTGACAATCTTCCTCACTATGGTGAGATGTATTTTGATTTAAATTATATAATAATTATCTTTACAATTTTCATCTTCATGTATCAGATTGAATTTTATTGAATTACAGTCACAGATCAGCCAACTCTACATGTATCAATTAGTTCACGCTAATTGTATGCAAATTGGTGTCCTCTTTTGTCTTCTTTTTTGGCAGTGCTTAAGTGGCCATCCTAACCCATCCCCTGTTCTGTACAAGTGAGTTAATATTTTCAATCCATTCTTTTGTATGAGTGAGGCTCATGGGTCTGCAGCCAGAAAAGACTGAGGAAGGAAAAGACAAGTGCCTCCATCCATGCCCAAGACTGTGTCCCTTCCAGGGCCAGGGGTGGGATGTAATTGTCTTTTCCCTTGAAAGATTTTCTGGTTAGCCCAAAGCCCTGCCATTCTACCATCCCAGGCAGTCATTTGTATGGCCCATTGAGTTGAGCCAACACTGGAGCTATGGCAGAAAAGCATGAGAAAGCAGAAAGAGAGAGACCCAGCCAAATTTAAACTGAACCCTGATGAGTAACCCAGGTCTGACTTTCAGGGCATGATAAAGACCAAACAGACTTGGACATTCTGAAAAGCAGGTTCACCCAAATCTAGAACCCCTTGCTCTATCACTCTTTTAAAGTAAACATATATCTCTGGAGTGTCATTTTGTCTGGCTGGATTTATATTTCTGCCTCCCCAGGGTTGGCATTTGTTTCACAAGATGTTTTCTATAATTCTTGACATAGACAATATGTCTTACTTTGGTTTTGTGTTTTGCTTTTTGGCTTGCTATGCTTTTGCAGCCAAAATACATTTACATCAAATATGTTCTTCTGCCGACAAAGGATGGCTATCACTATGCATTTGTTAAGTAGAAAATCAGGAAATACTAAGGTTAAAGGGCAAACACACAGTCATTAAAATTCTCGAGTGTCAAACCACTGGGTAGACCATCATAATCTAACCTTCTCAAAGGGAAGCAATTAATTATTAGCATGACAAAGGGCTATTGAGTTATTATGCCTAAGGCTTTAATCAAATGCAATTTGCCAGTTGATTTTTATTCAGCCCTTCTAATACTGCACATAGCTCAAAATTTCACCATAATTCCCCCCTCTAATTATTAAATTTAATCTCAGTGGAAGTAGCTGACTTAACAGCACACACTTGAGAGTAAGAGAGATGCGCACACGCGCACACACACGCGCGCACACACACACACACCAGCAAGTATGACTTTCACTAGATTTGCATGCTGTCACAATATTGATAAAAATTACAGTATTTAATATTCAACAGTAGGAAAAATGTCAAACATGAAGAATCAAGAGGTTTCTCCTCTCATATTGTTCCACAACTCCAGTTGGATTCTCCAAGGAACTTATTTTCATGTTTAACTTTAAGTATACATCTACAGCTGAAATTCTGCACACTTAAGGAACAGGGCCTGGATGTCAGGGTCTAGACATGCAACAGAGTAAGTTGGTAGAACCCCAAAGAGATAGCATAGACTTCAGACTGCAGGTGAAAGATGTCATTGCTGAATTCTTCCTCATGTTAAAAAAGTGAAAAAACAAAACAAGCGGAAAGACCAAACTAAACCCTACCACATCCGGTAGGAACGTTCTAGCTCAAGCTGATCTCTGTTGTGCTAATTTGTTGTTGCTTTTTTTTTAACTTGTAGGTTTTTGTTATTTTTAACACATTTTAAATGTGACACTCCTCCCCCAACCTACAGCCAGTAGCTTAGGGTGGCCACTTATGCATAACCAAAAAACAGGACACAGATTTGCATAGAATTTGCCTGTGCTGATTTATATCTCTAGATGCACATTTAGAAAGAATTACTATCATTTCAACAGAAATACAATACATCTCACCAGAATGTGGAAGACTGTGATCAGGTGACCTCTGTGCTTTTTCCGTCTAATATCCAGATGATAAGTGTTTATGGGCAACTTCAAGGCTACTTGTAACAGAAGAGTGAGTGGAGGAATGATTGACAGCTGAGGCCAGAATAGATTGGTAATGGTGGGTGGAGTTGGCTGTTGGAGAAAGTCAGTTAGGAGGAGGACAGGGACAGTTAGGAAGAGAGTGAGTTGAGTTAGGATGGGAGAGGCATTTGAGTGAGTGAATGAGTAGAATCAGAGACACTGTGAATGAGAAGGGAGGGAGAGAAGTTATTGAACAGAGATGTAGTGTTACATTTTAGAACCATTATTATTACTATTTATCAGCTATTGTCTGTTCTGAATGTTGACCTATAAATACGTAAGTAAGTAAGTGTCAGGAGCGCCTTGGCGGCCTGTCTCAGTAGATTCCAACTCAAGACACAGACAAAAGGATTTCTTTTCAAAGCTTTAATCCTTTTACAACTTAATGACTCTTTCAGATGCTAATCACCAGCGATTAAAGCAAGGAACAGCAGAGTGGCCTAAGCTTCAAGTAGGCAGTTGATCCCCGTTCGAAAGAGAGTCACTTGAAGACCCAGAACTTATGGGCTAGGGAGAGATCCTCCCTCTTTCCCTTGGGTCCATGGGAGGTAGACGTTGCTTGCATGCCAAATGGGCGCTACACCTCCTTTCCACGCCCTCCATCGCTCATTGCGTCTGCGTCGAGCATCTAAGAAGCCCCCCTCCCGCACTCCCTCACTACCAGGGTCACTATCTATCTCAGGAATGCTGGCAGGAGGAATCTCTGCCAGGTTCTGAGCCTGTGAGGGATGAGCTGGCTCCTCTCCCATGGATTGTTGTTCCTCCTCAGAATCAGAACTGCTCTGAGGCTCTCTGGGCTCAGTTTCCACCCTGACAGTAAGTAAGTAAGTAAGTAAGTAAATAAATAAATAAATAAATAAATAAATGCCAATACTGTGTTCTAGTCTTAGTGGATTTTAAGATTGGCATGTATCACCCCATAAGATATAAATAAAGAGGAGAGTCCTACTGCTCTCTGTATATCAGAAGATGATGGCAGCTGGTGTTTTGCGGAGCCCTAGGAAAAATCAGGTCCTAGTGACCTCTAGGAGACAGGGCTTTATAGGGGACCCCTAGACACATTACACCCCTGAGCATTCTTTTATTGTTCTTTGTCTTTAAACTGGACTTTATCTTTAACCCCCCTTCATATAGAAGAGGCCTTCAAATAGAGGACTGTCCTCTAAACGTAGGGCACTTGGCCACCCTATGTGAAGCAGTACAATTCATTGTATCATCTCACCTCAGGATGCAATGACTTCATTCCTATTTCTTTCTGTTGCATATGTAGACAAGATTGCTGTTCTGAATAAGCATGAGGAAGCATGCTTATGATTGCGCTGCATGCACTTTACGATTGTGCCGTGTACACGTGACTGGAACAGGCATAAACTCTGCCTAATCCAGGCCTTGAGATGAACATACACTGTACAAGTCTTTGGTCTTTGAAGGCAATTTTCTAGCCACTAATGATGCATAAATAATATGGCATATAAAAATCTGTTTGACCCTCATTCATAATGCCTTTAGCAGCAGAGAAATTAGTCCAACTGACTTCAAAGGCATTTATGTACAATACATAGAATGCACACACATAAACTGGAAAGATTTCAGTGCAATGAGAGTTTCTCACATTTTTATAACATTGCCATATTTGCCACTGCCTTTCACCATGGAACGCAACATGGTATACATAGGGTTCCCAGGTAATCTGACATCCAGACACTGACCAGCAGTGGCAGCAGGTTTGAGGGAGCTCTGGACAAGGTGTCCTCCAAGGGCCACCCAGTGCTGCCCAGGCCCTTCTACAGCTGCTTCCCTGCTGCTTTGCTAGCCTGCCCCTCTCCTGCTACTCCAGTCAATCTAATTCCTCCCCCATGCCCTGGAAACTTAGCAGTGGCATCAGGGAGGGGTTCCTTTTTCTTCTTTGAAAAAAAAAGTGGTTGGATGTGGCTGGTGGAGCATCTTGCCTGAGGAACTGTTTTTTAAAAAGAAAAATAGGGAAAGTAACTCCTTCCCAATGCTGCCTGGTAAGGAAGGGGTTCTCTGGTTGTGCTCTGCTTCTCTGCCTTCCCAGCTTACTGGGTAGTTTGGAAAGGGAAGGGGTTCCTTCTTCTACTTTACCCCACCCCACCACCAATGAGTATTGTGGTTGTAGACATGCTGCCCAGCCCAGGTGAACAGTTTAGCTGAACAGCTCATCTACCATCATGCAATTGTTTTTAAAAAGAAGGAACCCCTTCCTGATGCTACGTGGTAAACTGTGGGGGCGGGGGGTAGGGAGACAGATGGTGGGTGAATGTGGGGGCCATCCTGGTCACTCGTTCTGCTCTTCTCCCACTTGCTTACCAGGCAATGTAAAGGAAGGGGTCCTTTTTCTTCTTAAAAACAAACATTTCCACAGTGGTAGATGCACTGCTCAGCAAAGGACCTGCAAACCAACTCCAGCCATGTGCTACCATCTTTGTTTCCAGAGACAGTGCCTCTGTCTGGTCCCAGATGCACTCTGGGAAATGAAGGTGCTGGCAGGCCTAGCTACAGCTGGCTCATCAGGCACCTCAATAAATAGGGTGCCTACCACCATGGAAGTGGGGAGGAGTGGGCTGGGTTGCACAGCCCCAGATGTTGCCTCAAGTCCCAGGGTAATGGCACCACTGCTGTCCTGACCAAGGACTCCTTACACAGGTACAGTGGATAAGCACATGGTATACCTGCCATCAAGTGAACATGCTTTGCAACATGAGAAGTGACACTAAGAAGAGTAGGAAAGGAGAAGAAGCTGCCTGTGAAGAAGCTCAGTCCTCTGTCTGGTTTGTTGCTGCTTAACAAAACTGGCTCACGGGGTCTGAGTGAAGGAAAACAGGAACCTACTACAGCACGGCCTGTACTGAGTCCAGCCATTTACCTGTCAGCCTTTTGTACTGAGCTTTACAACATTACAAAGCCTTAGGCGACTGCTGTGCATGACCAATGCTGAGCGGTTGGGAAGATTATGATCTGTAAGGAATATCAGAATGTTCAGTGTTATTCATATTTACAAGAAATATTTTCATGTTCCTGTGCATGCAACAGCAGTTAAGAATCATGCCTGCCATGAGTTGTTTATTCAAATGGGAGAGCCTCTTGCACAATGAAAGAAAATAACAGAAAATATAACATGCCAATTTTAAATATCTCACATGTCATCAAAGCAAGAAAAATCAATCAATAAACAAAGCAATGAGGAACATCACAATAAATTGCACAGTAGTTCCATGAATTCAGGTGAGAGATAAATGATGGGTGCAGAGAAACATGAAAAAACTTCCCTGTTCATGACAACTCTATAAAGACGTTCTCCCTCTCTCTCCCTCTCTCTGTATGCGTGTTTGTTTTAAATGATGGTGAGGAGCCAAATTAGAAAGAAAGTACACACTATAAGAAATTAGACACCATCACAAAACAATTGTATTTGAAAGAGGGTTTTATGTTCAGAGTTTGGATGTTCACTCATACAACTCATTTTTCATTTTTTACTGTACTGACAAATGGCAAATGGTGCCCTGAGGCAGAGAATTTATTGAATTCTGTGCCTGGGAATGGACTCTATAACTGATCTGTACGTGATCATGTTAATTCTCTTTTACCACCCTATATTACCTAGATTGCATACTATTGTAAGCATACAACACAGACATATAATGGCATATAATGCCAACATCAGAACAATTAATTTCTATTTGTATTGTAGAGTTTTAAATTCCCTTACTGCGATCATTTCAAGCTACCTACCAGTCTTGCAATGTTTCTTTGGTGCTTATGTTTGAAGATATGTAACCAGCATTATGCATTTTATTATTATTATTATTTTACTATTCATTGTTTCTACTCATCTGGAACTCCTGAGTTGAGACAGGCTGGGCCTGAGTAAATATATGGTGGTGCCCCCCCCCCCCGAAATACATTCTTCCAACCACAGTCACTTCGTTTTTTAAAAAAATGCTGCAGATAACTTTTCAAAGCAAACTTCTATATTCATGAGAGTGGGATACCACAGTGCTCAGTCCTGGGCCCAGTGCTCTTCAACATTTTTATTAATGACTTGGATGAGGAGGTGCAGGGAATACTTATCAAATTTGCAGATGACACAAAATTGGGCGGGATAGCTAATACCCTGGAAGACAGAAACAGAATTCAAAGTGATCTTGATAGGCTGGAGTGCTGGGCAGAAAACAACAGAATGAAATTTAATAGGGATAAATGCCAAGTTCTGCACCTAGGAAAAAGAAATCAAATGCACAGTTACAAGATGGGCGATACTTGCCTCAACAATACTACAAATGCGAAGGATCTTGGAATTGTTGTAGATCACAAGGTGAATAGGAGCCAACAATGTGATGTGGCTGCAAAAAAGGCAAATGCTATTTTGGGCTACATTAATAGAAGCATAGCTTCCAAATCCCGGGAAGTACTAGTTCCCCTCTACCCAGCACTGGTTAGACCTCATCTGGAGTACTGTGTCCAGTTCTGGGCACTTCACTTTAAGAAGGATGCAGACAAATTGGAGGGGGTTCAGAGGAAGGCTACAGAGATGATCAGGGGACTGGAAACAAAGCCCTTTCAGGAGGAACTGAAAGAACTGGGCATGTTTAGCCTTGAGAAGAGAAGACTGAGGGGTGATATGATAGCACTCTTCAAGTACTTGAAAGGTTGTCACAGAGAGGAAGGCCAGGATCTCTTCTTGATCATCCCAGAGTGCAGGACACGGAATAATGGGCTCAAGTTACAGGAAGCCAGATTCCAGCTGATCATCAGGAAGAACTTCCTGACTGTTAGAGCAATACGACAATGGAACCAATGACCTAGGGAGGTGGTGGGCTCTCCCACACTGGAGGCATTCAAGACGAGGCTGGACAGCCACTTGTCAGGGCTGCTGTGACTTGGATTCCTGCATTGAGCAGGGGGTTGGACTCGATGGTCTTATGGGCCCCTTCCAACCCTACTATTCTATGATTCTATGATTCTATGCCAATCTTGCACTTTAGACCACTAAGGGTGCAATCCTATAGAGATAGACGGGCGCCTTCGACTTCTCCTGAAGTCGAACACAACTGCCTATCCAATGCAGGGTGGAAGCAGCACTGAGAGGCCTCCTCCCTGCTGAAGACGCCCTGTGCTTTGCCTTAGTAGTGCATTTTCGCACATCTAAGTGCAGCTTGGGGGGGGGACAGGGCTAGAGACATGGTGTCCTCCCATCCCCCCCCAGCAACACCCCCTTTTCACCCCTCCGTGCTCCATGTTATGAGCACAGAGGTAGCAGCTGCGCAGTTCTCTCTGCCCCAGCTATGAGGGGGTGGGGGAGGGGGAGGGGAGCATGGTTTCCCAGCTGTGATCTTGTAGTGCTGTCTATGAGCTCCAAGCTGGGAAACAGAAAAATCCGATCTCCCCAAACGCTGTCTAGGGAACATAGCATTGCTTTCTCCACTATCCATTGTGCTCTGCTTGGGCATACCACCTATGTAGCAACCTCATTTTCATTTGCTCCTACTCTGAGAGAAAATTGCTTCCTTTTCTTTAACCCCTATACACATACTTTGCATTATAGCTTTTCATTCGGGGTATAGAAAAAAGTACTGCAAAAAGTAAAAGCCACCTTGTCTCTATCTCTATGGTTTTGGACGACAGGTATCTGAAAATATCTGCTCAGGTGCTATGGAATTCAATGAGGTAGACAGCATGGGCTAATTTGAAAGGGAATTCTTGGAAAGACTCCCATCTTTGTTCTTCCAGAGCAGTGGAAATTATCATGGTTTCTGCATTTTTCAAGTTTTAATTATGACCAGCTATGCGATATGCATAACCATTGGCAAGGAAACTGGTAATTTCCTTAGAAGTCAAGCCATTTAAATACTTTGTTCCTGACAAGTACAGTTAGCATACCAAAGGTCCTGCATTAAGTGTTACATCAGCAAATTTAGTCTGCTAAGGCTCGTCCAGGCATGGACAGTAAAGCAGAAACCTTGAAGACTGAAGATGAGAATGGTAGCCAGATCTCCAGTTAATGGTATAAAGTGCCACAGCTCAAAAGGAATCAATAAAGCTGCTCTGATTTACACTGGCTGGGGGAACTTGTACAAAAGGCCAATACTCTGGATTTCCTGGCTCAAGAAGACCATCTCTTAACAAGAAGTAAAAACAGAATGCAAATAAATGATTCCAGGAAGAAACATGAGGCTTGAACAAAATGTTTTGGCTTCTGTGTGTCAGGGAACAACATCCCTGATACACAAGGGCCATAGCTCACTTGTAGAGCATATGCTTTCCATGCAGTAAGTTCTGGGTTCAATCCCTGTCATCTCCAGATAGGATAGGAAAGAAGCCTGCCTGAAACCCTGGAGAGACACTGCCAGGCAGTGCCTACAATACCAGGCTAGATGGACCAATGGGGGTGTATCCAATGGGCTGCATCCAATGTTAGTCTAGCTTAAGCCCCATTCATTTTAGTGGGCCTACTCTAAGCAAAACTAACATTGGGTACAGCCCATGGTCTGACTCAGTATAAGGCAGCTTCCCTTCCTCCCACCAATGCACATTGAAACAGTATAAATCATTTCAAGGCTCAACTGATAAATTACTTGAGTGACCTCAGTGCTACTTCTTCTGTAATCTGCCTCATTACTAGAAAGTTGTTGGGTTGAAGCCAATGGCTCTACAGTCCCATGTGGCTTCACAGTAGTAGCTAAGGTCTCATGATCAAACATCAAGGGTAGAAACTATGAGTGCTATGTTGGGTTTTATGGGGTTAAATCTTCTTTTGAATGTGTGCTGGTCAGTAACAGCCAAAAGGTAAAAAGTTTAGTTAATGATTATTGGAATCAGGATGTGTGCTCAGGAAATCAAGGACTTGCAGATGGGTCATGGTGCAAAAATATCTGCTGAAAAAGAGGATATAAGGGAGTGGACAGGAGATTCAACAAATGATCAAAAAAGATAGAGCGTTTGCAAAAAGTGTTTGTTTAGATTGTGGTGCCAAAATGTCTGCCCTGAAGTAAAATTAATTTAGTTGTCAAGAAGGTCAGAGGAAAGACACAGGGACTCTGCCATGGGAGGTGAGCGCTCCTGTTTGGTCAGAGTTACAAGAGAACAGGCTATCTTTGACATAAAAGCCTGAAGCCAGAAAGACAGTTGCTCTTATGGTTTTGTTTTTTCTATGTGTACGAGCTGTATCCATTCAGACATTAAAACCCTTTTTTTCCCCACTGGCAAAACATTTCCAGTAATCTTTTAAATGCTGTTGTTTAAATCTTGGTGGTCTCTTTTTTGATGGGCTACCCACTCCATGCCTAGCAGCCAACCCCCCTACTACTGAAAAGTGGTTACAGGAGGCCCAGAGGGTTTTAGGCTATTTGATGGAGGCAGCCAGGGAGAATATTTATTTATTTATTTATTTATTGTGACATTTACATACTGCTAAATATAATAAAATCCCTAAGCAGTTCACATATAAATATTCAAATCACATTTAAAATACAATTATTAAAAACACAATATTAAAAACCATTCTAGTTACAATAAAAGCAATACAAAGAGCAGTAGATGGAGCAGCATGGTTAATTTAATTACAGCCCGGGGAAATTAAAGATGTCTACCTGGTGGCAGCGGAGAGAGTCTTAGGAAGGCAAGGGCAAAATGGAGTGGGTCACACTATTTTGTCTGGTCTCCCTTCCTTTGAAATGGGCCAAAAGCCCATTTCTGGAAAATGTGAGAGATTTTTCAAATTTGCAACCATTGATCTCTTCTATGTATAACTTATACATTTTGTACAATTAACTGCATGAGAGCATTGCCGCTATGTTGCTGTTTTGCACTGCAGTGTACTACAGAAGCTGCTCCCTTTAGATAACAGCAGGCTTATAAACTCAGCACAGAAAACCAACCTACAGTTATTGCATCACAATTCCATAGTAGTTTAGACCAGAAAGGATGGTCTCTCCTTTTGCAAGCGGAAGGCAATGATCTGAATTGCTGTTTGGACGAACAGGTTTAGATCAAAGTCTGTGGTGAACTGGCCGCAAGTCATGTGCACTGTGAATACAAAAACCTCACATAAAATATGCAGCACAGAGGATCTAGTTTCTCAGGCTAAAACTTCAAAGTATTATGTAAATGAGTAGCCTCTGCACTAGCCTCAGAGAAGGTGAAATTCTTCAAGATATTTCCCTCCCCAATCTCCAGTTAATTCAACTGGAAAAAAAACTCTCCTGCACCTTTAAACTTAGCGAATATTGCTTCCTAGCTATCAAATTCTATTTAGCACAGAAAGCAGACCCTACAGGCCACGAGCTTGTTCAAAATATGGTTGTTGTATGTTTTCAAGTGATTTGCCTGTTTGAATATTAGCAACATCATTTTAATATGCTATAAGCTAAGGTATCCACTGCAGTTTAGCACACAGGTATGTTGTTTATGCTTTGTGGAAGGCAAAAGGAAGAGGGGCTGACCAAGGGCAAGATGGATGGATGATATTCTGCAGATGATGGACTCGACCTTGGGGGAGCTGGGGGTGGTGACGGCTGACAGGAAGCTCTTGGCGTGGGCTGGTCCATGAAGTCATGAAGAGTCGGAAGCGACTGACCGAATAAACAACAACAACATGTTGTTTAAATCCCATGGAATTCAGTGTGATTCAATGCAGACATTTTCTATTGGGCCAACTCTGAACCAATAAAATCTATGGAAAAGGTTAAAGAATAAGTAAAGACAAGTGTAACCTGCAACACAACGTTGCAGTGTGGAGTGCTTCTGTTCGATACCAGTCAGCTGATGGAAATCCCTTAGTAGGGGTAGTGCCAGGTAGGAAGGGCTAGGCGTGGGATGACAACTACTCCAGGGCCTGGAGATCACACAAAAGATTGGAAGCATGAGGAGAAAGTTCCAATGCTTCAGTCTAAAAGGAACCTGCAGTGAAGGATGGGTATCTTAGATGTTAGCTTCTAGCCATATTTTAGATCCTTTTAAAAATATGAAATTAAATAAAAGTTGTTTCTCCATTGGGAATCCAATTATGTCTCATCTTATTATTTTAGCTGGCTCTCTGTGCAATGTGCAAAACCTAGTTGTGTCACTCCAGACACCAGGATTAGAAGAGGTGGGTTTGGCCCCTCCCCAATGTACCCCGAGGGCACGTCTTTACTCCCTCCACCCCATTTAAATGAATGTCTGTCAATCATTCCTACAGGAAGATGTAAAACAACGGACTGAGATACTAAACTGCAGCAGAGGCAAAATCTACAGTGGAGACCACCTCTGCCATTAGGTGGTCCAGTCAACACTGAGACAGAAACCACATGGGAGAAGAGTGTTCTGTGTGAGGGGACAATATGTTCCCAATGGTTCCCTCCACCAAAATACAGCTGACACTGATGCTAGTAGGTTCAAGACAAATCCAGTACTTAACTTGCAAATTCATCTTATGAAATCCATTGTAGTAAAAGAATGCAATCGCCAGTCAGCCAGGATGGCCATTGAGGCATCCGGTAGGAATGGCTGGAGATGAAGAATGGAACTAAATGGACCTTTGGTCTGATTCAGCAAAAGAATTCTAATGTCCTAGAGATGTCAGGCTGCAACCAGGGTTAGTAAGTGACTGTTATAAATTCTACTGTATAGTAAATATTCATCTGCTGTAAAATGTGCTGGTTTTAGTAATGCCACTTATTTCTTTTGTGATATATAAGTTGCTACGATCTAAGAAAGTGCGGTGTTAAATTTTGATTCCACAGAATAGTACCTCGTCAGTAGAACCAATGGTTCTT
This sequence comes from Heloderma suspectum, assembly GCF_057233095.1. Lineage (NCBI taxonomy): Eukaryota > Metazoa > Chordata > Lepidosauria > Squamata > Helodermatidae > Heloderma > Heloderma suspectum. The sequence continues at coordinate 196,222,590 of NC_139462.1, forward strand.
TCTCAAATATTCTTGGTTGGGGGAAAAAGCATTTCATCTCATTATAGTTTCCCACTAGATAGAATCTATGCAAGCTTATTGACCAAAGAAAGTACTTACCTTGTAGATTTCCATGACACTCCAAATTATAGTGTTTAAGTGCTTTGACATTTTTACACCAAACTGCAAACAGACTAAGAAGTCATCTGTTTATAAATGTGCACATATAATTTAGCTTTTGCCATTTAGGCACCTCTTGCTGTGAAGTACTAAGTATAAATTAGTCTCAATAAATGAACCATAAACTGTTATAAATAATAATAATAATGTTTTAGTAACAAATCTAACATATGCACCACATTCGCTTCTTTGGGCAATTTTTGGGCTATAATATGTAGGGATTGTACCTTTCTTCCTTTTTCAAACCTCATGTCAAATATATACAACAGCCTTCCCCAACCCGGTGACCTCCAGATGTTTTAGAATACAACTCCCATTATCCATCACCATTGCTGTACTGGCTGGGGCTGATGGGAGCTGTAGTCCAAATATCTGGAGGGTGCCAGCTGGGAGTTGTAGGACTATTTTCTGTCTAAACATGGATAGGATTGGACTCTAAACCACAGTAGCCTCCTGAATTCCAAGGCAATAAGCTAGCCAGGCTCTAGTCCCATATCAATGGGACAAGTCAGGCATGACTAAACCAAGTTCTATTGATTTCCATGGGTCCATAGAACTAAGTCTGGATCCAACCCATGAGGTCTGCTCCTGTCATTCCTCTTATTAAACACTCTACCCTGTAACTCAGCAAAGTTGTTAAAGGTGCAATCTTATGCATGTTTAGGCAGAAAAAAATCCTACATCTCCCAGGATGGCATGGAGTTGTAGGACTTTTTCTGTCTAAACATGCATAGGACTGTGCACTAAAGCTTTTAAACCCTGGGCCAGATGAGTTCTTACTGAGAATGGTTTCAGGAAATGTTGAAAAGCCCTTGAGGATGTAAGCAATGCCTTCACACTAAACACCCTGGATTTAATCTTCACCTGCCCTGAGCCCTCTAGAGATTATTTGAATTGGCTGGTAGCGTAGTCCATGTTGTCTAATAAAAGGTGCAAGAGGTATCAAGCTAAATCATGTGCGGGCAAACATTTTGGCCCTGAGGGCCATGCGCAGTGCCAGGTGTTGAGTCGGAGTCCACACATGTATGCACACATGCTGGCTGGGGAATGCTGGGAGATGTAGGACTGGTTTCTCTTTAAATATGCATAGCATTCCACCCTAAGTTAATATGAAATCAATTGGACATGGCCTTAAGATCCTTGGGAGAGGCCCTTCTTTCGAAATCACTACCCTCAGAGGCATGTTTGGTGGTGATGTGAGAGATGGCCTTCTCAGTGGCCGCTCCCAGATGGTGTAACTCCTTCCCAAGGGATGCTAGTTTCGCACCCTCTCTGTTGTCTTTGTATTGGCAGGCAAAGAATATTTTAGTCAAGCATGCCTTTGGCATGTATGTGGATCTTTTGGGTTGGATTTTTTTTTAAAATTCTGTTATTGTTGTGTTTTTAATTGTGTTTTAATGCATTTGTTTTATTATTGTGTTAATCAAGTGTTATTCATGATTGTAAGCCACCTTGGGTGCCATTTTTCTTGGCAGAAAGGTGGTGTACAAATCAAATCAAATCAATAAATAACGTAAGCCCCATTGATTTAAATAGAATAAAGTATGACTAACCTGGCCTGGATCCAATCCACTATATATAATGTTTTCCTTTCATAAAATTATCTTGTTTGTTTTCCCTCTGTTCTTTAAACTATTAATGTGCCACTACAAGAAACATCTTTTATACTCTTGTCTTGACCCTGTTGAAACTAGTAATATCTCTAATAGAAATGAAAAATAACCTGATTGTGTTCTGCTAGATAGTGTTAGTATGCTCTGGACAGCTACCACATTTTGTTAATAGCAGAATTCGGATTAAAATTGTTTATTTTTGAATGGTTATGCTGCATTTCTACCCTCAAAAAGGCCATCAAAGAGACTGTCAAAATTGTGTTTGTTTCAGAGTTACAGGCAGCCGCACCAAGATACTTATTGATCAGTGTATGTTTATCCAGAAAGTAGCTGAACGTTTTCAGGGGTGCATAAAATTGTACTCTCGCAATATCTTCATTCTCAAGGTATGTTTATTTTTGCACCTCCTATAATATTATCCAGTCCTGCGATATGACCTTTTCACACCAAGACCCCTAAAAATAGGGAACTTTCATTGCATTAGAGTTGTATGTATCTTTAAAATTACAGTCTCCATAATACATTGTGACTTCAAAGAAATACTGAATTGTGGGGAAAAAATATTCCAGCTTTAAAATCATGAAACATATGATGCATTACAATTACAAGTCAAAATACATGTAGAGAAACATCTGGGAAGTTAAATTAGAATGTAAACTTGAAAAGGCAGAAAAGAACATAAGGAGGATATACACAGAACTGAGATTCAAGCAAGGGATGGATTTATTTATTTTGCAAAAATGTGTTTCATGGGACAGAGAAAATGGAGTTAGTATAATTCCTCTAGTGGGTTTTGAGCATTTCTAGTCCTTAGAAAAAGGCTAGAATGGGGGACGATACGCTAAATGTTACATACTAAGGTAAATTATGTAAATTGTTACGAAACCTCTTGCATAATTCTTTGCGTATTTTTCCATATGACGGGAGGGGGGGGGAGCATCCTTCTGTGAGTGGACAATAGAACAAAAGGTACATGACAATCCACAAAACACAGATGGAGAAGATTTTATACAGTCCATATAGTGTTACAGGGTTATATCCGATTTTATACAGTCCCTAGCTACAAACAGTTTCATGGCAGTATCAGCACCCTGGACAGCACAGACTATCTTGAACTGCAGTGCTACCACTGCAGAGCAAAAACACTCAATAGTTCTATTTCGTGGCACTGAGGGTACTGGACTGCAGATTATATGAATAGCTCTTGGGCAGCTGAACGTAATTGCCAGAACAAATGTTTCAAGAAGACAGGGGAAAGAACCATTAGGTGCAAATTAAGAAAAGATATTCCAAAGGATTCTTCTTTCTACTCTCAAGAGCAAGTGAATGGACTGAACCCAGTTGTCCTAAGGATGCCAGCTACCCTACCACTCAAGCTTCCACCTTTGTTTCATCAAAAGGCTTGTGATTTTTAGCAATACTCCTTATATGCGCAGAGCCTAGTCATAACAGCATCAAGAAAAGACCAGATGAAGAACCTTATTATTCCTGTTTAAACAGGACCTCCTGACATTGTCAATGTTCCTTCTCCTTGTCCACTGTAGATTAGTATTACCAGATTTTGCTAAATAAGTGCTACCATTCCGAATGCAGTTTTAGCCATAACTTGTATATTCGCTTCTTAAGCCTATGACAAATTCACAGATTAGTTCAGCATTTTTTTTTTAATCAGCCTTAAATTAGTTACCCTTCGGTTCCTTGTACAACCATTCTACTTTTAATAGGGTGGTGTTCTTTTATTAGGATGGACAGGAAATCGGAGTACCTAATTTACCATCTCTTGCTCATTATCTGTTTTTAATTGTCTTGAGCGATGTAGCCCTGTGTTGCAACATATACTATACCCTGTAGGAAAGTAAGTAAAACCACATATTGATCCCTGAAACATGAGAGACAATGTGAGTGGAATTAAGGATATTGTGTGGGATTTTTCAGACATTCTACAAAACTGCAGAAAGACCAGAAAGCACTAAAAAGCAATCAAAACTCACAGCTTGTGCAAGGTGACTGATCGGAAACAGCAGGTTGACTATTGTTTATTGACTACCTGCTAAACAAAACAGGACATAACATATTACCTTCTGTTTTTTTTCTGCTGCTTTTATGAAATCTAATACTAATTACAGTAAGCAGAGTTTCACGACTGTGAGTTCATCTTTTCACTCTGTCATTCTCTTTCCTCTCTGCTGTATTATGTTCATCAACATCTCATCCAAACACAGACAAACAAACAAACCTAAATACTCACATACATCTATCATGGACCATTCAAATTATCTACCCCACTCCCATGATGCAGTCTAAACCATACAGAGTCATTCATATCAGAATTCAGATGGGAAGGTCAGCTCTCATCAACTAGGATTTCACAATACCTAAAGCACAGTAGGGAAGAAAGTAGATCTCAGTAGGAAAGTAGGAAAGTAGGCTTTTCCAGAGGGATTTTGGTGCCCTCTGAGTGTGGAAGGACATTTTTAATCTCTGGTTGTAGTTCTGAGATTTTTGTTTTGCTGGTTTTATCAATTTGGCTGCTTATCGGATTGTTTTTGTTTTAATGTTGTTGCTTTTTAAATGTATTTGGTTTTAACGTTGTTAGCTACTTTGAAATACCCTTGATGCAAAAGGGTATATCTTATATCTATAATACGCACACACGTGCACCCGCACGCACGCACATGCATTCACACACACAAACTCATTCCCAGGGATGTCACAGAACAAAGGAACTGCTGTAATCTACAGCCAGGTAACTTCAACTTCATTTTTTGCTCTTTCTTCTCTGAGTGTGTGTTTTTAATCTGATGACTTGATTTACCTTTTGCCAGACAGTTTCTTCCCTATACATCTTGAGTACTCTGTTGTACCAAGTTTAGAAAGTAGAAACTTATTGTTGTCACCAGAAAGAGTTTGCAGTAATTTCTTTTGTGCTTGTACAGATGTCAAGGCATTTATGTATAGATTATTAATGTGGCAATCAGCTTGTCTCCACTGGAGATGGTCCTTTAAATTTCATTCGGTAGGGTACAACACAACACATCCATCATATTCAACTGCGTACAAACATTAGCACCATAATTTTATGAATAAATTCAAACAGTTGTCAAAGCTTCAGTTTCTGATTAGAATAAATCAAAACACCTTTCCCCTTTCCCATAATCGTTGTGAAGGCTAAGAAACATCTCCCTTTCCTTGATAAGTCTACCAAAGGGAGAAAATTAAGGCAGTAATGCTATGCAGACTTACCTGAGAGAAAGTCAATTGAACTTAATGGGATTTACTTCTGAGTAAACATATATACCCCTTCATGGATCACTGCCTTGATGTGATGAAGGGGCTTGCATAACTCAGTGAAGCAAAAAGCTATGCCGTGCAGGGCCACCCAAGATGGACAGGTCATGGTGGAGAGTTCTGACAAAATGTGGTCCACTGGAGAAGGAAATGGCAACCCACTCCAGTATTCTTGCCAAGAAAACCCCATGGAAAGTATCACAAGGCTAAAAGAGATGACGCCGGAAGATGAGCCCCTCAGGTCAGAAGGTGTCCAATATACTGCTGGGGAAGAGCAGAGGGAATTTCCAAGTAGCGCCAGAAAGAGTGAAGCAGCTGGGCCAAAGCCGAAAGGACACTCAGCTGTGGAGGTGTCTGGTGGTGAAAAGAAAGTCTGATGCTGTAAAGAACAATATTGTTTTGGAACCTGGAATGTAAGATCAATGAATCAAGGTAAGCTGGAGGTGGTCAAACATGAGATGGCAAGATTGAACATCGACATCTTGGAAATCAGAGAACTAAAATGGACAAGCATGGACGAATTTAATTCAGGTGACCATCATATCTACTACTGTGGGCAAGAATCCCTTAGAAGAAATGGAGTAATAGTACTCATAGTCAACAAAAGGGTGGGAAAAGCAGTACTGGGGTACAATCTCAGTACATAATTTCTATCAAATGATAGAATGATCTCAGTACGAATCCAAGGCAAACCATTCAACATCACAGTAATTCAAGTCTATGCCTCAACCACTGAGGCCGGAGAAGCTGAGGTTGATTGGTTCTATGAAGACCTACAACACATTCGAGAACTAACACCAAGAAAAGATGTCCTCTTTATCATAGGGGATTGGAATGCTAAAGTAGGAAATCAAGAAATCACTGGGGTAACAGGCAAGCATGACTTTGGTGTACAAAATGAAGAAGGACAAAGGCTAATAGAGTTTTGCCAAGAGAACATGCTGATCATAGCAAACACTCTTTTCCAACAGCACAAGAGGCAACTCTGCACATGGACATCACCAGATGATCAATATCGAAATCAGATTGATTATGTCCTTTGCAGCCAAAGATGGAGAAGCTCTATACAGTCAGTAAAAATAAGACCTGGAGCTGACTGGCTCAGATCATGAGCTGCTTCTTGCAAAAATTCGGTTTAAATTGAAGAATGTAGGGAAAACCACTAAACCATTCAAGTATGACCTAAATCATATCCCTTATGAATATACAGTGGAGGTGAGGAATAGATTTAAGGGATTAGACCTGATAGACAGAGTGCCTGAGGAACTATGGACGGAGGTCCATAACATTGTTCAGGAGGCAGCAACTCAATCCATCCCCAAGAAAAAGAAATCCAAGAAAGCCAAGTGGCTGTCTGATGAGGCTTTACAAGTAGCTGAGGAAAGAAGGGAAGTGAAAAGCAAGGGAGAAAGGGGAAGAGATATCCAGCTGAATGCAGAGTTCCAGAGAATAGCAAGGAGAGACAAGAAGGCCTTCTTAAATGAACAATGCAAAGAAATAGAAGAAAACAATAGAATGGGAAAGACTAGAGATCTCTTCAAGAAAATCGGAGATCTCAAGGGAACGTTTTGTGCAAAGACGGGCATGATAAAGGACAAAGAAGGCAGGGACCTAACAGAAGCAGATGAGATTAAGAAGAGGTGGCAAGAATACAAAGAAGAACTATACAGGAAAGATCTGAATGTCCCTGATAGCCATGATAGTGCGGTCACTGAACTTGAGCCAGACATCCTAGAGAGTGAAGTCAAGTGGGCCTTAGGAAGCATTAGTAACAACAAAGCTAGCGGAGATGACAGTATTCCAGCTGAGCTATTTAAAATCCTAAAAGATGATGCTGTTCAAGTGCTGCATTCAATATGCCAACAAATCTGGTACACTCAACAGTGGCCACAAGACTGGAAAAGGTCAGTTTACATTCCAATTCCAAAGAAGGGCAACGCCAAAGAGTGTTCAAACTACCGCACAATTGCGCTCATTTCACATGCCAGCAAGGTGATGCTCAAAATCCTACAAGCTAGGCTTCAGCAGTATGCGAACCGAGAACTACCGGAAGTACAAGCTGGGTTTCAAAGAGGCAGAGGAACTAGAGATCAAATCGCCAACATTCGCTGATCATGGAGAAAGCAAGAGAATTCCAGAAAAATGTCTATTTCTGCTTCATTGACTACGCTAAAGCCTTTGATTGTGTGGATCACAACAAACTGTGGCAAATTTTTAAAGAGATGGGAGTACCAGACCACCTTACTTGTCTCCTGAGAAACCTGCACAAGGGTCAAAAAGCAACAGTAAGAACTGGACATGCAACAACCAATTGGTTCAAAATTGGAAAAGGAGTACGACAAGGCTGTATATTGTTGCCCTACTTATTGCGAAGAGAAAACTCTCTGGAAAAGACCCTGATGCTGGGAAAGATTGAAGGCAAAAGGAGAAGGGGACAGCAGAGGATGAGATGGCTAGATAGCATCACCAGTGCAATGCATATGGACTTGAGCACACTCTGGGAGAGAGCGCAGGACAGGAAGGCCTGGCATGCTATGGTCCATGGGGTCACGAAGAGTCGGACACGACTTAATGACTGAACAACAACAAACATATATAAGATTGCAGTGAAAAGTATTCACTACATTTTTGATAAAATTGATTGAAATCTACTCTTCCTAGACTACAATGGTCACATGTGTACAGCAGCAAAATGTCATCTTTCCCCATTCACCCCTAAACTAAATAAATAGATGCATTGTGTGTATTCCAGTAATACCATTCTAGTATTCTGAAAAATATAGCATATTTGACTTTGCTAGCATGAGGGCCCAGAATACTGCTGACCCCTGAATGAAATCATTTTCTGTCACAGATCTTAGGTTTAACCTTTGCAAGCTTTTATGTGACAAAGGCACAGATTATCATGTTCCAAAAATGCAAATTAAAATACATCTTGCTTTTAATTTTTCACTGTATGTTCTATTTTCACAAGGGCTACATAAGGGTATGTTACTGAAAATCCCACCCAGAGAATTAGCTAAATATTCAATTCATATTCCAAAGTATGGTGTTCTGTTGTTAACATTCATTTACAAAGGCGCCCGGCATTGTACCCATTATGTTTAGCCACATAATTTCTTCTTAATGTATGCTCATATTTTTCAATGAAAATATAAAGGCAAGCCTCTGTATAAAGATTTTATTCAATATGATTCTATCCATGGCCAAATAGGGATTTTTTATATAAATTGCTCTCACATCTTCTATGGTTTAAAATGTTGCATTATGTGGACCTGGTCTCCAGGCATTTACATGCTTATTGTGAAAGCTTGAAATCTCTGCCACTATAATCCAAATCACAGGCACACATCCAGATGGTGAATTGTTGAGTATGAGTAAAGTACTGGTTTAATTTCCTCAGTTTCAATCCAGAAGTATAGAGCTTTTCGAAACGGCATTTATTACTTATTTTAACTTCTACTTTACAGTTGTTGTTGTTGTTGTTCAGTCGTGTCCGACTCTTCGTGACCCCATGGACCATAGCACGCCAGGCCTTCCTGTCCTGCGCTCTCTCCCGGAGCATGCTCAAGTTCATATTCATTGCATCCGTGATGCTATCTAGCCATCTCATCCTCTGCCGTCCCCTTCTCCTTTTGCCTTCAGTCTTTCCCAGCATCAGGGTCTTTTCCAGGGAGTTTTCTCTTCGCATTAGGTGGCCAAAATATTGGAGCTTCAGCTTCATTATCTGTCCTTCCAATGAGCACTCAGGGTTGATTTCCTTTAGAATGGACTGATTGACCTCCTTGCAGTCCAGGGGACTCGTAAGAGTCTTCTCCAGCACCACAGTTCGAAAGCATCAATTCTTCGGCGCTCAGCCTTCGTTATAGTCCAGCTCTCACAGACATACATTGCTACTGGAAAAACCATAGCATTGATTAGATGAACCTTTGTCGGCAAGGTGATGTCTCTGCTTCTTACTATGCTGTCTAGGTTGGCCATAGCTTTCCTCCCAAGGAGCAAGCGTCTTTTAATTTCAGGGCTACAGTCACCGTCTGCGGTGATCTTGGAGCCCAAGAAAGTAAAATCTGTCACTGCTTCCATTTCTTCCCCTTCTATATGTCAGGAAGTGATGGGGCCAGATGCCATGATCTTAGTTTTTTTAATGTTGAGTTTCAAACCAGCTTTTGCACTCTCCTCTTTCACCCTCAACAAGAGGCTCTTGAGATCCTCTTCGCTTTCTGCCATTAGGGTGGTATCGTCTGCATATCGGAGGTTGTTGATAATTCTCCCAGCAATCTTAATTCCGACCTCTGATTCATCCAACCCGGCATTTCTCATGATGTACTCTGCATATAAGTTAAATAAGCAGGGTGACAATATGCAGCCTTGTCGTACTCCTTTCCCAATTTTGAACCAATCGGTTGTTCCATGTCTGGTTCTTACTGTTGCTTCTTGACCCTCGTACAGGTTTCTCAGGAGACAGGTAAGGTGGTCTGGTACTCCCATCACTTTAAGAATTTGCCACAGTTTGTTGTGATCCACACAATCAAAGGCTTTAGCGTAGTCAATGAAGCAGAAATAGACGTTTTTCTGGAATTCTCTTGCTTTCTCCATGATCAGCGAATGTTGGCGATTTGATCTCTAGTTCCTCTGCCTCTTCGAAACCCAGCTTGTACTTCCGGTAGTTCTCGGTTCGCATACTGCTGAAGCCTAGCTTGTAGGATTTTGAGCATCACCTTGCTGGCATGTGAAATGAGTGCAATTGTGCGGTAGTTTGAACACTCTTTGGCGTTGCCCTTCTTTGGAATTGGAATGTAAACTGACCTTTTCCAGTCTTGTGGCCACTGTTGAGTGTTCCAGATTTGTTGGCATATTGAATGCAGCACTTGAACAGCATCATCTTTTAGGATTTTAAATAGCTCGGCTGGAAAACTGTCATCTCCGCTAGCTGTATTGTTACTAATGCTTCCTAAGACCCACTTGACTTCACTCTCGAGGATGTCCGGCTCAAGTTCAGTGACCGCACTATCATGGCTATCAGGGACATTCAGATCTTTCCTGTATAGTTCTTCTGTGTATTCTTGCCACCTCTTCTTAATCTCATCTGCTTCTGTTAGGTCCCTGCCTTCTTTGTCCTTTATCATGCCCATCTTTGCACAAAACGTTCCCTTGAGATCTCCAATTTTCTTGAAGAGATCTCTAGTCTTTCCCATTCTGTTGTTTTCCTCGATTTCTTTGCATTGTTCATTTAAGAAGGCCTTCTTGTCTCTCCTTGCTATTCTCTGGAACTCTGCATTCAGTTGGGTATATCTGCCCCTTTCTCCCTTGCTTTTCACTTCCCTTCTTTCGTGAGCTACTTGTAAAGCCTCATCAGACAGCCACTTGGCTTTCTTGCATTTCTTTTTCTTTGGGATGGATTTTGTTGCTGCCTCCTGAACAATGTTACGGACCTCCGTCCATAGTTCCTCAGGCACTCTGTCTATCAGGTCTAATCCCTGAAATCTATTCCTCACCTCCACTGTGTATTCATAAGGGATATGATTTAGGTCATACCTGAACGGTTTAGTGGTTTTCCCTACGTTCTTCAATTTAAGCCGAAATTTTGCAAGAAGCAGCTCATGATCTGAGCCACAGTCAGCTCCAGGTCTTGTTTTGACTGACTGTTTGGAGCTTCTCCATCTTTGGCTGCAAAGGACATAATCAATCTGATTTCGATATTGACCATCTGGTGACGTCCATGTGTAGAGTTGCCTCTTGTGCTGTTGGAAAAGAGTGTTTGCTATGATCAGCGTGTTCTCTTGGCAAAACTCTATTAGCTTTTGTCCTGCTTCATTTTGTACACCAAGGCCATGCCTGCCTGTTATCCCGGTGATTTCTTGACTTCCTACTTTAGCATTCCAATCCCCTATGATGAAGAGGACATCTTTTTTTGGTGTTAGTTCTAGAAGGTGTTGTAGGTCTTCATAGAACCGATCAACCTCAGCTTCTTCGGCCTCAGTGGTTGGGGCATAGACTTGAATTACTGTGATGTTGAATGGTTTGCCTTGGATTCGTACTGAGATCATTCTATCATTTTTAAGATTGTACCCCAGTACTGCTTTTCCCACCCTTTTGTTGACTATGAGTGCTACTCCATTTCTTCTAAGGGATTCTTGCCCACAATAGTAGATATGATGGTCACCTGAATTAAATTCGCCCATGCCTGTCCATTTTAGTTCGCTGATTCCCAAGATGTCGATGTTCAATCTTGCCATCTCATGTTTGACCACCTCCAGCTTACCTTGATTCATTGATCTGACATTCCAGGTTCCTAAACAATATTGTTCTTTACAGCATCGGATTTTCTTTTCACCACCAGACACATCCACAGCTGAGTGTCCTTTCGGGTTTGGCCCAGCCGCTTCGCTCTTTCTGGCGCTACTTGGAAATACCCTCTGCTCTTCCCCAGTAGCATATTGGACACCTTCCGACCTGAGGGGCTCATCTTCCGGCATCATATCTTTTAGCCTTGCGATACGTTCCATGGGGTTTTCTTGGCAAGAATACTGGAGTGGGTTGCCATTTCCTTCTCCAGTGGACCACATTTTGTCAGAACTCTCTGCCATGACCTGTCCATCTTGGGTGGCCCTGCACGGCATAGCTTATGGCTTCACTGAGTTATGCAAGCCCCTTCGCCACAACAAGGCAGTGATCCATGAAGGGGACTTTACAGTTACCTGGTATTAAATCTTAAACTATGGTAGAGTATATAATACTCAGTTGCCGATTGTACTGGATAAGCTTATTATACAAGGCATACATCCGACACAGCATTCTCAAGCCCAATGTGTTCCATTCATATGGAATTGTCAGTGTGTAAACATCACAGCTGTCTGATTCCAACCCTTCAGACCAGCTAGTCTCAACATTTTATAAAGGCTTTCCAAAATTGGTGGAAGGGTAGGAAGAGAACCTCAATAAGTCAGGATTCTGAAGAATCAGGCAGCGGAGAAGCACTACAGGTTCTACTCTACACCCCTGCTGTATAGACATCAGAACATTGGAATATCAAGCCCAATATGGTTGACACTGACTGGCAGCGGCTTTCCAGGGTTTCAGGAAGCTGTACCTGGAGATGCTCGGTATCAAACCTAGGACCTTCTGAATGCAAAGGATGTACTCCACTGTTGAGCTATGACCTTTGTATGATTTTGAGGGAGGCTAATTGTATAGGGTGTGGGTGTTGAATTTGTAGCTTATGATGGAGAGATCTGAGAAATGTCCTCCACTGATGCTACATGATGATATTCAAAGCAATGGGTTCAAACTTTCTACCCATCCCATTACAATGCTGGATCACCTTCATAAAACATGCAGTACGGGCAAGCTAGAACAGCCCAGCCCACAATCCAGTTAAGCAAGGGCACTTCATTTTAAATCAATATAGTGCAGTTAAAGCTGGATGGATGGACAAAACAATCAAACAGGCTTGTTTAAACTTTCCCCTAAATACATAAATAGTGGCTTGTGCTACCACTGTTACATCCAACACGTAGAAGAGAACTACTCAGTTATGTCCATTTTTAGGCAATGGTGCAGCTAGAGCTGGTCCCTGACATTGAAGTCCAGGACCCCCCAAGTCCCCCACCCATAAGCACTCAGATAGCAGCAGGTGATGGGCCAGTGGCAATCAGACCTGGGGTCAGCACCTGGGCTAGTATGGGCATACTGGGACCCACCAGAGTTTACTGTGGTCGCTGCAGCATCCTGCTTTTCTTCTTATTTTTAAAACCATTTATAGTCAGGAGAGGCTGGCCAGGCATGTACATGGTACTTTTCCATATAAATATATCATTTATATTCCCCTTTTCTACAAAAAAAATAGTGCTTATTCCCAAGTAAATGTGTTTAGCATCAGGGGAGTAGAAGCAAACTCAATTCTGTTCCCATTGTCATGATGGTGGTATGACTTGCATGAATTTAAAATGTGAAACTACACATGCTCAGCATATTTTTTTTTTTTAATTCAGACTTAGGATCCAATCCTATGGGCAAGGAGCTCAAACATGGAGCATGCCAATTTCAGAGGCTCTGTTCCATCCAAAGCCCTCTTGGGCTCTTGCTGGCAGGGTGGACGGAACAGAGAAAGTATTTTTTGCCTCTCCATCTCCCCTCAAAGAGAAATTGGTTAGACAGGCCTCTGAGCCTGTCTAACTTGCCCTCTGTGCTGAGGGTGTGGATGGGGGCTGGGAGGGCTTAGGATCTCTCAGACAGTCAGCTACTCCCTCTCCACCCATTGGCATGCGCCCAACATACCTATTTTTCCCCAGGGTACCAGGAAGGAGCTAGGAGGAGGGCTCCAATGTCAGAAAACCCCTCTGAGATCAGAGTTGAACAATCCTATGGCCTCTGGGACATTGTCTAGGGGCCACAGGATTGCACTGTTTGCAAACAGTTTTGTTTGCTTGCTTTTGAGCTTTAAACTATCAGGAATGTAGAATCAGCTATAAAGCTTGGAATGGTGAGGTGATGAGGGTTGGGAAGAAGAGAAATGTTACTTGCGTCATTCACAAATGAAGTCATAAAGATGGCTGTCTAAAGCCCCCTGCCCCCCTGCCCCCCCCTGCCAGTAAATCCAGCCTCTAAAATTACCAGGCTCTAAAATTACCCATCTGCACCATTTCCAGGGATATTATCTACTTGGCCTCTTATTACCAAGAAAAAATACACAGTTACATACGAATTCCCTCTGTCTCTAGACCAGGGGTGTTGAACTTCAGGCCCATGGGCAATATCCAGCCCTCCAGGCATCCCATAACCTTAATAATCATAATCTGGGTAACCCTAGGGCCACCCTCCTTAGCCCTAACTGCTGATCATTTGTTCATTTCCTGGCTTTTGTTCAGTTTTTTCCCCATTGTAAAAGGATAAAATACTTCTCCTAAGGCTAAGTGACTGGCAGTAACAGTTCGAAGCTAAAATATGCTGGTATTTTTTGTATTTTTTGGCCCCATCCCTTCTGCCTTCAGCCCCACCCACCACTGGAATGTGGACCCCCAAAGCTTCTCCATAGCTTTGGCCCTCAGGCTGAAAGAGGTTCTGCATCCCACTGTAGACACGAAGGAGGATGAGTCACAGGGCTATCCAAGGTTCTGTTTTCCTGATGGCGTGCACAAAGGCCCTTGCACAGCAACAGTGTGGCATGTCAGAAGCCAGAAACTCTTGCTGGACAACAGAACTGCTGGGTTTAATCTGGCCACCAGTATACAATTGTAATTTTCTGCCTGCAGAAGAGCAGCAGCCAATAGGAACAAGCTGTGACCTAAGCATGCTTGGAAAGGGAAAGGTTTCTCCTGTGCAAGCACTGGGTCATTACTGACCCCTAGAGGGACGCCGCTTGTGCTGGCGTTTTCATGGCAGACTGTTGGGAATTATATGCCATCAAAATCAATATGTTTACAAATTTCTACATCAATGCTTAAAATCCACTCAAATACACATACTTTCCCTGTCAAGCAAATAAGAAAATTTTACAGCAGTCTAAACAATGTCTGCTTTTGAAGCAAATAACTGATATGGCAAATATTCTCTCTTGAATTCTCTGTCTACTTAGAACTCTCAGGATAGGGCGAGATTCATGTTAAATAAATAATTGTCAAATCAGCTACCATATGATATGAGGAAATCAATAAAACTCTTCAAATGGAAAAACCCAGCATTGTGGAATTGGCACATCTGTATTGTTTACTCCGAGCCAAGCTACACATCTAGAGGAATTGTGGAAGAATCCTTCTGGGATTACACCACTTGAGATTGTAGGTGGGGGTCAGCTAGAAAAACTAGCATGTCCCAGCCTAATGCTTTCCCTAACATGCTGGTTTTCTGCATGCAAAACCAATGATACTGTAACATGGTCCATTCTCACTTTTATAAAATAAAAGGCTTTCCATTCTAAACGATGTTCAAGGGGTCACACCTTGCATCGGCTGCATGTTAAGTATTGCTAGGAGCAACCAAGGGAGAGATTTTTCCATCTCCTCAACTTGTTCCTTGAGTGACATGTGTAAGCTCTCAGAATTTATCAGTTCATACAGTTCAGTGAAAAGGCTAAAGATCGTTCGCCAAGAATATGACGGCAGGTGGGGCGGGGAGGTGGGAAAGTCAAGCAAAAGGTCACAAGTCAAACCTGGTAAGAGGCTCAGCACAGATAAGAGCAAAAAAGTATTCACAGCCCAGGCTCAGATTTCCTTCATTCCTTCCATTCACATTAACATGCCCCCAGACTAAATATTCTGGACTCATTAACATGATTCCTCTTACAGTGCAAAACACACAATTTATGCAGTGATGCCTCTAGAGAAATTATAACTAGAGGACTATTCTTCCCCCTGAACAGAACTGTCAGAAGAGATTATTCTTACCTATCTGAGAAGTGTTCTTCACAAAGTGTGTGTGTGCGTGTGTGTGTGTGTGTGTGTGTGTGTGGTGTTCCATTTAATAGGAGACCAATGAGAACTTAAGGGTTGCCTAGGCTCTTATTATTTGCTTTTGCTTCTAACTTGAAGCACTCTCCAGACTCTGTTAGAAGAATTTAAGCACTACAATTGAATGACATTTTCCATTTACTTTTCTGGTAATTTAATGCTTGGAAAACTGGAAAATATCAAGATTAATAGATGCTCTGGCTGGGCAACAAAGCATCAGTCTTAGGAGCTAATTGAGAGTGGATGGAAGAGGAATCTCCACCATTGTCCTAAAGAGGTTTATATGTCCACATCAGCTACACACTTTAGACAATACCTGCTGAATAGGGCTGTGGGGCTTGAGTCATATGCTTTGAAACTTCTTATAGACCTCAGTGTCTTGGGGGCTAGGTCACTGGAGAGCAAGCTTGCAGTGAAAAGTAGGGAAACCCTACTATGCTGAAGAGGAGGGACACTAATGGGCATCGATCATGTGCTAACAATCTCGACATGGGCAAATCTATCAGTTTCACTTCTTCACACATTTCATTTTTTTTAAAAAAAGTCTCATGTTCTTTCTGTCCTGTTTATGCAGAAACGTGTGAATTTTGGTAAGATTGTTAAACATGAACCAAACAAAAATCTCAGTCATCTGCACTGGCCAAATTCAGTACACAGATACAACTATTCCCAACATGGAGAGGACCATATTGTGCCTGATTTCCATGTAGCTGCTAAAGATGAGGATCCGGTTAGGAATAAAAAAAAAGAGGTGGCAACCCTAATTCAGCATCACAAAGATGGTTGATAACACAGGGATTCAAACCTGAACTTTTAAGAGCTAAGCTGTCAAAACCCTCTGCCTGGATGGATGAATCTGTCAGTTTCGCTTTCCCCCAAATACAGGTTTGTGTGTTTTTTTAAAAAATTTCAAATTCTTTCCATCCCGCTTATGAAGACATTTGCAATTTCTGATTTTAAAAAATGAATCAAACAAAATTTTCACCCTCCCCTATGACTACCACAGACACTTTTACAGAGTGTAAAGTATGATTATGTTGCATCATCCAAAAGAAAGCTTGTTCTTGGCAAAACAAAAGAAAGACTTTTTTACACCCTAAATCATTATACATTCACATTCTTGGTTAATCCTTTGCTTTGCCACAGAGAATGGCAACTGCTGTATATCTCCTGAAAAAGTTCCAAGTTAAGCTGCTTTTCCTTCTTGCCTAAGATTGCTGCCAGAGCCAATACTATGTACTGCTCTGTTTCAGAGTGCTAATTAATGGGCAACTTTATAAGTTCATAATTTTTAGATAAGTTAGCCTAGGGCTGTGAACAATGAAGATGGTGCTTTCCTTCCATCTTAGGATGTGGGGGCATCCCTGCATTGCAAATTGGACATGGTAGAAATGACACAATCTAGGGTGCAATCCTGTCAAGATAGATGTCACTCCGAACTTGGAGGCTGAGGCCTATCCAATGCAGGGCAGCTGGAGTACAAAGGGAATCCTCTCCTCCGTGTTCCAGCTGCCCTGCATTTTCGGATACACTTTGGCTGTCTAGCTGGGGTGTGTCAGAGCAGGGGGGGGGGATGCTGTGCGGCACATAGGAAGCCTTGTAAGTGGCTTTGGCAGTCTCCTCTCCTCCCCAACCCTAGAATACAATACCTATTGTATCCCCAACCCTAGAAACACCCCCCTTTTGCCCTCTCCACACTCCGTTTCTGAGCACTGAGACCGGCAAGAACCACACTGGCTACAAGATGGTGGGGGAGGGGGAAGGGAGCATGCTTTCTGAGAACTGAGCTCCTAGACACTGTCTAGTGGCCATAGGATTGCTCTCCCCAATTATCTTTAAAGGAGGAGCAGGCAGCCTCCCGCCTCACCCATGAGTAATCTGTCAGGGGCTGCATGTCAGTGATGAAGAGGGCCAATAGCCAGTCAAAGCCGAAAGTGGGTGACCCCCTTTCTCTTTCTGCCACCCCCCCTCTCTCTCTCTCTTTCTCTCTCTCCCCCTCTTCCTTCTCATACAGTGTCTGCCAGTGAAAGGACAGGTTGCTCTTGCCAGAGGTCTGAACCGGTCGCATGGAGAGGTCTTCTGGAATTATGCTGAGGGCCGCATGTACCCCAGCACATCAACAATTTTATAATGGAAGATTACATGAAGTCATGGCCTTCAACATTAAAATGAGTGGATCTGAACTGCTTTGTATCATTAGAATGGTTTTTCCCAGAGGTGAAAAGTTTTTTTAAAAGCAAAGTTGGTGTGAGCTGTCCCCCCACCCCCACCCCCATTTGGGATGAAGTAGCAGGGGAAAAAATAGTTGGAACTTTTCCACCCACCTATATGCCTTGTATATACTTCTATACCTTTGCCCCTGTACATTTTCATGCTTTTCAATATTTATTATAATCTAATGTTACATTTCAGTGGGCTAAACCTAAAACTTCAGTGACTGAAGCCATGCACTTAAGCCCCCGAACTGTAAATACAAGGACTGGGAAGGAAGCCTCTTAGCAAAGCAGACTTTGCTTACTTATCTTGAACTTGATGCGGTGACTGCAGCATTGTCACCAATATGAGAGTAGAGCGTCCTTTGTGCTCCTTAGCTCATTACAAATGAAAGCCAAGAGGTTGAGCTGCAGACTATCACAAATATTGGGAAAGATTTCTCTGCTTATCACTGGTGACCTAAAAATTGCTTTTAGAAACAGAATATCTTTTAGTGACCTAGTTTAAAAGCAAGCAGGGGAAAATACCTAGGAAGAGATAAAATTGATGTACAGGTTAAAGTCTGCTGTGTGCTGTGACAGCCGCAGGCATCGTCTGCACTTTATCAGTTTCTACTGAGTCAGGATGTTTATTCTTTTTATCTGTTCCTTTAGAGTGGTTGTGATATTTGTAAGGAACAGTAGCAGCTTAATTTTTTTAAAAATACAGAGCGGTTAATTTTTAATGTATTTGGGGGGTAATGAGGGAAAAATGAGCAGTGCATTCGCTAAGCAGAAAAGAAGAGGGAAAATTCAGAATGTAAGAGCTGGGAGAATGTTAGAGACACTTTGCACATGAGAATCATCTATGTAAGTGTATGAAATAACTACCCATGCAAATAAAGTGCAGCAAATAATATTAATAAAATAAAGGGAAATCTGTATTTTGGTAATCAGTGTAGTAGAGCAACACCACAGCCATGAAAATGTTTCAAAATCAATAGCAATCTGCCTAAATTACATGGAAGAAGCAGCACAGCAACAAACCATCTCGTTTTTTCTTACTCATCTCTCTCTCTCTCAATCTCTCTCTTTCTCTCTCTCTTTCTCTCTGATCATACCATGTTTTCCTAAGTTGATTGCCAATGGGGGAAAAAAGTGTTAACTAGGCAATCAAGCATGTTCCATGTTTGTGATGCAGTAATTTCTGAACAGTTATAACCTCAGCTGAGCACTTGGATCCTGTGCATTATTCATAACATTGGAGGCATTGTTTTGTACTGCATACAGAAGAGAGCAACAGATCATTCAAAGCAATGCAGAAGCAATGCAGAATGTTGGGGGCAGAAATAACCTTTCTAAACATAAAGACCAAACATGCTATAGTATAAGTTCAACTCAATAATACTACAAGTGAATACTAACATTTGTTCCACCTAGATAGTCACCTGATGTCATTTGCCAACAACCATTTTCTTGCCAATGAGAAGCTATTGTATTATGGGCAGAAGCCTTTCCCTCCAAGATCACCATGTCAGATTAAGATTTCTGGAACCCCAGAGAGGAAGAAAAAATGGGGGTGGGTGAAGAAAAATATCCCAGTTTACATTTGGCAAAAAAAGCCCAAACATTTGGCAAGAAAAGCCCACTGGTTAGAACAACAGTAACTAAAATCTACAGCCACCGGTTCTAGCCATTCCTTCAAACACTGGTTTAAGTCTCCCAATGTCCCCAGTAGAACCAAAAGCAGCCTGTGAACTACCTGCTTAGCAAGGGCTGAAGGAAATGAAAGAGTGCTAACCATGCTATTTCATTTGCAACAACCAGCCCACTCAATTGCCTAGCAATATAACTCATAGGGAGGGTTCACACATCACGCTACACCACCATACAAATAAGCCACCACAAGTTGGTTATTCACTTGCTAACCTGACAGATGATGGGGCTTGCCATGGCTTGTTTCCCACCTCATTCTCCCTCATTTCTCCCACCAGCTCCAGCATGTATCCCAGGTGCCTTTGTGGCACAACTCCTCATTTCTTCAGTCCCTACAACGTTTTTTGCTGCTCTGGCTGGCCGGCTCTGTAGCTGTTCCCAACAACCCACAATGAAGTCACTCTGCCAGGTTCTTACAAGCCACCATAGGTATCAACAACCCTAAAACAAGCCATGGTTTCTCAGGGTGGCTTGTTCATGAAAAATAAGCCACCCTGCAGAAATCGCACCAGGTTCGCACAACAACCCACCATGGGTGATCAGCCATGGTGGGTTTTTGTGTTGTACGAACTAGGTCATAGGCTGCAGCCTGAAGGTTCCCAATATTTTGGTTCATAAGGTTAGTGGACAAGCAAGGTTGCACATGTCCAACCTTTGACCTTCAGGGCAGTTGGACAAGGCAGATTTGCACATAATGCTAAGCCACCCCTGTGAATAAGCTACGCAGTGTGAATTATTTGCTGAACAACCCAAGGTATGCTGAACAGACAATCAGGCTTGCCATCTCCCCCTCCTCCCTCTTCAATCCTCCAGACAGCTCAGTCATCTATTGCAGGGCACTTTGCAGCAAAACCTGTCTTGTCTTGCTCACTCCACTCCAATCCCTACCCCTTTGCATTTCCTGGCTTTTAAAAAATTGTTTTAAAATGCACAATTGCAGTCACAAAAATGTGCAGTTGGGGTCGTGATTTTTTATTATTATTATTATTATTATTATTATTATTATTATTATTAATGTCAGTCTTTTGCAGGTGTAGATCTGTCCAATATGTGTAGTCTTGCCTGGTCAATTTCCTTGTCTGTTTCAGCTGTCAAAGGAAGCAGCCAAGGGGAGTAGGTAACATACAAGGAAACTGATAAGACAAGGTTGCATAAGCTAATTTTCACACAGTGGCAAAGGACCTGGGGAAGAAATAATACTAATGGTGGAAGCAATTCAGTAGCATGGGGGGGAGGGGGAGCCAAAGGAGTAGGTGCACCAAAAGTGAGGTACAATATCTCCCCCTTCCCAATGTGATCTTCCCAATTTTAAGTATCGGACTGACACTTCTCAGTGTCCCCCACCTTTTCAACACTTCCCTGAGTGTCTAGCTACTCCGGAAATGGGAGATATTAACTCCCTCATTTTCATGGCTCTTTTTCAGAGCACTTACTGCTACAATTATTGTGGTTAACTGACAAGTTTTTTTTAAACCGCAGAAATGAATGCAAATTTAATGGCTGGGAAGTACATGGAGGGAAATTAGTGCACCTACATTAAGTGCTATGTTAAAGAAGGACAGTCCTGGGCAAGATTGTGAAAAGTGGGCAGCATGGGAATTTTTGCTGCTCTTGTTGAGTGGCTCTTTAACCAATCACCATAACCCATGATATAATCAGTCTCCTGGCTTTGGATGACATGACAATCCATCGTGGGTGAGAATAACCCTACAACAAGCCATGGGTTCTCATTGTGGCTTGAGCCTTGTTGCCAAAAAATAAGCCACTCTGCAGAAAGCACCCCGGGTTCAGATGACATGACAACCAACCATGGCTGGCTGCCCATGTTGGGTTGTCATGTCATGCGACCCCAGTCAGAGTCAAACAGGAAGCCTATTCCCAGAATTCCCTGTGAGTGAGCTGGAGTGCAGCAGTGCTTCCTTAGCAAGGACAATACACTAGAACAAGCAACCACACCCTGTGGGAGGGAGTATGGTAGCCACCACAATGCTACATGCTAAGCTATATAATACATATAATAGATTTATTATGTCAATAGTCCATGTACTAACTAGAGTGGCCACATATGACCACTCATATCACACATATGCATCACTAAAAAAAGAAGACAAAAAAACTATGTCTATTTCCATACGATGTGCATGTGCTACCTGATACCTATGGATGAAAATTTAGAGATAGTTACAATGTAATTTAAATCAAAATACAACTGATTTCACCATAGTGGAGAAGACT
Organism: Heloderma suspectum; assembly: GCF_057233095.1. Lineage (NCBI taxonomy): Eukaryota > Metazoa > Chordata > Lepidosauria > Squamata > Helodermatidae > Heloderma > Heloderma suspectum. Next base: position 196,244,238 of record NC_139462.1, read on the forward strand.
GTGACCAGGTGAACTCCTGCATGCCTGCTTAGTCTGTACAGGTGCAAATTGTGGATATACAACTTCAAGGATCCAACTTTCCCATCTTATGGTTCTTTATCTTTAAACAGGACTTTCACTGGACAGCCTTTCAAATAGAGGACTGCCCTCTGAGAACCCTTCAATTAGGAGACTGTTTTCTGTAAAGTAAGACACATAGCCATCCTAGTACTAACAACATTTGAGGGGTGCAGGAGGAGGGCCCCAAGGCTACCTCTCTCCAGCCCTGACTGGGGGAAGGTCTTAGTCCAATTGCACTACCAAGGGTTCTACACCAAGCAGGTCATACTGATGTCTACATTAGGGAACCAAGCGTGTTACAAGAGAGAGGGAAGGGAGCCACTTGGAGAAAGAAGAGTGAACAGGAAGCTTACCGAGGGCAATACCGTGAGCTGCTTGGTAGCTCAGTGGAAAAGAGCAATATCATTGGATGCAAGATTTTGATTTGATTTTGTTTCTTCTCAAGAGCAGTCAGATGTGGCTTCTATAGTCTCCTACAGACCTAGCCTGTGACATACCTCCTGTTCTGCCCAATGTTTGAGACAAAGGCTCCTATCCATGTTGACATGTTGTGAAGAAACTGTTGTTATTATGTAATGTTTATTTTGGCTGGATCTACACTTACCGCCTTTTTTTGCTTCCAATGAGGTTTTACCGCCCGCCTTTCACACTACGCAGTACCCACCTCAAATTGGAACTGGAATTTCCCACATCCGTGCTCCCACTTTCAATACCCTAATATCCCAGTATTTCCCCTTAATGTGCTCTGATTTTCTGCCTTCGCTCCCATATACGGTCGTAGTCCCCTCCTCTGCCTGTCCATATACAGCAGTGTTTGTATTTCCCTCCTGTCCAATCACAGCTCTCGATGGTCCCATGTCTTCTTCCAGCTACTGATCGCATAGCTTCCTCAGCAGCCCCTGTTTCCTCAGCAACAAGCAAAGGGCTGGATGTACGCGCACTTGTCTGATCTCGGAAGCTGAGTGGGGTCGGCCCCAGTCAGTAATTGGATGAGCAACCACCTTGGAATCAGGCTTCCTGCACTGAGCAGGGGATTGTTCTATCCCTTCAAATGAGATTAAGTTTTGCCTCCTCCTATCCCCCGCTTTGGATGTTCGTTTGTTTTTAAATTAAGGCGTTATCCTCGCAGAATCAGGGCTTCTCTGGGATGTTTTTTTTTTCTAATTCAGGCATGATCTTTGAAGCTGTGAAGCTTCACAACTTCAAATCTTCGAAGATCATGCCTGAATTAGGGGGAAAAAAACATTGTGGAGAAGCCCTGATTCTGCGAGGTTAATGCCTTAATTTTTTAAAAAATATCCAGAGCGAGGATAGGAGGGGGTAAAACTAAGTCTCATTTGAGGGGACAGAACAACCCCCTGCTCAGTGCAGGAAGCCTGATTTCCAGGTGGTCGCCCATCCAACTACTGACCGGGGCCAACCCCACTTAGCATCTGAGATCAGACAAGCGCGCACAGGAAAACAGCAGGAAAACAGCACAGCACTCGAGTGTGAACTGAGCTCACACATTCAATGAAGCACTGCAACAGGGAAAATGGGTGAGTGTGAATAATCACGTTTTAATGCGAGAGCGTTTAACCCGACGGGACACCGAATTCATTGCGATGGCGGGCGCAATGTAGATCGGCCCTTTGTGTGGTTTCTGTGAGGCTACAAAGTATCTGAGTAAGCCTGAGGCCTTGTTTTGTTACTGTCAAAGGCCTGTGTAGTGGTTTCTTGGTGATATTCTGAAGCGGGAGGGAGAGAGAGAGAGAGAGAATCACTTTGAATATTGTTAGATGGGGCCTTGAGCAGGTAAATTCAATTCTGATTGTTTGGGGATTCTACCTAGGTGGAAAAGAGTAGTTGGGAAATGATACTTAAGGCTGACAGTTAGCCTTTGGAGAGTGAGGGAAAAGGTCTGCTGGTGGTACAGAGGGCCTAGGAAAAAGCTGAGGAGAAGGTGAACAGCTAAGGCCAGATATGAAGCTATTCCTTCTCTGTGGGATAACCATACATAGCTGCTGACAATCAGGTGTAGGGAGCAGATGGCTGTGTTATGCCAGGAGGCTGCCCTAAGACCTTGCCAGAAGAAGGTTATACAAGCAGGCAGCAAAAACCCAGATAAACTGTCCAAGCATCCAGAAATACAACAGAAGGAGCTGTGGTGTCAGAAGGGGGCGGTACCAGGAAGCTGGACCTGGTTGTAAGTGTATTTGGCTGGGATGGGGTTTAGGGAATCTGGCCTGAGGTAAAAGAAGTTGTTAGAGGCTTGTAGCAGCAGCAGTGTCTTTAAGAATTGTCACTAGGCAGTCTTTTGAAAATCCCAAAGTAGGTATTGGTAATCCTTTATGTATTAAATATCCCTTTAATAAATGATTTGTTTAATAGTTTATCTTGTCTCTAGTGCTGGTCTCATGCCTGTCTCACACCTAAGCCTCTTATAGCTGATTCTAGGAGGTTTTAAAGTATTCTAACAGAATTGGTGGCAGAGGAAAAGGATCAGCTTGTGGAACTCTAAGTTATAGTGGCAGAGAGTTCCTTAGGCCCTGAAAAACAAGTATTTGCTATAAATGAGAAACCCCATAGGTGGGATTGCACAGTGAAGGTGGAATTTCTCCATAGGTGGCAGCAGTGCTGGGGAGAGGAAATCCCCCATATGTGTACTGAAAGATGCTATGTGGGGCCACAACACAATGGAACAGAAGAATCTCAGCTTACAAGGGTTGCCAAATTCAATCCTGAGTATGAATTCCCATAAGGAGAGGGTGGCAAAGCTGTCACACATGCGTCTGAAAGATAGCCAGAGCGACCAATACATGGAATGAATCACAGCTTCGTTCAAGTGATTGCCTTATACATACATGCCACAGGATGCCTCTCATTTTGCCCAGCCCAGTTAACCCCATCTCTCCACACTTCTCTCATGTCCAGTTGATTCATTGTGAGTGTATTCTGGTTATTTCCCAGTAGCCTTTATGATCAACTCTCTCCTTCCCCATCATTGTTGCTTATTATCACACAACAGCAGTAATACAGAGGTAGAAGGATGTTTTCTTTGTCTTACAACAGCTCTTTTGTATGTATACTATCATTAGGGGCAGGACTGACTTACAAATCTGCATACAGTTCTGACTTATGCACTGTCCTTTCTCCACCCAACTCTGCCCATTTTGTTGTCTCTTGCACTATTCCTAGTGTCCTGCCAGCCTAATGGTTGTGCTGCCATTTCATACTGCTGAATGAGCAATAGCTGTAAACTGGCATAAATCCATTCTGGTAGTGTAACATTTTTTTTTCTGCCAGTCCAGCAGAACATAAGAAGAGCCATACTGGATCAGACCAAGGTCCATCTAGTCCAGCATTCTGTTCACACACTGGTCAACCAGCTGTCGAAGGGAAAACCACAAGCAGGACACAAGTATAACAGCACCCTCCCACCCATGTTCCCCAGCAGCTGGTGTACATAGGCTTACTGCCTCTGATACTGGAGGTAGCGTATAGCCATCAGGAGCCATTGATAGCCTCCTCCATGAATTTGTCTATCCCCCTTTTAAAGCCATCCAAATTTAGTAGCAATCCCATTCATGTCCAGTGAGCATAATTCAAGGATAGGATTGTACTATAAATCTCCAGAATCTCAGCCCGTATTAGCTGAACAGTCTCTATGTTCCTGAATGTTACAGTTTATGATCCCTGAGAAACTCACTTTCATGCAAAGAAGTGAAATGTAAAAGGATTCAGGGAAGCGTCATTGAAGATTAGCCTCTGCCTATAATAATGCTTTAACTAAAATAAACATGGATCATCCCTGCTAATCATACTATCATTTCTCCATACCCAAGAAAGCAGAAAAAAATTACAGCTTTAAGAAGCACATTTGCCCAAAGCATAATTATCATTGTAAGATATTTTTTCTTAATAGGCATGTTCACCTCCTGGTCAGCTTAAGGTGTAATCCTATCCAGATAGGCGGCCGCCTCCGAACTCAGAGGCGACTGCCTATCCAAAGCAGGGCAGGAGAAGCACGGAAGGGATCATTTCCTTCGCACTTCTCCTGCCCTGCATTTTCGGCTAGACAGCCAATTGTGGCTGTCCAGCTGCGGGAAGATGGAGCAGGGGAGGAGGCTGCTGTACGACACATTGGATGTGTCGTACAGGCATTTCCACCCTCCCCACCCTGGAACGCCCCCAACCATGCCCCTTTTTGGCTGCTCCACACTCCTCTTGAGACTGCAGAGGACAGGGCTGTTTCGTGCTGCCTCTGAGGCAGCGCGGAAGTGGGGGGAGGCCGGTTCTCCAGGAATGGACATCGGAACATGGGCTCTGAGGTTGGTTCCCAGAAAACAACATATCCTATGACCGTATAGCTGCTGTCTAGCAGCCATAGGATTGCTCCCTCCATCACTTAGCCATTTCCCATCTTTGAATAAAACTACATTTCACAATAAGCTACTAACAGTGATTTCTGAAACTACAATAAAAACATTCATTTATTTGTTAATTTAGGGCATTAGGGCATGTATTGGTCTGTCAGAGATTAAGAAGAGGTGGCAAGAATACACAAAAGAACTATACAGGAAAGATCTGAATGTCCCTGATAGCCATGATAGTGCGGTCACTGAACTGGAGCCGGACATCCTAGAGAGTGAAGTCAAGTGGGCCTTAGGAAGCATTAGTAACAACAAAGCTAGCGGAGATGACAGTATTCCAGCTGAGCTATTTAAAATCCTAAAAGATGATGCTGTTCAAGTGCTGCATTCAATATGCCAACAAATCTGGAACACTCAACAGTGGCCACAAGACTGGAAAAGGTCAGTTTACATTCCAATTCCAAAGAAGGGCAACGCCAAAGAGTGTTCAAACTACCGCACAATTGCGCTCATTTCACATGCCAGCAAGGTGATGCTCAAAATCCTACAAGCTAGGCTTCAGCAGTATGCGAACCGAGAACTACCAGAAGTACAAGCTGGGTTTCGAAGAGGCAGAGGAACTAGAGATCAAATCGCCAACATTCGCTGCATCATGGAGAAAGCAAGAGAATTCCAGAAAAACATCTATTTCTGCTTCATTGACTACGCTAAAGCCTTTGATTGTGTGGATCACAACAAACTGTGGCAAATTCTTAAAGTGATGGGAGTACCAGACCACCTTACCTGTCTCCTGAGAAACCTGTACGAGGGTCAAGAAGCAACAGTAAGAACCAGACATGGAACAACCGATTGGTTCAAAATTGGGAAAGGAGTACGACAAGGCTGCATATTGTCACCCTGCTTATTTAACTTATATGAAGAGTACATCATGAGAAATGCCGGGTTGGATGAATCAGAGGTCGGAATTAAGATTGCCGGGAGAATTATCAACAACCTCCGATATGCAGACGATACCACCCTAATGGCAGAAAGCGAAGAGGATCTCAAGAGCCTCTTGTTGAGGGTGAAAGAGGAGAGTGCAAAAGCTGGTTTGAAACTCAACATTAACAAAACTAAGATCATGGCATCTGGCCCTATCACTTCCTGGCATATAGAAGGGGAAGAAATGGAAGCAGTGACAGATTTTACTTTCTTGGGCTCCAAGATCACCACAGACGGTGACTGTAGCCATGAAATTAAAAGACGCTTGCTCCTTGGGAGGAAAGCTATGGCAAACCTAGACAGCATAGTAAGAAGCAGAGACATCACCTTGCCGACAAAGGTCCGTCTAATCAAAGCTATGGTTTTCCCAGTAGTAATGTATGGCTGTGAGAGCTGGACTATAAGGAAGGCTGAGCGCCGAAGAATTGATGCTTTCGAACTGTGGTGCTGGAGAAGACTCTTACGAGTCCCCTGGACTGCAAGGAGGTCAAATCAGTCCATCCTAAAGGAAATCAACCCTGACTGCTCATTGGAAGGACAGATAATGAAGCTGAAGCTCCAATATTTTGGCCACCTAATGCGAAGAGAAAACTCCCTGGAAAAGACCCTGATGCTGGGAAAGACTGAAGGCAAAAGGAGAAGGGGACGGCAGAGGAAGAGATGGCTAGATAGCATCACGGATGCAATGAATATGAACTTGAGCACGCTCCGGGAGAGAGCGCAGGACAGGAAGGCCTGGCGTGCTATGGTCCATGGGGTCACGAAGAGTCGGACACGACTGAACGACTGAACAACAACAAAATTGATCTGTCATCATCACAAAGATTGCATAGTTGAAAATATTTCAATAAAACCACAACAGATTGGATCCAAATTTAGGGGCTGGTGGAAGCAGACTTCTCTGCCCCCTCCTTCCTATGGCAGCCTGCCCCTTCAGCCCCCTGAAAATACACTGAGGGTCAGGGGGCCCTGCTGAATGGGGTGACCTATGGTGTGGGGGAAAAGGGGGGATCCTGGATCCAACCCAATCAGTATAAAAACAATAGAACAGTGTGTAATTAAACAGCAGAGATAAAAAATATCTAACAATTCCAGGGAAAAGAACCCCTTTCGTTACACTGTTTTGTGTGGGAATAAGGATCAGAAGAGGCCAAGACTAAAATCTAGAATTCAAGACCTTTTACTTAGCAGAGTTCTGGATTAGTCATTTAAGTCTGACACCAACATCTCAGGATCTAAAAGTATAACCAGAACCTGAATCAAATCAAAAGTTCTGAAATTGTGTTAAGATTTTTTCAATCATTTAAAAGAGAGAAGAAAGAGTGAGTCTTGAAATGAACCAGTGAGTCTTCAAGGCATGTTAGGACTCTGTAGCTAAGCCACATTAAATTTAGATGGTGCAGTGCAAACTATGATATAAACTGTTATCACTTTGGACACCTAGATTCAAAAGCTTTTTTCTCTCCTGAAAAGACTGAAAGAGCTTCTTCATGTTTACCAGAAAAGAACTACAGAATTCATCTATTCAGAAAATATTATATAGACATGACAGCAAGATAAGCAAAAGGAGAGAGAGAAAAAACTTGACTGTTAATTTCTGTGTTTGCATTATTTACTAGAATGAAGGAACATCAAAATCATTCTTTAACATGGAATTTAAAAAGAAGTTACAAAAGAAGAAGCTTATGCAAGCTAAGACCAATCCATGGGAACCAGTCATTTGACTTTAATTTGGTGCCTGTTTGGTAAACAGTGTCAACTGGACAACATGCAAAAATTACCCAGGTGCTGTAGCCATTGTAAACCTGCCCAAACTGCTTTTCTCCCCATCAGAGGAAATGGTATGGGGTGCATACAATAACAGAACAGAAGGGTTGGAAGGGGCATATAAGACCATCGAGTCCAACCCCTGGTCAACACAGGAATCCAAGTCAAAGCATCCCTGACAGATGGCTGTCCAGCCTCGTCTTGAATGCCTCCAGTGTAGGAGAGCCCACTACCTCCCTAGGGAATTGGTTCCATTATCATATTGCTCTAACGGTCAGGAAGTTTTTCCTGATGTTCAACTGGAATCTGGCTTCCTGTAACTTGAGCCCATTATTCCATGTCCTGCACTCTGGGATGATAGAGAAGAGATGCTGGCCTTCTCTGTGACACCTTTCAAGTACTTGAAGAGTGCTATCATATCTCCCCTCAGTCTTCTCTTCTCAACATGCCCAGTTCTTTCAATCTCTCCTCACAGGGCTTTGTTTCTAGTCCCCTGATCATCTTCGTTACCCTCCTCTGAACCTTTTCCAGTTAGTCTGCATCCTTTTTAAAGTGTGGTGCCCAGAACTGGACACAGTACTCAAGATGAGGCCTAACCAATGCTGAGTAGAGGGGAACTAGTACTGCCATTTTGCAGCCACATCACATTGTTGGCTCATATTTGGCTTGTGATCTACAACAATTTCAAGATCCTTCTCACTTGTAGTATTGTTGAGTCAAGTATCCCCCATCTTGTAACTGTGCGTTTGGTTTCTTTTTCCTAGGTACAGAACGTGGCATTTATCCCTATTAAATTTCATTCTGTTGTTTCAGCCCAGTGCTCCAGCCTATCAAGATCACTTTGAATTTTGTTTCTGTCTTCCAGAGTATTAGCTATCCCACCCAATTTTGTGTCATCTGCAAATTTGATAAGCGTTTCCTGCACCTCCTCATCCAACAAGTCATTAACAAAACTTTGAAGAGCACCGGGCCCAGGACTGAGCCCTGCGGTACTCCGCACGTTACCTCTTCCCAGTTTGAGAAGATCCCATTGATAAGCACTCTTTGAGTCCAATTCTGTAGCCAACTGTGGATCCACCTGATAGTTGTTTCATCTAGTCCACCTTTAGCTAGCTTGCTAATCAGGATATCAGGGAGCACTTCCTTGAAAGCTTTGTTGAAGTCAAGATAAATTATGTCTACAGTATTCCTAGAGTCCACAAGAGAGGTTACCTGATCAAAAAATGAGATCAGATTAGTCTGGCAGGATTTGTTCTTGACAAATCCATGTTGACTTTGCATAATCATTGCATTGTTTTCAAGGTGCTTACAGATTGATTGCTTTATAATCCGCTCCAGAATTTTCCCAGGGACTGATGTCAGACTAACTGGTAGTTCCCAGGTTCCTCCTTTCTGCCCTTTTGGAAGATAGGGACAACATTAGCCCCCCGCCAGTCCTCTGGCATGTCACCCATCCTCCATGATTTCTCAAAGATAATTCTGAGAGTTCTTCTGCCAGTTTCTTTATTACTCTAGGATGCAGTTCATCAGACCCTGGAGATTTGAAGTAATTAGGTGTTGCTTGACCATATGACTATGGATCTCAAGCTGCAATCCTGCCCCTTCAGCCTGTACTTTGTCTTTGCCAGAGGGGTCATACACCCTCTTTTGGGAGAAGACTGAGCTGAAGTAGAACTGAGCACTTCTGCCTTCTCTTTGTCATCTGTTATCATTTTGCCATCCTCATTGAATAGTTGAACCACCATTTCTTTCCATGCAATATCTTTCCCTCAAGAATGGAAAGAACCCAGCATGTTTGAGCCAGAGTGGCCAATTCTGAATTGCCAAAAAAAAGAAAAGAAAAGAGGACAGTATCTGCATATGCTAATTTATATGTACAGAAGCAAATTTAGAAATAATGTAGACGTCTGTGACCAGGTGACCTGTGTGCCTGCCTGTTCAGTCTGCTGACTGTCCAGGTGCTAACAGGTGATGTGCAACTTCTGTTATGGTTAATTTTGTTTAAACAGGTCCTGGACAGGATAGCCCCTCAATTAGAGGACAGTCCTCTGGCAGTCCTTCAAAGAGAGGCCTGCCCTCTGTAAAAGATGACACATGGCCACCCTAGTTTAATCTGGAAACTGACCAGCAAAGAAAAAGTTAAGCAGCCTCTTTCTCTGCCAGTCTTCCACCCCCAATGTTAGCCACCTGATAGCAAGAATTAGGGAACTGTCTGTAATTAGTAGTTTGGCCTTGAGCCAAGCGTAAGATTCTACTTTGGTGGCTCCAGTGAGATAATGGTGGCCTGTTATTCTTACATACTAGTTCTCATATGTATGGCCCCCATATTCTCATTTCTCTGGATGATTGCCATTGTCTGTACTAGCCCCTGTTTCTGTGTTTTTTGCCAGCAGTCAGACAAGCAGATAAAGCTTTCCCTTATAAGGAGATAAAGTGATGGGAAAATACACAACTGATGTCTGGGTGTTGTTAAAGGCCCAGAAGAAGGCCCAGTAAACATAATCAATTCTAGTACCCTAGGCCTTTTTGAACTAGTTTTCCAACACTGGCAGAATAAGTGAGAAAATAGCCCTTCAAAACCATTAACTGATGGATAGACACAGGAACAGAACTGGAGAGGATCTCATATAATTAAAGCAATAATGCCACTCTTTAGTTAGAATAAATACACTTACTTGAGCACTAGATAATTGGCTTGCGTTGGGTTCTAGTGCCCTAGCTGAGCACTAGATAATTGGCTTGCGTTGGGTTCTAGTGCCTAGTTGAGCACTAGATAATTGGCTTGCATTGGGTTCTAGTGCTCTAGTTGAGCACTAGATAATTGGCTTGCGTTGGGTTCTAGTGCTCTAGTTGAGCACTAGATAATTGGCTTGCGTTGGGTTCTAGTGGTGTAACAGAGAAAAAATGTGGTTTGTTGTACTTCAATCATGAAAAGGCAAGTAACAGTTTTGATCCCACAGGGGCTTTCACAGTTTTTAATCTTAAGTGAGTGGCCAAAACTTTGCTTCCTTCCTTTGCTTTTGTGTATGTGATCCTTTGACAGTTTCTTTGCTCTCTCCAAAGTGGCGAGAGAGGAAGCAAGACTAACTTACCCCACTACTCGACCTCCAGGTGTTGTGCAAAGGGTGGGAGAGAGATCAGAACTCATGTCAGAATGGCAGAGTTGGGCAAGTGCCCGGACTCCAGAAGGCCCTCTGTGGCTGACGCTGGCATCACTGTATTTCTTTTTCAGAACAAAACAGAGAGGGGAAGCAATGGGATGGGCAGCAGCAGCAGCAGTCCTGTCTTCCCCCACAGTGCATCTTGGCTCCTCCCCCAATGTACTATCCCTCTTCAACCTATGCTGGGGCTCAGACGCATTTGAGGGGAAGAAGATGGCAGTGGCTACAGCTGACCAGCCCATCGTTTCCCCCCTCAGAGAGAGAAAAAGGAAAGCAATATTGCACTAGATATGAGCACCATCTCCCTGAAGTGTCAAACAGATGTCCCCCAACAAGCGTATCATACACACTTGTGGGTGCTGTTCTGCCCAGCAAGGTTGGGTTATTTTAAGGACTCAGAGTGGACAGACTACAGCAGCTTCTCCCTGCTGCTGGCCACCCCCAGTATGCTCACTGGATGGGGCACCGGGATGGCACTTGGGAGGCCATTGGATCTGGGCTTTGGAGGTGCCACAGAGCACCTTACCTGGCCTACCTCAAATATGGCGATGGGCTGGTCAGCTGCAGTCTGGGGAAGATGTTGTCAGATGTGCCGGCCGGGGCAGACATCCATTTGCGTCCCTTTTTTTTGCCGTGATAGGCTACGTAAATATTTATGTAGCCTATCACAGCAAAAAAAAAAAAAAAAGGGAACACAAATGGCGACGGCTACGGCGGCCGCCATTTGTGTTCCCTTTTTTAGCTGTGATAGGCTACGTAAATATTTACGTAGCCTATCATCGCCTGTGCAGGGACGCAAAAGGCATCCCTGCATTAGCCGTGATAGGCTACGTAAGTATTTACGTAGCCTATCATGGCTAAAATGGTGAAGCGAATGGCGGCCGCAGATGCAGCCGCCATTCGCAGAGCAGTGCGAACGGCAGCAGATGAGTGCTCCGTTTCACGCGCCTTTTCCAGGTTGGGGGGGTGGGGGGCTTCGTTCCACCACAGGTTTCGGGGGGCCGAATGCACTGGCATTCGGCCTCACCGAGATCCATGGTGGAATTCCCTGCCATCCCTATCCAATAGCCAACTCAAGACACAGACAGGAAGGATTCTTTCCAAGGCTTTATTCTTTTTACAACTTAATGACTCTTTCAGATGCTAATCACCCACGACTAAGCAAGGAACTGCACTGCAGTAGTTAGCAGAGTAGCCTATGCTCTAGGTTAGGCAGTTAGTCCCTGTTTAAAGGAGAAGGGTGGGAAGATTCTGAACTTATACGCTACGGAGAGGTCCTCCCCTTACCCTTGGGTCCTCGGGACGCGACGGTTGTTTTAGCACCAAGTGAGCAGAGTGCCTCCTCTCGGCGTTCTCCATCTGGCGCCGCTCCCTGCGTCTGCGTTGAGGGTCCAGCAAGGCCCCCTCCCCCACTCTTTCGCTGCCAGGGTCACTATCTCTCTCAGGAATGCCGGCAGGAGGAATCTCTCCCTGCTGCTGTGCCTATGAGAGATGAGTAGGGATGTCAGAGAATTCCGCCACGGATCTCGGGGAGGCCGAATGCCAGCGCATTCGGCCCCCCGAAATCGGTGGCGGAACAGTCTGCCCCCCCGCCCCCCCCCAGGACAAGACTTACTTGGGGCGGATCTTCCTGGCGGCAGCTCTGGCGGTGGCTCTGGCGGCGGTTCAGCTGTGGCGGCTGCAGCGGCTGGTCTTCCGACCGGCTGCCGCCACCGCAATTTCCAGTTAAAAAAAAAAAAAATTGATAGGCTACGTAAAGATTTATGTAGCCTATCACGGCTAATTTTTTAAAAAAAACTGTGATAGGCTACGTAAATGTTTATGTAGCCTATCACGGCTGACTTAAAAAAAAACAAACAATGCGAGTACGCAAATGGCGGTGGCCACGGCTGCCGCCATTTGCGTTCCTTATTTTGGCATGTGTTAGTCTATGTCAAGATTTATGTAGACTAAGACAGCAAAAATAACAGGAAAGGAAATAGCGTAGCGTCCGCTACACTATTTGCGTTCCCCTTATTTTCGCCGTCTTAGTCTATGTAAATGTTTACGTAGACTAAGACGTGTCAAAATAAAGAACACAAATGGCGGCGCCCATGGGCGCTGCCATTTGCGTACGCTCGTTTTTTTTCTTTTAAATCAGCCGTGATAGGCTACATAAATGTTTACGTAGCCTATCACAGTACTTTTTAAAAATCTAGCCATGATTGGCTACGTAAATCTTTACGCAGCCTATCACATTTTTTTGTTTTGTTTTGTTTTTTTTACTGGAAATGGCGGCGGCGGCAGCTGGTCGGAAGACCAGCCGCCGCAGCCGCAACCGCCGAACCGCCGCCAGAGCCGCCGCCGCCAGGAAGATTCGCCCAAGGTAAGTCCCGTCCCGGGGGGGCGGGGGGGCAGACTGTTCCGCCACCGATTTCGGGGGGCCGAATGCACTGGCATTCGGCCTCCCCGAGATTCGTGGTGAAATTCTCTGACATCCCTAGCTGGGACTCATCCCTCACAGATGTGCATGTCTCCCCATGGAGAGATCCACAGTTTGTTCCTGTATCAGAAGAATGTGAGATACATCCCATCATCTGCCAACAATGCCTATCTGCTGTCTACATAGGACATATGGATCAGTCTCTGTGCAAAAGAATAAATGTTTTTAAGCTGTGTTGTTTCAAGCTGTGTTGTTTTATTGTTGGATTTTTAAAAAATTGTTTTTAGTTCAAAGTTGTTTTTAGATATATGTTGTTTGTATATATTGTCCGTATACTTTGTATGGTTTTTAAACTTTGTATACTGTATTGTAATGTTTTAACTTTTGTAAACCATTCTTCGGTATATAAATGTTGTTAACAACAACAACAACAATTGGACACAAATCTGATTGTAAAAAATGGAAACATTCAGAAACCAGCAGGAAAATAACCTCCCAGTCATTATGCTGCTACTACAGCACGTCACCAGTCTTCAACTAAGGAACTTCCAAGAAAGACTGCAGTGAGAAATTGCTGAACTAGAACTTAGCAGTGAGTTTGGTTATATTGGTTGTTCTAGTTCTCTCCTCTCTCTCACTACAGTTACATTCCCATAGCAAAGCAAAGCTAGGAAGAATCTATTACTACCAGTTACTTACTGCAAATGGTCACTTATACATAGTGTGGTGTGAGAGAGAGGGGTGGGAGCCTTTAGTTCACAAAACTTTATGTCACAATAAATCTCTTAGTCATTAAGATCCCACAAAACTCTCTTGTTTTTACTGCAACAGAGCAAAACAGCAACTGCTCTGGAGGCCAGTTATGTTTCATTTCCCATTTGATAGCTTCATCATCCTATCTGCTTTGTCTCCTCCATAGCGCATGGTAAGTTTTTAGTTTTGCGGATGATTGTGAATTTTGAACATACTATGAAGTTGATCTATTTGGGCCTGTAAATAAAATTCATCTGTTTCTCACTGTATCACATAACATGCACATGTTAGAGAAGAATTACAGGGCCCAAATATTAAAAAATGGTAGCAATTGCAAAAGCTGCAGATCTTTTTAACAGCAGGTGTTGACAGGGAATCTATTATTAAAACAAATACACCTGCCTTCAGCAACTTTGAGTTTATCAAGAAAAAGGTGAACAAACTGCTTGCTGGCTTTAAAAAAAGGCTGCAGTATTCCAATTTTATATCAAAACAGATCATTCACATAGATCATTTTGAGAGAAAACAATAACCAGGGGAGTAATGACTGTACAAATACCATGTCCATCATGGAAAGGCACAAATCTTCTATCAGAAATGTGCATAACTAAAGCACATGTATCAAAAGCCTGTAAATAATCACTAAAAAAATGGGCTACCTTATTCCCCAAACCCTTTCAGATTACCAGTCAAAATACAGTACAAATGTAAAAAATATAATAATCTGGAAACTGATCCATAGCAAGTAAAGCCTCAATAATAATTTCAAATTATACAGCTGATCCGCTTAGAATATGAATGCCTATCCAAACAACACTAAGAGCATATCACTGTATAAAGTCTAGTCTTGTGAGAGTATTCACACCTAAAATTTAAAACAAAAGTCATTCACTCTATCAGTAACTTCAGTTGAAAAGTACATCTCATCTGTACAATCTGCTTTCCCAACTAAGTGGGGAATAAATTGCTATTCATTTCTGTGACTCTGCATCTACTGAGAAGAGGTACTTTACAGCTGAAGTTTGTGCTGGAATAAAATGTTGTTGGTTGAGAAAGCAGGTAGGAATGCACACTCAGTTTTATTCCAATTTAATTATCATGCCTCTCTCCCCCCCCCCAAGAATAATGGGAACTGTGCTTTGGTGGGAACATTTCTGTTAGAGACACCTAATTATCTGTCCTTCCTCACAATTCTATTGAAGAGAGAAATGACTATTAGAGAAACCAAAAATTCAGTGTGGCCGATATTAGAGAGATAAAGGCTGTGGTTAAGGGCCTAATTAATCAAAACATTTGAGGCTGCAATCCTAGGAGTAAGGCCCATTGAGCTCGGCAGGACTTACTTCTGAGTAGGCGTGTGTAAAATTGCATTGCAAGTCTTCCAGAACACCGTTCATATAAATGGCCTGGCCTTCATGCCTCAAACCCTCTGCCATTTCTATCTAACCAGTGCGAACAATTTCATCAGACTATAATTGATCTACACGATCTGACCTTCCGCAATACACTGTAGTAAAAAGGTCATGACCTTTATTAATACCCCCTACATCATTTGTCTTACATTATTGTAAAACAGTTGCCAAAAGCACATGCACAAAACTAATGATCTGTGCTTCCAAAGCATTTCCAAAGAAAGATCAAACAGCAATTTCACTTATGACTGATGGACCATTATTCCAGGTGCCTTCCAAAATAGCTACTACAGAGGTTGGTTGAACATTGCTAAACAGCCAAAATATCACTGGGACTCTTGTCTAATTAAGAACCCACCCCATAAAGCTGCTCCAACCATTGCCTGATTCTCCATTAATTCTAGGAATGATGCAATCCAGTTTTTTGAAAAAGACATCCAGTGGTTTCACTCCAGACCTTCAGGTATTCCATGCAGAACATGATTATTTAAAAAAATATTTTCTATGCTTTATGTTCAGTAAATTTAGAGATAATACCATTATATCTATTGTCCTGATGATGATGTGTTCTTGTTAATTTTCATAACATACCTTATTTTCTAATATAGTAATCTGTTCCCACAATGACATGTGCTGTGCTCTTTTCCAACTATTTAACTCAGTTATGTAAACTCTTATTTTTTTCTAATAAAAGTGTTAGAGCTTTTATTCCACTTCTTAATGATGCCAGTCACTCTCCATACCTCAATGGATTTTCTCACTGTACCTTTCCAGAGTTCTTTATGTTACCACCACCCTTCTCTCTAGGCCTTTCCTCTCAGTTGAGGAATCTCCGTTACTAATTTGTTTCAGATTGGGATGTTAATGTCATCCTGGAACTGGACTTTTACCCCCATCATCAGTCTTCCAGAAGCCTTCAGAAGAGGATGTCCTATAAAATACAGGATGTCTGGCAAATTCATTCAGAAAATAGAGAATGTGGGAGCAGAATGCTTTTAGCACCAGTCTGTCAAACACATCATCATACATTTTTATTAAAGCATTTATATATTATTTTGAATATATCATGAAGATGATCTACTGGGCCCTGTGATGATACAAACAGATGAAATGAAAATGAATACTGTTTCTCACTGTGATCATATAGCATGCACATTTCAGAGAAGAATTACAGGATCACAATATAAACAAATGGTAGCTATTGCAAAAGCCGCAGATCTTTTTAGCAGCAGGTGGTGATGTACTGTTAACTTTATATTACACTGGTATATACTTATATGTTCTAATAAGCATAGTTTAACTAATACAATAAATTATCCTCTCACACTTTTAACTTGACACTGAAAAGCCAGCTTGTAGTGAATCCGAGGCCAAGTAGTGCGGTCTGTACTGCACACAGTTCTTTCCTCTCTACAACACTGGCCAACCGTTACTTGCCCTTATGAAATAGTAATGTGGTCCTGCTCCCTGAACTCAGAAATATGTCTTCCCTTTTCTTACTGAAAACATCTTTTCTTCACTTTCAAGCTTGACCTGGTTTGCACATAATGACAACCCGGAATGCAAGTTGAATATGGGCTGTTATTTAAGTATGGGTTGTCATTCCATGCAAACCCTGCACTATGGTTTAACTATAGGTTGTTTACTATGAACAATCCAGAGTTCACAGCCCAACAATAAACCATAGGTTCTCTTCATGGGTTGTTCGTGGTTAACAAGCCATAGTTAAACTATAGTGGAAGGTTTGCATGGAATGAACGATTAAACAACAACCCTTACTCAACCCATACTCTAGGTTTTTGTTACATGTAAACCAGGCCCCAGAGTGTAAAGGGAAAAGAATGTTTTCTTCCTCTTTCTGGCTTGTCCCATTTCCCCCACCCCACCTCTCTGCAGATTATCCCACTTCTATTTTTTAATAATATAAATTTGCCCAGCCAGTTTTAAACTGGTTAGACTAATTTTTCTGCAACCTGTTTGTTTTTTTTCCCCTGACCTAAAAGGTGTATGTATCAGCTAAGGGGTTCTACAAGCTCTCCCTAGACAGGGCCTCAGGAGTCAAAAGAAAAAGGGCTTATTCTGGGGAAAATGCTGTCATATCCTAACAACCTGCTTGGGTGAGAATTTCAGTTCAGTTCTGATAAGAATGTATGAACATTCACAAAGTTCTCCATATTCAGGATAAAAAGAACTTGAGATTTTAAAAAACTGAATGTGGGAGAAACCAAATGAAAAAGCAATCCAGGCAGAAGGCTTTGAGTGCTTATCTCTTAAATTTCTGGGTTTTAATTCCTGTGTATTCACCCATCTGCTAAATTAGGGTTGCCACCTCTTTTTTCTGACAGGCTCCTCATCTTTAACAACTATATGGCAAGCACGTACAACACTGTCATCTCCATGCTGGGAATAGCTGGACCTATTGAATTTGGCTAAGGCAGATGAGTGAGAATTTATTTTTATTTAATTTTTGTTAAAAACATGTCAGAAAATGTGCAAAGTTCTTCAATTTTTGGATTTTGAATGCTGGAGAAAGCGAAACTGATAGAATCACCCATGAGTCACTAGAACACACAGGAACTGAAGAGCCTTTGAACATAAGAACATAAGGAGAGGCATGCTGGATCAAACCAAGGGTCCATCTAATCCAGCATTCTGTTCACACATTGGCCAACCAGCTGTCAACCAGGAAACCACAAGCAGGACATGAGTGTGACAGCACCCTCCCTTGGCTGTACATCTTAGTTCCCTACAGTTCTTTAGCATTCCTCTTCCCTTTCAGCCTTTAACATCTCCAGCCTTTTACCCTCAATCTGTCCTAAACCCTCCATCTCCACAAAGCTCTATGTCATGTGATCTCACATCTTTTCCTTTGGGGCTGATCAGGTGGCCTGGCTTTCCTGTGGCACCCTCACAACATGTCCAATTGGGAACAATGTCTTTCCCAGCAGCCTGGTTGCCTGTCTGAGATCCCAAGTACCTTTCAAAGCCATCCATCCACTTGCCTAGAACAGTTACAGTTTCCCTGCCCTGCCCTGCCTGGAATTAATCTCTGAAGAATACAGGGCTAAGGAGATTATGAGTGTAATATGATGTTGTATTGATATTTAATTTAGAGATACATGTAACTTTAATGAGTGATATCAAGATTAATAATTAAAAAAGCTTATAATGAAAATTGTTGATGTTTGACTTTGACATGTGCATGTTGCACATTGACACATGTTAATGAGTGACTAAAAGATTTCAATCTAATATCTACTCTGTGGGGGCTTAAACAATTTTAGCCATATATCAGTAATGAACTTCATTGTGGCTAAAGTAAGTGCCCACTTACTCAAACAATTTGGTTTTTAAGGGTAAATGTATATTTAAAAACCCTAATTCAACTAAGAAAAGAAAAGCAACTTTATTATATCTTCAGATCTCAGGAGAAAACCTTGCAAAATTATCATGTAAATTATCATACCTCTGCCTGTACATTGTAGAAATATGGTGCATGGGGTTAATTTGTGTAACTGAACAGCCATTTTATACCCAGTCAAGTGAGTTGTTCCAGCAAGTCATTTTGTCCTCTCACCATGCAGAACTTTCTATGTTTGGCACACCGGTCCATTTCCCCCCCACTATGCACTAGTGCAACGAGGTCATTTAGGAACCTGCACATAATGAGTTTTTTAAAAGAAATTAATTTAAAAAAAGGGTACTGCAGCAATCAGTGTCAGCCCCGGTAAGCACCAGTATGCCCATGCTGGCTCAGGTGCTGACGCCCAACCTGACTGCCTCCACCCCATCATCTGTCTCTCTCTGATTGGTCATCTGGGGCACCTTGGACTACGAGGGCTCTGGACCTTAGTTCCAAGGTCCAGCTCTACCTGCACCCCTGAAGCCCATCCAACCTTGCATCTTTTTGTGATGTGAGGATTTTGAAGATGCCACACAGTGAGTGAAGTAGCTAGCTGTGCATGAACAGCTTGCCACATGGAAAAAATATTTAGTCTTTTAAGTATAACTTTATCATCTACCCTTGCCTCTCTGGAATATGAAGAGTTCTAATTAAAGAAAAAAGAAGATAGATGATTGATAGATAGATAGATAGATAGATAGATAGATAGATAGATAGACCAAAATAAGCATCTTGCCCTCTCCTTTTCATAAGCAAAGAAGAAACAAGCAGATTGCTCACGAAGATACCCTGAGTAAAATCAGCTGGTTTTCCCCTTTTTTTTGCTTCATTCAGCCATGATGCCCTGCAGCATTCAGACAGGAAGGCATAATTGACAAAGTAAAAAGAAAACTAGATTACACATCTTTCACTTTCAACAGCTGCGCACTGATCCATTACAAAGACACTATAAACTCTTACTGCACTACCATGGAGTTTATTTCACAATTTTATCCAACAGTATCAGAAACTAATGTGTGTATCCAGTTACCTGGGCCTTTGTATATCAGCTTGCAACTATTTTCGAAATGGCTTTTCAAAAAATCCTTTCCAGAATCTGATGTGGAGTAATGTCAAATGCCTTGCTGAAGTCAAAGGATATGTCCACTTTGTTCACCCTTCCTGCCAAACTTATTATCCTGTCAAAAACCAGAAACCAAGTAAGCTTGACATGTTTTATTTTTATGAATCTTTGCTGTCTCCTTCATATTACTCTCCACAAAGTGCACAAAGATGGTCTGACATATTGCTCAGTCTTGTATCTTAACTACCATTGAAGATGAACAGAGCTTCAAGCTCTTCTTTGGTTTCTTCTTTGCTTATGAAAAGGTCATAGGGATGGACGAAAGGGACTTACCTGGTCCCGCAGCTTGCTTCGCAGTGGGGGGGAGGCGCTTCGGTTCTCCCCCCGAAGTTCAGGTGAGGGGGGGGAGGCGCCCCGCCTTGCCTGGCCGAAATTCAGGCCGGGGGGGAGGCGCCCCATCCCTCGCAGCCGAAATTCAGGCCGGGGAGGAGCGCCCCATCTACCCGGCCACGAAAAAAAAAAGTAAAGTAAAAAACACACACACACACACACACGTGATAGGCTACGTAACGATTTACGTAGCCTATCACGGCTAGATGTCCAAAGTCAGCCGTGATAGGCTATGTAAATCGTCACGTAGCCTACCACGGGCGACTTTGAAAAAAAAAAAAAAAGCACGTACGCAAATGGCGGCGCCCATGGGCGCCGCCATTTGCGTTCCTTAGTTTGGCACGTCTAGTCTACGTAAAGATTTACGTTGACTATGGCGAAAATAAGGGAACGCTTATTTGCGTCCACAGTATGTCAGTCCAGTCAGCGATACGGCACTGGCGGCCGTATTGCTGGGGCTTCGGAGCCGGCCAGCAAAGATTCCGGGGGGAGGGATGGATCGCCTCCCCCTCACAACCCCCCCCCCCCCGGCCAGAACGGCAGGTAAGTAATTTGTACATCCCTACATCTAATCAATGTGTGGGCAGCTGAGAGCCATGTCTATCCTGAAAAAGGAACATGCACTTTATTATTCTTCATTTAGCAGAATATTCTTTGTAGAACAAAAACTTCACCACAGTGAATATGTTTGAACTTGTCCCTACAAATGACTAGGATGTGTCAAAATAAAGGACAATGTCAAATTGCAAGTTGAAGTTTCACTAGAATGATGTCAGTTTGTGAAGGTTTGAGGCCTACTGAGGTAGGTTGCTTACCTGTAACTGTAGTTACCTAGAGGCCTGGAGTTTTTTTTTTTATTGGGAAGGGGTGTCCCTAAGAAGAGAAATTTCATTTAACCGGTTAAGTTTCAGTTTCATTTCCTCAGTTAAGTTTCATTTCTTCATGCGTGACACAGTACTTTTGTTTTGGGGGGAGGAGCACATATAAAGAGAGTAAAAG